>NC_138906.1:62651728-63251728 GCF_965231255.1 Vanellus vanellus | reverse complement strand
CCTTTTGCTGACCTGTACTTAGAGATAAATGTGATCTTTCCAAAAAAAATGAGCACATCGCCCAGGGGTGTTGCACATGATCTGCAGGGGTGAAGCACAGCTCTGCCAACATACCAAGAAACAGAGCAGAGTGGAGGGTCTCTGCCCATCTCTCCATTTCCTAGCAGCTCAGCAGCACCTCAATAATCCAGCACCACGACTGGCAGGGCGTGTGTACGCTTCTCTTTTTTTTCAAAGACACCATGGTCCTCTCTGCCATGGAGGAACAGCCCCAGCCTGACTCATTCCTGAACCTGAACTCTGATGCTGAACTTACTGACAGTTGACTGCGTGGGCTATTTCAGAAAAAAAAGGAGGTGATTCATGATCCAAAGAGAAATACCCGTTTTAGTACCTGTCTCTTGAGCCAGCACCCAGCCCAAGGCAAGGGTTGTGCAGGACTTTGTGGACCAGGAGATAGGTTTGTGGCTATCTGGGAAGGTTTCAGTCCTTCAGGAAGGCCACACAATGCTGGAGTTTTCTGCATGTTGAAGGGGCACATCTGATGCCCGACTCTGGGATGGATGTTGCCAGACTGGATGCAAATTCTTGATGAAATCTAACATGCCACAAAAGGTGAGAGGAGATTTCATTTGGGATCTTCAGAAAATGTGTGTGTCTCGCAGCAGCAGGGGATGGATGCAGTGTGCTGTATTCCTGAGTTAGTGACAGCCAGTGCCCTGTTGCCTCCAACTAAAGTGAATTCAAACACAATTTGGTTAAAAACATACATGTCCATAAGATCTCTTGACTTCATGACTAAAGTCATGCTGAAGCAATATCTCCATTACCCATTTCTAAGTTAACAGCAGCAGACAACTATTGGACCAGCACCCAGCAAATATGCAACACACGTTATCAGGCATGCATCAAGTAGAGCAATCATATATAGGAATTTGGCTCTGTACATTTTATCTGCTAAACAGAGATGACAGGCTGACCATGCGCAAGGAACAAGAAGCCCCAGCAGCACCAAGAGTGCTGGGAAGCTGTGAAATGCCCAGGCATCTCCCAGTGCAGCAGGGAGAGAGGTTCTCAAGCCACCCCGTGCAGTAGCTGGGACCGAGGGTGACACCTGGGATGCACACACCACACACATCCTGCTCAGGGGAGGCGTTTCACCGAGCCTGAGCAAGAGAGGAGCAGGCAGCCTGCGGCATTTGCGGACAGCCTGTGGCTCTGCTGGTGCCTGCACTGGCTGGTGCAGACACGGCAGCACAAAGCACCCTCGCAGCCACCGCTGCTCCCTGGACCCACAGGTGGCTTCACAAGCCTTCCTGGGGTCAGGCTTTGTCCCCTGCTGGAGATGCAAAGGGTCACCTCTGCTTGCAGCTCACTGGCCTCCATCCCAGGCTTTTCCTATGGGGGAGGCACTGGCCAGAGGAGATGAGACACTGACAAGCATCATTGACGGCAGCGGCACAGGCTGATGGCATCTCATGCACAGGGCAGGGGACAAGGCCAAACACCACTGTCAGGAGACACTGGCTGTGCCCTGCCAGGCAGCAGGAAGCCCTGTCTGAGGGGAGCCCAAGAACAAGGCAAATTGGCCACCAGCCCTGGCAGGAAGGTGGCCAGTGTCCCCCCGTTTGGAGTAGCAGCATGAGGTAAATATAACCTTGTTTCTTTCAGACAGAGCTTCAGCAGATGTCCTACAGGCACTGCAGACCCAAACCCTCCTGGTTACAGCAGGGTCCATGGCAGCACCACACGTCCTGCCTGGAGCCCCGTGCGTGCTCGCGTGGGTCGTTAGGAAAGGGACCTCAAGGCAGCCCTTCCCCAGCTCTGACACAGGGCTGCTGGAGACATGCTGGGGGCATTTTATTTCCTGTCCCCTCCCTTCATGAGTCTTGCAAGGACAGACAGAGCCCTTCGCTCCCCGTCCTGGTCCTGCCCTGAGCACGGCGGCGCGGGCTGTCGCTGGGGAGCGAGGCAGTGGACATAAATGTCTTGTCCTGCACAGAGCTCCAGAAGAAAAGTTGACCTCCGAGTGTGAATGGGCGTGCCGCACCTGAGGATGAACACAGCGACGGACAGAAAGGAAGGGCACAGCCATGGCCAAACACAGACCACCAGGACACTGCAAAAGTGTTGTGTCACTCGTGTTTGACGCAGCACCAGCCTTGACTGCAGCACCTGGCGAGGTAAAGAGGTGTATGTGCCAGCAAGATTTGCAAACCACTGCCAGAAGGCAGCGCCTTTCCTACTCAAGAAGTAATGGAGTTAACAGGTCTTGTTCCCCAATGCTCAGGTATTCAACTGGGTTGAGAGACGAGTGGTTTCCTTGGGTCTTTTGTCCATGAGAACTGAAAGGCAAACTGTGTTCCTCCTCCTCTCTGGCATAGCATCGGTGTGTGAGCTGACGCAGGCAGGATGCAGGAACAACCACAAAACCACGGATGAAAAGCAAAGAACAAATTTAATCTTGATACCTCACAGACCGTGGCATCTCCAAAGCAGCACCTGGGGAGAAGCCTGCAAGTGGGGAACACAGGCACTGCAGAGTGAGAGTCCTTATTAGCAAGAGAGTCCTCGTTAGTGAGAGAGTGAAAGAGTGAGAGCCCAGACTTGCTGTTCTCACCTGTACTTCGAGGGTTCAAGCAGGCAGTTTTTCACTGTGCTTTGATCTTCTTCAACAGTGGGGCAGAAATCTCAGGCACGTTCGATAAGGTGGCCCCGAGTCCACCACAGACTTATATTACCAAAATGCAGATGTTCTACTTGCCAAGCACGTAAGACTAAGCAACAATTAGTGTGATATATGTGTTTTCCAGCACCCCGCATGCGAGTCACTTGAGTGTATTTACAGACCTCCTCACCGATCTTCCATTAGTTTCCCACAGTCTGCTAATGTTGTCTGCACACCCGCACACCCCTCCCACCATCCCCGCACACCTCGGTGTCCAGTGTGCCCAACACGGCGCTGCCCTGAGGGATGCTCAGCCACAGCGGTGGTATGCTGATGGAAACATGCCCGCCAGCTTCAGGTCTTGTGAGCAGCCTGCTCGAGGGAGGGACGAGGAAAAGGAGGGAGGGAGAGAGGCAGGAAAGGAGGGAGGGAAGAAAGGAGTTTCTTTTTCGCAGCATTTTGATTGCTGAAGTATGGCTGTGTGGCCGTTCCTCCCTGTCTGAGCAAGCCCAGGAGGGAGGGGATGTGATGTCCCAGCCAATGGCTCCCTGCCCGCTTTCTCTAGTCTTACTGTTACTGTTGGAGCCGACCCCACAAGTGGCACAGCCTGGGCGATGCTCTCCAAGAGATGGCTGTAACTCAGGTACACACTGAAACAGGTGGATCCAAGCGTCTCATGTGCTCATCACCCATCCCATGGGAGGAGGACACCTCCCCAGGAGAGCTGGCTGAGCCTCTGTCACCTCTCCAGGGCAGGAGAGCACGTCCCTGTGGGGCAGCTGGAGCAAGGGGAGGCTAACAAATGGCTCGGGAACCCAGATGTGGTCACCAAGGCACAAGTGAGCCTAAGCACTAAGTTGTTTCAAGCCTTTATCCCTTCAGTGTTATTTCTAATGTGGGGATAAATGTTTCTCTTCCCTTTTAATACCCATTTGGGCCACACTCCTTTTGCTTGCAGAAGGTGTGCAAGTCTTCAGCTTTCTGTGGCTCTTCCTTTCACCAGCCCTTGGGCTGAAACATTTTCATCCTTTGACATAACTTCTCTCTCTCCCTCCTCTGTCTGGGTAATTTTTGCTTCCCCACCTTTTTCATGAAGAATAAATGTATATCCCACTGGTGGCTGGAAAGCCACCGGAGCCGAGTTATCTCCTTGCATCTCTCCAGGACAGTGACATGGAAGGATGAGGCTCCCTCTGCTGGGTTTTCTTTCATAAGTGAGGCACAGAAATTATTTCTGGGGAGGGTTGTGTATGTATGCATGCAGCAGGAGAGCATGGGAGGAACGGGACACTGCTGCAGCAGGGATGTGCCTCCAGAAGTGCTTCCACCCAGCTGACAGAAAAGATAGAGCAGAGTTTTGAAGGAGAAATTAAGAGAACAGGGAAAAAAAAATGTCCAGCAGGGTTCAGTGCAATCATGGCTATGGTGCGCGTGGTGGTGCTGTGCTGCTGAGAGGTGCAGGGCAGTGCTGCATCAGAGAGCTCCAGTGGGACCTGGGGGCTCCATCCCTGCTCACTGCCCAGCCTTAACGAGGATATCTGAAGGATACAGCCTGAACGATACAGCTCCCAGCTCCATGGCACACTGCTGACAGTGCGGTGAAGGAGGTCACAGCTTGCCTTGGTTTTGCTCCTGTCCCTCCGCTTGAAACAAATGGAGAAGAACCGGGCAAGGGTTCAGGCTGGAAGAGCTCTTTCTCGGGACGTGAGCCCAACTTGCCGCTGTTGCTTCGCTTGAGGAAACAGCGCAAGTGTCCGTTGTAGCTGCACCCAGCGACACGGTGCCTTCACTGTTCAGCCGTGGCTGACATCCCCGGGGAAGAGAACGGACGGCTGCGTGCCGAGCTCAGCAGCTTTCAGAAGCATTTCAAATGCACCATTCAGGCTTGTAAATCTTGCCAGAGCTGAAGTCTGCTCCTCAGAACAATCATTTGGATCAGCTTTTGGTGTGTCTTCAAAGCGAAAGTCAAACATGATGCAAACGACCATGGTTTACAGTGAAAGTTAGTTGTAAGACCAAAATGTCCCAGCAGGTGCTCTGCATAACAGAGAGAGTCAAAACAGGACTATATCTGCTCTTTTACCATTAATGTATGGATGCTTGCAACTTTGTGTGGATGTAGCATCTCCATAGACTGTTCTCCACACTAGCCCTTTTTCTCCTCATCTACAAGGAATTAAACCCTCAAGGCACATTTCTGCCACATCTCCAAAACCATGTTCTGCCTCCGCGTCCTTGTTTCAGCTCTGCCACGGTCTCAGCTGTAACTGCTTTCCACTTGAGCAAAGCAATAAATCAAACAAAAAACCCCCCACAGAATGCCAGCAAGTCTCTGAAGTCCGCAGAGGGAAGGCCTGGTGTCACAGCACTGGGAGAGAGGAGGTTCCTGGGATTCCCTCTGAGACCCCCAGGCGGTTACAGTTGCCCATTGGCCCTGCAGAGGGGACTTCATAGAAGCTCTTGAGAGCCAGGACAGCCTCTTTCTGTAGACAACCACCACCATCAGGCTTTCCTACATCCTTCAGGCCAGGCATTTATTTACCAACTGCTTTAGACCACAAAGCTGGAACTCGCCAGTGCTGCTGTGCAAAAGCCTGCCTCCCACGAGCTGACCTGGCAGCCTGGCCACGGAGCAGGAGGAGATGCTGCTGGTATGGAAGTGCCACTGGTCTCCTCAGATGCTGAGAGAAATAAGTTTTCAAATCTGGAAAGTAACTCAGAGGGAGATGGAATAAAAATAAAAGGTTTGGGTTTTTTCCCCCCTCCTTACCCACTGTATCCCTGTAGAGCGCATCCTTTACTCTGAAACCCTCCTGTGCCTTGCAATTGGGAAGTCAGCAAGCTCTACCTAGCCCTTCCCAGGAAAAGTCTTACAAGGTTACAAGGGATGCAACATCTTTCTTTTTATCTTGGAGAAACATAAATGTTTTTTCCCCCTTCAGGTGTGGACCAGAATGAAAGTCTTTCCAGCAGCTTTCTCAGGCTTTCTTATCCCTGAGCTGTGTCCTGAATGCCAGAGGGTGAACAGAGGTAAAAGACGGAGAGCAGAGATATTTCTTGATGTTGCAATTGTCTTTCAGGCGGTGTTCATTTCATATCTATCTGTCTTGCACTAGAAGCTCACACCATGATAATGACCAGCACTCTTATCTAGGGTTATCACTAACAGCAGGATACAACAGAAAGTCTTTTTTCTCTCCCCTGGGAGATCTGTTGAGGACATCTGTGAATCAACCTGACTTGGTTTCTCTTTATTTGAAGTCCTCCGGTTAAAAAACGAGTGGGTACTCCTTTCAGCAAACCTTATTTCTGCTCTGTGTTCAGTTATGGTTGAATTCTGGCAGTGTGGGAGGGAAGGGGTTGATGACTGCCTTCAGGGAAACCCAGCTCCAAGGAGGTCTTCTCTACCTGGAGGCAAGTGATGGCTGAGAAACTGTCCTTCCTGCTGTTACATGGGCACTCCTCACTCTATTTGCAAGGTTTTTGACTGCAAAGAGGAACACCACAGGTGGTGTGCTGAGTACTGCAAACCCAGGAGCGGCTACCCACCGGCATGAGGGTGGCCATGGCTTCCTGGGCTCTGGCAACCCATGTTTTACAGGTCAGCAGCAAACCAGCTTGGCCTGTGCAGGTCCCCAGTGGGGAAGCTCCTACTGGATTATCTGCGTCTGTTTCTTTACAAGGCTTGTCTGCAGGAGGCAGGGGCTAGGGATGACACAGCCCTTCATGATACCTGTGAGGACGTGGGAGGCAGGTTTAGATTGGGGTGTCCTCTGAACCACAGCACACCATCTGCAGGACCCACAGCTGGGGAGACACTGTGGGGATAACATCAAGGAAGCCTTCATCGCCTTTCTGAATCTTACCGTTCTCACACAAGGAGAATGTTTCCTTAGTACCGTATACCAGAAATTATCTTTCTGAAAGGTGAAAGTTCATAATTTTGGCAGTCATAGCTCCTAGTTTCTGTGTGTGGGGAGAAACCAGCTGTCAGCCTTTTCATGTTTTCCTCAAAAACAGTGCAGAGTTCATTTCATCTATTTTTAAAGAAGTGACAGGATGGGGCTGCTGGCACTTGTCAGAGAAAAAGGAGAAAAATGTGAGTTTTGCAAATCTGCTGCTCTGGCCCTTTACTATTCCCTAACTTTTAAACTTTATTTTCAACAGTGTATCTTTGCTGTTCCTGGCTAGCACTTAACCAGGTATCGGTTCCCTGATTATTTCCATGGGCGCTTATCCTGGCCCATGCAGTTGACATCACTTGCATAATTTGGCTGATGCTGGAGGCCCACTCTTTGACCTTTGGTATATTGCTGTGTAGCTGTTGGGCATGTGACCTTTGCTAGTTAAAGTGTCATGTCATGAAAAAAAATGCAATTGGCAGAAATACCAGAACTTATACAAGACTATTTGCCTGGCAACTCGCTACACCGATCAACAAGCTACAGCTCAGACAACCTGGAAGATGCTCTCTGCCCCAAAAACCCCATCCAGCTCAGTCAGTATGGAGGCACCACAACTATGCCTTTGGGAAGAAGGCATTTTAACCTCCCTTGGCATCTGAGGCAGGGACAGTACCTGGAGGTGTTTCCAGGACTATATTCCTGCGTGTGCCAGAGGACCTTGTTATTGGTACAGCCCCAAACTGGACATGGTGTCTCGGATCACCATAATAACACACCCCACTGCACAGCCTCCTGCCTGGTTGCACCGCAGAACTGCTTTGTGTGCCCCGGCGGTGCCTGGAAATGTGCCCTGCGGCATCCCCATTGTAGGTGCACCCGTAACGCAACCCTGAGAACGATGCTTGAATCAGGGGCTGTGAAGGCTCCTTGATTAATGAACATGCCAATGCTTTAAACCCTCAGACTCCACCAATCCTTTGGGAGCCCTGAGCTGCAGGGAGATGTTGCTCTCAAAAATCTTGTTTATGGCTAAAGAGAAGGCACGATGTATGTATAGGTAAAGCCAAGAACTAATTGTTAGTGTAATGGCAGTCTCAAGGTGCCAATCGTTATCGGTCTAGGTCTGCTGGTTGCAGAAAAAGGAACAATACTAACGCAGACAAAATTGTTTTGCACACACGTAGTTTCTAGGCCTTTTCCTGGTGGTATGCTCACCCTTCCTCTGCTCCTCTGGGTCCCAAGGCTGGTGGTGTCACCCAGGTGGTGGTGGTGGGGTGGGGTGCTAGAGCCAGCTGTCAGCATCTCGAGCCCTTCCCTGGGACGAATGCGATGTTCACAGCAATGTTTTTTTCTGCCTCTCTCTAGGACCTGCTTGGGGTCATTTCTATACGTTTGCTAACATGCTTCTACACCTTCTTCTGTCTTCACTGGTCTGCAGCTTCATGTTACTCCCAATTTACTATGTGGAGTGCTCCTTATGTATGTTAGGTACTGGTCTTGTTCTGTTTGTTACTGCTAAAACTAGTTTTGCCAGCTCCAGGTCTGCATTTTTTAACTGTCCACCAGCGAGTTGTGTATAGCTGTGGGGGTCCCCAGTGCCAGCCTGTGCCCCATCTTTTACCACCCTGTGCATGTAGTCCCCTATGCTGCATCCCGTGCCCCCACCGCTCAAGGTCCCCGCTATCATAACGGACTCACATTTCTCAACACTCTACCCTTGGGCAGGAGTCAGAAATACCTCATTCTGCATAGGATAGGGGGCACCGAGGGGTTGAGAACTTTTACAAGCTGAGTATGAAGCTCCTCGGGCATTTCTGTCTGCTGTGCAAGTCCTGTCCCTCCATAAGCACTTCTGCCCTTCTGGGTGGCCGCATCCCGCTTCACAGTTTCACAAGGCGCCAGCAAGACCAGAGCAGAGCACATTAATACTTTCTCAGCGCAACCCTGAAGCTCAGCCCAGGAAGCTGCCCTGCCAAAGTTCACATGTTTCGTAGGGTAGGCATGAGCACCAGAGAAGAGGAAATATACATTTAAAGCCAAACAGGCTCGGCTTGAAGAAAACATTGGGTTTCAATGCAGCTATGAATTAAGGTAAGAGACAATTATATTTTAGCTGTAAGGATGACAACAAATGGTGTCTTGTGAACTTAAGGAAACTTTTCACTGCTTAGTGCTTGGAATGTAAGTGATATTTAATTTGGGTAAAGATGATGTGGGTAATGTTTACAAATTGTGAAAGCAGAAAGGGGAACACTTTTATTAATCAAAGTGGACCATAGCAGAGAAATTTTATTCGGTGGCTAATTATTTGTGGCATCTTGTGGTAAGAGAAATATTCTCCCTGGCTAGAAGTCCTCAAGGTTAAAGCAATATGCTAATAGATGACTAGTGTGCAGCATTAGCCCAGAAGGACAAACTAAGAAGATAAACCCTTCTACTTCATTAAATGTTTTTTGTTAGATGTCTGCAGGGGTTTCACAACTCACCAGCATTGCTTGCTTTTAGTTTTCGTCAGTGAACCAACATCCCAAACATCACTGACACGGAAAGACAGCCCAACATAGAAACTCTGGTAGAGAGGATAGAAAGTGTCTGATGCCAACAGACCGGCGAGGGAATGGCAGAAATTCAAAAAACTTGAAAACCCAGCTTTCTCTATGACCACATTACTTAATTTCTTTGTGACTCAGCTTTCCATAGGAAGGATGTTGCACAAAGATGTCTGCTGGTTTGGGTGAGACATTTGGGTAATACAGTGGTGGCAGCCTGTGAAGTACTTGTGTGATACAAATACAGACCCAGAAACAGTGGCTACCAAAATCTGGTCTGTTGGGGCAGACCTTGTTAAGAGACAGCACAGCCAGAGGCAGTGAACTGGGCAACAGGATAAAAGACAGCAACTGCAATGAATTACAAGGGTTTGGGCAGTGCAGGAAAAGTCCAAAACAGAGAGGAAAAGGCTAAAGTTTGACAAAGGAGGACACTTAGTAAATTGAAAATAAATCACATAGTAAATGTGATCTTCCCCGGAAGGGGCTGGCAACTCCAGTACTTAAATCTCACCCAGACGCAGTCCAGGTATAATATGCTCTGCTTTCTAAAATGAGGCTGGACAAGATGATTTAACAGATCTCCCAATTCTAGAGAGCTATCTCAGATTTCTCAAGGATGCTGAGGCAATGTGAGCTTATTAATAACAAAAAGAGAGGGCAGTAAGTAAACAGGCGCCGCAATAAATGTGTCAAGAGGACAGAACTAACGGTAACCATAAACAAGTACAAACAGTGCACACAGCTACAATCATCTGTTTTCACTGTCCCTTCAACAGAAAATACAAAAGAAATTTGAATGCCACTTAGGAAAGGAAGGCCCGGGAGAAAGAAATACTGAGAAAGAGCAGGTAAGAGAAAATGCAGGCAAAACACTCAAGTATATGTGTAAAAAAAGATATGAGAGTGTAATGAGCAACTGTGCAACTAGAATGGGCAAACAGGGGAACTAACAGGCTGGAGGAGATACCTGTGAAACAGATTTTCCAGGAAAATCCCGATCCTGGCAATCACCATCCAGTCAGATGACAGCCCCAAACACCCAGTGCTCCGCAGGCAGCTCTTGGGAGGGTGCCTGGTCCCTCCCCAGTTCTGCCACTGCCCTCCGGCAGCTGAGCTGAAGTGCTCCCCAGCCTCTGCGAGGACAAAAATAAATACTGCTCTTCAACATGGTTCTCGCACCATTTCTGTAATTTCCCATCCCCTGGCTGGTCCCTGGGGGCAGGACACTGCCTGGAAACCATCTCAGGTTGCAGAGGTTCTGCAGAGGACCCTTGGATATGGCCTTAGGATCAAGACCACAAAATCATGATCCTGAGAGGGACAGATGAAACGTTCAGAACCATTTCAGTGACTTTTTTGAACCTCAATTTTAAGATCCAGGGGGAACACAGGAGTCTGAATCATACTGTCAGGTCATATTTCCTAAATGCGTAAATCATTTCTGAAATGGATATTTAAGGATATGACCTCCTTATGGCCAGATTTCTAAAGGGACTTTGACTGACAGAGGTTCACACTGATGCCTTGTGGCATTTTCAGAACTTCCCCCCCCCCAGTGCTTAGCTCCCATTCAGAAGAATGATTTGAATCAGTGATGACTCCCCAGGGAAATGCCTTGATGTAACTACCTGCTTCTTCACTTGCTCAAGATCATGGCCTGAAACCTGAACCTATACTCTGCTCCATGAAGGAGCAGGTGGGACCCCAGGCATGCAGGCACCAAGTCTCCTACATGGCCACCTTGCCAGCTCCAGAGGGACTTTGTCCTCTCTGGAGTTGAGAGAAGGAGCTGAAACCACCAAAAGCCTCAGCTTACAGCTTTTGCTGTAAGTACACCAGCAACCACAGGGGTGAGCTGCCAGGGGTTTGGTAGGGTTTGCCATGGCCCCAGCAAACCACACGCCGCTGCAGTCCTGTCCCTCCCGGATGGCTCACAGCAAGTCTTCCTGGTGGGGCAACAAAACCAGCAAGTGGAGGGACATCACTGGGGGCAGGATTCGCCCAGGGCATTGGGGTTCAGTCCCCTGTGCCCGCTTTGCTGTGACGGTAGCACAACCAGCCTGAGTGAGGCCACTGGCCCAGCCAGATGGACCATGCACTGATGGAGCAAGAGCAAGATCTTGTTCAAAATAATACCTCTGTGGTTGCTCTGAAACACAGGCAGTGAAGCCCTCACCACTGGCAGAGACAGCAGTAAGTCCATGTCTTGGGTTGTTTGTTGTTTTTTTTTTTTAAATCAGAGTACATCTAATTTTGATGCGGTGATTTAAGCTGAAACTTGTGCCCTGGTTACTTGCTGTCCTGCAGTTATCCCCCGGTTAGCATGGAGCGTCTTTGAGAAAGCACTCTCCAATGCTATAAAGCCTTAGGTGAAGGCGAGAGAGATCCTGGGGACTTTGGACTCTATACTATCCCTTCCTGCCTTCCATGATCCAAGCCTGATCTTTTCAGATATTTTTTTTTTTTTAACCAGAACTATTGGTTTAAGTTTGTAGATTTGCATGCTGCTCATCTCCAGCTAGTGCTGTCTGCTTCTCATTTAGTTTTTTATGGTGGTGTAAAAATTGCAGAACTGGTTCAGGGAAGGGGCATTTTTTTCAACTCTCTGACCTAGATGTAAAGGGATCACAGTCCTCTGCAATATTCAGGCTTATATTTACCTTAATCAGCAGTGGTTTGATTGACTTCCATTTCTGGGAGCTTTATTTAGGACACCTTAAATGCCTTAATTTTCAAAAAGCCTCAGCATCGTGCTTCTGCACCTTGAACTCCACCTTGAGTTGGAAAATCCAATAACGAAGCAGTCCAGATCGCTACTTGCTATTAAAAAAACTTATCCTCAAAGTCTTGGGGGGAGCCTCTATAAATTATATCACCCAAATCGATGTGCAGTTGTTAGGCTTGCAGAACTCTGCCTGGCCACAGAAATGGTCCAGCTGAACTGAGAATAAATCACAGAAGAAACACCAAAGAAAGGGACTTCCTCACCTTAAAGTAATCAGGGAAGGACTGGGGGAGCGGGGAGCAAGGATGCGTCTGGGATTATACCACATCCACTCAGAAGCAATGGAGGAACGATAGAAGAACTGGTTAGAAGTAGAGAAAACACACTGGGTTTCACAGAGGCAGTGCAGACTGGCTGATAACAATATCCCTGTCCCCAAACTGTGCTGCTTTCCACAGCCGTCATACAGCCTTCCGTCTAAATCAACCCCAGCAGCTGCTCCGCGTTCTTCATGGGACCCCGCTTCCTTCCTGGGGGTCCCACCCCAGGATCTGGGCTGGCTACTGCTGGTGAAGTGCCTGGGGAGAGGACACTTTGGCTTTTTCAGTCATTTATTACCAAAAGAGAGACGTGTCTGTTAAGCCGAGTGTGTCCCAATAGCCCATTTGCTCTGCCTCCCTGCCTGTTGGGGGCTGTAGGGTTTTGGCCAGTACCCCCCTGCTGAGCTCCTCCACCGTGTCTGGCTGTCTTCTCGTGACATGGAGACCCTCAGACACGCAAAAATCGCCTTTTCCTACTTGAAGTCCATTCCCATCATTAGCCTTTCACCATTAAAAATGTGTACCTAGCTTGCATGTTTCTGGTTTGAATTTCCATGCGTTGGTTTACGGGTATGGCTAATCCCACTAAATTAGCAAGGCTATTAACATGAGCAAAAGTGAAGTCAAGGTTTATCAAAGCATGCCTACAGCCCCAGTATCAAGCTCTGCCATGGTAAAGACTTCCCCCTTTTGTCCCTTCCTTCCCATTTAGCACCTCTTTAAGCACCCGAGGGTTGCATCAGCTTTTCTTACTGTGACATGTGGCCGGGATCTCGGTTTCAGAGTCTGCCCATATCAGCAGTCAGGTTTCCTAGCGGATGCACCCCCACTCTCGAGACGTGGTCTGTGTTGTTTATCTCCCGAGCATGTCACTTGGGCTACATTAAAGCCAACATGAATCATCCCAGAAGCCCCAGATTACTCAGATCTGTCTGAATCACTGTCCAATTCTCTAACTCTTCTATCACTTCCCTCTGCCAGCTCCGATTCCCAACCTGTTTTCAGACCAGTGATGAAAATACTGAAGAGTTTTTGGCTTTGAACTGGTAGTTCCCGCAGGCATTTGACAAGCAATATTCCTAGTTTGGGAAGGCTTCCTCCATAGATGGCTGGCTTTAGAGATCTGACAGCTAACCAGCCCAAACCCCAGTGTAAGCCTTTGTTGGGCTTATGTTGCTTGGGGCTGGTGAGGTGTGTCAACCAAACAAGTGGGCAGTGCAAGTCAAAGCTCCAACCCTCCCGCGTAGTACTCTTTATCAACCTTGTAGTCTCCTCAGATGTCCAAACTAAAGCTTCTTTTCCACAAAGCCATGCAGACTGGCATTAGCTGCACACTCCCCCTTTACTGTTTAAATTTTATCTTGCCCAGGTTAAGGGTTAGGTTGCACTCGCTGTTTCGCCTTGGTTCCCGCTTTCGAAGACTGGCATTGTGTCAGCTACCTCCAGCACCCGTAGGGGTGGAACGGGGAGAACGTCTGCCCACTTCAGGACTGAATAAAAGACTCATATTTAAGATTTAAAGTAACTGCATCTGCTGTGCTGGACCTGCATTTGACCTCAGTGATCTAACACCATCCCAAGCACCTCCAGAGACTGTCCCCTAAGGACGGAGCCATCCTGCTTTGAAAGATAAGCTAAGTGAATTACAGGAACCAGTTGGGTGCAGGGCTAGAAAGCAGGCCCCATCTCTGGTTAGTGTATTGCCTGTAAGTCTAAGTTTTGGTTTTGGATATCATCCAAACCGTGGCTAGAGGTGTCTGCAGCGGTCTGGTGATTGCATGGTAGCTGCTTGGTGCCAGGCTGGTTAAGAGTTTCATCCAAAGTGCTATTAAGACTCGCATCAATCCTGTTAATTTCCACCCAGTTCTGGTTAATTGCCTTAAATCTCTTTTTTGTGTGTGTTAGAAGTGCCACCAGCAGCTTCGACATTTAATTTGGAAGTACCCGAGGACATTCCTGCGATCTCGCCAAGAATTGCCGGCTGTCGAGAAGCGGATGGGCGTAGTCGCAAACGCACAAAAGCAACGGCATTTATATTTGGGTAAAGTGGTGGCAGCTCAGATCGAAGGGTGAGAAAGGCGTAACGCACCCATAGGGTTTCACAGGGCTTCCCACAAAGCTTCCCTGGGCCAGCTGAAGCATCGTCCCGTTCAGCTTGTGCTGAAATCATGCTTGACTTATGTGAGAAAAGCGTGTAAGCCAGCCTCACCCAGAAACGCTGACTAAGGTGTGAAAATCTTGCCGAGACTTAAACGCTTTTATCAGTCTGTTGTGCAAATCTGAAGGGTGACCCTCTGGCAGAGGCCCGGGCTTGGTTATGTTTTTTAACTCCTTCTTACACGGTGACGGCAGAAGCGTTACGGAGAGCCGAAGTGCTCGCAAGACCTCTCTTCTTGGCAGGAAAGCTTGTAACATGGCACTTGGCTGAAGCGCCAAGGGCGATGACTGGAAAGATCAGATGCAGGAAGAGGATTTGGCTCATGTCTCACCCAGCCTGATGCCAATGCAGCTTCTGTTGCTTAGAGGAGTTTGTCTCTCTCTCGTAATTTCACTTCCCTATGTCTTACATACCACACGCATGGTTATTGGGAATAGCTGGGTTGAGAAACAGGGGTTTTGGTCCTGCAGACTAGTGTATTTTAGATAGCTATAAACGTGATTAAAAGCAGAAGTGTTTGCGGGGAGTAGGGTGTAAAACTGCTGGGGAAATCTGGAGACAGAGCAAAGTGGTGGAGCAGTTCCATGAGAAGCAGAAGTGAATCTACTATTTTCTGTACTCAGCAAGGGAAAGCGCCTGGTGGAGGGACCTTGCAGCCCCGCGGTCCTTCTTCAGCGTCCTCGATGCTCTTCAGTTAACTTTGTCCCTTAGGCGTACATTTATCATAAGCGCAAGAGGGAAAGTTGGGCCAAAGCTGACAGTGAGAAGACTATAGTGTGTGCTGCAGTGGGCTTTGGGAGGCTGATGGAGAGTACCTGGCAGGGAAGGATGATGGGTGGGCAGAGCTGTTTCCTCACTTTAAAGTGTGATAAAATGTCATCACATTATGCCTAATCGGCATGGGATCTTTTGGGGGGGCCCTCTGGAGTTTGGAGCCCACCTGTTGAGCACCATCAGCTTAAGCTGAGCAAAGTGGTATCAGAGGAGCAAAATATTCAAAACAAACTGGTGGCATTGCATATGCAGGATGGGTGGCAGCAGGAAGATATGTGTGTGGTTGGTGATACACAAAATCCAGGAGTTAAAGAGTGAACAAGCCACAGGCTGTGCCAGCAGTTTCGGATGCCAATGCCATTTTGGTAAGCGCAGTTCTTGCTTGCCCTCAGATGTGCTGTGCAGGATCTCGCCCTTCCCATTGACCACGGGCTTTGCAACCACCCATCCAGGGGTAAGGGAAATAATTTGCTACTTTAGAAATAAATGATCTCCATCAATGAGCTAGAGATTACCTGACCGAAAAGTACTTCAGGAAAAACCCTGGCCCGAGCAGTGTTCCTCTTTGCTTCATTAAGGCCGGGAGCCCACCCTGCACCTCCGTGTAAATGTTGGCCTGTGAAGAAGGTGGCCATTCCCACACCCAGCTTTCTCTCCAGGTAATGTCAGTGGGAGCAGCCTGTGCAGAAGTCTGCCAGACCTGAGGGCTACCCTGTGGTGGGAGCTGCATTTCCTTATGCGTGTGAAATCCTCCCTGCACCCAACAGAGCGCAGCGGCTCGGATGGACACATATGGAAACTCTCCAGAGGAACAAGCTGTCTTTCTAGATGTGAATTAAGAGAGAGAGCATGGGAAAGGCCAGCACAGCCAGTGGCTCTGAGAGGAGAGCAAACTAATGTGTGCTCCCTCTCTCCAGATCAGGGATTTCACACAGCACCACCGAGCAGCCCTCTCTGGATGCCCACACAGTTAGCAAAGATGTTAATGGCATCAGAGCAGGTAGCCATTAGGTTTTTATTCTGTGCATGAGAGGACTCCTACCTGTCACACCAGGAGAGACATGTCTGAAACAGGAACTCACATAGCAGAGAAGAAGCTGGGGCACTTTGCAGGGACATTGTAGCCTCTGCCCAGCTTTGTCACAGAGTCACAAAGTTAGGATGGGACTTCTGGAGGTCTCTGGTCCAAACCTCTGCTCAGAGCAGGGCCAGATGAGTTTCAAATATCTCCAAAGGATCTCACAACCTCCCTGAAGCGCTGTCCCAGTGTTTGACCACCCTCACAGGGGATTTTTTTTCCATGTAGTAAGTAATGATTTCCCATGGCTTTGCCACTTATTCCTCTGAGGAAAGTTGTCTGCTTCACCTTTACACCTTCTCACTAGATCCCTCTTGAGTCTCTTGTTGAGGCTGATCAAACCCAGTTCTCAGCATCTTCTCATACACCAGGTGCTCCAGCCCCAATCGTTTTGGTAGCCCTCAACTACTGCACACCAGTGCATTGGTGAAGAACTGGCTGTGGAGCACATCAGCCCACAGAGTAAGACGGAGGCTCTGGCGCTGTGCAGATGGGTGCAAAAACAGCTCAGTGGCAAGGAGCTGGGTGGGCTAGCGTAGCGACTCCTATTCAGCACAAGAGACTTGGTGTACCCTCACACTCCTTTTCATTTTAAAGGCACCTGCTGTGTTACGTTTACCCTCAGAAGAGGAGAGTCAGGATGAACAAGTGGAAAATGATGGGCTATTTGGATTATGCACGATGTCCTCCGCTCATTTCTGTATCCCTCTCACGGTTTTTTAAAGTAATGAGTGAACAGACACACGAAGAGATGAGGAACCTGTCACACATCTCTGCAGGCAACTCTAATTACTTATCTTACCAGTAGAAAATTAGTATCTTGCTTGCAATTACCGTCAGCTTCTGCCCCAGCACCTAGGCATTTCCTATTTGTCCCCTTTAATTCTGCTGGTGTCAGACACCACATTGCCCAAAGCTGGAGGATTAAACCAGGCTGCAAGCAAGTGTCTGGACAGACTCTGCAGGTGGGCTCAGCTCCCAGTTCAAGTGGAAAGGCACTGCAAGAGGTGCTCAGCCCATGGGTGTGCCTGCCTGCTGCAAACAGCCTTCCCCGCGCCATGCCCATATGCCCCGAAACTACCAGCGCTGAGACAGCCCTTCTTCTAGCCTTCTTTTCCTGTGCAAAACCACAAAGATTGTTTTCTAATGACTGTGGGCACTTCTCATTTAAATGTTTTCAGGACAACTAGGCTTCAAACTGTCAGAATAAGAAGAAATTTTAAAATGGAGAGCCTGTGTTTCTACTAGCACACACACACAAAAAACCCAACCCTCTTTGAGAAATGGCTACAAAATAAGAGGCCAGACCTTGATGGCCCACACCACAAACGGCCCTCTGGCAATGAGGGGTTAGGAGAAAATGTCGCTATGGTCACAGCAGCCACCCATGGGGGAGTTTGTTGTAGTTACCACCACATCATATGAAACAAGGACTGTCTGACACCTCAGGAAATCTTTATTTCATGCTTGGTCTTTCAAGGCTTATTTTAAACAGAGGCTTTGAAAACTATTGCCACCAGTGCAATGCGGACATGTAGGCTGAGATTCCAACCACTTCACTCTTAAGTGTCAGAAGTG
Source organism: Vanellus vanellus (assembly GCF_965231255.1). Classification (NCBI taxonomy): domain Eukaryota; kingdom Metazoa; phylum Chordata; class Aves; order Charadriiformes; family Charadriidae; genus Vanellus; species Vanellus vanellus. The sequence goes on along the minus strand of NC_138906.1, from coordinate 63,233,970 downwards.
GGAGCAGTTACACACCATCGCCATCTACCACTGAGTAATGTGCCCATGCTCATCGTGGAGGATCATCAACACTCATCATGGAGTTTCATCAACGCAGTCAGCAGAGTCTGGAAAGCAGCCTGTCTTGTTTTCAAGCAGATTTGGCCCAACCTGCATTGAATCAGATGCACTGCTCTTCATTGGCTGTACTGATTACATCTCCCACTAACAGAGGATGTAAACATCTGTATTAGAGACAGCTTATGGTCACTGAACTGAGTCCCTTTCTCTACAGTCAACAGGGGTTGCTGTAAGAAGGTTTTGGCACTTTGACCAAGGGGTAGTTGCAGTTTAGTTATCACTGGCCTTTTCTTTCAGTCTTACCTTTAGCAGGCTGGTTTGGCCACGTTGTCATGTCCCTGGGCTTCTGCACAGCGTATCACACCCATATCCTTCATTTCCTACAGCAAGGATGGATACTTACAAGGTCGTTACCCCAACCAGGGAGCAGAGCTAATTCAGTAACATCTGCAGCCCCCTAGGATTTTTGGTTCCTGCAAACAGAAATCTTTGCAGAGACTTGAACACCACATCCCAAGGGAGCACAGAGGAACCGACAGGTGCCCTGAGTTCCTAGATGTGCAGACCAGCAAGCCCAGAGGTCAGACACCTGCACCTGATACTCTCTTTGGGTGCAGCCTCTGAGCTAACAAGCCCTGGCTCCAACCTGACTACCCCGCAGCCAAGGTGGGAGCGCCCATGAGACACTTTGGTGCTAGAGGAAAGTGTCAATGTAGTTTCTTTTCTTTTGATTATAGGATGATTTTTGTAAAAACCTCATCAAAGATATGCTTGCTCCCAACAGATGTCCCAGTGCAAACTGCTTCTCCCACGTTGGCAAGCATCTGCTCACACCTGGCCAAACTGGGCATCGCACCACACTTCCACCCTGGGGTTAATGGGTGGGGGGAGACTGGACTCTTGGTGGTGTTGACAGGCATCACATGCTCATCAACAGCTACATGTGAGGTGGTATCGTTTCCTGCTGCCCAACAGACTGGGAGAGTGCCTGCATTTCTCACGCTGCAATGCACCACCTGCAGAGCTCAGTTAGTTGGATGTCGGTTTGCTGCTGCTTCTGCTGCTCTTCCGATACGCAGGGGCTTATTCGACAGCCCTTGAAATTCTCGTTTATGTTTTCTTATCCTAAAGAGATAATTTTCAGTGAAATACATGTAACAGCAGAGTCTGGACTTATGTTGGTAAATACCATCACCTCCGCAGTGATACAACTCTCGCTAATCCAAATAGTGAGAAAATCCCAAAGCGTGTGTGTTGGTGAGGTCTCACAGTGTTTTACCAGTGCAGATACTCGATCTCTCTCTCTAATATTATTCTCTTTTCCCTTTTCATGTTGCCTCTAGCCAGAAAATCCAGCATGACGGAAGCATTCACAGCAACGACAGCTGAATACAGTTACGATGAACACGCTTTTTCCTGCAATAAGACTGACATCCAAGAATTTGGGAAAATATTTCTACCACTATTTTACACCGCAGTGTTTGCTCTTGGCCTCACAGGGAATCTAATGGTGGTTTTTGCCATTGTGAAAGAAGGCAGTAAAAAAAGCATCACTGACATCTATCTCCTGAGCCTGGCTATCTCAGACCTTCTCTTCGTGGTCTCCCTCCCTTTCTGGGCTTCCAACACGGTGCGTGGATGGACCCTCGGGACTATTTCATGCACAGCTGTTTCCTCCCTGTATTACATCGGTTTCTTTGGGGGCATGTTCTTTATCACTGTTATCAGTATCGACAGATACTTGGCCATTGTCCGGGCAACCTATTCTCTGAAATCCAGAACAGTGAAACATGGCTTTCTTATAACCTGTGGAGTATGGGCAATAGCGGTTTTAGTTTCAGTGCCACATTTTGTGTTCTCCCAGCTGGTAGAAAATGACTGCACTTCTGTGTTCCCTGAGGAGCTGGAGAACTTCTGGCCGGTGTTCTGCAATGTGCAGCTGAACACCATTGGCTTTTTCATCCCAGTCTGTGTCATATGCTATTGCTACTGTGGGATCGTCAAAACCCTGCTGTCCTGCAAGAATCAGAAAAAAACACGAGCCATAAAACTGATCTTGATTGTGGTGGTCGTGTTTTTTCTGTTTTGGTCCCCCTACAATGTACTGATTTTTCTAGAGACTTTAAAGCACTATAAGTTATTCACAAGTTGCAACCAAATTAAATCATTGGACTACGCGATGCACCTGACCGAAACCATTGCATTCAGTCACTGTTGCCTCAACCCTCTTATCTATGCCTTTGCTGGGGAAAAATTCAGGAAATACCTTTATCGTGTCTGCTTAAAGTACTGTCCATTCCTGTGTTTCTGTGGCCCCTGCAGTCGCTACCAGGTCACCCATTCGGCTAGCTGTGCAGAAAGCGTCGCCATCAGCAACATAACCCTGAACACCAGTGACCCGGATGGCTCTGTCTTCGCCTAAAAGGCTCTGTGAAGAAGAAATATGTGTAAATAAGCCTTCTGCAGCGCCAGACACTGCTGAGAGATTGCCATTACCCATATGAAAAGACTTATGGCTGCACTGAATTACTGACATGCCTCTCGTTAAGCATTAAATATTCTAAAACAGTAAAGATTTTAGAAATGAAAGCAGTACCACATGTCAAGGTTGAACATGGAATTGAATCAAGAGAGAAGAAGAGGGAAAACAGAAGCAAAAGCAGAGCTCTGTGCCTAGAACAGGAGATGGAGAAGAATTTAGGGATAGGGAAGCTGTTAAACAGCTTCATCACTGTAATTTGTGCTTGTGTCAGTGTATGCATAAGTGGTACAAAGGTATATAAACCTAAACTACTTTTTTACGGGAAAAGACATCTCTTTAATAAATGATAGCTGACTTAGCAAAGGGGAGCATTTTTGATAGCAAAGGGGTATAGTTTTGATACTATATATCCAAAGCAAGAGATTTTGGGGTTACTGATTGCAATAAATGTTTCACCTGTGCTTTCACACCTAATAAAATCCTACTGTTAAAAAAAGATGTTTCTGAATACACGTTTAGTGCCAACAATGCACTCAGTGTTTATAGCATGCAATAATCAGAGCAAGGACTGTCTTTAAGGATTTGGGACCCGACCTGGAGCTGATCCCAGCCAGCAGGCATCTCTCCTAATTTCTGTGGGCTGTGGCCTGAGCCAAAGGCCAGAGTCTGGGGGAGCGCTTCTCTCAACACATCCCGAAACGCTCTGCTGAGCGAGGGGCTGCCAGCTTGATCAATGGACATCAGCACACACTGGGACAACTGGATCTGGAGGTACGGGTTTGGGGATCATTGTGCTTGGCCCAAATGTGGCACGATCAAGCTGTGAATATTTTGCAGAGCATGGTAAAAGCATGTGCTTCACACCCCTGCTCTCTTGCCACATGTTGTAAAGACCAAACGTGTCTACACCATCACAGACAACGGCTTTTGGGACAAAAAAAACACTTGCCCTTGCTGCTCACCACAACATTCCTCAACCTTTGTGGCCTCTCCCACCACAGCTGATTTCCCCAGGGAAATCTGCAGGTGTACTCAGATTCAGTGTGTCCCGGAGGACACAATTACCATGTGCACTCCACAGCCTCTAAATATCCTTTTTACTCTCGCAGTGACAATGCATTGGGGCTGGAAAATGTCAATTCAACAAGTGAGAGTCCTTCCCCAGGGGCCTTCTCGGGAAGCTCCTGCCATCATCTGCTGCAGGAGCAAAGGAGATTTTTGTTGGCACTGTGGACTGGAGTTGGGTGAACAGAAAAAGGACTGTTGCCATCTATGAAGCTGAGATCACCTTACAAAGAAAAATCAAGGACCAGTCTTACAAAATGAGTCCATGCCAGTGGGACCCTATTTCTATACATTGATGGAACTGGCAATATATCAAATCTGATGAAACGCTCTCACTTTCCAACTAACACAAAAGCATTGTCCTAGCGTACCAGTGGGAGGAGTAGGCCCTTTGTTTGTGGACCTCCATACCACCTTGCTTCAAAGAAAGCTTGGAGGAGAACGTCTCCCCTGAGCAATTTTCTAGATGCAATAATTCAACAAATATTAAATATTCCATTTTTTGCTACTGAATGTTCAGCACAGTCTACGGTACAATAGCCCCTTTTCATAAAATGCCTTGTATTAGGTGTAAATATATTATATATGCTCAACTTTTAAAAATTCAGCTATAAGCAGACATACAGACTCCAGACCTGTTGGCTACAATTGTGTAGCATGAGTGTCACTTGAAATTAAATTACTTTTCAAAATTTAGTCTGTCTAAGCAAGTAAGAAAAAAAAAAATTCCTCCGCCCCACCTCCAAGCAAGTGGTATTTTTAAGAAATGCTATTTTTACAATGTTTTTTTAAAGAAACGCTAAGATGTGCAGAAAGAAAGAGGAAGGTACTCTGAGACTAAACAACAACTCATCTACATGAAATCAGCCTGAAGAGGGTGGATTGCCAGGCTGAGCAATGCACTCTCACTTGGTTTATTTAACTTTCCTTTTATTTTTCGAGCAATGGTGAATTACCGAGTGGGAAGAGTAAAAGGCACCTTTAAATATGATCCATGTGCTGTCTCCAGAATGAAAGGTTTTCTGGCAGCTCTCTAAGAAAAGAGAGCATTTTCCTGCCTAACCCCAGTAGTTTCCCAGGAATATCCTACCCATCACCAGCACCGTGCATCACAGCGCACAATCACACCTTCCAGGAGCATCTCCCCCCGGCAGTGCAGACTTGCTACTGTGAGTCAAACTGCCTCGACAGTTTTGCCTGAATCCTCTGCAAGCTGCGCTGTGCAAAACCGCATCTGCAAAAATCCTTCACTTCCAAGTCAAGGGATCCCCCCCGACAATCTGTGCTCTCCCGTCTTCTTTGCCACACTGGGCAATGGAAGGCTTCCAAGGATTGTCAGCATAACTTTGTCAATTATTATGCCATGTATCTGCAAGTTGTTATATAGAATTTGCTAATTACGTCCAAGGTCTTATTGCTCAGTATTTGAGCATTTGTATGAGAGAAAAAGCTTCAGGGGGGGTTCCAGGCATTGCAACAAGTAGCTAGTTCATACGCACGCCTCCTCATAGCAGAAGTGGTAAATCTTTGAAAACCCGTGGAAAACCTAAATCAACATTTTTGTTTTGTTTGCATTAGCAGAAAGAGTTTTGTTGTAATTGCCCCTTAAAAAACTTCAGTCTCCGTGAACCATACCAGTGCTCTGAGGGCAATCAGTACCAAACTACCAGGACAGGCTTCAGCTGCAGCGGAGACAGGCATTGCTGCTCTTCGCTGTGCTGCACTGTGCCAGCAAGCACAGGGAGCCGCAGCTCCTACCCACAACGTATCTCTGTTGCGATTTGTGACGCTCAATATTGTCTAGTTTCCTGGGTTTCTGCTAATTTTGTACATTACACTCCTTGAGGTATTCTTTGCACTGTTCGAGCCTGACCGAAAGCCCGCTGATGCCTCTTTAAGTCCCTCCGCTGCACTTTCAGTTAATCGTAGCCTTGATTTAAAGATACTGCTTCTCTTTCAAAGCCTCTGCAGCAGGAAACTGGTGTTTTCTAACTGCCCAGCTAGTTTACAACATACGCTTTTCTATGTACAGCACTAAAGCTGCATATATCCTTAGACTGGATCAACACATCCCCAAGAACTAGAAATATCCAGTTCCTACCCATAACATAGGAGAAAGTAAACCAGGATAAAACCTTTCCATCTGCCATAAATTAAGGATAGACTCTTGCTTATTTAGCAAGTTACAGTTTACACATGAAAATGCACACACACATGCACACTTGTTATATATATCTATTGAATAGTATTTGGTGGTGCAAAAATGTCAGGAAACCTCTGGGTTGGGTGGTGGGGTTGGGCTTTGGGGTTTTGAGGGGTGGTGAGCTATCTTTGCATCTTATTTTTTCATCATGATCAACTTTTTTCCTGTTTGAGAATCACACTGACACTTAACATAAATCTTTCCCCAGCTGGCTTACAGTTTGAGGAACTAATAAAACCCGAATCCAATGGTTCTCAGCAGGTTCATAACTATACTTCGTGTTCTACTTATAAATAGAATGAGACACCTACTTAGCCAAACTGCTTGCAGTGAGATACATGGACACCAGTACCTTTTTTAGGTGCCACTGTGAATCCCTCTTGCTCAAATATCACATCACAGTCCCAAAATCATAGGATTTACGTTTCTTCATTTCTAAGCTGAGCATGGCTGCTTTGGATTCTTTGCATCCACCTCTTGCGGTTTTTAACTTGTACAAAAAAACTTAGAAAAGCAGCCAGTCAGAGCATCTCCCTGAGCTGGGAAATTGCTCAGCAGTGAAAGCTGTAGTTTTCAGCACTGGCATCAGAAGGACTCAGTAGCCACATATTTCCTTTGGATTTAGGATTTGCAGGGAATGGATCTGAAGCCCTGGTTCGGGGTAGTCTGAAGTTTTAAGGCTATATTTCACAGATAAACTATTTCTAAATGCACTAGTTATGGGCTGGGTACAGTCATTTCTGTTTGGTTTCCATCACCTTTGCAAGGACCCTCACTGAGATCTTGTAGGTAGTACAAAACCCTTGTCCTAGCAGGACACTGTTGCCAACAAAGGGACAAGCTCCATCCATGCAAGTCCCAAACACAGGTGGGCTTTCCAGAGAAAAACTCAGTTACCAGCTTTATTCTTGTCAAATTCAAATTCTAAAAGTTGCAGTATGTCTTTCTGCTTTTGCAGTAGGTCTTTTTGCTTTTGCAGCTTCTAGCTGGTAACATTTTTCTTCTGCAGTTATTGCCCATGCATAGTGCTGTGCTTTGGCTAAGGCCATTTACATGCCACTTCCAAAATGGCCACATTTAGTAGTGAATGACATATTTTTTGTGATAAGGACTTACCCAGTCCTCCTCAAAGATTTACTGTTTGCACTTCAGTTTATTAAATCTGTAGGACACCTGGAACTCTAATGAAAACCTGTGACTTCCAGAGTTATTATTTTGAAATTAAAATCCAGTAATTGAAGCTAAAATTGAGAACATTTTAATGTGGCGGATGTAGCATTTATGGGCTAAATGCAAACTGCTTGTGGGAGAAATGCAGCTTCTGTCAGTTGCCTGCATATCCTGATATTTGAGCCAGCAACGTGCCCTGGTGGCCAAGAAGGCCAATGGCATCCTGGGGTGTATCAAGAAGAGCGTGGCCAGCAGGTCAGGGGAGGTTATCCTTCCCCTCTACTCTGCCCTGGTGAGGCTGCATTGTGAGGAGTATTGTGTCTCAGGAAATAGGTATCCTTGTACTGCTGTCAGCTGTTTTTTTTTCTAAGGGAGCCCTCATTTGAATCATTAAGGCTCACCATCACTTGGTCTCTTGTTCAGTTCCTTCTTCTCGGTCCCGTTGCTGGTCCCTGCTCTCCAGATCCTCCTGGTAGCTCAGGTTTCAGGAGGCTACAGCGCAAGGGATGGACAAAATACAAGCTACCATAAAGACAACACCGAATGCACAAGTCAGAGTCTACAGATCAAGTCAGATTCAGAAAAGGCAACTGTAGGCAGTGGCATACACCTTTTTACACAAGGCTAACAGCACCTGGAGCCAAATATTTCCCAAGTCACCAAAACCTCTTACTATCGCTGTAACCACCTTTGCTCATGCAGAACCCTCTGCCTTAAGCTCGATCCATCATTTCTTCTGCCCGTATTTAGTGTCAATGCTTTCTTTGCATCTCCACCAGAGGGTGGCATAATCAAACTCTATTGGACTTAAAAGTCATTCACGGTAAAGGAGGACACCCCAGCCTAGCTACTGGAGTCACTAATGAAGAAGCACAAAGTGCGAAAAATATATTTATGAGAAGAAAAAAATAGTCACTACATCCTGGTGCTGGAAAAAACATTAATTTCTTCCTTTGTTTTTTTATTTGCTTGATGTTATTGAGCAAATGAGAGCCTGTGAACGTTAAAGTAACTACAAGCAGTTTCACCAACAATTCACAAAACACATCGGAATATCTTGTGAATCACAAAGACCAGAGAGATGTTCCAATGAAAACCTTTTATTGTTGCTATCAGTGTTATTTCAGTGCCCCGAGTGGTTTCCCCTGCTACTAAAAGTGAACTGAGTATTACTTACAGCTTGTCTCAAAGAGGTTTTGCAGTGAAACAGCTTTTACTGTGTGATGGCAGAGTGTCTGGGTCTTAGCAAACATAGAAGATTAGTAATTAATAAGAGCAAGTATTGGTTCTGTCTCAGTATTGACCCTCTGCCAATGCTTTGGTTATCCTAACTATCTTCTTCTGTGTTACAACTGCCATGCGAAGAAAATGGCAGGAGAGACTGTGAAGATATTTGTTGCAGTTAGGATGGACCCAGTCTTTTACTAAGCTTTTGAAGACTACCAACAACTACAGTGTTTGAGACTTTGGGGTGCTACCACAAAGCAAACAGAAACCAAGGCTTTTACACCAGAATGTCATCATTCCTCTGTATCTAAACTCATTGCAATAAACATCAAACAAACTGACCTGAGGAGGAGACCTCTGCGATTCACTGCTGCCTTGTCTTTTTTTTTTTTTTTTCCTTTGGAGAGACCAGCCTTTATTGGGGACATCATAGTGACGGTTAGGTTATGTCTGGGAAATTTAAAAAAAGAAAAATTATATCTCAGGTATCGACTGCTCCTCAGAGTGGAAACAGCCCAAATTTGTCATCTTCCTATAGAAACAGCTTGGAAACGTTTGATAGATCACTGAACAAGACAAAGAAAGCTCCTCACAGTGTCATTTCACATTTAAGAAGAATACAACTCATGGTTTTTGCATCAGCAATTTTTATTTTAAGTAAAATTCAGCATACAAAATGACTGTTTCTGTCATATTTGAGGTTTGAAGTTTCAGTTCTTTTTTTATGAGTAGTTCTGGATATACCAGCTTTGCAAGCACAGCACATGGAAAGAAAGCAAATTAGGCTGAGGAAAACGATGGCCAGTACCATTCACAGAATTGCCACAAACAGCAGAATACATAGGACTGGACCACTGAAAGAAAAAAAAGATGCAGGGAACTGCAACTTAACAGTGTTGAGCAAGGAAAACAGATTTTGGGCTTAAATCTTTTGCTTGTCAGCACAAGCAGCTGTCTTAGCTAAAGGGAATTTGTATGTTCTAAAAGATTGAGGTAAATTATGAGTGAATCACCTGGGACAACAGTGTAGACAGATGTTGTTTCTAAAACTAGGAAATTAATTCAATTTCCTTTTTTAGGTCTCTGTCAGATTGGTTACATTTACTCATGTACAGAAAATTCTGAATAAATTAAGAATTACGAGGAAGAGAACTGCACAATGAATACGTGGCGCAAACACTTTGCTAACAAGCCAAGACTGGAACCACAGATGTGCAAAGTGCAATTCAACTTCACTTGAATTGCAAAAGAAGAACTGCACGTGGCCTGACCATGCAAGAAGGGGTTAGTCACCTGACAGAGTTTGTTAAGAAAGGTAATCTTTTGTCCAACTGTGACTTTGGCAGCCTGGATCCTGCACTGATCCACACAGTCAAAATACTGATTTTTGCAATAGTTGGCTATCTTTAGTTACCGTCATCTGCCTCTCTCCTGAAGCAGTCTCTTCCAGATGAGGACTTCTCTAAGAAACACTTCTGAATCATCTGTCCACGGCCAACACTGATGTCAGAAGGAATGGATGGTGCAGTGGTGTACCAGTGGTGAGTATCTCACAGCCTAGCTAGGGAGTTAGATAAACATGTACCTCCAGTCCTTCCTTGGGCAAGACTTAGGCATCCTGTAAACCAGCAAGTTTATGATAAGACTTTCTGTAAAAGGTAGGAGTGGCTGAAATCATCTTTTGGTAAGAGGAAAGGTTTTCATGGTTTGGGTTGTTCTGCTTTTTGCTTTTATTAAGTTCCCTTCTGTTGGTTTTAATGCAACCCCCCTTCCCCATCCCATATAAAAAGTTAATCTCCTCCCAGTCAAGCTAATCAGGTTTGGTCCACTTCTCTGCACTCTTGTGATTTATTTGGTCAGTGCCACACACTTGATACCATCTAGTACAGAGGTAAGTCCTCTTCTTCCTTCTCCCCTTCCCCTGCCAACCTGTTAGTTTTACAGCAATATCCTCTACATCTCACTGAGATCCCTCCCCCTTTCCTCTTCACCTCGTGGTCTCCTCCATCCCTTTTTTTTTTGTTAGTCTCTGCCAGGTTCTTCTCTGGGGAGGAGCTGAAAAACATATTAGAAGGGGACATCAGAGCACTCCCGCTATGGAATGCACTTATACTGAGTACCTTTTGCTCTTCTTTCTCTTCAAGTCATTGCAGGACCTTCACTCACACCACCATTTTCTGCATCATCTCATTTGCTCAGAGATTTCCTTTTTTTGGTCTTCTCTGCAGTTTTCCTCGCAGGCTGTCCAGGGGCTCTTTTCAGGAGGTGTTTCGGGGTTCATTTTTAACCTCTTGATTTTCCTGAAGTGGCAGATATGTTTTTAGCTTCATTTTTCTGGAGTTCATACATCCTAAGTTTTCAGCATCTGTAGCCACAACCATTCTTCTCCTTTTGTCGCTGAGCATTCCTCTTTCTGCAGGCAAGCTCTTGCTTAAAGTCTCCTTACGAAGACAGACCTTCCCGTTTGCTGATGCAGCACGAAATGCATTGGTGTGGGAGGCTTCAGCAACACAACTGCTGATTTACAGGACAGTGTGGTCCAGGCATTTTTCGTCACCTCACCACAGCCACATGCCCTGACAAGAAGCCTTTGCTGCACTACTCCTGTGGTGGTAGCAGCCCAACTTTTCACCCGAGGCAGCGAGCAGGAACAGAAAGCTGTACATTCACTACTTGAAAGTCTTTCTTCCAAGGAAGGACTGGGCAAAAGGCACTAGGCCAGACAGGTCCTTGGTACCTATAGGTACCTATAGGCCAGACTTGGTCCCTGGTAATCAATAAATTATGATTGAAAGATCAGAAGTGTATTTGAAGTGTGGTGTGTGTGCTAAGGGGAGGTCGATTGACCTCAAGAGGTTACGGGTGACGGGAAATCATCCCTTAACCAAGAAGGGTTCTTAGAGGGTAGAAGAGAGATTGCAACTGGATTCAATTCTATTCACTAATTCATCTGGAAATCAAGAAAAATCACCACTGATGAAATTCTAAGGAGAAACCTAGTTTGATGGACTGGAAAATAATCAGTGGGACAAGACAGGCATGCAGACGTACAGTGGTTTATTGAGGCAAAAGCATTACAGCCAAGACTAAGAACGAACAATGCCTACAGAGCAAGATGTGTTTTTTCCTGAAAAGCAGGTGCTTAAAGATTTTATGTCATTGTTATTGTGGGTGAAGAGCTGAACTTATGCCCCTAGTGCAACAACATGTCAAAGAGGAGATTAATGAAGCCCTTACATGGACAGAAGAGCATCAAGAGGAACAGTTCTAGTTTCTGTGAGCAGAGCTGATGAAACTGGTACCACAGTGTTGCCTGCTCATCTGATGTTCACATCTTTAAAGTACTGCTAGTAAACCGAAGAGAAGTACATGATCTGCAGAGCAATAACCTACACCAGAGGAACATCTCCCAGTGACAGACTTAAAAATCTCCACAGATGCAGCTTGTGAAAGACAACCAAGAAGCTACTTCCCATACAAGGACTTTATTCCGGTGAAACATGAAAACAGTAGATCCCACATCTTACGCTGTCTTCACATCAAGCTTTTCTGGAAGAAACACTTCAGCCAAATGTAAGTTATTGGGCAAAGTAATAATGACAGAGGCATATAGGGTAGCAGCAAATAGCATAACTGGAGAAAAAAAAAAAAAGCAAGCTATACCTGTGTTTGGAATAATACAGGAGGTTGACCTAGAAGACCTGTAACTTCTCCTGGACTGAGATCTATGATCCTTCCTACCCTCCCAACCACCTCCTGTAGCTTTCTTGTTTCTGCTTCTTTCTGTGACTCTACAGTTTCTCCTGCTAACGAGAAAGCAGCTCCTCCTGTTGAGAAATGGCTTCTACTTCTGCTTGGCTGGCCTTTTCTGGGACATAGAGGAGAGCAGCACTTGCCAGCTGCTAGCACAGCTGTTCTGCTGGTGGGACTCAAAGCCACCCCATTTGACTAGCGTTATGTCCTCTGTGCTTTCTTCTGCCATCCCAGAATCCCCCAAAAGACAGATAGGGCCCACCACACTCTCAGGAGAAATTCATAGAAGCTGCTGAGCTTCTCTGCCCTTACACTACACACACACACACACTTCCTACTTCTTATTTGATATTTTGACCACTATTACCATTTGTAGTCAGTAGTAGGAGGTAGATTTGCTGTACATAAAACCTGCTACGGGAGACATCAAGCAAAAAGGTAGTGTGAATTAACACACCTTCATTTCTTTTCTTAGCAAGATAAGTAGGAGTTAGGAAGATCAAACAACAATGAATAAAAGGAGCCTTCCCTGCACTAAACCTATACAGCTCTTTTCTTCTATAATTACATAGCGTAAGTTGCAAAATTAGTTATCTGGCAGAGGAGGACTAGAAACACACCTCCCACACACACCCCAAGTGCCTTCGTCCTCTCTGCTCACTACAGATGATCCTTTGATTATTTTTTTCTGAGATTAAGATGCATTTTAAAACCTGTAAGAAAGAACAAGGTTTCTGTTGAATGACAGCTGCTTAGTGGCATCTGCTTTTAATGATCATTGGGTAAGGTGAAGCTGCTTTAACTCGGTAATCAGGCTCTCAGTGGAAACTTTGCATTTCCTTACACATTATGTTTAATTTTGTTTCTGAGTTTAAAGGACCATCTCTGATGAGCATTGAAGAAAGAAGCACTTGTGATACAATCTGTAAGGAAGTACAAAGTTTCCGTTAAAAGACACAGCTACCTAGTGACATCTGCTTTTTGCAGCTGCTGGATATCGCTTTGTAGGCAGCACCTCCCTGGCAGAGCTACCTGGTGAGAAGCAAGTGATTCTGCACCCTTAGAGCAAAGAAGCTTCTTCACATCATCTGAGAAGAAAGGACAAGAAAAGGTAAAATTCACAAAATGCAGTTGCTGAAACAGTTGTGTATCATGTACGCTCACCACGTGTATGTATGACTGTGATGGTTTTTCATTTATCTTTTGTTGCTGTTCAAGTAATTTTTTAAAGCAGTTTTAAGAACTCCTGCATCATCAGAAGTAGGTGTGCGTGCGTTATGTGAGCGTATGTTTTCAGCTTTAAATATTTAAGTATATTATGCTGAACCTAGATTAGATTCAGGTATGTCTAGGTGCAGTCGTTGCAAAGCTGTCATCTCTAGACCACTCGTGTCAAACAGTTTTGTCCCTGTGACTTGTAATTCCAATTAAATTCCTCTCTGTGTATAATGCAACAGAACTGTAGGCTGGAGAGGTGTCTTGCCTGGGACTACACACAGTAGAGGTCAGGTTAATGATAGTCAATGTTCACTGTTATGTAGCAGCAATGTACAGTGCAAAGGCAAATAAAGCAATGATACTCACTTTCCTTCTGCTTTCCATTCATAAAAATAAGGACAAAGGGGAAGGTCATAACTCAGGTTTAGAAAAATTCTGGTACGTTAGGCTAGAATAATGACACTTGCTGTGATGTAAACGCACACAGTAATACAACAGCAATATGTTTGCACTGTGCCCAAGTTACTTACAGCAAAGGAAGATCACTTAAAACTCTGTCTCTGCCTATTAGAAAAGACCATACATACAAAAATGACAAATTCCTGTTATTGATTTAGCCAGTGAAGACAGCACTTGCTGAAAACTCGTGTCAGCTTTCAGTAAGCATAATTTCATTAGAAGGAAGAGTCAGATGCATTTTTGTTACTGACTTCTTAATGGTGATGTTTGCCTGATGGGAAAGGTGGGTGAAATCCTGAACTGCTATGAATAGTGGCTTTGCTTTTTACTTTATTCCACACAGGATTTATCCCTCTCTGATTTGATGTCTGTGGTCCATAGCTTTCATTCCTATTTGCTTTCCTCTCCGCCATTTGAACAGTGCTCTATGTGCTTGACATTCACGTTGCACAATGTTGCACGGACTAAGCACGTGCATGTTAAGGACAGTACATTTTGTGAGTATGCATATGCATCCCGTAATGCTTAAGGAGTGTTTGAGAACCTTTAATGAGAAGTGTGCTGGAACTGCAAGTTAGTCATTGCTAGTGATTCAGGCTTGTGGAGTAACCACACCGTCTTCACAGACTGAAACTCACTGACATTTTTATATTCTTTCCTTCTCAGGAACTGGGGAAAAAACATGAGTTCTTCAAGTACGGAGTCCTCTGAAGTTGAAATCTCAACCTTCTACGACTATTACGATAATTACAACGATGCTCCAAAACCATGCAGTAAGGAAAGCGTCAAGAGGTTTGCAGCCTCCTTTCTACCTGTCCTGTATACCCTAGTATTCCTGGTCGGGCTTACAGGAAACATTCTGGTCATTGTGGTCCTCTTAAAATACAAAAGGCTGAAGAGCATGACTGATGTGTACCTACTAAATCTCGCCATCTCAGATCTGCTCTTTGTTTTATCCTTGCCGTTCTGGTCTTATTTCACAATAGACCAATGGGTTTTTGGAACTCCCTGGTGTAAAATAATTTCATGGATCTACCTGGTTGGGTTTTACAGTGGGATATTTTTTATTATGCTTATGAGCATAGACAGATACCTTGCAATTGTTCGTGCAGTGTTTTCCTTGAAAGCAAGGACTGCCTTCCATGGCTTGATTACAAGCTTTGTTGTATGGCTAGTAGCTCTTTCAGCCTCAGTTCCAGAACTCGTATTTAGAGAATCTTTTAATGAAAATAATTATACTACCTGCAAGCTGAGATATCAAAGCAATTTCGTGACATGGAAACTTTTTTCCACTTTGGAAATCAACATTTTAGGGCTCCTAATCCCTTTTATAGTTATGACATTTTGCTACTCCATGATCATTAAAACATTAGTTCACTGTAGAAATGAGAAAAAGAATAAGGCTGTGAGGATGATCTTTGCTGTCATGATCATGTTTTTCTTCTTTTGGACCCCCTACAACATTGTTATTTTCTTACAACTGCTGGAAATCACGGGCGTCATTAGAGACTGCCAAGTGAGCAGGAACCTGGACTATGCTTTCCAGGTAACAGAAATCCTCGGCCTTTTTCACTGTTGCCTCAATCCAGTCATCTACTTCTTCATGGGGGAAAAATTTAAGAAGTACGTGAAGATGCTCTTTAAGAACTGGCAGTTACCTGGAGATATTTGCAATTGGTGTGGAGTTCACATCACTTACCACACTGAATCTACCAATTCATTCCACACACAATCTACAGGAGATCAAGACGCTCTGTAACGTCTTTCAGACCAACCACTGAAATCGCCAGCAAGCAAACTGACAAAAGCAGGAACTCTGAAAAGCTAAGCAAATGCACGTGCATTTAACAATAAACTAGTGCCAGATAATTACTTACTTCAGCTTTGATTTCTGCCTCTAGATTTTCTGAATATTATGACAGAAGGTGTCCTAGATGTGAAACGAGGGAGATGGACGTGCAAGTTTTATCATCTGCTGCGATTACAAATCACTGCTCGAATATAACAGCAGCCTCATCTCTCCATATAGCACTCTGCTGTGCTGCTTCTTTTTCACCAGCATCAAGACAGAGGTTGGCCTGCATGGAGGGGCAGAGCAGAGACAGCTGCTTGTCATCAGCATGTGCATGTGGAAGATATATTCACTTATTCAAGAAGGAGCGTTATTACTATATTTTTTTATTCTACAGTTAATCTGTGTAGGACTTGTTCGTTCTGACTCTTAGCAAGCTATTAACAGTACCTGCTACTGTTAAATGTTTCATCCAGGGAGAGAATACACCCTCTGACATTAAGAAAAAGGACACAAAATACATTCTTTATGTGCACAAAGACGCAAAGCAAATGCATTACATTGTGTTATAGACACGTTTTCTCTTAGGTATCCAAGTTGCCACATATGCCTATGTGTAGGTGTGTATACATAGAGACATTTTGAATTACTTTATCACTGTAATTCAGGATAGCAATTCTGTGTTTTAATTAACATAGAAAATGTTTGAAATATCTTTGAATAAAAGTGTTTTAAAACACTTATTTTCCAGCATGCGTGAATAAATTTGAAGCATCTTGGTTAAAAGTATATATTTTAAAGAGAATGTCCTTTGTTCCAAAAGTGCTTAACCCCAAGACTCAATTCTCATTCATTGGAGATGTATCTAGCAAAACAAAAGAAAGTAAAATCAGAGATTGCATAGAAATGGTCTGTCATAACTTAAAAACCACACAAAGAATCCTAGCATTTGATAACAGCAAAATGCGAAGAGTGTGATGCCCCAGTAGCCGCTCACAGATCTAGATGATATTAATCAGAGATCTGGAACAGGAACTCACACAGCAATGTTTAGATTTTGGCACAAAAATAATTTTTTAAAAAGGCAAAAATCAGTAATGTGGTAGCAGACAGAGAAAGAGTTGAAAAATACGTATCGGAAGATATTTCTGGTGTGTCTTTTTGCTGGATGACAACCATTTAGCAGGAAGACCTATTTTTTTTTTAGGCTGTCAACAAAGTGCCTGCTCAGCATTCAGGCATGGCTGCAAAGAGCAGACAAGACATTAAAACACATCAGGAAAGGGCTGGAGAAGAAATGTAGAAATATTGTAGTGCCATTGTTCTCATCACCCTAAATAAGAAACGTAAGTGGAAACTCACCTCTGCATGACCTCTCTCGTGATACAAGACTGAAAATAAAAAGCAGCAGGCTTAAATAATCGTGCACACACATATCCACCACAATTAATTTTGGGAATGCATTGCCATTAGCAGTTTGTCGAGGCAGACAATCAAGGATCTGCACTAATGCAAATAACAAGAATAGCTGTGGAAGACATTACTTGCAGTAAGAAAGCGTCTTCCTTCCCAAGAAAAAGACTACAAATTCTTACTACTCAAAACCTTAAAAGCCACTGAGTAAATCAGTTAGGGAAAAACTGCTGCAAGGGGTGGGTTAAGCCATCCATTCCCTATTTTCAAAAGGAAGAGGATGATAAACTGTAAGTGTCAGGTGCTTCAAAGTCTCACAGATGGCACTGAACCCAACATGTCACTCCCAAGCCGGCACGGCACATTGTCCTCACAGATGTGATACTGATGGCATGGGCACTGTGAACTGCTGAGCTATTAATCAGTTAAGTGCACAGACTAACCTGGAAGCCAGACAGCACATCGCAGTTATTTTTTTCTCGGTCCTACTCTGTGATCGTTCTAGTCAGTAAGGATAAATGGGTCCTTTTGAGAAACCTTGCTTTCCAGACCAGGGGAAGGGCTGCCTGTGTTGGCCTGGCAAAAATGATGGTCAGCAAGCCAAAAGCAAGCCGTAGGCTCATGACGACTGGGAGATAAGAGAGATTCAGGGCTAAGAGCGGTGTTGAGGAATGGCACCGAGACAGCCAGCAGCTTGCAGGCTGGTCCAGCTCTGGGCAGACACCCTGTGGTGGGGGAGGCTGACAAATCTGCTCATGTGTGGAATTAACGGGCCGCACCCAGCGGCTGTGCGGCGTTGCCTTAAATGGAGCTTGTGTAAAGCCCCTTTTCCTCACAAAACTCAAAGGTGCTTCACATCACTGCTCGGCTTTGTGGCCCACAGCCTGTGCACATGTGCCTTTGGTGCATGGGGTGCCTGGTGCCACCAGAGCTCCCCCCGGGTGAACGTTGTCCTTGTTTCTCTGCCCAAATAACCTCTTCCAATCCTCCCAGTAATACGCACAGCTACTCAATGTGTGTGCTGGATGAACAACTGAGCTGAAAATTGTGCTCTGAGCAGGTTTGATGAATTGGGTGCAAGAGGGAGCTCACCTTTAAGTGACGGGCTCAGGAATCCAGGTCCTGGGACTAGAGCTCACCAGCCCTGGGTGGTTTCGTCCTCTCTGTCACCTGGAACAAACCTTCGTCCCCCATGCACCAAGCTACAGCAGAGAGCTTTGAAATCTGCTGATGAGAAAGGATGAGATAATAGTATTAATACAGACAAAAATAAATCAGGGATTTTCAAAATGTCAGTTGACCAAAGGTGTCATTTTAGCTGAACAATAGTTTCCAAGCAATGAATGATGGTATGTACAGACCTACTGAACCATGAAAGAGAATGGATAGACATTTGAATGAAGCAAAGCTGACTCATTCCTAAACCCACATTTTTAAATTGGGGTTCCTCAGAAGGCCAGCCTCTTCAGTTGCACTAAGTGGCCACAGTAAGGTAGACAAGGGGACAGATCAGCCTAATTATATTAAATATAAATAATGATGAAAAGGTAAAAAGAAGTTGGTTAGTTTGTTTTCATACAGCGCTTAGGCCACCGCAGTCAATCCCTAAACATAAAGCTGAATGACACACTTTTACTCTGGAAGATGTCTTCATCCCTTTTGATTGTGCAGCAATATGGTTGGCAGCCTCCTCCCAGTCTGCTCCTCTCAGTGTGAGAGCCAGCCCTGAAAAGAAAGTATGGAATTTCTATTCTGCTTCCTACACTATTGCTGCTTGCCATTCTCCTAGCACCAGCTCTGCATACCTGGCCTGAAGGAGAGTGCAGTTCAACAGGCACTACAGTGCTCCTCTGTTACCAGGATGCTTCCAGTCTAAAACTGACAGCAGGGATACACACGGACATATTTTCCTCCATGAGAGCTTAATGGTTTCAAGTTTTATGCAACATCTCTCTCAACACAGCCAGAGACCAACCTCCCTGCTGTGGTATGCACTGGGTTGGCCGCTAAAACGAACGACAGATGCTCTCTAACTTCTCCCCCAACTGAAAGAAGAATGAGAGAAAGAGAGACGAGTTTAAAAGAAACCCAGCTACTTTGGTATGAAATATTATTAATAAAATGAAATATTGTTAATAAAATAATAAAAAGAAAATATAATAATATTAATACGAACATAATGAAATATATACAATACATGCAATACCCTATCGAGCTCCCAGAATGACAGTCATGTCACCAGCAGGCACAGGGACATCCCAAACTGGACTCAGCAAAGGACAGGAACTGAACTCAAGAACTGGATTCAGGAACACACAGGTCGGGATCAAAGGCAGACAAACAGAGTCCTCCTCAGACACCTGCCATTGAAGAAAGAGGCTGACTCCTTTGATCCCTCAGCTTTTATACCGACTGTGATGCAGATGGGATGGAATACCCTGTTGGGCAGTTTTGGGTCACCTGTCCTGTCCGCTCCTTCCTGCGGGTGCGACCCCTCTATGCTTTTCTGCTTCTGACCCTCCAATGGGACATATAACAAAGTTAGCTGCCCTTGGTTGTTATAGCAATAAGTATAAGCAGGAGCCTCTCTGCACACTGTTGGTATTAATTATAAACATCAGACCTTACCTCTGCTAGAAGCCGACATTGTCTGAAAAACGTGCCATTAATTTCACAGAGTTCATTCAGTTAGAAGAGGCTTAGCTGAAAAGTAAAATTACTGAACAGAAAATTGGTTCTGTGTTACCTCAAACCAGGACCCTCATCAACGCTCATCTCTTATGCAAATATCTCAATTTGGCTTGATTTACAGTTAGAAATCAAGAGCCTTTTCGTAATGTCAATCATTAAAATGGTGCTTAAGGCGACAGATACAGAGCTCAACAGAACTTGGCTACTCCAAGCATAAAAGAAGCTTTTAAGTAGGAGACTAGAAATGAAGAGTCAATATAACTGTGGTGAGATTTCGAGCAATTGCATAACTGATAAGACCATTCAAAGGTAATGTAGTACTGGTCGTATCTGCAGTATCTTACTGTAACACAGCAATGTCTGCAGGTGCTGCTGACAGTCATGGAGAAATCACTCCTAATGGAGCAGGCACTATCAATGAGGAGACACCAAGTTAGATGCTTCCAGGATTATTTTCTTTTTCACAGTCATTCAGCAGCAACATCCACCAGAAAAATCAACAAAATCCCATCTTATGGGACAGTCATTGAGCCAAAGACACTTCTTAAGAAACGAGGCTCAAAAGTGGAAAACCCCTTTGTCTATTCCAGACCAGCAAAATCCAAGTCCTCTGCCAGCTCCTTGATGGAGCACTGGCATGACTGACCAATGCTGCTGTTCTTTTTCCCTTGGCAGAGCATATCCCTCACGTGCTCAGCTCAAAAGACGACTACTCACAGGTCACGCTCAGGCTTTTGTCTTAATTTATTTCTGATCCTCCTCTGAACTCTCAGAAATGGTAGCATATGACATCTCTACTGAAAAAAAGAGTAATTAACGTCTTCTCTTGTGCCTCACTGGCCACTTGACCTTGTTTTTAAAAAGTTGCTGTCTTCTAGCTAGGGGAGCTGAGGCATGGAGCAAGGGCTCAGACACTATGAGCACAATGCACATTTTTGGCAGAATCTCAGGGCCCTCCTAGCTCTCCTTGGGGAGGATTCATATTGCATCTTGGTGAGGGGAACTCCAGGTAAGAGCCGCCCACACTGTGCTCTTTCTGGTAGCCAAATCTGAAGTGGCCCAGCCAGGAAAGTGTCCATCTGGATCCAGGTTCTGTGAGGACCACCACAGGTTAGTGTGAAGGGTATGTGGGGTAAGTGGATGAAGATGACCAACTACTGCCACCTTCCAATAAGGAAGGCACATATAACACAGGGTGTTATGTGTCTTAAAACACCAGAGCGCCAGAATTCCTGTTTGCAGGTGACAGAAAAAAACTCATGCTCTGTACAAATGCAGCCCAAATACGTGATTGATCAGTGCATCATATTCCTTTAGGTTTTGTGGTGTTGTTATGTTGTTTGGTTGTTTGGTTGTGTTTTTTTGTTTGTTTTTTTTTAATTTCAAGTAGTCATCTTGGAAAGGCTGAAGTTTCTCGGGGTTTTAGTTTCTCATTTCAGAGTAACAGCATGCATGCAGCATATGTAGCTCAGCAACCGCACACTGCAAGTTGCTTATGATTTCAGGCGCTGCAAAATAAAAACTACTAAGGCACTACAAATTTTTTACAATTCCAAGAAGATGTTGGTTTCCTTGCTTTTGCTTTTAATGACTATAGCAAGTAATCGAGAATCTGATCTGCAAGAATCTGATCTGTTTCCACAGATATGAAACCCTCATAAAAGGTACTCTCGGTGCTGCTAGCAACCTGTAAGACAACAAAGACTGAACGCAGATTGAAATCTCCAGACCCACTCTTCTGCTCAAAAGAGGCCAGTGGCATCTCTTTTGCACAGGGACTTTGCTCTCCTTAAAATATCTCCACAGAAGTATTGTGGTTTGGGCAGACAGACTGAAGACAGTGTCCTTCCCTGACTTTTAACTTGCTGTCATCACACACAAATAGAAAGAGCAGTACCAGCTAGTAGTAATACAAAAATACAAAAGTATCTTAATCAAAGTGAAAAAAGACCACAACAGATCTCTGTACTTGCTTAAAACTGGTAAACTGAAATTTGACCACAAGTAAGACCATGACCGCAGACTGAGTGACTTGTCTTTTCCGCTACCAGAGTATGTGGGAAAGGTGTAAAAAGCACGTAGAGAAGAAAGAGAAGGATGGCTTTTCCTGTTACTTATGCCCTTGTTGCTCATTCACAAGCACCAGGAATGGACAGAAGATAAGGCTGGCTGATTGCAAGGAACACCAACGTTGTCTGAAGGCCCCGCAGAGAAACAGTGCTGAGAAGCTGCAGAGCACAGGTCTGCCCTTGCTATCAAAAATCTTGTTTATGCTTTCTAGAAGAGTGAAACCCATAGCACAAGGTGTCACAGAAAAACCTGCAATGCTACAGAGGCTGAAGAGTTTACAAAAGGAATGAAAAAGAAAGTTTGGATTTAGGCCGTTTTCTCCTCAGTTCTGCTTCACCAACCCATCCTTACATAACGCAGGTCAGTACTTGCTTCCTTTCCTCAGAAATATTAGGGAACCCCCGAAATTCCCCATGGGGAGGCTGGCTCCCATCTGCTTCTGGCTTTTTTGCATGAATGTGTGTGCCGCAGCCTCCTCTCCCACAGTCACACGGAGTTGAGAGTAAATCCATTCATTTTCTCGCCAGCTTAAGCTCACGTTCTCCACACGCAGCGGTCACGCCAGTAGGATGTCTGTCTGGTGACTACACTGGCAGAACATTTTGCATTTGAAGAGGCAGCTTCATGAAAATCTGAACACTGCAGAGAACAGATTTTTGTTGGCAGATGCACTGGCTAGTGATCAACGCCTTTTAACCCGACGCTATTGTTTGCATTTTGTTTCAGCTTCAAATTAAAACTATTTTAGAGGAAGCGCTGCCTATTTTTCAACATTGTTGAAATAAAATTTTTCATTATTTCTGCTCTGAATTCCTATTAAAATTTTATTCTGATGGGGGAAATAGTTTCAAAAGTCCTCGTGTAACAAAAAATTGTAGAAAGCACTCATAGATTTGTCTTATTCAACACATTTTTTTTTTTTAACAACTTCACTGAATAAATCTACTGTATTGCTTAATCAGTAGCTTTTTCCACATACCCATAGGAACGTGCCAGAATTTAGAAAAAAGCTAGCATTAGAAGCAAAATTTCAGTAAAGCGATGAATCTTACTGTAGAAGACTATCAGACAGAAAAGAGAAAGACATTCTTGTGATGTTTTTTTTCTGTTAATTCTACTGACTTAGTTCATGAGAATTTGCCTAGCAAATAAACTTCAGTTGCTCCTATAGTGTAAAAAACTACAGTGTGTTATCAAAATGGGATTATGTGAATAAATTTTAAATGATCAAACCTTTAATTAGCATTTATGAAAGGTCAACTCTTCAGTGATAATTATTTAACAATTTGTGTCAGGGACTGAAAAAGCAAAGGTCAGCACTAGATATCCAAGATTCTACAAAATTTTTCTTTGCATGTTTTTCTTTGCCTTTTTTTCGGGGTGGGGGGAGGGTGGGGGGTGTTGTTTGTTGTTTTTTTTTAATTCCAGGAATGGGTTTCTACAGATGCAGGGTAACTACTAATTGTGTCATAAACAAAAAAAAAAAAAAGCTCACCTTTTCTGTAAGGTAATTCAACAATAAAAAACTCAGTCATAATAAGATAGGACTGAATGTAGCCTGGATTTTTCAGGAGGGCTCATGCCCAATTCATGAACTGTCATCCCAACATGAACCACGGGGTACGTATAAGGTTCCAGGTTCCTGGAAAAATGGAAGAACTCTAGAAACGTCAACTACTTGAACAGAAATAGCTGTAGAAAAGCTGATACTCCATAACAGTGGAGCAAAATAAGGTAGCTAGTATCAATGTTTATTTTGGTGACATCTCCTAACAAGGTCTGCCATCTTTTTTCAACCTGAGGCCACAAGTTCCCACAAAGTTACTGCTTTGGCAAAAGCCAAACAAAACACAGTTAAAAAAAAAAAAAAAAAAAAAAATCAGTGAGATCCTTCACAACAAAAGCCACATCTGCCTGCTCAGTGAATGGCACAAGATGTGTCTACTCCAATAAGAGCAGCAGCTGAGGACCAGGTACGCGAGACCTCATACAGACCCACCAGCCAGACATGCCCTTTGAACGGAAGGGCGCTTCTCCTTTGTGATAGCAAACGCAGAGAGTCCCATGCAAACAGACAGCAGTGCACAGGGGTAGAACGCCACTATACAACTGGTCCAGGTCGTGTTCATACCGACAGTATTTCTGCGTAGGAAAAAAAAAAATCAAAATCAAAACCCCACATTTTATTACCTGCAGCTTACTAGATGGCTCCCACTGTCTGCTCTGGCTTCCTTATTGTATTAAGCCACAGACTTTAAGCAGGCAGAAGTAGCTCAACCATGTCCATCAGTACCTGTCTACCAGAGTTGATATGCCCAAAAGAGATTGTAGCAGCCTTATCCTTTACTTCTCCCTGAAGAAAAATACACGCAACAACAAACAAAACAAAACAAATCCAAAAAAGGCCTTTTTCAAGGCTCGTTTTCAGCCTTGACAGGGATCTCAGTCAATTCAACTCTTGCATCTGTTATATGGAAATCAAGCCACTGCCCTCCTTTGTAAAACAAGGCATTTTGCAGATGAAAAGTACTACAACAAAACTAAGAATTTATTATTATAGAGACAGAAATCTGTGTATTTATTGCTAGATTTCTTGCCTTGTCTCAAGATGTCAAGAACCGTGTGCACTCTTTTACTCATAGCCCAAAAAATTTCATCTCTTTCCACAGAAGATGAAAATAACTTCATAATGCATTATTCTAAAAAAAGCCTTTGGTTTTGACCAATTTCTTTCTAACACTTCTCAGTCAACAGGGGATTGTTGTCCTGAATCATGAAGGTCTGCAGACAAAACCCCTACCTCTTTTAGACTTGCTTGCCTGATTTACTTCAGATTTTGACATTTGTAATCAGCAAGGGGTTTTACCAATTTGCATGAACACACTAAAACAGGTAGCAGGAAAGAACTAAGTACTTCACAAGAACAGGAACATTCTTTCCAAGTCAAACCAGCATCACATTTTCGCATCAAAAGGCATACAGTCTGACAATAAATCAGTAAGCCCCAAAATCAAAATACACTATGGAGCACAGACCAAGGTTGTTAAGGGGAGTTGATGCTTTCAAATAATCTCAGTTGCTGTACACCACATTGCATTGCAGAGCATGAGCTTTAGAGTCCAGGGTTTGGGGTTTTTTTTTTTTTTTTTTTTTTTTGCAAACTGAGTCATGGTGAGCAAGCAGCTGAATCAGCAAAGCTGAGTCTCTTCTACTGAAAAGACTCTAAAAGCACTGAAATTCCAGCTCAACTTAGTCAGAAAAAAAAGACTTTGCCTGAAAGTTTCAGGTGCTGAAACTCAGAGAGAGATGATCAGATACGCTCACCTTGAAAAGAGGGTACAGGGCTAGACGGACCTTAGTCAAACTCAGTACCATTATTCTTCCATGAAAAAATACACTTTTATTAAATGAGAAAAAGAAAACAAATAATATGAGCTGAGCTCTGAGTGTTTTTGAAGCCCTCAGCCTCTGAGAGAAAAGCAGTCTCGTGTGGTGCGCCAATGTGGCAGACCCTGGACAAACTCACTACATAAAGAGAGAAGAAACAGTGGGAATCCCTCAATGTTCCTTCACCCGCCTTGCAGGACAAGTACAACAGCGTGGTTGTATTTCTGAAGAAGGTACTTCCTCACCACAAACAGCAGTGAAACCAAACCAGGCATATTATAAGGCCATAGCCATATTATTTTGTGAACAACTGAAAACACGTGAGGCATATCAAGGATTGTCAGAAAGAGCAAGGTTTCTACCTTGAATTGCAAGGATAAAATGGAAGACAAGATGGTGATAAGCAGTTGGGGAGCCAGTACCAGCAGAGCTACGGGTATCCACAACCTTGCAGTTAGGCAGATTTT
Source organism: Vanellus vanellus (assembly GCF_965231255.1). Lineage (NCBI taxonomy): Eukaryota > Metazoa > Chordata > Aves > Charadriiformes > Charadriidae > Vanellus > Vanellus vanellus. The sequence goes on along the minus strand of NC_138906.1, from coordinate 63,208,513 downwards.
TGTTAGGATATCTTTTCCCTACCCTGCACACCCAGCCAGGGGAACTGAATCTTCACCCCACCTCACCTCCTTTCTTTCATGTAAGATTTTCCACTTGTAGCTATAAAAATCTGAAAACTACAAAGCTCAGCATCATTCACCTTTGCCAGGTCAAAGAGATGCAAGGCCACAGCTGGCTGGTGGTGGCTGGAGGCACGAAAAGGGAAATGATTTTCTTTCCCCTCTCCACTGCCAACCTGCTTGGGTTTCAAAAAAGAAAAATTTAAAAAAAAAAAAACAAACAAACCAACAAACAACCCGCTATTTACCTGACATATTATTATGCTTTCCCCTCTGTCTTCAAAAGGCTTCTCATCCAGGTCATGTTTTGTAACACTGAATATTCTTGTTTGCTTGTATCTGCATAGTGCTTAAACATCCCCTGTTTCAGCACCGTCTCTGTGGGTACAGCACAAAGGAGAAACAAACTTCATGCAGGTCAAGCATGCTACTACTGTAATGTCATTTCAGTAACTTAGCACAGACTGGATTTTTCAGAATTTAAAAAAAAAAAAAAAAAGAAAAAGAAAAAAACCTTTTGGGCGATTTCAGCATAGCTAGCTTCTACCCTTGCATCTGAATTACCAGCACCTTCTGTGCAAGCTGTCTTTATTTCCCAGGATGGGTAATCAAGATTAATTTTGGGGTGGTGTGCAGGGTGTAGTGTGTCCCTTTTTTTTTTTCCCAGTAAAAGACATTAAAAGGAGTCCAAAATTTGGCTAATACTAAAACACGAACTGTCTTGGCATGAGATAGTTAAAATTAGAAAGCTCTAGGTTTTCTTCAACATCTCTGAAGCCTATGAGTCAAAGCAAACAGACCTCAGAGGTTAGACTTGAAAAAGTAAAAAAAAAAAAAAAAAGCAGCTTCAGCAGATACCAACCAGCAGCAATTTTCTCCTATTTCAACACAAGCTAGGTGGAATCAGTGCTTTAAATAAAGTCACATCTACAGGCGTCTATGTTTGACTGTAGTCAAAAGACTCACATTGCTTTAACTTCAGCTTTGAAGTGGATACTGCTCTGGATCAAAGGACCAAAAGAGTAACATAGGAATGCACCACAGCAGAAGTCACTGCTTTGACAAAATTTTGCAGGAAATCATGCTAACCCATGACAAGTTCAGTACTAGGTTCTCAGGTTCTTCAGCACACCAGATCTACCTATTCATGATTACTGCAAACCACATCCTAAAACTGAGGGGAAAAAAAAGTCAGAAAGCTTGAAAGAAGGTATGTAGAGTGCATGCAGGATCCAGACCCATCTCTCAGACCCTAAAGTCTTCTGGGAAACCTCGCTGGTATTGTAGAGTGTTTCAACATCCAGAAATAAAATTTAACATGAAGGAGGCAAGAAAGGAGTGCAAATTTTCCTTCTGCGCAGCTTCTTTCTTATTCCACACATGCCCGCTGTGAAAACAGCAACTACCACTTTCAATATACAGGAGAAAGATTACAATCTAAAGCTCAGCAACAAACAGGGCATGAGGAAGGTTAAGAGTAAGCTATCAGTTTCTTTTCCTTCTTCTCCTCAACAATTCCACCTATGCTTCAGAAGGTTCCTTCACACGTAGTGCAGGAACACATCCAGATCTTGCAGTCACCACACACCACGCAGAGCCATTCACCTTCTCCCAAGGCAAATGCATTGGAGAGTGCTATTGCAGAAGTCCACAACCAGGGGAGAGCTCTGGCTAAATTTAGACTAGAGATCCATAAAGAGTGTTCACTCTGTGCACCTGACCAAGATTTGATGGACTTGCCAAAAGGAACCTCTGAATGGTATTTGGAAGAAAGGTGAAAGGTATAAGCAAGCTGGAAGCAAAGGTATCTTTGTTCAGCTTGCAAACCAATGATGAACAGGTGGAAGGGGTGGAGATCAACTCTTCTTCAACCAAAGACACACTGAAGGAAATTTTTTTAGTTTCTCTACACATAAGATTTCCCTAGTATGAGAAGAAGAACCAGCAAGACTTAAAGAAGCATGAAACAGGAAGCAGAGGAGTAATTTCTTAGCTATAGCATTAGAGGGATGACCAGCAATTGCTAGGCATTTCCCCACACTCTGCTCAGATCTGTGCTTTCGCCCACAACCACAGACAACATCGAAAATGCTCAGTTAATATTAGTATAGAACCACCAAGTTCGGGGTTTTTTTGTTTGTTTGTTTTATTTTTTTTTTTTAAAAAAGTATATCCACTTAGGACTAGAGACTCTTAACAAAAATCCTTTCAAACCATAGATAATGGCTACATTTTCCTACTGAATTTGCACCAATATTCAACAGATCCACTACTTAACAGAGGCCCTTTCTGTTGGAGTTTCAAACTCAATTCCAGTTCCATTAGGGAGTCTTTTTTCCCCCCTTGTCTACCAAAGAAAAAGAAAATTAAAAAGGCTAAGTTACGGTCATACAGATGTAAGCACATTACCAAAGTGCAAGATAGCGATCTTACCACAATGCTTACAGAGAGTCTGCTATGAATGCAAGCTGGGGAGTTTCATGAGCAAGACTGTGCTGCCCATTACAACACTACAGAGTTAAAAGTGGGACGTTCCTAAGACCCTGATTTTGGACTCCTATCTATACTTGGCTGCTGAGGAACAGGTGTATGTGCTAAAGTCCAAAACAGGAATTCTTAAATACGTCGCTGATTCCTTGGCCACAAATACCATATACACTGCTGAAAGGGAATTGCACCACCAAGGGCCTGAAACTAGCACTGGATCTGGGAAACCTCTTGTAGGTAACACACGCTTTCATGACTTGCCCCAAAGCTAGGGACTCTGGTTCGCTACTCCCATCTTTGACAACATAACAAGCAACAGAAAATACCTTCTGAAAAGGGATTTTTAAACATACATACTTTATTCAGCAAAAGCATGACAAAGATCCCTATGACATCTTTTCTAACATTTTTCCATTCAGCCATTTGCATCAAGTCTCAAAGTCATCTCCTCCTGCCCAGTTTTGCCTTCTCATTGACGGTGAACCACTAAAGCAGACCTCATTCTGTAGCTTCCAGTTCGTTTTGTCACATGATCTTCCAGCCAGGACCTCGAGGCTGGCTACCATGCTTTTAAGTCCTGGCCTGCAATACAGCTTTCTTGCAACTCAGTCATTTCTTTCAAATAAAACTGCTGCAGCACCCGGGCCAGGTCATTCAGGACCTCATCACCCTTTCACATCCTTGCTGAGTCTTTTGCACCTCTTAAAACTTCTGTAAATCCAGTCCATCGGGGTGGTAAGAAGGTAACAGAGAGGTCACAAAACAGTTTCAGAATACAAAGACATACTTCATGTTGGCTGTGGATAGTAGAACTGATCACTGGCTTCATACAGCAATGAAGACTTCAGTTCGCTGTTGACAAGTTTCCTAACAGTAAACGCTAGAACAGCTTCCCCAGGGATGCCTGATGTCTCCATCACAGGAAATGTTGAAGAATGGGTTAAATAAATACATTGGGAATATTTCAGATACAGATAACACTGGCTTAGGGTAGAGAGGCATAGGGCTAGATCATCTGTCACAAACCTTTCATCTTTTATTACCTGTTAAAATGATGTTTACTGTCTGGAAAAGATACATACAAGAAGAAATTAAAATGAAAATGTAGGGACTGCACATCAATCAGTGGTTCTTTTGGGAAGTTATGCTAGAGCACTTGCAAGCAAAAAAAAAAAAAAAAAAAAAAGGAAGATGAATGATTGCAAAGCCATGTAACAGAAAAACATTCTCAAGTAGCTTCCTGCTGGTACAGAGACAATAACACCCAGACAATAACTAAGCTGCTGTCAGAGGCTCAGGTTAGGATCTGTCAGCACTGCGAGCTATTTGCTCAAATATGGATGGATTTCCATGAAGAGCATCCTAGGAACCCTGTCAGAATATCCATTTTACATGTACGGAGATGCTCCTGTTCCCAGTAATCTCAATACATCTGAAATGAGAATACAAATGGACTGCAATTAGTCCAGTCAGTCATCCAATTATATCAAAGCGCCCAAATCCATCCAAAGAGAGTAGATTTCTTCCCTTTGCAGTCCAAACTTAAGTGTTTTGTTAACAGGTCACCTTCTCAGCCTGGATAATTCTGTATCGCCGCCTCCAGAGCACACTGTTCAACACAGGATTCTTCAGTAATTGCCATTGCTGAACACCTGACACATTTGTCAGGTGGACAGTATTTGCTGTCCAGTCAGGAGGATTATTTCTAGAATCAGACTCATGTAAACATTCAAATTGTGCAAACAAAGGAGTATTTCATCAAAAAAATGCAAAAGGAAACCACAGGCACTGTGGAGCCCCCAAAGAGATGGGAGAGTGGGAAGACAGGGAGAGCTGCCTGCACAGGAGAATTACAAAAGGCACTAAGAGCCTAAAAGGGTATGGACAAGGTCAAGTCTCAAGTGATTCAGGGGCTGTGAATCACAGAATATCATGAATCTAAGGGAAAAGAGTAGTCTCATACATAGGTTAAGAAAGAGAATTCAACTATATACTGCACACTATTCACCAGTTCGTGTTCACCTATTTGCTCATCATCCCAGGCAATCACATTTAAAATCACATGGGCAGTATTACAGTCTAAGCTTACAAACCTCACTCCAGGGCTGGAAAAAATATCTGTGCTAAGCTGAGCCCCTACAGCTACACTCTAGGAGCAGATTGCAAATGGCACTCCCCTACAGAAGTGCAAAGATCACACCTACCTTACACATGGCACTAGTGTAAAATCTCCACTGCTCCTTACAGACCCATTCTGACTAAATACCAAGTTTGCGCTGGTCAGCTGACAGCAGAGAACACTGTGCCCATTATTCAGCTGCTGTGCCAGCAAACCACTTGAAAATTCCCAAGGACAGGCAGGAGGGAGCATCTGAGGAGCCACAATTTTAGTGTTAGGAACATTCTTTCTTGCCATGCCATGCCTTCAGGAGGCAGCTGGCTCCAGACAGACCATCCCATTGAGCTTCAGCATCTGGAACAGATCACACAGCTACACCGTAGATACTAACCAGGGGTCCGACAATGTTTTCACATCATGCCCTTCAAAACCAAATTGAAACTTGGTCAAGGTGAGACAGCTAACTCATCACAGCCCCTTTTCTATGCATTTGGTATTCAGTCAGAAGGTTTCCTTCTGATTTCATTTCCACCCCTGGACACAGATGATAGAACCACATTTGAGGATAGGTTAAAATAACTGACTTACTCGAGACTGCGAAGGAGGAAAATGCCATAGCTGTCCCATTTTGTATCACATACTCAGTCCCGGGAGGACTGCATGCCAAGGCTAGGAAACCTAGGGGAAGCCCCAGCTGTGTAGTAGCAGCAGTGGTGTGGGCACAGTGACCCAGTATGAGACACAGGCAGGGCAGAACACTCTCCTGCAGCGCCTACAGACACATCCTTGGGTAAAGCAGCAGCAAGTGGCAACAGGTTCTTTTCGGTAGCACCGTACTCTGAAGGCCCCGTGTCACAGAGGCCTCCTTTCTGCATACTCAAATAAATACCACACCACTTGGCAACCTCTAGCAGTGTTTTCATGCAGGTAGGTCAGAATTAGGAATCAGGGCCTCAACTTTCAGTTCCTTTCTGCAAACAAGAGATCACTTCACTGAAAGCAGAAAATGCGCAGGTGTGTTAATAACGCTATCTAGAGCCCTACTCAAAAAACTTTAAGGCTGTTTTTTCTACTTTGTTCTGGTTAGTCTTATATCTAACCAGATGCATGTTTGTAATCCTTGATGCAAAGCCTTTCTGCTTGTAATATTACACAGAGTTACGGCAAAAAGTGAAGTCTCATGGATTACACTACATTTTCACAAGTACAACGTAAAACAAAATAAAGTTAGAATGAGAACCAGGAGTTCCACTCCCCTCACAGCACTAACTGCCAGAAAAATAAAAATACTTATGGCTGTTAAAGCACCGAACTGTTGTAGGAATAATACCTAAATAGCACTGTCATTCCGCACACTTCAACCCACAATACCCACAACCGGTATGAAACTAATTCTGTTCCATTCCTTACTTTCAAGGCCTGGCTCTGAGGTAATTAATACTTCATAATAAACCAATTGCAGAGCATGTTCCAGGGTCTGAATAGAGATGGTCCCAAGAAAAAAAAAAAAAAAAAAAAAACCAAACAAATCTGGGGTCAGGGTAGATCACTTTATTCCAGGAATTAAGTGTATCAGGCACTGAACACACAGTACCCAGCCATTAGACTTTGCATTTAAGGGAAGAATTTAAGAGTAGAAGCTCTCTGGCTCAGGTGAACCGCATGGGTCTGGTTTGAAAGCCCATCAAACACATACTAAACACATCACAGAGATGTAGATACTCAAGGGAGTGGTGCTCCTTTTCATCCTCTCCTCAGGTGACAGTAATAATCCTCATCAGCTGAAAAGAAATAAGTTTTTGCGCTGGCTGTCTCAGACAAGGGTGGCACCTCCGGGGTCCACACAGCTTATCACAACTACTTCATTCGCTTTACTTTGCACACATATTCATAGCACAGAAAAATGAGACATCAACAAGAAGAACTCCTTGTCCATAGAGACTTTACAACCTCATTTCTCCCTTATACTGTAACTGCTTATAACTCTTCCTCATCCCCTTTTTCCTTCCCAAACAAACACAGGAAGGATTTAATCTTTAAAGAACCATTTTAATAATGTCAGACAAAAATCAAAGGAAGAAACCACAGATTATGAAAATATTTGATTCCATTATCTGAATCTTTTGTTGCTTAAATCTCACCAAGGAGTTTGCATGATTGACATCAAACCCATAAGAATCAATAAGAAGACTCAGTCTGTTGCAGAAAGTCAGCTTTACTGACAGAGATTGCGCATCTTTGCAAATATCAGGCACTTAAAAGGATCACCAGTTTACTGGAACAAAACAGATGTGAATTAATGACTAAAAAGAGAATTAAATTCTTTAACTTAAAGCCTTCTATTTCCAAGGTGCTGGCCTATGAAAAACAGAAACTCCAGGCCCATTAGAGGGGAAAAAAAAAAAAAAAAGAAAAAAAGAAATAGGATCCATTAAAGGGAAAAGTGGCTCATTTTAAGACTACATTCCACAAGCGGGTTAATCAGGGGCTATGGTCCAACCAAAACAGCCTAAATTTTATGTATGTCCTTGTACTTATCAATTTACATAAAGTCTTCAAAGACAGCAGAAGGGAAGCAGTAAATTAGCTTTTTAAGAGGGGACAGATGCAGACTAAAAGGTCCCTCCACGTTACTGCTGTTTGGACCAGCTTGCATTTCAGTGCTCTCTTCCACAGTTGTTCTCACTGCTCCCATGAGAAACCAATTGAAATTTTTCCAAGGTCACTTACACAGAGTTGAAAAAAAATGAGGTCCACCCAATGTTGGCAGTGAGCCCCTTCAGACTATTGGTACTAACAAGATGATAAAAATCAGCTTAAAGCATCTAGTCTCTTGGCAGCTCTGACTTACCAGTCCGCATGAATAAACAGCAAGCTAGCGAGACTGTGCACCCCTTTTGTAGACTCCTCTCCGGTTGCAAAACATGGTAAAAAAAGAAAAGCATCAGAGGGTTCCTGTAACATAAGCAGCCTACAAGGACTACATTTTCACGAGACTGACACAAGCATTATCTTCCAGTTGAGTTCAATTTCAGTCCAAGGCAAGTTCCAAAGCTACAGTTTTGGTTTGGGTTTTAAGAGAATTTCAGTATTTAACTCTGGCAGATATTTTTTTTTTAAAAAAAAAAAAAAAAAAAAGAAAGGTCTTTGAAGAATTTTAAAAGTTGCCTCAGCTAAACAACTTACTGATTAACAGAGTCTTTAAAAAAGGGAAGTATGGCTTGAGGGAAAGGGAAGCAAAATCGTGGAAGATAAGAAAATACTCAAATCATTATAGATGGTTCAGCCATATGTCTCTAACAAAGAATTGGGGGCCATCATTTTCATACTGTGCAGTTGCGTTGATATTAGGTTTGTCTACAAATTCTATCTCGCATGCCTGGGTGCTGCAAGGAGAATGCTCCAGCTCCAACACTGTTATGTTGTTTGCCACCGATGAAACAAGTATATTCCTTGGAACAAAAAGGGTCAACTGAGGACCACGGGCTGGCCAGTAGCGACCAAGATTAAAGCCATTGATCCAAATTTGCCCCTGTTAAGAGAGAAAGAAAAAATAATGACATTTTAATAATTTGACAGAGATCAAATGATGAAATAGCTTTAAGCATAACGCTCTTCACATAGTAACTGAATTTCCTCCATCCTTCAGTTTGATAGAACAAGAGGATAGAAAATCTCTTCAAGAAAAGGCTAATGACAGTCAAAAGAATTAAATTCCCTGACGAGTTAAAGCGCTTATTAATATTTAAAACAAAAGTGGTCAAATACTGCAGTAATGCAAAAATGACAATTCTTAGGAAAACAGAACTGCAGGTTCCTGGCACTGAATCTTGCACTAAGTTTCAGACCAAAGCAAACCTGAAAACTGTATTTGCTTGAAGTTGATTTTTAAAAGGAAAAAGAATGCACAAAAGAAAAAAGCAGATGCTAATTCTGTTGTGGCTGTCTGTACAAGTGTAAGACTACATTATCTTCGTAGTCCCTTCGTGTTGCATGATTTCATGAAAAAGATACAGCTTGTCTAAACACATGAAATTCAGATGTCTATTACACTTGTGATAGTCAACAAAAGAACTTGTGAAATCACACTGCAAGAGTACTGTATTTTGTTGTAGTTATCTACAACCATTAAAATAATGGGGAGTCTCCAAGCATTAATTTAAGTTCAATGAAATTGTGGTTAACTTGGCATACAAACTCTTTAAATTACTTTTTATTGTAGCCAGAACCGCTAGTTCAAAATACTGTTCTAACATAATAAACACCTTACGTTCAACAGATAAAACAAAATTGGGCAAGAGGAAAAAGCAGAAAGTCAAACCAGTCATTTATACACCTCAAATTAGACACATTGAAGTGACACAAATGCAGTTTTATCCAGAAGTCTACAAATTCAGGAACTGCAGAATGTTCCATTAAACTGTAAGTGGACTCCTACTGAGTTGAGCTGAACTTTGGTTCATTAAACAAAATGTAAGGGAGGATATACAGCTGATTTGGATAAATAATTTTCTTTTACTCCTCCTAAATGTCTTTTCACCATATGTCAGACAAGAGATCAGTGGACAAGCAAAGGGATGGGAACATAACTGCATCTGTGTTGTCCATCTTGTTTTGGTCTTTGGTAATCAGAATACAGGGGGAAAAAAAATAACTCATAGCACTGATATACACTGATAAAAATAATAGAAGAGGCTGAATCGGTGGAAAGTAAGGACTTTTACTGCACTCTTGGTGATTTCTAAAATTTTCTGGGATATCTGAAACCAAAATAACACTTTTAAAGGATTTACAGAAGCCCAATTGTAATATAGTGAGTATTGCTGTTCAAGCTGGTTTGGAGCTATTTTTCTTGTGTTTTCTTTTTCAAGTAGTTAGGAAAATAGACTTTATGAAATTCGCAAGAGAAATTTTATAATGAGTTGGTATTTGCAAATGCAGGTGAGTTATTTCAGCTCTGTATCCACTTCCGTGGTATAAGATTCCTATCTTGCACAGTTCTGCCAATGTGCTAATAAACTTTGACCTCAAACTTTCCTTTTCTTTGATTTTTCTTTTTTTAATCAAGTTTATCTTGCTTTGTAACTTGCTTTTGCTATATTAAAAGGCAAGAGAAGAGCTATTTATTCAAGCTCACTACTCTGCTTCTGTGGTAGTTTTAGAAGAAAACATGGCATTAATGCAAGTGCCATACACACAATATGAATTAGTGAGTGTACTCACCAGAGAGTAGCCTACCTACTACAGAGTGACTGTAACCCCGGAGGAAGTAGGAGTTTATCGTAGGAATCAACTGCATTAGAGTTCTAACGCAAGAGGCATGATCAGAGAGGTCTCCATTTCTGTTCTTAACCAGTCATTGGTTGCAACTCATTTTTTCCAATAAAGCTATGAATTAATTTCTCAATTCCAAACTGTCCTTATTAAAAATGCAGTTTCTAAAGACTGCACACTCAAGAATTTGTGTGCCCTAAACCAGCAAATCATGACAGTATACACACTACCAATAAATATGCCCTAGACAAAATAAAGGAGGGGGATCTTTGCCTTCAGTAACAAGATTTACTTTAGTGGGGTCAGCAACTACAACCCATGATTCCACAGAAATCAAGAACAGTCCTGACTCCAAATTCTCTTTTCTGTTGAAGAAAAAAGAAGTCTGATAAATCTAACTATATTCAGGGTCATGTACACTTAAGGGCATTGTGCTTCCTCAAGCAAGGGTGGAGTAAGTTTTATTAATAGTGAAGGGTTTAAAAACCACTGAAGGCCAAGTGAGCTACAACATAGGTCATGACTGTTAACGCTGCACCCTTCTTCCAGGCCGTCTAGCATGCCATATTCCTCGTCTTAATGTGAAAAGGCAAGATCATCATTAGAACGATGTTTTCTTGGTAAGTGTTGTTTCCATGGTTTTCCAACTACTCAAACAGGTGGGGTTTTATTAAAAGTCTTTATTAATAAAGTCCCTCTCCACACGTTGGCATCAGCAATTTACACAGTGCCACTCAAGGAATTAAGGCCCAGATCCAGTGGGACCTAACTTGGAATTTAAACCCTTACAGCCCTCTGCCTTAAAGGCATTTGCTCACTGGTATAGTTATCTGGAAGTCACAGTTTCCACACCCAGTATTACCTCAATCTTATTACTTCTGGCTAACTTATTTAAAACTTTGGTCCAATCCACGTAAAACTTGAAGGATCAACTCAATAGCCCTACTTACAGTTTGTCTGGGATCTCTTCACCTTGACTGCTTTAGAGGGTACACAAACTACAGAAAACAAAGGTTTCTGTGTTCAATAGATTGGAGGAAAATATTCCCACCAGTACATGAGAATTCTTGGGCTCATTTGCAATTTGAAAGATGAGTTTGCCAACAGGCAGGTATGGTCACCTCACTTCCTGAAGAAGATTTATGTTTCATAAGGTCACAAAATTTACTGCAAAAGTCTCAGATTCTAGTTCCTGTGCAAAGAGCTATTTTTGGATTTTATTCAGTGATTGTGTAAGATATACACATATATAGGAACAGGGACTAAGTCAGACTTCCTCATCCAAGCTGAGTACCAGCAACGAACCATGGTTTTCTGCATATTGGGAAGCGCTCGAACGACTACAATATTGTAGATAGCTCACCAGCAACTCCTCCTCCTACTCTATTTTAATAGCAGTAAACTAATTGTTTCAGAAAGGAATAATTTTGCTACCTAACACTATCACAGGCACTTCCCTGAAGCCAGGACTTAAATGCTTAGGCTTCCAAGAGGAGTGGCACTTCAGCACACACATTCAGCTCTCTGTGCCTCCCACCAGCTAGTTGAGCTGGTCCTCACCCATCCTGCATGCTGGCTGTTCCAAACACGGCACTGTGAAAACACACTCTTTGCTGCCCTAGCTACGCCTCTGCCCCATGGGAAGTTCCTATTAACAGAGATCTGCCAACAAGTTTCTCATGGCAGTGGCTCTCTGATCCGTTCAGGCCAGTTACAGGTAACCTCCAGAAGACAAGCAGTAACATCTTCCATGCATTGGATCCGTATCTATGGGCACAACACCAGCAGTCGTGTCCAGCACACTCTATGCTTTGTAACAGGATCCATAATTCCTCACACAACACCGCAAATATGTTCTTAATTACTTTTATTCAATCAGTATAACCAGGAAAGCATCCTGTAGCATCTCACTTCCTCCAGGATAAAAAATTATTTTATCTCAAGGCATGTATTCACTCCATCCCTCCAAAAAGCTGCTTCTGCTCCACATCTCAAGACAAAAACACCCAACACAATGAAATGCAGCATTTCTAAGTAGCCTGGCAGTTCACCTTTCCCACTGTTGAAAAAATAGGTTTGGGGTTTTTTTGTGATGCTTTACTTTCTAGATCAGTACCATGTATCTTTTGTATACGTTTCCCTTGTCTTAATGGTTACTCTCCAGATTTACTTAAAGCAAGGAATCCATTTTCTAGTCATTTAAATGTATTTGAGACACCCCACCACTACAACCAACTTCTACCCATCCAAGAGAGGTGGACTTTGATTGTCCATAGAAGCTTCAGTAGCTTTGAGTGGACTTTACAGCAGTTTTTACAGCAAAAGTTGTACCTTTGTCCAGCCAGGAAACCTGACATAGGTGTCTTGAGGCAAGTCTGGAATCCCTCCAGGAATTGAAAGTCTACCAGTGTAAAAAGTAGGTGCTTCATAATTGGTCGGATTGCCAACAGATCTCTTTGGTCGGTCGAGGTGGCCATTAATGTCATGGTTCACTGCTCCATCTATGTCCAGAGGATAGATTTCCCATTCAACAAGTATATCTTGATCAAGAGTTAAATTTGAAACTAGACCCTAGGAGGAGATAAAAACAACAACAAAAGATCACTAAAACATAACATATTTAGCTTCATGTTATTGAAGTTACTCAGCTGGAACTATAGTACAGTCAGGAATAAAAACTGAATCCAAGTACTTGCAACAGCTGCCAATCTGTGTATGAAAAAAACAAGCATCTGGTCTTCAGCAAGTTATAAGCTTTGCTTAAGAATAAAGGATTTCATTTATTTTCTGTGAAAGGTCTGTTCCTCTTCAAAGTTTTGAGCTTTCACTGATGCCTAAAGTTTTTTTGGTTTTTTGGTTTTTTTTCAAACTTTTTTCCCATAACTGAAAATTTCTGTTTTGCTTGATCCCAAAACCTGGGGCTTAAATAAAAAGCAGAAAAAGCATTAAGTAGTGTGTGTTTGAGATACCATCATGAGATCTGGTAACACTGAGTCACTAACCCAAGACATTAACCTGCACAATAGCAGAGAAAGCAGTATTTACTTCCTACCAATCCACAGCTAACATCCAGTATCACAAAATCAGGGCACATGCTTTGTGACCCTGATTCAGTGAAACACTTTAAGCTTACAGTCAGCTTCAAGCCCACGGAGTCCTGTTTCATTTCTATGGAACCATCTGTGCAGCACACCAGGGTACTTGCAAAATGAATGCAAAAGCAAGGTAAGCTCATGATTTAAGAAGAGTGAACACTAAGTTACCCCTACACACATCCTAATTTTGTTATAATAATAGTTTTTAAAGTTGTGTTTCAGTGCAATGCAAGGGGTTGATTTTAAACCAATGCTGCTACATCCATATAATCGCTTGAATAGACCCTGTACAGAAGCTGTTTTTCAATGCAACTTAGCTTCTGTTGCAAACACTGCATGTCAAACAGGAACAAGCAAAACCACATTTTCAATGGCCTGATACCATGTCATGTGTCTGTTCTGATGTCTAATGAGCACTGCACTGACTCCATAGCTTCATCATCAGTACGAGCACCAATTGGTTTTCTCTTCCTTTACCTAGATGCCCACTTTACAGAAAAGGAACTTATTTTCCTTGTATCAAACTAAAATATCTGCACAGAGTTAAGTGGCAAAACTTTTCTATACGACCTAGACTTTACCGTCCAGCAATCATTGAAGTAATGCAGCATAACTTTAGTCCAAACTTTCTAACCTGCCTCCCTAAGCCCATCTTTAGGCACTATGAATGGTGTGATTTTTCACACAGGATGAAGTGCCTACTAAGCATTCTTACTTTGGTCTGCATAAGAATCCATATTCAACAGTCCAGACATGGATATATATTTTCCAGGTAAAACAAAGATATAGGTGGCAGTGATTACGTGAAAAAAATACAGAAGAAACAGAAACCACGCTCTTCCTTCCTTTGTGTCCTTCAATAACAACACTTAGATTAGCAGGATGTTTTAAAAGCAAAACCCTTCTAAGATTCCTTCCCAAAAGCTAAACGACTAGTTCCATTTCAAGCTCAAAACTGTGATACAAAAAACAGCCAAGCAAAACCCAGAAAAGCTACCCTACTTGCTTAAAAACGTGAAGCTTCACAAGGTAGGAACCTCTTCCCTTAAAGTCACTTTTGGAAGCACAAAATCCCCAAAACTCAAGGTTACTCCCAGTTTTCTAAATCAGTACAAGAACAGCATGAGAGAAGGATTATATGGGAAGAAGCAACGTACGTTTTCCAAAATTACCCAAGAAAGGCTGCCTCTTCTACACGGAAGGATCCTTGTTTTAGAGGATTGTTCTCACAAAGTACATGTCTACTAAACTTGCTTTCACTCTTAAGTCTTTAAAAGGTTGAAACCCTGGTATAAGTGTGAATTTCGGCTCAACCACAGCAACACTGAGCACCTCCCTAATCCAACCTCTCACCCTCTATTCTGTTACCTTAATTTAACACTAAGCACATAGGTTCTTTATCACCGGCCTGTTATTGAATAAATGCAACATTTCTGCTGCCTCTACATGAAGGCAAAACATTGGAGAACTAGCTTCCCTCTCTTGCCACTCTGATTATGGCAAAGTGCCTTCACAAGACAGTATAAACAAAGTTGGCACTCCTGCTGCCAACTGAATTTATATGCCACAAGCACAGAAAACCCTCAGTTGCTGATGCTTCTAATTCAGAGGCTTTAATACATCCTAGAAGTTCCCACATATATTTAGTTCTGTTCTAATTAGGATTTAAATACCTGCATGCCTTCCAAAGTGTAAAACCGGTGAAACTGCTTTTTGATATGGCAAAACCCTGCAGATTACCAGCTTTGCAAATGCTGAGAGTTGTATTGCTTTGCCTCGACTAGAGTCTTAGCATAATTGGAAAAAACCTAAAAATCCTCATCATAACACATTTAAGAGTAACTGGTCAATTAGTCTCCTTTAAACCAAGCCTTAGCTTCAAGTTTTCCGTGCTGTTTAATCATAACCAATATATCCTTCTTTAACAACGCAAATATGCCTATTCTACTCATGGCAACATAAATGTGAGAACGGGAGATTCTGCCTACTAGGAGATCTTGCAAGCCTCTTCCCAGTCTATGTTTTATGACTGAACTGGATTCTGTAACAGGAGTTTGCAGTCTCATCAACTAGGCTACTCAAGATGCATACACATTTGGGTTTACTTTTTCCCTTACTTAAAACCTTAAAAATCCTACTTCCTCAAAGCATGTGTGCCTTTGCTCGATAACTAAATGGCACTGTTCAGGCACGTCTTTCCTGTTTATTGTTCTTCAGCTCTTGCATCCAAACTAACTGAGAAACACTTTGGACAAGTCTTAATTTTGCTCTGAGGCACCCGTCACAGACAGAATTTAGACTGAGAAGGAACAGAAGCTTCTAATTTGCCTGGTATCACCTTAGCACCACAATCACCAGAGAGCTATTAATCTGGACAGTCATTAAATGCTTGCCAAGCTTTCCAAATATCAAAAATCAGTTTAGGCCAAGTCAAATCTAGGGGGTGTTTAAGAGATTTTTGCAGTTAGGTGACTGCAAATCTCTTCTTAATTGTAAAACTTTGTCATTACTTCACTACTACTTGTAACCCAGTAATATCAAAAACTAAAAAAAAAAATAAAAAAATAGTGTGCTGCAGCACTGAACACAGCAGAAACACCACAAGACTGGCTGCTACAATACTCCTCTCTTCAGCATATATCACACAGCACTTGGGATCCCATAAAGTCTAAAGCCAGGAAAGTTTCTTTTTTGCCCTTCCCTTCCTAGAGTTACGTTAATGGCATCACCACTGTTATTTGGTTTACGTGGCAAGGTTTTGGCAGCGCAGTGGCTGCAGGGATGGCTTCTGTGAGAAGATGCCAGAAGCTGCCCCCATGTTGGGCAGAGCCAGTTCCAGCTTGCTCCAAGAAAGACCAGACACTGGCCAAAGCTAAGTCCATCAACGGCTTTGGTAGCACCTTGCTGATAATATATTTCAGAAAGAGTGGAAAACACTGTGTAGCAGCTGTGAGACAGGAGTGAGAAAAATGGGAGAGAAACACCCCTGCAGACACGAAGGTCAGTGAAGGAGGAGGAGGTGCTCCAGGCGCTGGAGCAGAGATTCCCCTGCAACCCATGGTCAAGACCAAGGTGACATAGGTTGTCTCCCTGCAGCCCATGGAGGTCCATGGTGCAGCAGATATCCATCCTGCAGCTTATGGAGAACACTGGAGCAGGTGGATGTGCCCTGAACAAAGCTGCAGCCTGTGGAGAGCCCACTCCTGGCAGGAACTGCAGTTGGTGGAGAGGAAGCCATGCAGGAGCAGGTTTTCTGGAAGGAGCTGTGGCATTCTGGGGGACCCATGCTGGAGTAGCCTGTTCCTGAAGGACTGAACCCCATGGAAAGGACCCATGCTGGAACAGTTCTTGAAGAACTGCAGCCCACGAGAAGGACTCACATTGGAGAAGTACATGAAGAACTCTATCCTGTGGAGCAGAAAGACTGTGAGAAGGAAGGAGCAGCTGAGATAAAGTGTTATCAACTGACCGCATCCTCCATTCCCCATCCCCCTGCACCTCTCAGGGGATGGAGGCAGAAGAGTCAGGAATGAAGTGGATCCTGGGAAGAGAGGGGTGGTGGGAAGGTGTTTTTTAAGATTTGTTCTTATTTCTCATTATCCTACTCTGTTTAATTGACAATAAATTAAATTAAATTAATTTCCCCAAGTTGAGTCTGTTTTGCCGCTGACAGTAATTGCTGAATGATCTCTCTGTCCTTATCTCAACCCACGAGCTTTTCATTGTATTTTCTCCTTGTCCTGTTGATGGAGGAGGAATGATAGGGCAGCTTGGTGGGCTCCTGGTAGCCAGCCAAGGTCAACCCACCACAGCCACTCATGTGGGGAGGTGACAGTCCCGAAGTGTAGCATGGACCCAGGAGAACTTGGAAGCTTTCTGATAATTATCTCTAACACCTGATCAGTCCAAATCTGAACTGGCAGTATTGCATACTAAAGTGCTAGTGAGACAGCCTTTCCTAGCCACACTGAAAGTACCGCAACGGTATGCTACCAACAAACAAAATGGGACAAAAGATACCTGTCAGTTTTTAACTCCACTTTGGTCTCACTGACTGGAAGAACTCAAAGGAAAACTAGTGAGTAGTTATATTTTTGAGGTGAAGTTACAGCTGTGTAATCCTGATCCTTTTGCTCTTTCTAACCCACTCACTACTTTCTTTTTAACCTCTGGAAAAGCCACCACAATCCAGTAACTCATGTGATTTTACTTACCTTAAAGTCATTATTGTATCTACCAAAGTTGACTCGGCCCATATTCTCTACCAAGATGTCCAGATTTGCTCCCGCCTTCCCAGTTATATTTATTGTAAGTGCTTTGTCCCTTTCAAGAACACCTTGAGGAACCTATGTGAATTACACCAAGAGGAAGAAAACTGTAATCATTGAAAAACAACAAAACCCTGTTATTTGTCTCTTCAACTTGCACGAAGAAAATAAAGGGGACAAAGGAAACAAACAAAAAAAAAAGTAAAAAAAAAATTTTCTTTCTTCCTCTTGCAGGGGAGCACACACACACAAAGCTGCTATGTCGATATTCAGGTCAGTACATCAACTGGATGTGCTACTAGGCAGCATTTGTCTAACTAACACCATATCTTTCCTTAGCTGAATTCAACTAACTCAATCAACTGTAAGAATTCTAGAGTTTTTGATGCACCTGATTCACAAAAAACAAGTTCTCAAATTTAGTCTAGTGACTATAAAGATTCTGGCAATATCAGTGATGAAAAGGGGCTTCATCTTCCAATTAAGCTCACATCAATAGTTAAGTTTTATTTATTCCCATACCCACAACATAATTAAAGTAGACTTTGACCTGGACACAAAGGTGATGGAAGTCAGCACAGGTCAAAGTATAATTAAAAAAGTCTGTGAATTCCTATTAATTCTCATTAAGCAGGAACAAAACCCTGCTTAAGGGAAGAAAAGTAAAGTTCACTTCCTGTACAATAAACTTCTTTTTTTTTTTTTTAACTTGTGGTCAGAAGCCAGTTTCATAAGGTAAGACATAGGCGCAAGCTTCCACTTCCCCCCACCCTCAAAGAAAAAAAAAGGAGAAGAATAAAATAAAATAAAAATTAAAAAAAAAAAATCTATGGAAACACTGTAGAAACCCAACAAGCATATACATATCATTAACATATTTCATGAACCTGCAAGTAAACCCTTCCTCTAGGTTTTGAGGTTATTTTTTACTGAAGTCATGAATTTGTATTAACATTCAAATATCTCAAAAATGGAAACAATTACATTTTCCTTAGAAATAAGAAATAGTCATATTTTCTGAAATATATGAAAATTTAGAATGAATCAACTGTACACTTCCTTACTTCCTTCATCTGAATAAATAAGTTTATCTAATAAAGTTGGTTTTGTAAGTTGGAGAAAGGAGGAAAAACAAAAAGCCAGACTGTATGCGTGACTTGCGAAGGCCACTCCTGGCAGAAATTAATACCAGCAAACAATGTTTACCCCATCGACAGAGACATAGGCACGATCATGGACTCCGTTTAAAGTTGAAGACAGTTGTGTTGGCTCCGTACAGTTTTTCGGAAGTGTAGTCCTGTACAGTACAAACCCAAAATACTAAAAGAAGAAAAGAAAGGGGAAAAAACCCAAACAGATTAATGAAGCAAGTCATTCTGTAGCTTCAGTTCAGGTCATGAATTAGAAATATCCCACATTCCTGCCTACACACTCAGATTAAAATGTTAACTTCCATTCCCTTCAGATAGCATCTATCACTGATACCAGCTTCAGATTAGAGTTCACTTTGACCTTTAAGTAATGGGTGTAAATTCCACAGAGTTTCCATTTTTAAATGTTTCATCAGAATATTTACGTAACTTTAAAAGATAGGGGTCTTAGCTACAAAGGTACTTCCTCAATAAAAAAACCCAACTGTTAATGACCAATAGTATTATTTCTTCATTAAAATTAATGATAGCTGGAAAATCCCTTCATCACTGAGTTTATATAACAAATTTGAAAGTGCACTTGTCAATTTATGGGCACTGGGTGACATGTTCATCAAGCTGATATTATCTATTTTTAAAACTACCTCATTTACATTAGGAACGTCTCAGAATATTTTTCACTAAGTTCCCCATCAGGGGAAAAAAAAAAAAGCCATAGCCATTGGATTTTTTCTCATCACAAAATGAAACACAAGTTAAAAACAAGTAAAAAAAATGCATCGTATCTTACACTCAGTAGCCACAAAACCATTTATCTTCAAGATTTGGATTAGAACATAACTGTGGTGGGAAGAAGCGAGAGTAACCCATTTCCATTCTGCTGTAATTATGATATTTGCAATATATTTGCAACAAGGTGCCCAGAAAACAAGGAGAGGGAGGAAGAAAAAAAATAAATTAAAAATATGCTAGGAAGCTCCGCTGGCTGCACTGTTCTCTCAGGACTCTTCCTGAGCAGAGTACTAAGGGTGGGAAGGCCAGAGAACAAGAGAAAAAAACCCAGCAGAAATTACATCCAGTCACAACATATTACCTGTAGCTTCTCTCATGCCTCTGTATTAGTGGCTTGGAAAGGAAAAATCTGAGCTTTGACCCGTACTTGACTAATGGCATATTTCAGGCATCTGCTGAACTGCTCCCTCCTCTTCTTCCTCCCCCAGCCACTACCACCACCACATTCTCTTCCAAGTAGTTTATTTTAGCCGCAGACAATTAGCACCCATGCTCCAGTCTCTGCAAAATTCAGCACAGAAGCTATCAAGGAGCCGTGAAACCTTAATGGAAAGACAGAGTCCCTCAGCAGCAAGGGAAAGATCTTTGACTGTGAGGGAAGATATGGAAAGTCACCAAAATTGACAGGGAAACTGATGCACAGACTGACAGAGAAGGAATGTAGGGGAGAGTGGGAATCAGCAGAAGCCACAGGAAAACGCAGAGAAAGGCATTTTTCCTATCTCAATCAGTGGGGTGAGTGACCTCAACAGTGGGTTGCAACAAGTCCCAAGAAGTTGCTCCTGAAGGTTTCTCTCACTGCATTCTCTTGCCTTGCCATATATGTAGTAAAAGAAAAGGACTACAAATAAGTAGGCCCACAGAAGTGTCAAATGGATTGCATTGCCCAATCTCCAGCCCCTCTGACTTCCATGCAAAAGCAAGTGTCTCAGCAACTGTGCTCACTCTCATAGCAGGTGGGGAGAGGCAAAGAAAAAAAAACAGGATAAAGAAAATAATTAGTAAAAAGCTGGATTAAAAAAGTCTCTTAAGAACCTGAAAAATCAGTATTTCAGAGAGGAGAGAGATAAAGGTGAAAGCTTGGACAGCATATATACCTACATTCATGGAAAGACGAAAACCTCAGGTGCAAAACAGGAGCACTGTAGAATATGGAAAGGCTTCCAATGCAAAAATCCTGGATAACTTTATATTACTATTACTTTTGTGCTGAGATAAGGTGTAAGACACTGGACATTAGAAGACTCATACCACAGAGGGTTGTTCAAATAAACTTTACAAAATTACTGCAGAGTGCCTACTGAAGTAATCCTCACCTGCTTTAGCTGAACAAAGGTTAACGGGTAAGTGCTTTTCACTGGTCCTTCAGGTGACAGCATGTTGAGAACCTCCACCACAGTGCCCACCTGCAACATAGAAAAAGCAGATATATGAAGGTCAGTAAATTTCAATCCAGATAGAACAGCTTGCATATCCAGTAGTCACCTAGCCAGCTAGCTATATCTGTCCAGAAAGCAAGGAAATCTTAAGCCCTTACATCATCCTTACATACACATTAATGATACAATACAGTACAGAGAACCAATGAGCCCTAAAAGGAACATGCTACATGTGGAACAATGTTTTAAAAATCCAGATGTTCTAAGTTTGCTATGCATTCATAAAAATAAAAGTGACCCTTTATTATTTAATGAGAACTAACCCAGGAGTTTCTCACAAAAGTTTTATAAACAAACACAACCTCTCTGCACAATTAATACAAAAGTATCTAAATTTTGCTCAATTATACTAAAAACCAAGCTAGGGAAAATGCCACTGATTTCCAGCGAGTTATGCTGGAATCCTTCTGAGCTAAGTAGGGATACAATTTGGTTCCATCAAGAGTTATCCAGGATGAGCTTACCCTATTTAGTCTTAAATGATTTTAGAAACCCTAAGGCTGTAATTCAGTGTCACATATAAGTAGCTGGACTGATTTTAGTGAGACTGAGAGTAAGGTATAGGCTAGTCACATGCATAAGTACCTTGCTGAATAAGGACTTACATGTGTACAATTAAATTGCCTTTTGTTACCATCTGCAATTTCCTTTTGCAATCATAGAGTTTTCTACTCATCTATAATTCTCTCTCAAAGGCCACTATTTTGCGTTAGTCAAGATGCACATAATATGCCTAGTGTCTTACAAGCTCAAGAAATCAATTGCATTCATATTTGTCATACAAGATGTCAGTATGTTTCACCAGAAGTATTGTCTCTGTTCAGTGGTAATTACACATCAGATATTCAAAACATTCCTCAAATTCAGATTTACTTTCAAATGCCTGAGTAAAAAAAAATTTAAAAAAATTTAGGCATTTAAAATCATGTAAAACTGTACACTATAAGAGCATCCACAGCAATACAAACTTCTGAGGCTACTTCAGTAACAGAATTATTGAATTTTTGCAGAGCATACGTGAAATTCAGCAATGATGAAATAGTAAATTCTATATGAAAATATACATCACTGTATGAAATCCTGTACATGACGGAAGTCAGCATGAATCATCTATGTACACGCAATTATTTCTTCAGTATAGTACTGGTTTCAGCTAAGATAGAGTTAAATTTCTTCATAGCAGCTTTATGGGCTATATTTCGGATTTGTGCTGGAAACACAGCATCAAGGTCTTTTCTGTTTCTCACCCTGTCCCACCAGTGAGTAGGCTGGGGGTGCACAAGAAGTTCAGAGGGGACACAGCCAGGACAGCTGACCCCAACTGACCAAAGGGATATGCCATACCATATGACATCATGCTCAGCATATAAGGGTGGGGGAAGGAGGGGACACACACACATTGCGAGTTACAGGATCTGTCTTGCCAAGCAACCATTACCCATGATGGAGCCCTGCTTTCCTGCGGATGGCTAAACACCTGCCTGCTGATGGTTAGCAGTGAACGAACTCCTTATTTTGCTTTACTTGCGTGCGCAGTTTTTGCTTTACGTATCAAACTGTCTTTATCTCGACCCATGAGTTTTATCACCTATACCTTTCTGATTCTCTCCCTCATCCCACTGGGCAACGGTGAGCAAACAGCTGCATGGGGTGCAGCTGTCTACCAGGGTTAACCCACAACAAGCAGGTAGACATACATCTAAATGGACTTTTGAAATCAATTTATCTCAACTCTTTAGTTAGGATCAAGAAAGCAAAAGGAGGCCACAGGTATACAAAGGGTAATGCCATCACTACCCAGAAGTTGGGTCACCCTCACTAGTCTACAGTTAAGCATGTTCACCCTGGCAAGAAGGCTGTCAGTCAAATGATGGCTTTCAAAAATTTCATGAAAGCCCTTTGCTCTTATATTTTCAGTTTAAGCATTGTACCTAATATAACAACCAGCTTCAGTAGAGTAAAATTCCCCTAACGCTCTGGACTGTGTATGTGCTCCATTCCTTATCTTGTGCTCCTCCAAGGGAGGCAGTAACATTAAAGCAACATGCAGGACTTGGTAGACACAGGAGAGATTGAACTGCTGGGTATTGGACAACAGCTGTGAAGCAAGAGATGAGTATCTTTGCACAGACACCGACAGAGTTGATTTACAGAATTAATCAACAGTCCTATGAGCATTAATAGTCTTGGTCCCAGTTGGACAACGAAATTAGAAATGAACATAAGCACTATTAACATGCATGTGGTCACCTGGATGAGCTACGGGCTGGCAACAAGTGCTGCTTTGTCCCTTGCTGAACTGAGTATAAACAGCTTGTACATGGACCTGTTCAACTTTTTTTTAAGTTCCTGCTACCAAGGGGGCTTCTTTTCCCAATACAGGTTGACCACATATGATTCATTTAAGGACTGGGCTGGCTGGTAGAAGCTTGTTTCTTTGAAACTTCCATGGATTATTTTTGTTCAGCTTTTCAACTCTTAAGTGGTATATACAAAAAACCCCAAACCCAAGATCTTCTCTTGCTGCAAGTTCCTGTTGACCTGCTTTTTAGTGGACAATCAGTATGACAACAGAAACTTAACAGTAAATTTAAAAATGACAAATACTGTAAAGAATTTTTAAAACCTCAACCTGTAAAACAACAGATGACTACCAATAAAAAACAGCAATACTTTTTCATCCTCCAGACCAAGGTCTTCAAAACCAAAGTGTAAGACCAAGCATGAAAAGAAACGAAACATCTCCAACAGGAATGATATCAACTACTGGCAGCATCTCCCATTTACTTAACCCTTTCTACCCCCAATTCCTATCAGCGTTGCCTACTATTTGCTGTTGCTTGAGATCTCCACATCCCAAGAACTGAATACAACTCCAGAACCTACAAGTCTGCAGGCTGCAGTGCTGGGGCAGACATTTCCTTGTGACCATGCATGCCTCAGGGCCCTCCAAGTGGACCAGAAACCACCACCTGCTCATAAACCTGCACAGCCACACAGATGCATTGCAGGCGCTAAGACTCATTCATTTCCCTCTGGAAAGGATGCTCCCTACACTCTAGGTTTTAAACCCCTAAACCGTGTCATCTGGCTCACATTTCTTGAGCCTATCTATTGCTGTTCTGCCTTTGCCTGCCCTCATTCCTCATCTTCAATGCTTCTCTTTTGTATGTATGCAGTAAGATTTTTTTTCCTCATTGCCTGTTTTCCTGTCTTCTGCAGCAATGTCAGTGTCCCCAGCATCTTTTAATAAATTACCTTTTTTCCCCACCCAGAAGAATTCTTTGAAATAACTCAATAGCTCAAAATGAACGAGTGACTGATCAGGAAACAACAGGGGAGCTTTTCTTTATTATTATTCTTTATTTCTTTTCCCTCCCCCAACTAGCCTGGGGTCCCCAACTATTTTAATCTGGGACAACCTATTTGCAAACCTCCAAAAACCAGCAAATATGACAGGCAGCACCCACTAAGGGCAAAGATCTCTTTTCCTCAAGTTTAGGTCCTGAGCAGCTGATCAGGTACTTTAGGACTGAATTGTCACAGAGTATCTTGTGCAAAAAACAAAGAGAGCAGCCTGCTCTGGTTACGCATACCTCTGTGAAGTATATCATAAGACTCCTGAAAATAATCTGGAGTCTCCTTTCCCTCTTCCTTTCTGCAAAAGTGTCAAGGGACTTAGTCCACTGCAGTAGATTCAATGTTCAGTATAGCAGACTGACTGCTGGACCTCGACTACACAGTGAAGCTTCACATAATACCTGGTTTACCACTGTTACCGTAAATGATATAGTTGAGAAGTGCTCTATTAGTGAAGTCTTATCTTTTAGAATATTCCCTCTCTGATATTCACCCAAATACATTCAGGCTTCTCCATACAATAAGGTGGACTGGACCTGGTCTCAGCAGGGGCTAGAATGCATGATGGAGTTGAGCAGATGGCTCTGGCTGGGATAGTACAAACCCTCTGTGATTTGAGACTCATCCTGTGTTGCAGGGTAACCAAGCAGAGGAGTGAACTGCTGCTGAAGTTAAGCAGTGGGTTCACAGCGCAAAAGTTAGCCTTCTTCCCAGAAAACAATTCTAGAGGCTTTCAGTGCAGATGGCAATATATTTACAGGCAAATATATTTTACAAACCTCACAGCTGGCAGTTTAGACATGCCATCTGGATTCCTAAAACTGCTGCATGGAGAGTAAAACATCTCTCAAAAAAAAGCAGGAAGTGTAGAAGGTGAGAATGTGCAGGAACAGGGCTCTCATTGTGATAGCCAGGTCAAAGCTGTGATATTTGAGCAAGTTTATTCATCTGACTCCTTTGTAAGACAAGTGTCTGGGCCAGGGACCCTGCAGCATTCATTTCCTGAAGGCATGAAAGAGAAAGTTCATCATTCTAGTGAAATTGAACAGCCCTATCTGGGAGCCACGAACCATGAGAAGATGGGAGAGTCAAAATCTGACTGCTAGGCTCCCAAACGCTGACAACCTATGACAGCAGTAGAAGTGGTGGGTGTACTGATAACAGTATATAATTAGTCACTACCAACTATAAGCCAGTTCCAGCGAAACTTCGTATGGCAACCCCTGCCCTAAAAGGTCTGAAGGTACTCAAAGGTTGTTGAAAATTGTATAGACCTGTTTCAAGTTCAATGGTGAATCACTTCTATACAAACAGTATTTCTGCCCACCACTCGAGTGGGATGGCTTGAGAACGCCTGCAAAGCCTTATCACTACCAAATTTTGCAATGCTTCAGCTGCAGCGCACAACAGATTAGATGCATCGCTGATAGGAAAGGTGGCTGCCGAATTAAAAGTTCAAAGTATAAAATCAAAGCATTATGAATCACAGTATCCAGCATATCAACTGCAGTAATCCTCCACCTCAAAACAAGTTGTCTGTGCCCAGCAGGATGAATATAGCCAAGTTCATACCCGTTGTCTCTTCCATCCCCCTTAAACCATCCCCTACAGTTGAGAACTAGGCTCCTGCAGTGAGTGTATTTCACAGAAAATTATCACTGGTCCTAAAACAATCGTGCTATGGACAAACCCCAGCTACTCATTTGCTGACCAGTTATACCCCTGTTGTCAGACAGCATATAGCAAGGCTGGGTTCTGCATGCTTTTCCCTCAGCAGGAAACTACTTTAATATTCTCTCATCAGCTACAGGTTTTCACAAATCTTGTACGAAACTTTTCAAAAAATTTGAAAGCCTTATTGATAAATGTTTCACATTCAAAATTTAAACACCTAGAATTATTTAAAAGATATGTTTTCTTCTACTTCAGAGGCATCACCAGCTACAAAAACACTCTTTGCTCATAACTCTCAGGCTAGCACTCTCTGAGCTACATTACTCATACATGAGTTATCTTAAACATCTATGATTCTGCTCTGTTAATAATATATTAATTTCAGTTTAGTAAAACTTCAGGCACATACTGCATACTGTAAATATTATCTTTTTATATCCAGATAACATACGTTTTCTCATTTTCCACCATGGGCATGATTACTAACTCCCAAGCTCTGCTCCCTCTTTCCTGAAAGTTTGCTTTCAAGGTTTTCCTCTTTATTTTGTATGGTATCTAGGGACTGCCACAACACCCTCCTGAACACTTTTTGCAAAAATAAAACCATATAACATTACGGAAAGATACACAGCATATCACAGACGTTAATTTACCTTCTGCAAGCGAACCTTCCCATATGCAAATTTGGGTGTTGTCGGAGGGATCAGACCTTCTGGTAACTGTTTATACTAGAAAGGGAAGGAGGAAAAAAACAAACACACAAAGCTTAAATACAAATATGCTTTAAGTGAATTCTCACTTTCTACTTTACAACTTACAAAAGCAGAACTTTAGCTAAACTAGATAATCTCACTGGGCTAAAGGATTACAGCTGCATTTAGTCTAAGTTGGAGGTTTTTTTTTATGAAAAAAACATCTGACAATCAGATATGGTAAACAATTTTTAATAACTATTCAATTCGAGGTAATGGTAAAAAGCATAGCTAACAAATGAGCTGCCAAGGAACCACAGTGCCCTTGGAGACCTCCTGTGGCTACAGCTTGCATTGCTGTCTTCTACAACCCTCCTGCAGTCGCCTCCCCAGTCCGTGAGAGCTTGAGTTAATCTTTCCAAGTCTGTAGGGCTGTATTTCCACCTGAGCTTTCCTTAGCAGCACCTCCATATGGGAATTATCAGCCTCTTGTGCCTTTCCTTTCACTGTTACTATACTCCACCACCACCGGCTAATCCATTACTGCCTGGGCTGGTTTCTTTGAGAAGCAGGCCTTGAGACCACAGCTCCATGAACTCTTGAGGTCCCATCGTTAGCTCTCGTCTGGTTCGATCTAGACAACTGCCCAATCAACTACAGGAAAACAAGACAAAGAAACACTCTGACTGCAGGGCCACCTCTGTTTACTTCTTGTCCTATATCTTTAGGAAGAACCACCTGAGATCAGCAGAGGGAAGCAGGGGTGAAGGATGTCCACCACTTTCTCGGACACCTTTGAGCAGTGGGAAGTCTAGACAGTGCCTTTCTGCTCCATACCCTAGCTTTCTCTTTTCTGAGCCTACAACCTTCTTCCCTCCTTGCCATCATCCCTTTCTCCTTTTCCTGCCATTATTTGTCTCCTGTAATGTCCACTTTTCCCATCTGTTCTTTCATTCACTGAACATGGCCCTGTCGGCGTGTTACAGAGAAAAAACTTCTGCACATGAGATACTCACGTGATCAAGCAATCTAAGCCTACATTTCAATACACATGCACAAATGATCACCCTTGTGAAGGCTACCTTAATCTGCACATTCAGTGACTTCTGAGTGCTTACTTTGGCAGTTCCTATTTATTTTTTAAAATACATTTGGTGAGGGGCTGAAAGGGCGTTTAAGGGATTTTACTTCCATTTGAGCTTGAAAGTTTTAGCACAAGGCATGATTTTCTGGGCTCACACATGGTATACCCAGCGTAAAACTCATGCTCAAAAGCTCATCTCTGCACCAAGACAAGGGCTTTTTTTATGTTTAGTTGGTCTTTTTTTTTTTTTTTTTTTTTTTTTTTTTTTTTTAAAATAAACAGACCACAGCAGTATAATTCCCAATGCCCTCCTGCCAAATCTCAACTATGGACTGATGAAAGCCTGATTTGTATTTCCAGTAACAAGTTCATTTCTTCCTCTCTGTATTTGAAAATAATCAAGATATTCAGGCTTAAAGAAAAGAAAAACTATATTCACCCAAGAGAATTAGCCAAAAGTAGGAAATTTCAGCCCAAATAGTAAAGATTAGAGAATGCTATCAGCAACTGAAAAAAGCTGCACACTGAAACCCTTCTTCCTTATTACATTTAACTGAAGGAAACAGTAAAGGAACATTATAATGTGTTAGCCTTGTAGCACAGCTGACATGTTGAATAAAGTCATTAGTTACAGGTAACTTAGTTTTCTTTCATCAGCTCCACCTCAAACTGCAACTGAGATACACTGTTATGGGTTTAGAACCCCCAGCAGAGACAGGAAAACTTCACTGAGATCCTATGGATATGGAAGACAAGAGATAAACAAACCACACCAAAAAAAAGCTTTACCGTGACCTAACACACCTTAGGTTATACTGAACACTTCAGATCTTATCAAGGCTCTCTCACTATACTAGAACACTACTTACATTTCAGATAGGCATCTTGCCTTGAAGAAAACAACTTAAAAACAGGAATTTCTTTGGTGAGAAAAGCTGCTTCAAGACAGGAGGTTCCCCTTGAAAGGCTATCAAAATTATCCCATCAATGGAAAGCTTAGGGAGATTGGAGAAATTTGAAAAAATTATCCACAGCAGGCCTTCCATAGATGCAGAGATAAAACCATGCTCAACCCTAGAAATGTGTAATACACTTCTGGGAGATCTACTCCCATCAAAAAAATGTCTTCTAGTGAATAGGAAAGTTGTTGGCATGCAACAGGACAGCGAGTACAAGCCTGACCCTTGGGATTCCCATGGAATCTGTTTTCAAGCCTCATCTGAACAGCCTCCAACGCAAGGCTATTCAAAATCCAGATACAGATTCCACGTTTCACTTCAATCTCCAGTTTGTAGAGATACTGTACATTTTTACAGCAAAGGCAAAGATGGCCTCACCCACTAGCTAAAGTTTGTGGCATCAAAAAACCAAGATGTGTTCATTTGGATAAGCACACTCCTCCTCAGAGGCCCAAAACAGCCTGACCTGACTGAATGGCTGACTGATGCTGCAAGGGAAAAAGCTCTGTTCACTCCTTCTCCATCTCTACTCCCAGCCAAACCCTTCCTGCCTCCCTCTGCTCCCCTTGTGCCAGCACTGGCTCTCATCTGATTGAGCCAGCCAATTCAGCTTGCTGACCTTGAGTTGAAAGAAAACAAATGCAGCAAAAAAGCAGAGCTGAATCACTTCAGTATCAGACCTGCACCTGTATCCCCAACTTTGAAAGGGAGGAAGGAGCCATTGGGACAGAAAGGATAGCCAGAGAGGTGCAAGATCTTTCCCCTTTTGTAACAGCAAGCACTTAGGTTGGCCTAATCGCCTTGTTCTACTTCACTTCCTTTACCTGCAGAAAATAGTAAATTCGGAAGTAACTTACACCAGCACAAGAGCGACAGAGTTTGCAGTACACCAGGGATGTTTCAAAGAACCATTCTAAACACGTCCTAGGGACACTCACCATACCAATGACTTCCCTCAAGACAAAATATTTTTCTGTCAGATCCCCCGCTTCACTCAGAGGAGCATCATAGTCATAACTAGTGGGCTGTGGCATATAGGGCATATTAGCACCTAAGGGTGGGAAGAAAAAAAAAAAAAGCAACGGAAACAGTGAGAGTTGCTTTTTTTCCAAAGGTATCAACTTTTAGAATTCTTTGCAATCACAGCCAGACATTGCTACATTTTTAGATTCAATATAGGCCTTGGTATTCGGATTTGGCATAGAGAAACCATTCCTGATGGAGGACAACATCCTTCTCAGCTCACACTGCTGTGTTATACGGTCTTCAGAAATATTCTGAGAAGAAACAAATTTATTCACGTTTCAGCCATTTCACAGGACTGAGTGAAGCAGAAGTAGCCTTTGCAAAGATAAATACCATGTGAGTTTAGCACAACATGCTGGCAATAGGGAAAGAACAGCTAGTGGAGTCATCTTTTGCCATGTGAAAGCAGGCAAAGCTTATTCTTTCACAGACTACGTTACTACCTAATTCATGAACAGCTCCCCTATATCATTAATATCATTTAAATAATTTCTTACCATTCCAATAGCCAAAGTTAGTCCCACCTATAAACATGTACCTAAAAAGGAAAAAAAGCATCCACTTAAATCAGGTTTTGCTGAATTGGGAAAATACCCCCCAAATTAACCTCTATTGAATACACACTTACAGGTTAACGTTAGCACCACGTGCCAGGATTTCATTAAGTGTTTTAGCTACAGTTTGTGCGGGCACAACAGAATGACGGTGCCCCCAGTGATCCAACCATCCAGTATAAAACTCAGAATTAACCTGAAAGGAGGAAGGACAAAAGAGGAAGGGAAAACATGAAGAGGGAACAAGAACAAAATGCAATGTGATTTAAGGTTACTAACTGTAAGAGGGAAGGAAAAAGGGCACCTTGACTCATTTGAGCCATTTTTAAACTACTATAAATACAGCAAAGCATACACTAGCTGAGTCCTTTTCAGCAGATAAATAGTCAAAGAAATTAAAGGATTGTTTCAATAATTTTATAGGGACACTTTGAAAATAATTGCTTAAGTACCAAAGAGCATGAATTTCCTTGGAACCTGTCAACATGAATGTTTCAGATGCTTGGCATTCAAATAAGTAATGGAACCAATCCAATCTCTGCAGAATAGCATACTAGATGTAACAGAAAAGAAATCTTTCAGATACTCAAATTGTGTTCTAAACAATTTCATAGCATGATTATCTTGTACCTTCAATGGGCCTTCTTTCTGTCAAAATGGCTACCAGTGATCTCACATCCCATTATAACTTGTGTAAAACCTCTAGGGTAGCCAAAAACAGGAAGCAACTTCTAACCTGCCCTTTTAATTTTGCTTTTAACTTCCACCCACACATGTACCTCACTAACTCATCTAATCATACTTACTGTTTCCGCTGCTTTGTAAACATTTGTCTTAGCAAGGAAAAATACTGAAATAAAATCAATACCTTTGGAGACTAAAATAGTATTTGCAGAACAGCAGTTAACATGGATATGACAAACACACACGGAAGCTCCTCTTCAGTTTTTCTGACTGACTTGGAAATTACGTCTTCGTAAACGTGTTCCTAAAAACTCTCCAACACACTGTTGTCAACTTGTCTCTTATTAACCACTACGCGATTAGGAATAATAAAAGAAATTTAAGTGAAAAGACATACCAAAGGGCCTGTAGGTTCACTGCTCCTTTGAGCTAAGAATGCTGCTGTGACATTGCCACCTATAAGCAAATAGAAGTAAAACTGAGTTGCTACACCCATGACTTTTTCAGTCCTTCATTTTACTGAAGTAGCTGTCTTAACCTTCCTTCCAACACCTAGCAAAAATCCAGACTTCAGAAAACACAGGAATCAATACCTTTCATTTCAGTGGTTAAGTTGCAGAACTTATTTAAAATATACACGTACACATATATATTCACGCATGTATGTCCACTTTTAAGATACATTGTCTGACCAGACTTTCTCAGGAATGACATCCTGGTGCGAAGAAGTTCAAGATGGGCCAGAATCGCCACTTGGTCATTGGAAACCGTAGGCCTAGGATTGTGGTACCAGGACTATGGGGAAGAACAGATGCCAGGCAATCTCTAAGAAGTTGTTTAACTTCTGATCACTCCTAGTGGCTCAAGCAATAGGGACAGGAAATAACTACTTCAATGAGTAGCTCACCATCTCGTAAACGAGAGACATGAAGGAGTTCACAATTTCAATCTACTTGTAAGAAAACAGATTCCTGCTAAGCACCCATCTTTGAATGCGGAGAGAATAATGCACAAAAGAGGCCACACGTAAAAAAAAAACACAGAAAGATCTGTCTTGGAGTTTGTTTCTTGCAAAGTCTGTGCAGTATATGAACATCTACATCATTACTCTCCTCTTCTGTCAAAAGAACACTTTCTGGGCACTGTGGTTGCTTCATCATTCTTCAGGCCTATATCACAGCAAATTGTGGCAGTGTGCACATTTCTAATGATGATCTTCAGCAGTAATTTTTTTTCCCAGTAACCACTGCCTTAAAAATACATGAACTAGGAGGGCTGGATTCTGGGACAGACAGAAGACATTAAAAAAACCAAACCAAAACAAGAACAAAAAAAAACAGCATAAAAAAAATCTATTTAAAAACATAATTAAAAAAAAAAAAACTCAATGGAATCAATGCCAACTATTACTGCTAACTTTTAGGAGATATGCCCTATGAGCAGTGTAAATTGTTTATCATAGAATGGTTTAGATTGGAAGTGACCTTAAAGATCATCTAGTTCCAACACCCCTGCCATAGGCAGGGACACCTCCCACTAGACCAGGTTCCTCAAAGCCCCATCCAGCCTGGCCTTGAACACCTCCAGGGATGGGGCCTCCACAACTTCCCTGGGCAATTTGTTCCAGTGCCTCACCTCCCTCACAGTGAAAAATTTCTTCCTAATATCTATTGTAAAAATACCCTCTTCAGTTTGAAGTCATTACCCCTCATCCTACCACTACATGCCCTTGTAAAAAGTCCATCTCCAGGTCCCACCATGATTTCATGATACAAGGAAATGATTATGCCTAACTGGGTACTTGTGGGTGATTCTCGTACGTTTAACAGTGTATCAAATATACATAAATGCCAGGGAATTAACTCGATAATCCTTATGGGTCCCTTCCAACTCGAGATATTCTATGATTCTATTACTGCATTTAAACAAACAGGTTTGTCAAGCAGTCAAGTCAGTTTCTTCTGCCACCAACACACAACAGATTTTTTTTTGGTAACAAACCATGGTCTCCAACCTGGGGCAAAGTCCACTGTTGCGTAAAGACCCTGAAGAGCTCCACATCTCAAGTGAAACTGGCTTGCGCCATCAGTTGTGAACAGCACCACTTCATCCCCAAGATGCTGGCGAAAGAGCTTCAGAAGGGAACGCAGGTAGTCATAGTCACAAGCAAAGTAGCTTCCATATTCATTCTCTACCTGCACAGTAAAAGCAAGTCAGTAAAGCAGCAGCCAATTTCAGTCAGCATCTAATAACAAAAATGGAAAGCCCAAATCCAACCATCCTCTTCCTTTGATGACCACGCTGAAAATGTCATTTTAACTCCAGACCTGAGGAGTAACAGAAGACAACACTTCTAGGCACTCATTCGTCTCACCCATATCTTACAGTGGAACAATCATTGTGTAGAGATAAGCCATTTTCCTACAAAATCACCCTCCATGTAAAAATCTTTACCCTAGCTACTTAGCAAGTGATCAAAACAGTCTCTATGAAAAATTGAGAGCTATGACCCACCTCCCAAGCAGAACAATAAAACCATAGAACAAGTTGTGACATGATCAAAACTACAGCAAAATTAGACTTCCAGAACAGAGGCACCTACAAGGGGCTCAGACAAACAGCAAAGCCCTGAGAAGCACTCAAAGGACTGAGGAGAGAAGGACAACCCTGCTACTACTGAGACGTATGCATCTTGTCCTGTTCCCAAGGGGATGGACTTTCAAGCTCCAGACCGAATGCCACGCACACTTGAAGGTTATTTCTGAAAATCCTGTAATAAGCATCTTATTTCTGCCACGGAATAATTTTGCCTAGTGCTTTTTCTCAATAGACATAATACATTGTTCTTGAACAATGGTCTTGGGCATATTATTCAAAAGGTCTCCTATGCCATCCTGTGCCAACCAAGGAGTTTAAAAAAAAAAATACTAAGAATATGGAACAATCACCGCTGCACATCTAGAAGGAGTTTAAGAGAGAAACTACCCACCATGAACACGCAACATTGTGTCCTGAAACATTTACAGCTTAAGTTAGGTGCTAAGAACTCAAAAGCCTAAATTTTGAGGCTGTTTTTGTCACAAGTTTTAGGCTTTTGCTTCTATCTTCCGGTATCCTTATTCTTATTTTACCTGGAACCCTCTGACATGAAATTTTAATGTATTTTTGCTTTATGTGAGAACTGGTATGAAATTCAGATCTAAAAAGCTCCACAAATTTTCTCTATTGCTTTCTATAGTTGTGGGAAACAATTTTGATGGAGCAGATGAGCGCTCTCTGAACTCTGGGAACAGTGCTTTCTGTTCCTTAGGATAAATCTTTCAGCTACCTGAAACCATTAAGGAATACCTGTGACATTATCACCCACTGCCTATGGAGTGTCTGCAAGAGCCATATAAGCATCCATGCTGCTTGGGTTCATTTGATTTTTAGGAAGTTACCTGCACCATGATGATTGGACCTCCATTGTGATAGAGATGAGGCCTCATCTTTGGCAAAAGGACACCCATCCATTTCTCTACTGCTGCCAGGTAATCTGTGATACATAAAGTATAAAAGTTTCCCAACTTTTCTGCTTTTTTCTAGTTTTTGTTTTAAATTATATATGGGTAGATTTTACCTAGTGTTCTAAATATGTAGAGTATAACAGAACAGCATTTAATGAACTGATGTGCTCTTATACTTGTTCATAAACACCAGCTTCCAGTACAGTTTACTAAAAAATAAAACATCTAAATACTGATAAACTTTGAAAATCACCAGAGAGACTTCAATATGTCTCACGCAGGTTGTCCTAACACATTTCAACAGGAAAAAAAATTCAAATGTTGCGATGTGTACAATTTTTTTTAAATAGATAATTTTTCCCACAATAAGCAAAAGCAGAACTGAAGTCAGATATATATCTTTGTCTCCTAACAAAGACTCCAACAACGATATTAATCTCTTGTCTCATCTTATCCCTCCACGTCTGGTCCATGATCAGGTAGCATGTAAGAATGCTGTAACTAGTTCTGGAATTACAGGCACACTGACCAGCCAGGAAGGACCCTCATGACGAGTGGCCAGTTGGCCATTGCAAAAAATGGGAAAAACTCAAAGCTCAGAGCTACCTGTTTTTCTCCTCAACAGTGAAAATGATTTCTCTCTTGGCATCAGTTTTCGTGAAACTTGTCAATACCTTGGAAACTTCTACCCTATTTTGTTCATTCTATATACTTCTTGAATGCACACTGCTTATTAAAAGCACTGAAGATGTTACTCACAAAATAACCTAAGCTGAAATACAAATTATCAAGTAATGGCCTCAAACAGCAAGTCGCCTTGCCGGTAAAATTTTTTTTTTGCTAGTCCTTTTTGATGCCTCTACCTGAATCAGAAGACCTGAGAACAATAGATTTCTTCTCCAACAGCCATGCAGGAAGACCTCCCTGGGAAAAGAAAGGGAATCACTTCAGTGACCATTTTTAGGAAATCTAAGAAGAATGTAACTTTTTACCAAAACATATACTGAGATCTGAAGATTGATTTTCTACAAGTAATAATTCCCAATTAAAAAAAAAAAAAAAAATACAAAATAAGCTTGCATTGTAGTAAGTCACTTAGGATGCATGAATTTCAATACGCTAAACCAAGAGTCTTGTCCAAGGATACAGCAAGTATGTTTGTCTATTTTAAGACAGAAACATTTGCATTAGATTTACCCTAGAAATGAGATAACTGTTACAAAAGGCTGTACCATGTCCCATTCTGCACAGATGTAAGGTCCAGCTCTCAGGATAACCAGCAAACCAGTGTCGTTAGCAAGCTGCAGGAAATACTCAAGATCTTTGTCACCAGAAAAATCATACACGCCCAGTTGGGGCTCATGGTAGTTCCATGGCACATACCTACAAAGAGAGAAGATCACCTTCCATTAGAAAACTGAGACTAAACCAGAACTCCAAATGATAACTGCGCTACACACACCAAAGACATGTAATGCTGAACTGGTCTTCAGATTAGTAAAATGTAAGAGTAACACTAGGGCCTTTCGAGGTACTTCATGTGGTAGAAGGCGTTGAAATAATTACTGAAATAAGGCTTAGTACTTCGTAGTATGTCTGCAGGAGTCCATATCAAAGCAAGAACAGGTTTTGGTAGTGCCAAGAAAAGTACCATCTAACTATGAATCACCAACATGACACTGCAGTAAGAGACAAAGATTTTTCTGGGAGGAATTAACAGGCATGTTGATGCAGCAACTCATTCACTGAAAAATGCTTCAGCAGAGAGCTGCACCTGTGTGAGCTAAATAAAGATGACTAGATACTAACTTCCTAACAGTTTCTCACTGCCTAAAATACTACTACAGAAACTGCTTATATTCAACAACAAATGCTTATACTCCTTTCTCTTTAGGCTACTGAGCAAGTTATAAATAACAAGCAAGTAAACTGCAGGATAAATATGAGAAAAACATTCTAGCTTCAATTTAACTACACCTTTTAGCCTGTTACTTATAAAAATATACTCATTGGAAAGTTTTATGAACTTGTTCTAGAAGCAAGTATGAAGGTCTAAACATGCTTAATAGTGTCTGAGGTGAGGACAAAAGGGTTTCTTCCAGCTCCCTTATGCTCAAGATGGAAGAAGACAGAAAAATTCTTCCAGAAACGGTTTTAATTGATGTCCCATGCTTCCCCACAAGGCTGGGAAAAAAGCAGGTTTTAGCAGAGAAGAAGGGAAGAGAGTGAAGAAAAAAAAATTTATGTGAAATGCTTTCTTACAGAATGAATCATGACACAAATGTATTTTAAAGACTGGTCTAAAAATTGTTACTAACACACTTTAATCCCCCAATATATTTTCTACAGCTCCCAATGACCTCAAATTAAATCATTTTACTTTGAAATTCTTATTATTAGCAAGTATAATTTCTTTATACCATTGTACAAATGTATAATCAGTTGTTAATGCTGTACTGCTTTAGCTACAAAATAATGACTTTATAAAGGAATGCTACATTCCTTTTTCAAACTTGAAACGTGGTATTTCTTCTGTATTTGAGTAATAGTATTTACTCTCCATTTACATGCAATTTCTAAGCTTTATCCTATAACCTTCCTTTTCCTTAAAAGTCACAGTTTTCCTCTGCTATTTCAGAGATGTCAACAGGCAAAAACCCCACTTTAACTACCTTAACATACAGGATAATTCTCTTTAATACCATGGGTGTTTTTTTTAATAGTGTAACATTCAATAGCTTGTACTAATTTAATAAATAATAGAGCAACACTTTATACATGCTAGTTAAATTACACATTTATGAGTCTTTTAAAAAAGTAAATTATGCTTATTTTTTAATTAATAGAGATTCTGAACAGCAGCTCTTTCTTAAAGGGAGTTTCTACAAGTTTATGGTTTTCTACTTGTTAGTCAACAAATACAGTAAAACAAATAAAACGCTCAAAATTCTTTAACTCTCTCTAAGCCTGTAAGGTAACTGCCGATTCTTCCGGGAAGCTTCTCCTCTGATCTATAAATCCTGTAAATAGTTAGCTCCATCTAGTGGTTAATTGTTTATCTCATCCATGCCAAAAAACCCCAAACAAACCACGAACTTTCAGTCCTTTCCAGATGTCTTTGATAGCACTCGTTTCTAGTTGGCAGACACAGTTCAGGAACTGAAAAAAAGCATAATTACCCTTGTGTGACCAGATGCCTCTACGTGCTACCTGACCTGCAGAGGTCAGGAGTGGAGCTCCACCATCTTCTGGGAAGTCACACCAACAACATCAAATTTCAACTTGCTATCTGGAATGTTTAGGCTTTGCTATTTTAAGCTTTAATGTAAAATCAAGCTTCCTGTCACCTGTTTTCTCATATTCTCTTATTGCTTAAGATTTTTTAGTGAAACATTTTGTAATTTTAAGGATGTTCTTGATTATATCCTTCAAGTGTTGCTTTAGGTGTAATATTCACATATGAGTATAGCTTGTATGTGAAAGTACAAGGTGATCTTTCCTAGAGCTCAGACATATGGAACATCACGTATTAAAATGCATGGTGAGGTCGCACCTTGAGTACTGTCTTCAGTTTTGGCCCCTCAAAAAAGACACTGAGGTACTGGAGCACGTCCAAAGAGCAGCACCTAAGCTGGTAAAGGGTCTAGAGCACAAGTGCGGCTGAGGGAACTGGGGTTGTTTAGCCTGGAGACAAGGAGGCTCAGGGCAGACCTTATCGCTCTCCACAACTTCCTGAAAGGAGGTTGTAGCGAGGTGGGTGTCAGCATCTTCTCCCAAGTAACAAGTGATAGGAGACAAGGACATGTCCTCAATGTGCATCAGGGGAGGTTTAAATTGGATATTAGGAAAAATTTCTTCACCAAATGGGTTGTCAAGCATTGTAACAAGCTGCCCAGGAAAGTGGTTGAGTCACCATCCCTGGAGGGATTTCAAAGACCTGTAGATGTGGTGTTTCGGGACACAGTTTAGTGGTGGACTTGGCAGTGCTAGGTTAACGGTTGGACTCAATGATCTTAAAGGTCTTTTCCAACCTAAATGATTCTATGATTCAGGTTTCCAGGTGCAGATGATTATATACATATACTGACCTCACCCATTCAAGAGTCCCAGATGAGCTGCTGAGTCAGCAATTAGCTGAATGATGCATCAAGGCATAGCAAGTATTTTGGAAATGAGGCTGCAGAGAACAGGAAGGGCAGCAGGTCTGGCTTGCTTTGACCGCAAGGTATTTATGAGGACAATCCTGTAATAAAAGGATCCCATTTCCCTTGAAGTGGGTAAGCCTCAGATTACAGCAAGACACTTCCCTGTCTCATGGGAAAAAACCTAAGCAGCAAAATCACAGTATTCAGAAGTGGCCCGAAGGCTGGCAGTCTGACTACCACATTCTGCCAGAAGATCTGGCAAGGCTGCTGCCCATTCCAGAACAATTTCACATAACTGGTATCTCAGTCCCTTGCTAATAGTTTTACTGATCCAGGAAAGAGTAGGCAGAAGAAAAAAACCAAAACCACAACTAAATAATCATCTAGACCAATTTCCATTTTTACCAAAACCACACAAAAATCACAGGAGAGTTGTTTGGGGTAACATGAAAATGTATTGCTTTATCCCAAATCATCAACAGCGGTAAACTTGATTATCTGCAAACTTTAAAGAAAGACAAAAGGGTTTTGGTGGGTGGTTTGCATTTTTTGGTTGGTTGGTTTTTTAGCATCCAGAGAGAAAGAGAGAGAGATCAGTGTCAAATGGGAAGATGCGTGGATTTTGATCCTTGTAGTAAATGCAAGGCATAGTGGCACTTTCTCCTTATAACATACACATTTAGGAGCTATCTTTCACCAGAGTAGAAAAAATCCAAAGGTAAGGAATGATGGAGAAGAAAGTTAAAGAACCCCAGCCTGCTCCACAAAAAGAAAAGGAGGCTGTAAAAAACCTGTTATCTGTCATCAGCGAGCCAGCAACAACACCTAATGCCATAGGTCACATAACCACAGGGCAACACTTGCTACCTGTACCGTACCTTCCATGCCGAAACAGAAACAGCTCTCCCAAGACCAACAGAGACCAGTTAACACCAGCAATACAAGACAATCTCCACTGCTTCCTGCACAGCAGAAGGACACTAATGCAAAACAGTAAAAGCACAGAGTAAGAGATCTCAACAAGCGGGAAAAAAAAAAAAAAAGAAAAGAAAGAAGGAAAAAAACCCACCTTGCTAGGAGGAGACCATAAAGGAAGAAGGAAGCAACAGGAAAAAAAAAAAAAAAAACCAAACACACAAACAACCCCAAACCCCAGCCGTGCAACAATTTTGCCATTAAACAACAATGATGGGGGGAATGGGAAATAAGAGATTCCCATCTCAAAAGACCAGTGATGCAGCAGAGACACGAACCGGCAATTTAAAAAAAAAATAAAAAAAAAATGAAAGGACTGCTTGAAAAAGCTGGAAATTAACAGAGGGCACTGAAGATATATGTGTGTTGGGAGGAGGAGGAAAATAAATCAGGAGACATAAGGGAAATATGAGACACTATGTATCATAGGAGTCACAGAGCCACTGTCAGGACTGAGGCTGATCTTCAAGCCAGACATCAAAAGGTATAATTTGCAAGTCCATTTGAGATTACGTTTATTGCAGCAAAAAATAATTACCTGGGCAATTCCAGCAACTCTGTTCTGAGCAAGTGTGTTACTTAATCCTGTTGTTCTTATGTGAGGGAAGATAGAACTTGCATGCTTTATTAGAAAACAACAGAAAACACCCACCAAAAAGACACTACACTACAACACAAGGAAGAGTTTTAAGACATCAAAAAAAATAGAGAACCCTAAATTTGAAAAAAACAAAACAAAACAAAAACAAACAAAAAAAGAGCGACTTTTCTTTCCCTGCCATCTGTTCTTCAAGTAGTAGCCCTTACTAATCACTTCCTCAAGTGTACAAGGCAACCCTGCAACTTGCAGGTCAAACTAAACAAAGATTTCAAGGGAGGGCAAGAAGAGATGGTGCAACACTCCCACTGAGGAAAGTGCTCTAGCCTACAGGCTCTGCACTGCCGGAACCACCACTGTCTGGCAGTCCATAGCACTCGAGCAGGCTGTTTCAAAGAGAAGCTCTAAGCATTGTAATGATTCAGGAAAGAAAAACAAAAACATTTGGGAGTTACAACCATTACTTGACAAGACTGTGCCTTACACCTTTCTACCGCTCCTCTTCCCTTGTCAAGGAAACTTTGGCAAAACTAAGAGTAAACTGCATTTTTTTTTTAATCTGTGCTCCACCTGTTGTAGTAAGTACACAACCAGGTAGGAAAGACAAGAAGGATGGACTAAAGGTTTCTTACACCCAACTGAAAGCTGCTTAAGCTGTCTTTGTTGTTTTTTGAAAGAAGTACACCTACTTCCCCACCATTTTTCTAAATTTAAACACCCCTAGTGAAATTGCTTTAAATATTACTGCAGCATTTGCCAATATTTTAAAGGCATCAAGGTGATACAACCTAGGCTGTATTAAGAGGTTATTGTGCCCTCTCACCTCGTCTGCCTTTTGACTAGAGATTACAATGCCCTTGGCAGGGGCAGGGCACATACAACTGTTCTGTAGCTGCCAAAGTTCACAGTCCAACAATTTATTTCAGGTTATGTTTGCACTCCTGGTTGTGAAGCAAGAGGTGTTGCCTAGCAGCAGGGAAGTGCACTGTTAGCTATAACCTGCCCAGTTGCCCCAGTCTATGCTATTAGAGGTCATCCTGTACCACCATTCACTTCTCCAGAGCTTTCTCAACTATTACTTAAAAATTAATAAACCAATGGTAGCATTCCACTTAACTACTTCTCACACATCTCCCAGGACTACAAATCACTTTGAAATTCAACAGCTACTTACGTTTGGATGGCATCAAGTCCTGCCATCTTCATCTTCAACAAGCGGTCTTTCCAGTAATACTGGGGCACCCGTGAGTAGTGAATGCTACCCGAGATGTACCGGAAAGGTTTCCCATCCTTGATAAAGCAGCCGCAGTCATAATCAATCCCAAAACTCCTCTGGGGTATACTCTGTGTACAAAGT
Source organism: Vanellus vanellus (assembly GCF_965231255.1). Lineage (NCBI taxonomy): Eukaryota > Metazoa > Chordata > Aves > Charadriiformes > Charadriidae > Vanellus > Vanellus vanellus. The sequence goes on along the minus strand of NC_138906.1, from coordinate 63,167,214 downwards.
AAAAAAAAAAAAAAAAAATACACAATATAATCTTTTTCTGCCTTGAAAGACATGGAGAACAGTCTATACAACACCTGGGTGCAATGGTGTTAAAATAACTGATGGTGAACAGCTCTGCCCTAACTAAACATAGCCCACCTGAGCCTAACACACCAAAGGACTACAATACATCAATCTGCCAACCACTCAGCAATGACAGGATTCACTACTACACCAATACATGCCACATGCATTCTCCACTTTTAACGAGTATACAGTACAGCAGACGTATAACCATAAAGTTGCAAGTACTGAGACTCCTGGCCAACAACTGGACACAACTGCCAACCAAAACGATGCTCTTCGTGCAACAAGACAGCAAAAAGGAGCCAATGCAACGTGTCACAGGCCACAAGAACAATAGTACAAAGAAAAAACACACTCTCCTGAAAACTGGAGGACGAAATTGCTGAGTAAACATGCCTATCCCTAGACTGCCATTAAATGGAGCAACTGAGTGAGATAACACTCTACAAACATTTGAAGACTACAAACTCCAAGGAGGTGGAAAACTACAGTGTGTTGCAACTATGATAAAAGCATTTCTTCACAGAAAGCCTAAAATAAAGTTGTGGAAAACGTCATAAACGCACATAGCAATCCAAAACATTCCATCAACAGTGAACAAGTGAAATCATCTGTGGGGTGGACATGTAACAACAGATGTGAGAAGATACAGCCCTGAGCTGGCAGGGAAACAAGAACCGCAAGGGACTACAAAGTATTGCTTAGGGGAAGCTATTTAAGCCCTGATACCACAAACACAGACCCATTCTTAACATTACTTTACAAAGAGTCCCATGAAAGTTGAAATCTTGACTAAACAAAGGTATGGATGTGCCAGGTGTCCACAAAATCAGGCCCTCACAGAGCTAACAAATACAAACCAACTGCTCTGGAACAAAAGTAACTCAAAGGTTGGGATTCTCCCTGGGAAATTATGTTGTTGTAGTAACTCCAGGCTGTTAAACCTTAAGTAAACCTCTGCAGAGGATGCACAGGTACTACCATCTGCTTATGTTCCTTTCAATTCAAATATAAGTCACCTTTTTGCCGATCTTTAATTTAAAACCCGCTTCTTGATTCCAGGGCATGCTGCACTAGGATGGAATTGTACTGTGTGTATCCAACCCCTAAGGAAACCTTTCACCCTAAGGAACACCAAAGCAAATGTTTCACATTCTTTGGATGTTTTTTACAGCATTGTGACAAGTTGCAGCATTAATGCAGAACCAAGCGTTTCAAAAATGATCGTGACTAAATGAAAACTCAGAAGTCAGGTGCAGCAACACAACTCTGCAATATTTAAAAAAAAAAAAAAAAAAAAAAAAAAGAGGAGCATTAGGAAATAAAGCACATTAAAAGGCCATTATCCCTGAAAATAAATGAGGAGAGCCAAAATAAATTGCTGTATTTTCCTCTCTGAAAGAGGATTTTAGCCTCCTCACTTAGACTAACCACATCAAGAGGTCTACAGAAAAGACACTTGCTCCATATATGCCAGATGACTGTTGAGAGATGCTGAATAGTGAATTAACCATTTAAATAGCTCCACCCTCATGGGACAGACACCTCTGGCAGAGAAACAAGAATTTCTTAAAACAATAAAACACTGAAAATAACATTAATTATGAAAGTGATCATCATTGAACCGATTATCATTTAAAGGCCACACTTTTAAAGATGTCACCATAACTGTAAATCACCTTTCTCACACATACGCTTCCTGACAATGTATTATTATGGGGCCGAGGAGAGGGAGGAAGCTTCCCACTCTGATTCACCTCATTCATTGCCCATTGTAAACAGACTTCCCTTCATAATCAACTCCTCAACATCCTTTTATTGTCAGTGCATGACTCTACCCATTGCTTGCAGGTCAGGGCTTGCAACAAAAGCAAAACAGTTCTTGTCATGAATTTATGTCTGGCTCTGTCAATATCGTATACTCACAGTTGTGAATACGCAGCAGAAACAAATTCCCTGCAGCTCCCTAGATGGGGTAGTGGGTCTGCTAGTTTGGTAAGCAGATTCAACAGACACACAAACTAACCGCACACTGTTTAGGACGTCAGTTTGTTCATACCACATCATATTAATGCCCAGCTGAAAATTCAGACAATGGCAATGGTATAATGTTGCATCTTATACGCTCGGAACATACATGCAGGGAAAAGGGAAGAACCAAAGAATTTGTCCGTTCTTAATTTAAGTAAGAACTTGTTTTTGCAACCTTAATGTTCTTTCAACATTTTATAATGTGTGTCTCTCAGCATAGGGAAAAAATCATAGCTTCAGCACACAAAACCATTTAGCAGTGTATAGGATCTCTCATTCTCCAAATTCACAAAACAGTTTTTTTTTTTCTTATTTGGAAAGCAAACAAATATGGATACAAATACTCAGTGAACCCCTCCACCTGTGAAGATTTTTAGCATTGCTTATGTAGACCATTCAAACACAGAACACCCCTTTAAAGGCCCTTTCTCTAACCCAAAGCTTAAGTATCAAACTTGAGAACCACAAATCACTATTGTTTTCTTCTGCTCCTTCCAAAATAACCTTAGTACCCTCCCTCTGCCCTTGCAGTGATTCTTTTCTCTGCATCACGTCCTCAGCCTGCACTTCATCCCCCTAGTAGACATCAGGCAAATTTAATAGTGGCCTTACCTTTCCCACTTTCCACCATGCCTCACTTAGCAGTGTGGGTGTAACATTTTCCAAAACTATTCAGATTTCTTGTCAGTAGCTTTTTGTTGGTAAATAGAATTAGCGTGCTAAAACTATTCATTATGTACTGCTCCAATAAATATTGGTACAAAATAAAAGGTCCTTAGAGGCATCTTTCTTGATAAGTGAATAAAGTTTTATTAAATCCCAACATTTAAAGCATTTGTTATACCACAGTTTACATATTTTCAAATCCACTCTATACTGATTATATAATGTAATAAATATAATTTTCACAAAGTGATGATACCATTCTATTCTGGTATTATTCTGACAGTGATAAACTCCCCCCTGCAATGAACTGGCCTTATATAGGAAGAAACATATATTCATTTAGTTAAGTTCTCCAGATCAAATACATTCCACACAGACCAAAAAAAAATTACAAAAAAAATATTAAAAAAGACTACAAAATAAGCAGCACAGCAATTTTTTTTTTTTTCATCTCGAATACTGAACACACATCTAAATCATGCACATTCAGGTCAAATGGGAAAAAGTATAGAAAAAGCCTTAAAGGACAATTAGGGATTGCTGTCTTAAGAGAGATTTTAGAAAAGGTTCATTCCTCATACTACCAAAACCAAAGTTGATCTAGAATACCTTCCATTCATACTTTTTTAAAAAAAAAAAAAAAAATAGCAAAAGGCTTTGCAGTGCTTTGGCACAAAATGAAAACATTTTAAGTGAAAACTAATCATCAAACAAACAAGCTTTCAGAGGGAGGGAATTAAAGAAAAAAAGCCCAAGAACTAAATTACATTGCGAGAATTCAATAAATTTATGAAATGATAATATGACCACCCCTAAAAGAATGTGTATCTGTTCCTAAAAGGATACACTAAGATCTTCAAAGAGGAGCACGTACAAAGTAATGAAGAAGTCATCTATGCCTCCCTGGGACTGAAGGAGCACTTCAGCTAGGTTTCTGCACACATTTGGACAGAATGAGGAGAGAAATAAAAACAGTAGGAGAAAAAAAAAATACTAGCAACTCACTGGGAAACCAATGCCATCTAAAACCAGTCCCAGAAAAACTTCCCCAATAAGGAAATGAGCTAAACAGTCATCTTAACACCGTAATAACCCTCAGCGTAACAAATTAAAAGCTCTCCTCCTGGATCACTGGCCTAAACGGAATACTCTGCACTACTAAACCCAGAAGACAGTTTTTAACTGAAAGCATGTTGATTAAGTAAACAGAGGGTATCAAGGCTATCAAGATTCGCTCTACATAAGACCATTTGACACTAAGCCACTGACGGGAAAGAACATCAGAAGGACCCCATACGGGCAGTGAGCAGTGTTAAATACATGTGGAAACTTTAGAATACTTCAGCAGGTATTACTGCACAAGTATAAAAAAAGCATACAAAATTATAGCTGCTGGAAAACAGAAATTATCTAGTCCAGCAAGTAAAGAGCCTGGCTGGTCAGGTGTTCAGTTTTCAGACTAAAAGAGGACTGACTTCTCCAGCTCTTTCACCAACCTTCCAGCACATATGACACATTTACAGTATTTCTCAATATTCTTGCAAGTAAAAATGCAAGATGTTTGTACAGAGAAACAGGATACAAAAACAGCTTAGCAGTTACAAACTCTGCTTGGAGAAGGGGCTGAAGGGAGTAGATGAAGTGAAACTTCAAAATTTCACTTCTAGAAAAACTCAACTTTACAAAGCCTATGGTACTCTTAAAATACACCTCCACCCACCTCCTACAAAACAAGAACAGGAGCTGAAGAATAAAACAAGCGTGTCTGTTTGAAGATCACACAGGAAGGCAGGAAAAGACTGAACACTGCAGTACTGGTCTTGCCATCCTCATCCTCCTGTGTAAGCACTGATCTCTTGCCTCATGCCACGCAGGTCTACCTGAGAGACCACCAGGTACTGGTGGGCAGAAAGGCAGAGCAAGGGAGACTCTGCAGCTACAGCTGGAGGCCTCAGAGTCAGAATCCCCAGACTTGTGGTGTTCGTGGAGTTTCATACAGCAACACTGAGGTGGAAGGGGAGGAGAGAGGAAGATGTACAGAAATAAACTCTTTCAGCCTGGACAATATACACAAATTAATTTACATCCTGGCTTTCTTAGATGAACACAAAGCAAGAATGCTTCTATTAATATTTTCTAATCTCTCAAATTTCCCAGAATGATATTAATTTGTGTTAAGCCCTTCTAGGAAAGGCAGAGAGAACTTCTCCATCCTTTATCATCCTGCAGCAGTTATTCTGCTGTGTGCCTATCAGCCAACCAGGACATTGATGTGCAAATGCTATTAAGGAAAGTCACCTGCTGCAGAGTTTAGTCTTCTTCAAAAGGACACCGTTTACTTGAAATATTAAAACCTTAAACAAAATTCAAGTATTAACCTATCTGCATTGTTTTCAAATAGCATCTCCTTACTCTTGTAAGAAAAATCACAGAAGAGAAGCTAAGCATAAACAAAAACTACAGAATTAATAGAAAAGAGACTATTTCAGCTTTGGATTTTGTGCTTTACCATCAGCAGGTACTGTATGCTCAGACAGCAACAGAAATTATGTTAATTATGAGTTTTCTTTCTCATTTGCTTTTATTAGAGCTACTTTCATGAAGTAATTACTAGATGCCCAGTTATTTTGGGGAAAATGCCTGCAGAAAGACAGCTACTTTCACCCTTTGATATCAGTCTCTCCCATTTTTAAATAGAAAAAAAAAAAGAATTTCAGGAACTGATACCTGGCACTTTACTGTACTGTTAAGCAGCTCAGACTGGAAGCCCTAATGCATGCTGAAGACAGGCAGCAGGATAAAGATACCCAGCTTCAATTAAAAAAAAAAAAAAACCAAAAAAACAACCACACAACCCTACTCCCTTCCCATAACAATTCTAGCATAAGGCTTTCAGCGTTTACATACTCAGTGGACATTCTGTGGTCTGTTCCACAAAACATGCATGAGCGACTTCACTGCAAGAGATCAGAACTTCACCAGTCTGAGATTTGATAAGGCAGCTGCCTGATGGATAATAAACAGTGGAACAGGAAGTAGTCGCTGGACACAGGTATTAAGAAACACGCATAGGACACACATTATGTCCATGACACCAGTGTTATCTTTAAGTGCAGAACCTCAATAATAATGAACTCAAAGAATTAAGGAGTATCTTAACATGCCCCCAATTTGTTTCACAGGGTCAAGATACAGTTAGTGTTTTCTGCTCAACCTTAACAGAACCTGCTGAAGTCCACCCTGACACATCTTCTCTGGTTTCCCTGAAAAAGGATTTGCTTTCAGAGCAGAAGAGGCAATATACTGACCAAAAAGGATGGCAGAAGTCTGTCAAATGGAAAAGTCCTCAAGGAGAACGTAGAATTATCTCCGTTATTTCAGCTCTGCTGCCCAGCCTCATGGGTATTCCAAAGTACATCGTCCCTGGGCTGACATAGACAAAGGTGTTCTGCCCAACTTTGTACAAGCCAACAAAAAAAGGATTCAGAAAATAAGCCCCAGCATTTAGTGGGAACATCTGCCCTCCATGAGTATGGCCAGAGAGAATTAAATTTATGTCTGGTCTCTCCTGAAGGGCCCACTTTGCAGCAATCGGCTGATGAGCTAACAGCACTATTGCATGCTCACTGCTACAATCTCTGAGAGCTTTTTTTAAATCCATGCCATGCCCTGAGTAGCGTAATACATCTGCTTCAATATCATCAACGCCAGCCAGGCAGAACCAGTCATCAGTGCTCTTCGGTGAAACAATCTTCACATTCTCATTATGGAGTGGCTGAATATTAAACGATTTTAACAGCTCAAACCAGTTGCTAACATCTGATGTGTAGTACTCATGGTTTCCTGTGACAAAGTAAGTCCCCAAAGGGGAGTTAAGTTCTCCAAGAGGCTCAACAGCAGGTCGTATGATCTCTGCCTCAGAGTCAGTCAGGTCCCCAACAATCACGGTGATATCTGGTTTCAAAGCCTTAACCATTCTCACAATCATGGCAAGCTTGGTCTTCCCAACCGTAGGCCCCAGATGGATATCTGAAAGCAACACCACTTTCAGATTATTCATTGATGAGGGCAGCTTGTGAACTGGAATCTCCACTGAATTCACAGTGGGAGGCCGGGAAGCATTTAAGAGCCCAACAATAGTCAGCACAACAGTCAGCATAACTGCCAAAACTGGTTTCATAGCTGTTCTGCTGTTCTTGTTGCCAGTACCTGCCTTACCACCTCTCCCAGCCAAGAACTTGTAAGCCTGCTCTACAGAGCCGAGAGTGAAGAGGAAGAAGATAAGAATGATATAGGCCCCTAGGCAAGTGTAAGCAGCTAAAGAAAAGAAATAGGGCTCTTCTGCAACAAGAAATAGCAGTGTAAAGAAGCTTGAATGAGCCAAAGCTAGAAACATGAACACAGCTATTTTCCATGGCATGAAACAGAAAGAGCTGGCAGCTGAAAATCTGGAGAACGTGGTGACCGTGCTTCTCCAAACATGAAGAGAGCCTATCAACATGAGTGCGTTAGCAAATAGCGCCATCTGCAGCCTTAGAAGCCAACGCCGCATCCTGAGCTCAAGCTGTTCTGCCAGATAACTCCGCGATAGCATCATGGAGAAGAAAACCACTCCTGCAGCCACTGCAGCCTTTGCTTCAAGAGGCAGTTGCTTGAAGGAGATCATCTTTGCTTCCTTATCGTTCCCTTCTGTTCTGCAGAAGTCTCCAGTAGTCAATATTGTGGTTATGAAGGGATGCCTTGGATCAACGAAGCCTGCAACCAGGAACCAGTATCAGCCGTTTTAAAATATTATACATATTCCCTTTTTCCCAGACTGCAATAAAGGACTGTTACTCTGTACATACTACCCAGGACACTGGGTCATGCAGAATCGCTATCATAAAGACAGGGAGGAGACTTCCTGACGTGGAATAAATCAGACAACTGAAAACACTGGATTCTGGCAGCCCACTTCCAAGCTCCCTGCCTGCCTCCCTCAATGATTCCTCCTCCTCCCCCACTTTTTTTTTTAAATATGTCATTTCCTCATTAAGACTTCCTTATAGTAGATGGCAATAGATCATAACAGTGATACAGTGAGTGTTGGAAACAATCATAATAGTATTTGCAAACAATCATTATAGTATTTGTAAACCCCATATGTGTTCTATGACTAAGCTGCTTCTGCTGTCAACGTAGCACACGTGTTTTCTGTTCTTCTTCCCAAGCAGTTGGCTCCATTTCAAAACCAGGTATCCTACATCATTCTTACTCAATGCAACAGTTCTACTAACAAGTAACTACAGCAGTAGTGTAATCCCCACTGGAATAGCTACCAGATGCAGTCTCAGAAACTGCGGATGATACTGGCAGATATCCTTGCCTCCAGTTGTGAATAAGACTTCCCCAAAGCCCTCAAAATCTGTAGAACCAGTGAAACCCACACCGTGTTTGCTACTCAATTCCTGCTCACTTCCACTGCATGTATAGTTCCCAAGACTCAACATCTATTTCAGGATATACTGGTCTACCAGGATGCAATTAAATTGAAAAGGGATTAAAACATCACACGCTGTGCTCCTTTAGAAGTTAAGGGAGCGATAAGTCTAATGCACCTCTGCTGCCAGATTGAAAATAAATAATCAAGCATTAGTTATGCTTGAATCATACCAGAATTCCCTGGTTTGGCCTGGGTTCATAGCATTTCCACTCATGCCTGGTTTGCACATTACTATTTAAAATAAACCTGGTTTATTTTAACCATTGTTGAAAAAAAGGTTGGATAGTCTTTCATAACATACAATAGAGACAAAGTTTGAGATAACAAAATACCTAATTTTAAGTAAGCATATGTAACTGCATGGCCTTCAAAACACTGCCTGTCTTTCAGTCCACGCTTAACTAGAGAAAAAGTAAGCAATCATTACAGACAAAAATATCTCAGAACTAGGGCATGAAAGCAGCCTTGTAGGGCTGTGCAATGAGCTTGAGCCCAGAAGTCTACAAACCCAAGTCTGCCAGGTTGCTTATCTGCAGCATATACTTTCCCAAGCTAATTTAAAAGAACATCAATGCTTCTGTGATGATAGAACCGACCTATATTTTGAGGACTAGACCAAGTTTTAAGAAGACCCCTTCCGCATTGCTTGGTCAGGGAACTGCACGTTGATAGAGAAATCGTACCTCCCAGCCTCAGTTCCTCAGGGCCTCTCAACTGTTACAACACTACTCTTAAAAACAGTGCTATTTTACACATGGCTCTACAGAAAATAAACAAAGCTAGGCAGATAAGAGTATAAGAAACGCCCTACTGGTTTGAGTCCACAGTTCCTCTAGACACCAGACCATATTCCATATGGACAACAGCAATGCTCTTTAAAGAAACAAAATGACCCTGGCCAGTGTCTTTGGTCTGCTTCCTTCATACTCCTCCAGCAGGCAAAGCTGTTAAATTAGGCATGTTAGAAGGCAAATCCCTGCCCAGTCATTTTTGGATGTAGTTTATGAACCTCACGTATTTTAATTTGGCTAATCCGTTTTTGGAATCTGTTAAATATTGTCTGCTCTACAATCTCCCATAGCAGCAAATTCCTGAAGTTCGCTATGTTCTTTTGAAGTATTTTATCTATTTAAAACTAATTACTAAATCCACCAAGTGCCCCTCTTCTAATACTACCCAGTTTGGTGGCTGTCGGTTCTCCGTTCTTCTTACCACCTTCAGAATTTTGTCTCAGCCATAACTTCACCCCTCAGAGGCCATACTTACTGTCACCCAAACTTCCCTTTGATAAAGGCATCCCATGAGGCTGTGCTAGTTTTCACACAGCTTCAGACACCAGAGCATCATTCAATTTCAACATCAAGATAATACTGACACTCTGCTGCAAACTCAAGGCATAAGTGACAAGGCACATTCCCACAACAACTGCAAAGACTAAGGATTTGCCCAGGCCCCTGGTTAGGCAGTGGTACGGTGTGCCACTAGACAAAACAGCAACAAGAGTGGAAGCTGAACCTGGGCAGAACAGGAAAAACTCCTCTCCTTCCCCTCACACACCACAGGAAGAGCAAGTTTTCCCATGGGATCTGCTAATGGAGTGTCAGTATCAGATAACCGCAGCTCGATCCCCTCCCCCCCCTCCCCCCCCCGAGTTGCTTAATAATATAGTAATAATTGCTTTGTAACCGATTATTTTTCACAGCGGGGTCTAACCGGCGGCAGGAGTACAGCTGGGAGCACCGCACCTCCCGCGGGCGGCGACCCCGGCGGTCACCACCACCACCACCACCCCCCCCCGAAAGCTCACCACCCGGGGGGGGGGAGGGGGGGGTGTCAAGGCCAGGCACCGCCAGCCCTTCCTCAGTACGAAACAGCGAGGCCGAGGGCCCAGCGGGGCGGCCAGCCTGGCCAACAGCGGGCAGGCCTGCTCGGGAGAAGGAGGCGCCCCCCCCCGCACCTGCTCCCTTCCCAGTCTCGGCGCTGCCACAGGCCCAGCCCCTGCCTCCTGAATAACACCACCCCCCACAAATCGCTCAGGAATTAAAAACGGCCCGAAGTTAATCGCCTTCCCTCCTGGGGCGGGAGGGAGGCCCGCTACCAGCCGGCAGCCAGGCCTGCCCGCCCGCCAGCCCCCCGCGCCCCTCAGAGCTCGGGGCCGCCCCGCAACAACAGCAACGGCGCCGCGGAGCGGGTACCCTGAGGAGGAGGATGAGAAGGAGAAAGGCGAGGGGACTCACCGCCGCCCGGAGGACCGCCGCCAAGCCGGCCAGCGGGAGCACAAGCCGCAGCATGACGGGGAGAGGCGACACCGGCAGCGGCAGCAGCCGCTCCTCAACCCGCCGTCCCGTGACACGACGGCGTCAGCTGATTGCCCCGCCGGGCCGGGCCCGCCCCGCCCCGCCCCGCCCCGCCGCTTGCCCGGGAAACGGTCGGGCGCAGGCCGGGCATCTTTCTCTGCCACCGGCACCCCCTGCCGCCTCCTGGCCTCGCTCCGCAGCGCACTACACGCTCCAGCCGGCCCAAGGCCGGGGACTCTCGCTCCTCAGAGAGGGACGAGGGAAGCGCCCCACCACCACCACCCGTGGACGTGGGTGCCTTGTGCACCCAATGCTGGAAAAGGCTCCTGTCGCGCCAGCCTCTCGCCTGGCCCTGGAGCAGGTTACTCTGGCCCACAGCCTCATTCCCCATCGCCTCCTCCACACCAGTTGTCATCCACTCCACCTCCATTTCTCCTCCTCCCTGGTCGGGCTCCCCAGTCCCTGCCCTCCCGGGCTGCCCACCCTGCACCTCATCATCTGCTCCCCGCAAGTCCTTTACCCCCTTCCTCCCACCCGCCTCGTGTAACCCACAGCGCCACCACCCTGTGCCTTGTCTTCCCCCCTTCCTTGCCCACGTTGTACCATCCAGCTTGCTCTTCACCAGTTTTTCCACAATTCATCCAGCACAACCGCTCGATTAGTCCCGCCAGTTCTTCTGAGACCCACAGCCACTGGACCCTGCCTCCTTGTCCTGTCAATATGCTCTTCCTACCCTTGTCCCTCTCATAAAATCATGGAGTCATAGAATGGTTTAGGTTGGAAGGGACCTTGGAGATCATCTAGTTCCAACCCCTCTGCCATAGGCAGGGACACCTCCCACTAGACCGGGTTCACTTAGGAATGCATTTCCACAAAGCCTTTTGTTTTTTAATTCATTAAAATTGAAGCCAAGAATGAATTATGGACTAAGCAAAAAATGAGAGACCTGCCAGCCTACCAACAAACAGGGTTAAAATATAAAGCACAAAAGAAACCAGGCATTTGACAAAAGTGCAGCTGAGATTTCCCTTTGCCTTTAGCACCGCCTGGGCTGACTGGAAGCGCATAGTTTTGGGACAGCCAGGAAGGGCAGCTGGCAGAGCTCCAGTGCTGGGACGCTTACAAGCGGCACAGCAGCAAGAGCTCATGTTCGGGTTGAAGTCTTTTCTTTGGTGCAGTTATCTCTCAGGTTTCTTTCTGAAATGAAGGGGTACCTTTTATGGAGGCAAACGGAAGCATGCATGTGCATACGTGCTTGTGATTCTTGCTCATAGTTTTATATATACACTTCCATAAGCTATTTCAGGATGAGAGGGAAGTTCAACAAAACCCAAGACTGAAGAAGAGCCTCATAACTACTGACCTTGAAATAGCTGATCACATAATAGCTGGTGAGAAGTTCATAGAAAATTAATTTCAGCATGTGATCCCCACTGGTGTCATTTAGTGTGAACACATCAAAGGACCACTTGTCAACATGGTGCAAGAGTGGGGAGAAAAGACAGTCACTCTGGTGTCTTTGCAGAATTCACTGCTACTATTACGTAAACAAGTTTCTGAGGGAATAGGCTGGAACGCTGCAGGACTGTATTTTTTTCCTCATTTGCTCTGTTATTCATAAGAGTGTGATAAACTCAGTATCGTTTGTTCACCAAACCTAAAAACTTACATTTCCACAAGAAGGCAACTGCTTAACAAGAGGTGGCAAGATGGCCAACATTTTACTGTGTAAACAAGATATGCATGATTGTGCAGGCAAAACTAAGCTGCAGGGTCAAGTTATGTAGACAAAGTATAATAAATTGTGAAAAGACTTGAAGGAAAGAAACCTTCACCCCAAGACCACTGGCAATACTAGTGTTTAAGATGTTAATTTGTGTAATTTTAAAGGTGTTCGTTTAGTACTGCCAGAGTTTTAGAGATACCTATAGCACTTAGATAAATACTTTGAGAAAATGTTAGATGAAGAATCCTTATAGAATTTACTAACTCTTTAGAAAAAAGGGGGGGGGACTAAGTCAAAGATATAGTACTAATTAACTAGTAGTAATTCATAACCTAAAAGACAGGCCTGATAAAAAATGGACGAAGCAAGAAGTCTTGAGGCATTGCCAAGGACAGCTCCTGATAACAAATAAAAGAAGGCCTTGAAAGGCGGCTGAAACCAACCCTGCAGTCTGGACAGAGACCAAAAAGAAAAACTGAGTCTGCGCAGGGACAAAAGGTTACTTGAAGTGATGAAGAAGAATTTGCAGCCTTCATCCTCAAGACCCTCAGCGACCACCACCACAAAGCATTGCGCAAGCGCAGTTAGGAGGAGTTTATGAAAATGACTTCTTAAAGCTAATTTTAATACGAAGCGGGGATAGGTTATGCATATGTATAGCCGTATTAAGAGATCTTATGATTATGTAAAAAGTACCATATATATTTGAGAAAGCCGCTGCATTGAGTGCGCGCCGTCGGTGGAGTGAGACTCCCGGGCCGCCCAGCGCTGTTTTGCTTGCTGCCGCTTGCTAATAAATACTCCAAATTTTAATTGACTCTGTCTCACGTCAATTTTGTGAGATCAACTTATAACAATTTTGGTGCCGTGACTCGGATGGAGGCAATCTGGTGAGAAGCCCCATACAGGGAGGCGCCCCGCTGAAATTCAGCGGCCCTGGCTGGGTGCTATCGCATCACATCCTCTACCGACGAACCCTAAATTCGGCAACAAGCAAAAGAAAGCCGGCAAACCCTGTAATCTTTGTGCACGAAGCCCCGAACGAAGACGCAGGAACGCGTGAGTATAGGCCGGTTATCCGTTCGGTTGGGGTTGGGTATCCCGGAGTGTGATAATGTGAGACGTCCACCGGACTTAGTAGCCCACCGGACGAAGCGAGTGCGGACCCCTTAGTAGTGCGGTTCCCATCTCCCGCGAGGGACTGGGCCACGAATAGGGGGAGCGTGTGTGTGTGTGTAAGAAGGCACTCCGGAAGATGGGACAGAGGAAGAGCAAGCCCTCTGATCCCATGGGTGGATTGGGACCTCATGTGAAACCCCCCCCAAATACCACCAGATGTGGATTGGGACCTCATGTGAGACCCCCCCCAAATACCACCAGACAGTCCGTTAAGTTTAATGATCAAGTATTGGGATGATTACCCCTCTAGGCGGGGTAAGAACAAAGTAAAATTGATCCACTATTGTATGGAAATATGGAGAGAAAGAAACAAATAAGAAAAGGCTTATATTGGCCAATTTAGATTTGTGATCAGTCTGACTATCTTGGTGCAGATTAGTAGTAAATGGCAAATGGTTTAAGATTTAAGTTACACGTAACTGGCTATTGTTTTAATTGGAAAATCTTGTGGTGTGAGTGAGAAGTGTAATGGGCCCTTTTATATGACTGAGTGAGTGTTTGAGTGAGTGCGGTGCAGAGTTTGTGTGTTCACCCTAAGTGAAAAGGATTTTCATAATGGAGGAGAGAGAACATCGACATAGTCCAGGTGCAGACATTAAATGGCTACTACAGCAGCCAAACTGGACTAATCAAGACACTGAACATAAAACTCATATGGTGGATCTGCGCACCAGAGTTGTTCAAGAAATTAAAAAATCTGTTCCTTAGAGACAGAATATAAATAAAGCTTTTAGTGAACATCAAGGGAAAGATGAACCCCCCACTAAATGGCTAGACAGATTGCGACAGAATCTGCAACTCTATTCAAGGCTAGATCCCACCACCCCTGTGAGACAAGTTCTGTTGAAAACTCAGTTTGTGGTAAAGTCATGGACAGACATTAGAAAGAAATTGATAAAGTTAGAAAACTGGCAAGAGCAAGGATTAAACGAGTTGTTGAGAGAGGTATTGTTCTCGCCCCTCACTCTCGGGACGAGATTGAGCACGGAACCATTGGTTCCAACTGCAAGGTGTCATAAACCGAATAGTGGTGTTGCACAAAGAAGCTAAAGCTAGAAAGAGAAAAGGGAAAGCTACTGTTTGTGCTGTGCTGGGAGCGTGCCTGGCGGCTGCGGTGAAGGACAAGAGGCAGGCGCCCTGTCAAGAAGAGGCGATAGTTGCCTCAATACAAGCGGCACTGGCGCCGCTGCAGGAACAGTTCCTAGAAACCAAGCGGGTGCTAAAGGAAGAAAAGAGCAAAAAAACTTAATATTGAAAGAGAAGCTGAGTTCAGCTCCTGAAGGAGTCAGACACCCTCGCTGAGACAAAACTAATGCCAAAGGGAAAAGGGGTGCGCCCAATTTATCGTCAGGAAGATAAAAACACCACAAAACAAAAACCCAACTAAAAGACGCCACAGATAACACCCCCACATGTATCCACTGATAAAAACAGAATCCCCTTTACCGCCACTGAATTAGCCAAACTACGGAAAGATTTTGCTAGGATGGCAAAGAAATCCGAAACCGAATACGTGTGGAGTATATCCCTGTCGGGGGAGAACGGAATCATTTTATCAAAAAAGGAGCAGAAAGATATTGAGACCCTGGCGTTTTCCTCACAACGGGCGACCTCCGAGCCCCATGGTCTCTAACCCAGAGAGCCGCATATTAGTCGGGGGGTGGGGGGGGCTGAACCCATTGAAGAGGGGGAAGTGACTCAAGAATTAATAAATTACAGAAAGAAATATAAGCCAGTAAGTCGGACTTACCAAAAAGCAGAAACTAGAGTAGTGCGGACGGAGGAGCAGGCGAATAAATCATTGTTTAGGTTTTTTTTTCTGGGAAAAGCCCTGATCTTAAAAAAAAAAAAAAAAAAAAAAAAAAAGAGAGAGACCTCTGTTCCAGCAAGAATTGTGGCAAATAGAACTACAAAAGGAGGTGCCCCAAGACTTAATGGATGGGGCTCCCCACCAAAAAGCTAGAGTTCCTGGTGCGGAGGTGGTCTGAACAAAGACCCCCGCTCACACTGAACCCATCTTCGGCGCCACCCGTGGACATAGAAGAAGGGTTCAAAGGAAACAAAAAGGTGGCAGAAAGCTAAATCCTCCGCCCCCCCAAGGTGAGAGGGGAGGCAGAGGGTAAATGTTTATTAGACAACTCATCTGCAATAATAAAGGAGACTTACTAATTACAGTTGCAGTAGAGCCAAGGAAAAAACCCGTGACTTTTTTAATTGATACAGGGGCCCAAATTACAGCAATTAATCGGAGTGAGGTAGAACAGTCGGCATCTCGGCCCCTTCTAAACACCTAATAGTACTAAATGCTTTGGGGAAAACCCAATCTGTGCCCATGACTCCAGTAATCTTGTGGCTACCAGGAGAGGAAAGTCCGGTAGACACCATGGCGGTTATAAAGCCCTTCCAAATAAATCTCCTAGAAATAAATGTTTTGAAGAGAAGACAGTGGCGGGACACCCAAAGGAACTTACAGTCTTTCAGCATTCCTCAGGTTAGAAGGCTAACCGAGAATTTCAGTGTGTCAGTGCGCCTGCTACAAGCGGCGCCTCCCCTCCCCCCTTCCCGCTTGACTAATATGAAACCCTACCCGTTACCCCTGGGAGCGAGGGAGGGCATCACCCCCGTGTTAGAAGATCTGAAGAAGCAGAGAGTCGTAGTCCCGACACAGTCCCCCTTCAACTCTCCCATATAGCCCGTGAGAAAACCTAATAAGAAATGGAGATTGGCTGTAGACTATCGGCGCTTCAATAACAATACGGGCCCATTAACGGCTGCCGTGCCAAACATCGCTGAGTTAATCGCCACCATTCAGAAACAATCTCACCCGGTGATAGCAACAATTGATGTCAAAGACATTTTTTTATGGTTCCGCTGCAACCTGTGAAACAGGAATGCTTTGCTTTCACGTGTGTGTGTGGGGGGGGGCAGCAGTATACGTTTACTCGACTGCCTCAAGGATGTAAACACTCCCCCACACCAGCTCATCATGTACTGGCCCAAGAACTTGAAACCATTCACATACAAGAAAGAGTTAAAATTTACAAAGACCCCACCCCTGACGGGGTGGCTCAGAGCGCCTCCATAAAAAAAAAAAAAAAAAAAAAAAAAAAAAAAAAAAAAATAGTATGCTCAAATAAAACACTATTGCGATTTTTTGTGACAAAAGGAACTGCTAAAATACTGCCTATCCAAGATGAGGCGAACTTAGATAAGGAGATGCCCCCAACTTTCCCTTGTGATCAAAGTCGCTCCCCCATTCTCAGAGCAAGTTTTAAATGCATAGTTTACTGATGCTTCATCGAAGCGAGAAGAGAAAGTTTAGAAGTACCGGGCTGTGGCCCTTCAAGTAAAAACCAAGAAGCAAATCATTACAAGAGAAGGCAGTGCACAGGTGAGAGAGCTAGTTGCAGTGTGGAGTGTGTTTCAAGGTGAGAGACAGACTCTTTCTCCTGTGCATGAAAAGGAAGCAAAAGTTAATAAAGAAAAGACTAAAAGTGCAGAGACCGCCTTTAAATATTACAATTAAATAAAGTATTGATCAAAGTCTGGAAAGAATCATCCCTGACTCCCTGTTGGGAGGTACCTTTTCTTGTTTTACTCACTACAGATTCTGTTGTTCGGACTGCTGAAAAAGAGTGGACTCACGCAAGCCGAATCAAGGACCCGTTCGAAGTTCCCATTAGGAGGCAACAGGAAGCCCAGACAACCTAAAGGTTACCTTCCAAAGAAAGACAAATGAATGAAACTGTCTTTTGTAGAAATCCTAACTGTATTTGTTATCCCTTTGTCTAAGTGTAAACTTTGTAAAGAAAAGTGGTGGGTCCACTGCCTCTATGGGTATCCTCTTAGTAGTATTTGCCATGAATGTTATAACTACAGACATTACGCATAAGAGTTGCAACCGGGAAAATCATAAAAGAATCTAAGAAGTAGTAAAATATCTTTGCCAAAAGCATGAACCCTGAGAAGTGTTGTCTCCATGCAAATGAACCTTGTTTAACAGAGGCCAAAATTGTGCAGGTGACTTGCGGACAGACAGTGTCTAAGATAGGGTGTAGAGCTTAGGAGGTAAAAAGTAAAAACTGACAAGCATGTAAGTCAAGGTGAGCTAAATATGAAGGAGGTTCCCCTGAAAAATACGACTGCTGCCGAGAAGATGGTACCCCTCGCTGCTCTAAGCAACAGAGTAGGCAGAGGAAGAGGCAGAGGCGTACTGCTGTGGGGATTGAGATTAATAAACCACCTCCAGAAATGACCCATATAGCCCTTTGACTTACAACTCCCAACCCAAGCAACCTTAAGACTTTCCCGAAGTCTACACACTCTCCCAGGAAACAAAAGTAAAAAAAAAAAAAAAAAAAAAAAAAAAAATATATATATATAAATTGCCAGAGATATTGAAATACCTATAGCAAAGGCAAGAGCACTCCACCTTTCTCAAATCTGCAAATAAGTCTGTGTACAATAAAAGTGTTGGTAATGACAATAAAGCAACAAAATAGTTGCAATTGTAAAAAGCAAATTAAAAGCAGCTCATTTAATGCTTATAAGAGCCAAGTATGAACCCCTAAAAAAGATACCAAAACCAAAAGAGACCTTTATTTTAAGTCAACAAAAGCTTAAGCGGTTTGATGAACAAAATAGTAAAAAAATAAAGGGGGGAATTGTGATAAACTCAGTATCGTTTGTTCACCAAACCTAAAAACTTACATTTCCACAAGAAGGCAACTGCTTAACAAGAGGTGGCAAGATGGCCAACATTTTACTGTGTAAACAAGATATGCATGATTGTGCAGGCAAAACTAAGCTGCAGGGTCAAGTTATGTAGACAAAGTATAATAAATTGTGAAAAGACTTGAAGGAAAGAAACCTTCACCCCAAGACCACTGGCAATACTAGTGTTTAAGATGTTAATTTGTGTAATTTTAAAGGTGTTCGTTTAGTACTGCCAGAGTTTTAGAGATACCTATAGCACTTAGATAAATACTTTGAGAAAATGTTAGATGAAGAATCCTTATAGAATTTACTAACTCTTTAGAAAAAAGGGGGGGGGACTAAGTCAAAGATATAGTACTAATTAACTAGTAGTAATTCATAACCTAAAAGACAGGCCTGATAAAAAATGGACGAAGCAAGAAGTCTTGAGGCATTGCCAAGGACAGCTCCTGATAACAAATAAAAGAAGGCCTTGAAAGGCGGCTGAAACCAACCCTGCAGTCTGGACAGAGACCAAAAAGAAAAACTGAGTCTGCGCAGGGACAAAAGGTTACTTGAAGTGATGAAGAAGAATTTGCAGCCTTCATCCTCAAGACCCTCAGCGACCACCACCACAAAGCATTGCGCAAGCGCAGTTAGGAGGAGTTTATGAAAATGACTTCTTAAAGCTAATTTTAATACGAAGCGGGGATAGGTTATGCATATGTATAGCCGTATTAAGAGATCTTATGATTATGTAAAAAGTACCATATATATTTGAGAAAGCCGCTGCATTGAGTGCGCGCCGTCGGTGGAGTGAGACTCCCGGGCCGCCCAGCGCTGTTTTGCTTGCTGCCGCTTGCTAATAAATACTCCAAATTTTAATTGACTCTGTCTCACGTCAATTTTGTGAGATCAACTTATAACAAGAGGGCTGTTGGAAGAAGGATTTTTACAAGCCTTTTTGTGTATGCACAGTTCTATTGGAGCCAATAAAATAACATGTATTCAAACACTATTTGCTTGTTTAATGGGACAGTATTGAATCATTATATTGATTGATTACACTGATGGAATTATCTTGGTCCTTATAATGACCAAAAAGGAATTTTGCATCTGGAGCTTCTAACTTATGTTAGCGAATGTTAAATTGAATCTGTTGAACACAAAATTGTGTTTGTTTTCATTCTTCTCCCTTCTGTTTCCTCCCTCTTTCTGTTCTCTCAATAGCTAAGCCTCAGAGATTGTATTTCAGCATTTCAATGGTGAGAGCTACTCACTAGCTCTTTCTTTTTTTTTTTTTTTTTGCATTCCTCAAAAGGTGCTTTTTTGAAATGGTCCAATGCATTTCAGTTGCTAGAGAGCTGAATGCTCTAGTTAAGGTAACCCTAAAACTGTAGTGGCCCGCCACACTGCTGGAAGAAGCTCTTTTGAAAGTGGGAGAGGGCCAACCAGTGTTCTTTTGTGTTGAGCGTTCTTAGCCTTTACAAAAATTGCCAGAAGCATCATGTATGTGATGGTCGTTACCCAAGAATCGGTCTGATGTGAACACATTCCATATGAGGTACCAGAGAGTTAAATTAATCTTTGTTAATGCTTCAGAAAATGAAACAAGCATGGTAACATGGAAACCAATTCCTCATACCAACAGAGGCTGAAGCAGAAGTGCAGTAACTCATTGTAGGTCTTTTGTCTTTTTCCTGAAAGTTCTGCATGGTTTTGTAACGCATCCTTTCTCCTCAGGGTGTCTAGGGGCTGTTCACATGGGGATGTTTGCAGGATCAGTTCCTGCAAAGGAATTTGATCATCGAGGTTGCAAGGTTTGCAATATGTATCAGCCTCTTTCTTGTCAAAGACCGTTAGGAGATGAACGTTAGTTGGGTGTCTGTAGGAGGAAGAGTGCATTTTTGCCCTCACCTGGTTCAGGTTTGGGGGGGAGATCTCTGAACCAAAGTCTTCTTTAAGTAACTCAAAAGGTTGCAGAGGAAGGTTGTTGGGTAAGGGGGTGGGGTAGCTGTGTCATAGGGCAAAGAACTTCAGGAATTGAATGACAGTTGTTAGAACCACAAACAGCCAGACATCCTAAGGGAAATCTAACTAGAGCAGTTGTCAGCTTCATGAATACAAAAAGAACGGGAGGAGGGAGGTCAAGAGGCAGGCCAGGAGATGTCCGGTTTTGAGTCACACGCAGACTACCTTCACACAAATTCCTTGTCTCCTTTTTCAACAAAAATGATGATGTCAAGCATGAACATAAAAACGGGACAAGGAAGCAAGGACTGAATTCAGTAGGCTGGACCAAAGGAGTCAGGGAATTGGTTTCAGAATTTAGAAAGAACTGACCCATGAAACTGAAGCCCTCTTCTCAGAGCAAGAACTTTCAACATCTTCTACCTCTGACTTAGCAGATTTGTTACTGAACTACAGAAAACGTTTCCTAAAAGAACTGGAGGCAGGGAGCTGTGTAGCTATAGCCTAATGAGTTTGACATCAGTAGTATGCAAGGCTCTAGAGAATTTGTGAAGGAAAGACTTAATCAACAACATGAAAATAAGTAGACCGAGTCCTACGTGCATTCACTGAAGAAGGATCCTGCCTGACCGACCTGTGTCTTTCATCAGAGTAAATGATAGATCTACATTTTTGGTACAAGAAATAGAGTAGGTATAATGTAGGCAAGTCACCAAAGTGGTGTAACCTGCAGGGAAGGGGGCATCAAATCTAGTTCTATAGCCTAATCCTAATATATTTATCAATGTATAAAAGTTCTGATCCACCTTTCAGAAAAACGTATTCAGATTCTCTCTGTGGCTTCCACGATTGGAGGAGATAGTCCTTGGGCAGTCTGGTTTTGAGGAGGAGGAGGAGAAGGACTAAGAAAAGCTTGACTAAGCAGGCTAACAAAATGAGGCTTCCAAAAAGTAAGCCTTGTTTTGGTGGGTTGATTTTGAGCCGGATGGTTCACAGGTTCTGTTTGCCAAGCAGACATCTGCAGAAGACAGCTACACAGGCACAGGGAGAAGACCAGCAAGGGGGTGGAAAAGAGTCTTTTGAAAGTGGCAGTGTGGAACTTCTCTTTTTGCTTGCTCACGGTGTTTGGAGGATTCACTGAACCACTGCATTACACACAGGCTGACGTGGAGACTGTTGGAAAGTGAAAAATAAGGAGGAAAAAACAACTGTTCAATCTAAAAGACAGTGCTGGCACAAGAACAAGTGGATATGAACCATCTACAGACGTGCTGCAGATTGCCTACAAGAAATTAATAATTGCAGAAAGGCAAAGTTCCAAAGCAGCTTTCAAATGGCAGTAATTCAGAGTGAATTAGGGGAGCTTAAGATCAAGAGATCATACAGCTAGCCTGTCTGTCGTAACAGGAATTTATCTGGTTTGCCTGAGAAGGCTCCTTTCGGGTTCTGTGTTTCCATCCCTGTTTTCTCCGTAGTCTTACTGGGAAATGCATGTGGAGTTAGATATTTTGACGGATTTCTTGATGCTAGGTGTTTTCATTAGCTGACTTTCTCTCTGAAGTGTACAGCTCTTCCTGTTGATTAAATTACAGCACAAGAAACGTTCCACCTCTACAGCCAAGACTTTTATGTGGAGTCTGGAAATGTACAGGAACATCTTCTTCTTGCGCAGACTTGAAAAACAATCCATATGCACCTGTTAAAGAAAGAGAATGAGAGTCAAGGAATTGGTCCGCTTCCATGTGCCTTTTGATTGATAGCATGAACACAATGATTGTTCCACATGTTCCTCCCAAGGGCCCACTGTTGGACTGTGGGTCTTCTTGCTGGGTGAAGTAAGATTATGTAAGACACAAAGCAAAGGTTTACTATACATACAGTGTTTAGTCTGAGGATGCAGTTTCCTGTGTACTTGTTAAAAACTCGGAGTTGCTGCTCACTGTTAGGAAGGCTCTGTGCTGTGTGAAAGCAGGACGTTGCATTTTCTATTCCTGAACGCATTGGAAGGAGTTTTCTCTAGCAAGTATGGAGTAAGCTTTGGGAGAAGCTATGGGCTTCTCTTTATTTACACAATCAATCAGATTACGAGCCTGTTTCTTTGGGTCTCTTAGTTATTGACTTGGACTGTCATACCAATGAGATGTTCAAAAAGTGCTGGTTGCTGTATCTCTTTGACAAGGAGAAGAGGTAATTACAGCAGAGTGGTCAGAGAACAAGAGGAGAAGCTTGGCTGGGAACTAGATCCACCTAGTATTTGACACGCTCTGAACAGGTCTGTTAAAGAAGGGAATGACAATTGGCATGAAGCAGGCATTGTGATTTCTGCAATATCTTCTCCTCTATGCCCAATGATTCCAACCCAGTTTTGTACTCAGGAACAAGATCATGAAGAATACAAGTTATTTCACTCAAACAGTAATTGGCTGGAGTGATTTATTAAATAACTTGACTCAAGAAAAATTATCCAAGCCTTTAAAAAATAGGTAACCTAAAATTGTACCCAAGAAAAGAAGAAATAATGCAATCCAATGAAAAAAAGAAGGAGGATTAAACCTCTATAATCGATCAACTATATCAAGCTTATAGAGGCAGACACACCCTTCAGTTAATCTCCTCCAGACAGTCACAGCTGCACCAGCCTAAGTATTTACATAGCAGAACATTTCCAATAAAGATAACTGGCCTGTATACTCAGACCAAGTAAATGGCCCAGAGACAATCTGCACTCGACCATTAAGAACTACATCATAGAATCATAGCATGGTTTAGGGTGGAAGGGACCTTAACAACCATGTAGTTCCAACCCCCCTGCCATAGGTAGGGACACCTCCCACTAGACCAGGTTGCCCAAGGCCACATTCAGCCTGGCCTTAACCACCTCCAGAGATGGGGCATCTACAACGTCTCTGAGCAACCTCTTCCAGTGCCTTACCATCCCTCAAAGTGAAAAAAATTCTTCCTGATATCTAATCTAAATCTACCCTATTCTAGTTTCAAGCCATTCCCCCTTGTCCTATCACTACATGCCCTTGCAAAAAGCCTCTCGCCAGCTTCAGATGCTCTTCAGATACTGGAAGGCTGCTATAAGGTCTCCCTGGAGCCTTCTCTTCTCCAGGCTGAACAACCCCAACTGTCTCAGACTGTCCTAGAAGAGGTCCTCCACCCCTCTGATCATCTGGAACAACAGAGCTAAAAGGGGCATGTTGAGATCTGATGTCACCAGGGCAGCACAGGCACAGCAAGGCATCACCAAAAACACCTTCACAGCAAGCCTAGACCTTGAAACCAAAACACCATAGCTGGCTATAAAGTACATATTTTCAAAATTCAGACACTGGAGTCTTCTGAAAGTGTGGTTTTCCCATGCATTAGAAGAGAAATGAGCCCCGTGTTGCTCAAACCAGGACAGAGGGTCATGGAGGCTCCCTGATGCTCATGGGACACTGTGGCCACTGTCCCACTGAGGGCACCCCAAGCCGGCCATGAGGAGGGGGCTGGCGCCCAGGGCACACAAGGGGAGATGGAGGGCAGTCCTGGTGCCCCAGGGGCAGCCTTTCTCTCTGGCAAGCAAAAGGGCTGCCCGGAATGGGGCCTTCAGGACCTCATGGGACACTGTCGGAGCCACAGCAGCTTCCGTTGTTGACATCATCAGCCTATTGTTACACAGGCAGGCACCGCTGTGGCTGGTGCACAGGTCGCTCAGCAGCTGGAGATTCTCACACCAAGCCTGCTTGGTAGAGGAGCCGGTGAAGCAAGGCGAGTGCCCACATTGAGTGGGACAAGCAAGAAGAGGTTCATTGGAACCACTGAGGATGTCTGCACATCCCAACAAATGGAAGCTGGATGATGGGAAGAGAAGCGCCGACAGCAAGCAATCCAAGACCATGAAGCTCAACCTGCCACAGAATAGCGAGAAGCCAATGGAGGTGGATCCACCCGCAGACCAGGGGGAGGCAATGGAGGTGGATCCACCCGCAGATCAGGGGGAGGCAATGGAGGTGGATCCACCCGCAGACCAGGGGGAGGCAATGGAGGTGGATCCACCCGCAGATCAGGGGGAGGCAATGGAGGTGGATCCATCTCCCTCAGGGCTGATGGGGCACCATGCCACCACGGCTGGGGTGCCTCCAGCACCACGGTGCTCAAAGCGCGGCAGGATCGCCAGGGCCTCTCGGAGACCCTCCAAACGGCAAGCTTGAACCAAGCAACAACGACGACAACGCAGATAATGTTAGCCGCTAGCCATAAGTGGACTATCCACACTGCCATCAGGCAGGCTCACCAGGGAAGTGGTGAACTCCTTGAGGAGGTGGTGGAATTACTTGGAGGGAGGAAGAATGGAGGCGGGACAAGGGTGCTGGAGGTTTTCACTGTAAGGCCAGCTCTTGGCAGGACCACGTTTGAAGCCCATCCGATGGACGGCAATCTTGCTGCAGCCCTCAGGGAGGACGCCAGCTACTCAGGAGATGAGAAGAACCACCAAGCCCAGTGTTAAGACCAAGGGAATGCCTTCTGGAGGAGCCCTCAAGGAGCACTGCAGAGTTCTCTGTCCTAATCCCCTGTCAAGCCAAGGGCAGCAGCTGTAAGAAATGGGATGCAGAGTTGTTGCAAGGTGTCCCAGAGCTTTGCAGCGCCCACTGGTGTCCTGCCATGCGCAGTAAGGAGTCTTGCCTCCAAGGTCCACCAGGCCAGGGGCATATGGCCACTCTCAGAAGCCCCTGAGATGCTTCCAGGTTGAGAGAGGATAGGGCCTGGGCATCTCCTGGGAGGCGTGACCAGCCTGTGGGACGAGGTCTTGCTCACACGCTCAGTGAAAAGCCCATCACCAGTGCTGTGGTTAGGAAGCAATTTTCCCCCGGGGCAGCTTGGCACTGCTCCCCGGGGGTTTTTTGCCTTCCTCTGCAGCACTGAGCACAGCCCCTTGCCAGGGCTCCTTTGGGCCATTTGCCTAGGTGCCTGCTGCTCCTGCTGCGCAAAGGTGGCTCCTGTGCCCCACATCCAGGGGGAGGAAGCTTTCTTGACTCCCGGGGTGGGCCCCAAGGGTGGCCCCCCTGGGTTGCTTCTTGTCCTCGATAGCATTGAGCATTGAGCACAGCCCCTTCTCCAAAGTGGTACGTAACATCGGTGATAGTCCTTTCTTCTCAAAGGCTGAAACAAAAAGACTTAAGAAACACAAGAGAAAAAGTAATTAGAAACTCGGTGTGGGAATGTTTTGGGGGTTTATTTGGATGCCAAGATAAGAATTCATGGGAAAAAAATTTCAGTACCAATAAAAAGAGAGAAAAAACACATTCCTGAAACTTTCCAGTTTGTTCTCAAGAGCACTTTTTTTGTGCATCAGTCAGTTACCCTGCTTTCTTGTTTCTGGCAAAGTTTAATAGTTTATTAACCATAATAATCATGCATCTCATCTGGCATGATTAGCCAATAAACAATTAAAAACAAACAAACACACAAAAAAAACAATTAGAAAAAAAATGATAAAACCCAAGAAAAGAACAAGAAAAATGATATGCTCTCCTCTCCTATTAAACACTTTTGAGACTGCATGCGGACTCCTGTGACCCGTTCTGGTCTCCCCAGGGCAGGAAAGACACTGACACATGTGGTGCGGGGCCGGGGCACAGGGCACACATGGGCAGGCTGAGGGAACTGCCGCTGGGCAGCTGTGAGAAGAGAAGGCTCAGGGCTGGCTCTGACTCCTGATCTGCCAGAACACTGAAATTGTTTTCCTGACCCAATGCCACGTAGAAAATCACCCTGTTTAGCTCACGCACACACTTCACTATTGCTCGCTTTGGTATTCAGAACAGCAACGGAGAGCTTGATTTTCCCCAGCTTGCACCCCTACTCTGTTTGCTAGGATACAAGTCACGGGCTCCTCTCTTCTACCTGCTTCCTGAGTCTTATTGATCAAAGAAGAAGTACGAGTGCATTCAAATGTGAATGTTCTCTGCCAATGGCAACGACTTTTTTACACCTTGGTTTCTAATGAACAGCACTATTTGGTTTGCTCCCACGTGGAGCCATGGAGCGGGCTGGCAGGTATCCAGCACAGGTTACTGGAGCCCAGGGCCTGCAGCACACCGGGGAATACACTAAACTCACAGTCTCGGTGCACCTCAGGGACTTCATATCAAGTTTGCTCAGGACGTAAGTGAAAACACTGGGGCTTTTTGGTTTGGTTCATGGGAGGTTATTTGGTTCAATCAAAAGCGGGCACTCTGGATCAGGTCTTGAGACAGACAGGGCCTGATTCCTTCCAAATATGTCTTTAGTAAACATTGCAATTCACGTGTGCAGTTCAACACGGGAGGGTTGGGACATGTTTACAGGAGGCACTGGAGCATGGTACTCCTCGGGAAGAGCATCCAGCTCTGGCTTCGGAACTGAAAGCAACGTTACTGCAGCAAATAAGGGACTGCAGAAAGGAAGACCGTACGCACAAAAGGGTGTTCCCGAGCGTAAGTAGCTCAACAGTTGGGGAAACTGGCCTAGAAGACATAGCAGGAGCTGCGCTACGCCTTATTGGTTTGCACCTCTCTGTCCCATGCTCCACCGCACGCTACACGCTGGCGGCAGCATTTCTTCAGGTTTCTCACCGAGCTGCGCAAAAAAAGGCGGCGTCAACATGCAGTGGGAGACACAAGTCCTGCCACAAGCAACGCTGACTGCCAACCGTTATGCTGATTTCTAAGGTGGCCCCTCTAAGGTACTCACGGCATCGGAAACAGCCTTGGAATCGGCGTGGGCCGAGTCGTATGCAACCATGGGTTTCCCTCATCCATTTCTTCAACAGTTCCCGGCGGCCAGGGGGGTCAGGGAGCGCTCAGGAAGGCAGGAGGTGCAGGCAGAGCCCCAACCTCTGCTGAGCGGGGATCAGGAGTGTGCTCTGCGCTGCAGGGACACCCCGCACCCGGCACCGCTTACCACGGCTGCGGCTGCACAGCTCTTAGCGAAGGGACTTCTGCTGGCTTTGGCCGGGGCACAAGTTCATTTTCTTCACGGTAGCTAGCGCGGGGGCTACGTGCTGGGTTTGTGCTGAAAACACAATAATTCCGGGGTGTTTTCGCCGCTTTCAGCCCGCCCCGGCCCCGCTTTCCCCATCCCCTGCTCCCCCCGACGGCCGCGCACAGCCCTCCCCGGGGCGGGGCCGGACCGGCTTCCCCCGCCCCCATGCCCGGCCCGGCCCGGCCCGGCCCGGCCCGACCCTCCTCCGGAGCCCTCCTCCCCGGTCCTTCCACCGGTCCCCGCCGCTCTCTCCTCCTCTCCCCGCGTCGGCGGCGGCGACGTGGTGGCCGGCGGGCGGCCGGAGGCGCAGCCATGTGGCTGGCGCTGGCGGCGCTGCTGGCGGCGGCGGGGGCGCAGTACGAGCGCTACAGCTTCCGCAGCTTCCCGCGGGACGAGCTCATGCCGCTCGAGTCCGCTTACCGCTACGGCCTGGACCAGTACAGCACCGAGAACTGGCCCGAGAGCGTCAACTACCTGGAGGTCAGCATGCGGCTCTACCGCCTGCTGCGCGACAGCGAGGCCTTCTGCCACCGCAACTGCAGCGCCGCCGGGCAGACCCCCCTCGCCGCCGCCGCCGCTGCCGCCGCCGCCGGGGAAGCGCTGGCCGAGCTGCGCCTCCTGTCCGGGGTGCTGCGGCGGGCCCAGTGCCTGCGGCGCTGTAAGCAGGGGCTGCCCGCCTTCCGCCAGGCCCAGCCCGGCCGCGAGCTGCTGGAGGACTTCCAGCGCCGAGAGCCCTACAAGTACCTGCAGTTCGCCTACTTCAAGGTGAGGCCCCGGCCCTTCGTCTCTCTTCCCTCCCGTCCCGTCTCTCTGCGCTACACTCGAGGCTCCCCCAAGCTCGGCCTGGTGCGGTGTCACCCTCCAGCCAAGCCAAGTGTGCCTGTCAGTGTCACAGTGGAGGGGGACAGCGCGGCACGTCCCTGCACGGTCTCGATGGACGCGGGTGCCTTGTGCGGCCAACGCTGGAAAAGGCTCCTGTCGTGCCAACCTCTTGCCTGGCCCCGGAGCAGGTTACTCTGGCCCATCGCCTCCTCCACACCAGTTTAGCCACCAGTTGTCATCCATCCCGCCTCCATTTCTCCTCCTCCCTGGTCGGGCTCCCCAGTGCCTGCACCTCAGCATCTGCTCCCGGCAAAGTCCTTTAGCTCCTTCCTGCCACCCACCTCGTGTAACCCACAGCGCCACCATCCTGTGCCTTGTCTTCCCCCCCTCCTTGCCCACGTTGTACCATCCAGCTTGCTCTTCACCAGTTTTTCCACAATTCATCCAGCGCATCCCCTCGATTAGTGCCACCAGTTCTGAGACCCACAGCCACTGGACCCTGCCTCCTTGTCCTGTCAATGTGCTCTTCCTACCCTTGCCCCTCTCATCTTTCCATCCGCCTTACTGTCTTCTTCTCTGAAACTTTTTCCAGACCTTACGTGTCACCACTCTACTATTGTAAGTGCTCTTCGCTGCTTCCTCTCCCTCAGCGCGTCCATCTTCCTCGCTTGCTCTTTTCTGGTCCAGTTCTTTCAAGTGCAGCAGCCTCCAGCCTGTGACTCGCAGATACCCTGATGCCTGCAAAATCCCAGTTTTGTTACAGCCTGCGGGAAGGAATAAAGCGAAAATTGGCTGTTGAAGCGTGACACTAATGCTGGCCCTGGAATGGTATTTACTCTGCTTTTGGATCAGCCAGGACTGGGGGGTCACACCTCTATTAACAGATTTCATCCCATTTTTCTAACTTCTTCTCATCCTTCTGTCCAGGATCTAATTGACAGTTTTCTTCCTCCTTCTCATCTTCATCTTCTGTTCTCTAAATCAAGGTCCATCCCTCATGCCATCCCCTCAAATGATATTGCAATTACTTGCATTTCAAATAAATGGGACGTCTGTGGGGGGAGAAAACAAGCTGCACTCTTTGGTTGGGTTGTTTTCTCCTTTAGGGATTCACTCCCAACATATCCCCGTGTCCATTATATATGGTTGTATCCTTGAGCATTGTTTTTGAGATTGCTGCTTGCAAACAGACATCTTAACTGTTGCTGTGTCTTATTTGTAGGGGTGCTGTTTTCTCATGAAAATATTCAATGGTTTCCCTAAATTGCACAAGCAGAAGTAGGGAAATGTATGCTCATAAAACAGGAACAGTATCCACGTGCACAGGATCGCACCGGCATAATTCTGTGCATTTAAAGCCATCCCTAAGACCATACGCAAGAACTTACCTGCATATATTAAAGCCTCTGCACACACAGAACAGAAGGTATCAAACAGGGGAGATTTCTTTTGAACAACAGAGTGGGCAGGCACTCCTCTCCTTTTCAAATACCAAAATGACATCATCACAAATATTTCCATTTCTTGCCTTACTTTTAACTATTCATTCCCCCCTTGTGGCACGTACAAAGTTTGCAATGTATGGATCACAGCAGAAACCATTCCTATGTTACCATTTCTGATACAGTTAGGTAACTGGCAGGCAGGAATGTGAGAGGAAAATTGGAGGAACCCCTCCCTCTCCCTTTAAACTGTTTTTCAGTCCCGTTTGCAGTAGGTTTGAGCAGTGCAGTTTGGTGCTTTTTGCTTGTTTAATGGGACAGTATTGAATCATTATATTGATTGATTACACTGATGGAATTATCTTGGTCCTTATAATGACCAAAAAGGAATTTTGCATCTGGAGCTTCTAACTTATGTTAGCGAATGTTAAATTGAATCTGTTGAACACAAAATTGTGTTTGTTTTCATTCTTCTCCCTTCTGTTTCCTCCCTCTTTCTGTTCTCTCAATAGCTAAGCCTCAGAGATTGTATTTCGGCATTTCAATGGTGAGAGCTACTCACTAGCTCTTTCTTTTTTTTTTTTTTTTTTCATTCCTCAAAAGGTGCTTTTTTGAAATGGTCCAATGCATTTCAGTTGCTAGAGAGCTGAATGCTCTAGTTAAGGTAACCCTAAAACTGTAGTGGCCCGCCACACTGCTGGAAGAAGCTCTTTTGAAAGTGGGAGAGGGCCAACCAGTGTTCTTTTGTGTTGAGCGTTCTTAGCCTTTACAAAAATTGCCAGAAGCATCATGTATGTGATGGTCGTTACCCAAGAATCGGTCTGATGTGAACACATTCCATATGAGGTACCAGAGAGTTAAATTAATCTTTGTTAATGCTTCAGAAAATGAAACAAGCATGGTAACATGGAAACCAATTCCTCATACCAACAGAGGCTGAAGCAGAAGTGCAGTAACTCATTGTAGGTCTTTTGTCTTTTTCCTGAAAGTTCTGCATGGTTTTGTAACGCATCCTTTCTCCTCAGGGTGTCTAGGGGCTGTTCACATGGGGATGTTTGCAGGATCAGTTCCTGCAAAGGAATTCGATCATCGAGGTTGCAAGGTTTGCAATATGTATCAGCCTCTTTCTTGTCAAAGACCGTTAGGAGATGAACGTTAGTTGGGTGTCTGTAGGAGGAAGAGTGCATTTTTGCCCTCACCTGGTTCAGGTTTGGGGGGGAGATCTCTGAACCAAAGTCTTCTTTAAGTAACTCAAAAGGTTGCAGAGGAAGGTTGTTGGGTAAGGGGGTGGGGTAGCTGTGTCATAGGGCAAAGAACTTCAGGAATTGAATGACAGTTGTTAGAACCACAAACAGCCAGACATCCTAAGGGAAATCTAACTAGAGCAGTTGTCAGCTTCATGAATACAAAAAGAACGGGAGGAGGGAGGTCAGGAGGCAGGCCAGGAGATGTCCGGTTTTGAGTCACACGCAGACTACCTTCACACAAATTCCTTGTCTCCTTTTTCAACAAAAATGATGATGTCAAGCATGAACATAAAAACGGGACAAGGAAGCAAGGACTGAGTTCAGTAGGCTGGACCAAAGGAGTCAGGGAATTGGTTTCAGAATTTAGAAAGAACTGACCCATGAAACTGAAGCCCTCTTCTCAGAGCAAGAACTTTCAACATCTTCTACCTCTGACTTAGCAGATTTGTTACTGAACTACAGAAAACGTTTCCTAAAAGAACTGGAGGCAGGGAGCTGTGTAGCTATAGCCTAATGAGTTTGACATCAGTAGTATGCAAGGCTCTAGAGAATTTGTGAAGGAAAGACTTAATCAACAACATGAAAATAAGTAGACCGAGTCCTACGTGCATTCACTGAAGAAGGATCCTGCCTGACCGACCTGTGTCTTTCATCAGAGTAAATGATAGATCTACATTTTTGGTACAAGAAATAGAGTAGGTATAATGTAGGCAAGTCACCAAAGTGGTGTAACCTGCAGGGAAGGGGGCATCAAATCTAGTTCTATAGCCTAATACTAATATATTTATCAATGTATAAAAGTTCTGATCCACCTTTCAGAAAAACGTATTCAGATTCTCTCTGTGGCTTCCAGGATTGGATGAGATAGTCCTTGGGCAGTCTGGTTTTGAGGAGGAGGAGGAGAAGGACTAAGAAAAGCTTGACTAAGCAGGCTAACAAAATGAGGCTTCCAAAAAGTAAGCCTTGTTTTGGTGGGTTGATTTTGAGCCGGATGGTTCACAGGTTCTGTTTGCCAAGCAGACATCTGCAGAAGACAGCTACACAGGCACAGGGAGAAGACCAGCAAGGGGGTGGAAAAGAGTCTTTTGAAAGTGGCAGTGTGGAACTTCTCTTTTTGCTTGCTCACGGTGTTTGGAGGATTCACTGAACCACTGCATTACACACAGGCTGACGTGGAGACTGTTGGAAAGTGAAAAATAAGGAGGAAAAAACAACTGTTCAATCTAAAAGACGGTGCTGGCACAAGAACAAGTGGATATGAACCATCTACAGACGTGCTGCAGATTGCCTACAAGAAATTAATAATTGCAGAAAGGCAAAGTTCCAAAGCAGCTTTCAAATGGCAGTAATTCAGAGTGAATTAGGGGAGCTTAAGATCAAGAGATCATACAGCTAGCCTGTCTGTCGTAACAGGAATTTATCTGGTTTGCCTGAGAAGGCTCCTTTCGGGTTCTGTGTTTCCATCCCTGTTTTCTCCGTAGTCTTACTGGGAAATGCATGTGGAGTTAGATATTTTGACGGATTTCTTGATGCTAGGTGTTTTCATTAGCTGACTTTCTCTCTGAAGTGTACAGCTCTTCCTGTTGATTAAATTACAGCACAAGAAACGTTCCACCTCTACAGCCAAGACTTTTATGTGGAGTCTGGAAATGTACAGGAACATCTTCTTCTTGCGCAGACTTGAAAAACAATCCATATGCACCTGTTAAAGAAAGAGAATGAGAGTCAAGGAATTGGTCCGCTTCCATGTGCCTTTTGATTGATAGCATGAACACAATGATTGTTCCACATGTTCCTCCCAAGGGCCCACTGTTGGACTGTGGGTCTTCTTGCTGGGTGAAGTAAGATTATGTAAGACACAAAGCAAAGGTTTACTATACATACAGTGTTTAGTCTGAGGATGCAGTTTCCTGTGTACTTGTTAAAAACTCGGAGTTGCTGCTCACTGTTAGGAAGGCTCTGTGCTGTGTGAAAGCAGGACGTTGCATTTTCTATTCCTGAACGCATTGGAAGGAGTTTTCTCTAGCAAGTATGGAGTAAGCTTTGGGAGAAGCTATGGGCTTCTCTTTATTTACACAATCAATCAGATTACGAGCCTGTTTCTTTGGGTCTCTTAGTTATTGACTTGGACTGTCATACCAATGAGATGTTCAAAAAGTGCTGGTTGCTGTATCTCTTTGACAAGGAGAAGAGGTAATTACAGCAGAGTGGTCAGAGAACAAGAGGAGAAGCTTGGCTGGGAACTAGATCCACCTAGTATTTGACACGCTCTGAACAGGTCTGTTAAAGAAGGGAATGACAATTGGCATGAAGCAGGCATTGTGATTTCTGCAATATCTTCTCCTCTATGCCCAATGATTCCAACCCAGTTTTGTACTCAGGAACAAGATCATGAAGAATACAAGTTATTTCACTCAAAC
The DNA here is from genome assembly GCF_965231255.1 of Vanellus vanellus. Classification (NCBI taxonomy): domain Eukaryota; kingdom Metazoa; phylum Chordata; class Aves; order Charadriiformes; family Charadriidae; genus Vanellus; species Vanellus vanellus. The sequence goes on along the minus strand of NC_138906.1, from coordinate 63,134,159 downwards.
AGTAATTGGCTGGAGTGATTTATTAAATAACTTGACTCAAGAAAAATTATCCAAGCCTTTAAAAAATAGGTAACCTAAAATTGTACCCAAGAAAAGAAGAAATAATGCAATCCAATGAAAAAAAGAAGGAGGATTAAACCTCTATAATCGATCAACTATATCAAGCTTATAGAGGCAGACACACCCTTCAGTTAATCTCCTCCAGACAGTCACAGCTGCACCAGCCTAAGTATTTACATAGCAGAACATTTCCAATAAAGATAACTGGCCTGTATACTCAGACCAAGTAAATGGCCCAGAGACAATCTGCACTCGACCATTAAGAACTACATCATAGAATCATAGCATGGTTTAGGGTGGAAGGGACCTTAACAACCATGTAGTTCCAACCCCCCTGCCATAGGTAGGGACACCTCCCACTAGACCAGGTTGCCCAAGGCCACATTCAGCCTGGCCTTAACCACCTCCAGAGATGGGGCATCTACAACGTCTCTGAGCAACCTCTTCCAGTGCCTTACCATCCCTCAAAGTGAAAAAAATTCTTCCTGATATCTAATCTAAATCTACCCTATTCTAGTTTCAAGCCATTCCCCCTTGTCCTATCACTACATGCCCTTGCAAAAAGCCTCTCGCCAGCTTCAGATGCTCTTCAGATACTGGAAGGCTGCTATAAGGTCTCCCTGGAGCCTTCTCTTCTCCAGGCTGAACAACCCCAACTGTCTCAGACTGTCCTAGAAGAGGTCCTCCACCCCTCTGATCATCTTTGTGGCCCTCCTCTGGACCCGCTCCACAGGTCCGTGTCCTTCTTGTGCTGAGGACTCCAAAGCTGGACACAGTACTGCAGGTACTGCAGGTGGGGTCTCACGAGAGCAGAGTAGATGGGCAGAATCACCTCCCTTGACCTGCTGGCCATGCTTCTTTTGATGCAGCCCAGGATGTGGTCGGCTTTCCGGGCTGCGAGCGCACATTGTTGGCTCATGTCGAGCTTCTCATCCACCAACATGCCCAAGTACCTCTCCTCAGGGCTGCTCTCAATCCAGTCTCCACCCAGACTGTATTTGTGCTTGGGATTGCGGCAACCCAGGTGCAGGACCTTGCATTTGGCCTGCTTGAACCTCATGAGGTTTGCACGAGCCCACCGAAAAGCTAGTAAAAATCTAACCCAAAGAAAAGACAAACAATCTTCTAAAGATGTGGTCCGCACGGTGACCTGGACAAAACAGCATGAGCCAAAGGAAGAAAGGAAACAATTAAACAGAGGAGAGGTGACGCCTTCCCCCCATGACACCAGTGCATAGTTTAAAAGTCAGTTATAGCCTTCTGTAGCTAGACAAACCATGAAAGCAGAGGACTGGAACAACAGAGCTAAAAGGGGCATGTTGAGATCTGATGTCACCAGGGCAGCACAGGCACAGCAAGGCATCACCAAAAACACCTTCACAGCAAGCCTAGACCTTGAAACCAAAACACCATAGCTGGCTATAAAGTACATATTTTCAAAATTCAGACACTGGAGTCTTCTGAAAGTGTGGTTTTCCCATGCATTAGAAGAGAAATGAGCCCCGTGTTGCTCAAACCAGGACAGAGGGTCATGGAGGCTCCCTGATGCTCATGGGACACTGTGGCCACTGTCCGACTGAGGGCACCCCAAGCCGGTCATGAGGAGGGGGCTGGCGCCCAGGGCACACAAGGGGAGATGGAGGGCAGTCCTGGTGCCCCAGGGGCAGCCTTTCTCTCTGGCAAGCAAAAGGGCTGCCCGGAATGGGGCCTTCAGGACCTCATGGGACACTGTCGGAGCCACAGCAGCTTCCGTTGTTGACATCATCAGCCTATTGTTACACAGGCAGGCACCGCTGTGGCTGGTGCACAGGTCGCTCAGCAGCTGGAGATTCTCACACCAAGCCTGCTTGGTAGAGGAGCCGGTGAAGCAAGGCGAGTGCCCACATTGAGTGGGACAAGCAAGAAGAGGTTCATTGGAACCACTGAGGATGTCTGCACATCCCAACAAATGGAAGCTGGATGATGGGAAGAGAAGCGCCGACAGCAAGCAATCCAAGACCATGAAGCTCAACCTGCCACAGAATAGCGAGAAGCCAATGGAGGTGGATCCACCCGCAGACCAGGGGGAGGCAATGGAGGTGGATCCACCCGCAGATCAGGGGGAGGCAATGGAGGTGGATCCACCCGCAGACCAGGGGGAGGCAATGGAGGTGGATCCACCCGCAGATCAGGGGGAGGCAATGGAGGTGGATCCATCTCCCTCAGGGCTGATGGGGCACCATGCCACCACGGCTGGGGTGCCTCCAGCACCACGGTGCTCAAAGCGCGGCAGGATCGCCAGGGCCTCTCGGAGACCCTCCAAACGGCAAGCTTGAACCAAGCAACAACGACGACAACGCAGATAATGTTAGCCGCTAGCCATAAGTGGACTATCCACACTGCCATCAGGCAGGCTCACCAGGGAAGTGGTGAACTCCTTGAGGAGGTGGTGGAATTACTTGGAGGGAGGAAGAATGGAGGCGGGACAAGGGTGCTGGAGGTTTTCACTGTAAGGCCAGCTCTTGGCAGGACCACGTTTGAAGCCCATCCGATGGACGGCAATCTTGCTGCAGCCCTCAGGGAGGACGCCAGCTACTCAGGAGATGAGAAGAACCACCAAGCCCAGTGTTAAGACCAAGGGAATGCCTTCTGGAGGAGCCCTCAAGGAGCACTGCAGAGTTCTCTGTCCTAATCCCCTGTCAAGCCAAGGGCAGCAGCTGTAAGAAATGGGATGCAGAGTTGTTGCAAGGTGTCCCAGAGCTTTGCAGCGCCCACTGGTGTCCTGCCATGCGCAGTAAGGAGTCTTGCCTCCAAGGTCCACCAGGCCAGGGGCATATGGCCACTCTCAGAAGCCCCTGAGATGCTTCCAGGTTGAGAGAGGATAGGGCCTGGGCATCTCCTGGGAGGCGTGACCAGCCTGTGGGACGAGGTCTTGCTCACACGCTCAGTGAAAAGCCCATCACCAGTGCTGTGGTTAGGAAGCAATTTTCCCCCGGGGCAGCTTGGCACTGCTCCCCGGGGGTTTTTTGCCTTCCTCTGCAGCACTGAGCACAGCCCCTTGCCAGGGCTCCTTTGGGCCATTTGCCTAGGTGCCTGCTGCTCCTGCTGCGCAAAGGTGGCTCCTGTGCCCCACATCCAGGGGGAGGAAGCTTTCTTGACTCCCGGGGTGGGCCCCAAGGGTGGCCCCCCTGGGTTGCTTCTTGTCCTCGATAGCATTGAGCATTGAGCACAGCCCCTTCTCCAAAGTGGTACGTAACATCGGTGACAGTCCTTTCTTCTCAAAGGCTGAAACAAAAAGACTTAAGAAACACAAGAGAAAAAGTAATTAGAAACTCGGTGTGGGAATGTTTTGGGGGTTTATTTGGATGCCAAGATAAGAATTCATGGGAAAAAAATTTCAGTACCAATAAAAAGAGAGAAAAAACACATTCCTGAAACTTTCCAGTTTGTTCTCAAGAGCACTTTTTTTGTGCATCAGTCAGTTACCCTGCTTTCTTGTTTCTGGCAAAGTTTAATAGTTTATTAACCATAATAATCATGCATCTCATCTGGCATGATTAGCCAATAAACAATTAAAAACAAACAAACACACAAAAAAAACAATTAGAAAAAAAATGATAAAACCCAAGAAAAGAACAAGAAAAAACAATTTAAATAAAAATGATATGCTCTCCTCTCCTATTAAACACTTTTGAGACTGCATGCGGACTCCTGTGACCCGTTCTGGTCTCCCCAGGGCAGGAAAGACACTGACACATGTGGTGCGGGGCCGGGGCACAGGGCACACATGGGCAGGCTGAGGGAACTGCCGCTGGGCAGCTGTGAGAAGAGAAGGCTCAGGGCTGGCTCTGACTCCTGATCTGCCAGAACACTGAAATTGTTTTCCTGACCCAATGCCACGTAGAAAATCACCCTGTTTAGCTCACGCACACACTTCACTATTGCTCGCTTTGGTATTCAGAACAGCAACGGAGAGCTTGATTTTCCCCAGCTTGCACCCCTACTCTGTTTGCTAGGATACAAGTCACGGGCTCCTCTCTTCTACCTGCTTCCTGAGTCTTATTGATCAAAGAAGAAGTACGAGTGCATTCAAATGTGAATGTTCTCTGCCAATGGCAACGACTTTTTTACACCTTGGTTTCTAATGAACAGCACTATTTGGTTTGCTCCCACGTGGAGCCATGGAGCGGGCTGGCAGGTATCCAGCACAGGTTACTGGAGCCCAGGGCCTGCAGCACACCGGGGAATACACTAAACTCACAGTCTCGGTGCACCTCAGGGACTTCATATCAAGTTTGCTCAGGACGTAAGTGAAAACACTGGGGCTTTTTGGTTTGGTTCATGGGAGGTTATTTGGTTCAATCAAAAGCGGGCACTCTGGATCAGGTCTTGAGACAGACAGGGCCTGATTCCTTCCAAATATGTCTTTAGTAAACATTGCAATTCACGTGTGCAGTTCAACACGGGAGGGTTGGGACATGTTTACAGGAGGCACTGGAGCATGGTACTCCTCGGGAAGAGCATCCAGCTCTGGCTTCGGAACTGAAAGCAACGTTACTGCAGCAAATAAGGGACTGCAGAAAGGAAGACCGTACGCACAAAAGGGTGTTCCCGAGCGTAAGTAGCTCAACAGTTGGGGAAACTGGCCTAGAAGACATAGCAGGAGCTGCGCTACGCCTTATTGGTTTGCACCTCTCTGTCCCATGCTCCACCGCACGCTACACGCTGGCGGCAGCATTTCTTCAGGTTTCTCACCGAGCTGCGCAAAAAAAGGCGGCGTCAACATGCAGTGGGAGACACAAGTCCTGCCACAAGCAACGCTGACTGCCAACCGTTATGCTGATTTCTAAGGTGGCCCCTCTAAGGTACTCACGGCATCGGAAACAGCCTTGGAATCGGCGTGGGCCGAGTCGTATGCAACCATGGGTTTCCCTCATCCATTTCTTCAACAGTTCCCGGCGGCCAGGGGGGTCAGGGAGCGCCCAGGAAGGCAGGAGGTGCAGGCAGAGCCCCAACCTCTGCTGAGCGGGGATCAGGAGTGTGCTCTGCGCTGCAGGGACACCCCGCACCCGGCACCGCTTACCACGGCTGCGGCTGCACAGCTCTTAGCGAAGGGACTTCTGCTGGCTTTGGCCGGGGCACAAGTTCATTTTCTTCACGGTAGCTAGCGCGGGGGCTACGTGCTGGGTTTGTGCTGAAAACACAATAATTCCGGGGTGTTTTCGCCGCTTTCAGCCCGCCCCGGCCCCGCTTTCCCCATCCCCTGCTCCCCCCGACGGCCGCGCACAGCCCTCCCCGGGGCGGGGCCGGACCGGCTTCCCCCGCCCCCATGCCCGGCCCGGCCCGGCCCGGCCCGACCCGACCCTCCTCCGGAGCCCTCCTCCCCGGTCCTTCCACCGGTCCCCGCCGCTCTCTCCTCCTCTCCCCGCGTCGGCGGCGGCGACGTGGTGGCCGGCGGGCGGCCGGAGGCGCAGCCATGTGGCTGGCGCTGGCGGCGCTGCTGGCGGCGGCGGGGGCGCAGTACGAGCGCTACAGCTTCCGCAGCTTCCCGCGGGACGAGCTCATGCCGCTCGAGTCCGCTTACCGCTACGGCCTGGACCAGTACAGCACCGAGAACTGGCCCGAGAGCGTCAACTACCTGGAGGTCAGCATGCGGCTCTACCGCCTGCTGCGCGACAGCGAGGCCTTCTGCCACCGCAACTGCAGCGCCGCCGGGCAGACCCCCCTCGCCGCCGCCGCCGCTGCCGCCGCCGCCGGGGAAGCGCTGGCCGAGCTGCGCCTCCTGTCCGGGGTGCTGCGGCGGGCCCAGTGCCTGCGGCGCTGTAAGCAGGGGCTGCCCGCCTTCCGCCAGGCCCAGCCCGGCCGCGAACTGCTGGAGGACTTCCAGCGCCGAGAGCCCTACAAGTACCTGCAGTTCGCCTACTTCAAGGTGAGGCCCCGGCCCTTCGTCTCTCTTCCCTCCCGTCCCGTCTCTCTGCGCTACACTCGAGGCTCCCCCAAGCTCGGCCTGGTGCGGTGTCACCCTCCAGCCAAGCCAAGTGTGCCTGTCAGTGTCACAGTGGAGGGGGACAGCGCGGCACGTCCCTGCACGGTCTCGATGGACGCGGGTGCCTTGTGCGGCCAACGCTGGAAAAGGCTCCTGTCGTGCCAACCTCTTGCCTGGCCCCGGAGCAGGTTACTCTGGCCCATCGCCTCCTCCACACCAGTTTAGCCACCAGTTGTCATCCATCCCGCCTCCATTTCTCCTCCTCCCTGGTCGGGCTCCCCAGTGCCTGCACCTCAGCATCTGCTCCCGGCAAAGTCCTTTAGCTCCTTCCTGCCACCCACCTCGTGTAACCCACAGCGCCACCATCCTGTGCCTTGTCTTCCCCCCCTCCTTGCCCACGTTGTACCATCCAGCTTGCTCTTCACCAGTTTTTCCACAATTCATCCAGCGCATCCCCTCGATTAGTGCCACCAGTTCTGAGACCCACAGCCACTGGACCCTGCCTCCTTGTCCTGTCAATGTGCTCTTCCTACCCTTGCCCCTCTCATCTTTCCATCCGCCTTACTGTCTTCTCTGAAACTTTTTTCAGACCTTACGTGTCACCACTCTACTATTGCAAGTGCTCTTCGCTGCTTCCTCTCCCTCAGCGCGTCCATCTTCCTCGCTTGCTCTTTTCTGGTCCAGTTCTTTCAAGTGCAGCAGCCCCCGGCCTGTGACTCGCAGATACCCTGATGCCTGCAAAATCCCAGTTTTGTTACAGCCTGCGGGAAGGAATAAAGCGAAAATTGGCTGTTGAAGCGTGACACTAATGCTGGCCCTGGAACGGTATTTACTCTGCTCTTGGATCAGCCAGGACTGGGGGGTCACACCTCTATTAACAGATTTCATCCCATTTTTCTAACTTCTTCTCATCCTTCTGTCCAGGATCTAATTGACAGTTTTCTTCCTCCTTCTCATCTTCATCTTCTGTTCTCTAAATCAAGGTCCATCCCTCATGCCATCCCCTCAAATGATATTGCAATTACTTGCATTTCAAATAAATGGGACGTCTGTGGGGGGAGAAAACAAGCTGCACTCTTTGGTTGGGTTGTTTTCTCCTTTAGGGATTCACTCCCAACATATCCCCGTGTCCATTATATATGGTTGTATCCTTGAGCATTGTTTTTGAGATTGCTGCTTGCAAACAGACATCTTAACTGTTGCTGTGTCTTATTTGTAGGGGTGCTGTTTTCTCATGAAAATATTCAATGGTTTCCCTAAATTGCACAAGCAGAAGTAGGGAAATGTATGCTCATAAAACAGGAACAGTATCCACGTGCACAGGATCGCACCGGCATAATTCTGTGCATTTAAAGCCATCCCTAAGACCATACGCAAGAACTTACCTGCATATATTAAAGCCTCTGCACACACAGAACAGAAGGTATCAAACAGGGGAGATTTCTTTTGAACAACAGAGTGGGCAGGCACTCCTCTCCTTTTCAAATACCAAAATGACATCATCACAAATATTTCCATTTCTTGCCTTACTTTTAACTATTCATTCCCCCCTTGTGGCACGTACAAAGTTTGCAATGTATGGATCACAGCAGAAACCATTCCTATGTTACCATTTCTGATACAGTTAGGTAACTGGCAGGCAGGAATGTGAGAGGAAAATTGGAGGAACCCCTCCCTCTCCCTTTAAACTGTTTTTCAGTCCCGTTTGCAGTAGGTTTGAGCAGTGCAGTTTGGTGGTTTTGCCTTTAGTGTCAGTTGTTTATGTTGTCTTTCTTATTAGACTGTAGTCCAGCTCTGAGCTCTTGGTACTCACTGGGGGAGTTCTGAATGGGCCTTCTAGAGGTACAAACTGCTACACACAAAGGGTTTTTTTTACTGGCTGGTGGTTTTCTGAAGAAAGGAATGTCACTTCCTCACCCCCCCTACAGCATTTATAATATAAGCAGAAAGGAGAGGGAAACTCTTTACATCATTTTTTAGAGTGACCATGTGTTTATTCAGGTGGGTTCAACAGTGAAATTTTGCCACGTCTTAGATCCTGGGAGTAGATGTTTCTGTGCTGCTGCTTGCTCCTCTGGAGGGAGCTTTCTCGTAGCCACTGAGTTCACTTAGGAATGTGTTTCTACAAAAGCTTTTTTTTTTTTAGTTGGTTAAAATTGAAACTAAGAGTGAATTATGGACTAAGCAAAAATGAGAGACCTGTCAGCCTACCAACAAACAGGGTTAAAATATAAAGCACAAAAGAAACCAGGCATTTGACGAAAGTGCAGCTGAGATTTCCCTTTGCGTTTAGCACCGCCTGGGCTGACTGGAAGCGCATAGTTTTGGGACAGCCAGGAAGGGCAGCTGGCAGAGTTCCAGCGCCGGGACACTTATAGCGGCACAGCAGCAAGAGCTCATGTTCGGGTTGAAGTCTTTTCTTTGGTGCAGCTATCTCTCAGGTTTCTTTCTGAAATGAAGGGGTACCTTTTATGGAGGCAAACGGAAGCATGCATGTGCATACGTGCTTGTGATTCTTGCTCATAGTTTTATATGTACACTTCCTTAAGCTATTTCAGATGTGAGGTGGAACTATATCGCCTACACATCAATACGCTGAATGGGTTGGTATGGGTCTTGGCTTACAAGGGAAAAGGTTTTAACATTTCAAAAATACTTGGGACTTTTACTTTCTCTCTCACTCTTCCTAAATGTGTCTATACATACTATATAATTTATAAAAATATGCATATATAAAAAATATATAAATATGTGGACACAGAAGTACATATGTATTTGGGATATGCAGTTTTTAATGAGGAATACACAGTTCACAAAGTATCTCTCACAGGGTTAAAGTTAGTTTAAAAATAGGTACAGAAAATCACGTAGTACATTAGGACACAATTACTGAGCAAGTCCCTGCTGTTTGCTGTAACTTCGTAACACCATCAGGAAGATATATTACTGTAATATTGTCTTCTGTGCTGCTAGCAACATAAACACCATGTAAACATGGTAAGTGATGACTACTGCCCAGTAGCCATAGATTAGCATCAGTAATTGCTGATTAATTCCACACAGGAGCAACAGTATAATCTTGTTCCTTGTCAGCTTTATGAACAGGGGAGGGAGGAGGGAAAAAAAATCTGCTTTTTGATTTACAGTCATCATCTATGCTATTTGCCATGATAATAGACTTTTAAGATGAAAAAAAAATGTTCCTAGTGATACAGCTGAGAGTAAAACTGAGAAGAATTGTATCAGTCTTATTGTGCCGTTGTATCTGCTGGGGCTGTGGTTTCAGTAGAAGTAAGTTTGGGAATATAGAGTCTGCAGGAAAGTCTGACAAAAACTGGGTAACTTTAAACTGTTTTTTTCCAATTAACCTTTTTCCCCCCTCTTCCTCCTCTCCCCATCCCTGTTTAGGCTAATAATCTTCCAAAAGCTATTGCAGCAGCTCACACATTTCTTCTGAAGCATCCAGATGATGAAATGATGCAAAGAAATATGGCCTACTATAAGAGCATACCTGATGCCGAGGAGCATATTAAAGACTTGGAGACAAAGCCTTATGAGGTATGCTTTTTATTCAGTCTGGTCTTTTGGAACTCTTCTATTACTCCTCTTATTGTGCGAGATTCAAGGATCTCGTTTGCTTGCGTGTTCTCAGTTCTTACTCTCCTTTCCCTCTTGCTGTCTTCCTCCATCATCTCTGTTCTGCCTTCTTGATGCATTCAGTAATTCTTACCTCTCATGCTTTTCACTGTTCCATAAGTTACAGGAAATCACAGCCAGTGGCATACCTGAAAGATACTACATGCAGATCACTACTGGAGCTAAGCAGGTGCAGAGAGTTATTGAAATGCATGAGTGCTGTAGCAGTACAGCTTAAAATAACTAGGACATTTGCGTTTAAGATTCCATTGAAAATGTCTGTCAAAACCTGTGCTTTACAATCACACTGTCCAGCAGTCTGTTCTGTTGATCTGAAATGGAATTACATACTCTGGTAAAATCCATTAGTCATCTATATCTGTTGTCCTCACATTAGTTGCATAACAGCTTATACAGTAATCCAAAAATGCAGACGTCATTAACTGAATTTGAATTTACACACAGCTTTCCACAGATCAGTACTGCTGGTTTTCATTCCTGCCAATTTTTCAGAATCTCTTTGTGAGGGCTGTGAGAGCATACAATGGTGAGAACTGGAGAACATCTATCTCGGACATGGAGCTGGCTCTTCCTGATTTCTTCAAAGCCTATGATGACTGTACAGCAGCCTGTGAAGGCTCCCGAGAGATCAAAGATTTTAAAGACTTCTATCTCTCCATTGCAGGTGGGTGGTTAGGAAATAGTAAGGAAAAATGTCCCAAAAGCGCATTTCAGTTTATCTGTAGGATTGGCTACCAAAGTCCTGTTCCTCAGTTCGCAGTGTGAAATGCACGTGGTGCCCCCTGCTCAGTTCAAGCCAATATGAGTTTATTAGATTCACTGAAAACTGCTTGAGTTCTGGTTTACTTTTTTTTCCCTTTTTTTTTCTCTTTTTTTATCCCTGTAACATAAATGAGGGCTGTCAGAAAATCAGAACAGAGAGTTCTTACGTTAACATGGAAATATAAGTGCATGTCAGAATAAGACAGATGTGTAATTAATAACAACTATTCCATCCAGCTAGCAATGGTTATCCAGACAGGTCTCTTGACCATCCTTTCAATATCAGTTTGGCCACCTTTGAGGGTCAGTGGTTAGCTTGCCTTCAAAATCTGCTTTGGGGTTTGTGTATGCCTAGTGATATGTATCTCCTTTCTCATAAATATGACAAGGTTCTGTTGCCTATTTTTCATCTTTCCTACAGATTTTTACCAGCAGATAAGTTTTCTTTTTCTTAAGTATGTAGCTTAAAAAAAAAACCCATTGCTTTACAAAGAAAAAGGGACACCACCTTTTTTGATTGTTGTCATAATGGCAGCACACATTTCCTATGCTCTTTGGTAGCGAAAGAAACAAGTAATTTCTCCAGTGCTCTGGGCTCAGTGTTGTTCATAATACTTGTGTGGAGAATGCCTGCATGTTTTCTCAACAAACTTAAAAACACAAAAAATGCAACAGAATTTCTAAGTTGCCAGGGGGAAAAGCAGCCCAACTTTTTGTCCTAACACCATCAGATATGTTGGTGAGGGGCAACTTTTATGAAATATGTCGATACATAGATGTAAAGTACAAAAGCAGGTCCACAGTGTCTCACCATGTGGCACTGGTATCCACCAGTACAGCTGACGTGGAATAGCTATGGCAGGCTATTCTGCAAGCCACGCTTAACTCTTGGGCAAAGCAGGCAGGTGCCTAGGGCGGCAGATAAGGAGTGAAGGTCAAATCACAGCAGGTAAAGGTCTGACCCCAGTGGGTTAGAGCCCTGACATCATGATAACCTCCAAGCCACTGTAGAGAGCACAGTGTCCATGCTCAGCTGTAATTGGCGCTTGCTGTCATCCTTCCTCTTCCTCCTTGGAAGAAAAGGACAATTCCCAGCAGTAGTGGTGAGAAGGAAAGGTTGGAATTACTGCATGATGTCGTCACAGCCATTTGCATGCATTTCAAATATTTTGTTCTTGAGATAAGAAAATTCAAATGTACTTGCACTGCCTGGGCTGAACTGTGCTCTTCCTCCAGGGAGATATATTCTGCCTCTGAAGTTTTTGCTGCAGAAGGTAGATGTAGCAAAAACTGTTCATCAGAAGTATTTGGTGATTGCATCAGGTACATATTTATCCCTGAGCAATGAGCCAGCTGTCCTCATTGTATGGGATCACTTCACTGAGGGACTTGTGTCTCTGACTTTAAATGCTGGCTGGAATTGAACGCTGCTGTGTCTGGAAGCTCCAAAGCTAAAAGACGGGTCTGGTAATTTCATTTGGCCAATCATTTGTGGTTAGCTTCAGCATCCTTCATATGAGGAGTTGTCAGAGATAAAAATGGGAAGAGGCCTTTGCTGTTCTTTTACCTTGATCACAGATTTGCTGCGCAAGCTTAGATAACCCGCGTACACCTGCCAAATGTGGCTAACAGAGAAACTAAGGCTTTAAAAGATTTCTGTTCAGTGTTCTTGTCTAATGTTATATATCCCGAAAACACTTGTAATTCTTTGATGGAAGGTTTTCTCGGAATGTGTTTTCTTAAAGATAAGATCACTTCTAGTCCTGTCCCATTGTAGCAAGCTTTGTAGACCGGGTAAGCTTGTGAACATAAACATTTGTGGCTGAAAATTGTTCTGTAGTGAGCAGCATATTCATGTCTGTCTTCTCTTTTACAACATCCACACTGCAGGCACAAAATGCGGCCATCTCTGGAGGTTTATTTTGCAGTGACCTGCTGTATTTCTCTGTGACACAGTTGTACTCAGCATCATGTGGACCTTATTAATGGAATAATTTAATGAATTGGAAAGACTCTTAAAACTTAAAAGATAGCACTGTTAAGTTCACAATTAGGAAATAACGCAATCATAGAATCCTAGAATGGTTTAGGTTGGAAAGGACCTTGAAGATCATAGAGTTCCAACCCCCCTGCCATAGGCAGGGACACCTCTCACTAGACCAGGTTGCCCAAGGCCACGTCCAGCCTGGCCTTGAACACCTCCAGGGATGGGGTCTCAACAACCTCCCTGGGCAACCTGTTCCAGTGCCTTACCGCCCTAAGTGAAAAACTTCTTCCAAACGTTCAATCTGAAATACTCCGTAACGCTCTATCTAAACCTACCACCACAGACTGCCTGTAGGTGTCAGTAAAACCTAACTGCTTAATTCTTGGGAATTGCAGCTTTGATGCATTTCAAGTCCAGACTGCAGTGATTTTTACAGAAGGGCTGAGTACCAGTACTTGATATGTACTTCAGGTGGAATTGTAGATGCTCAGTACTTCCAGGCAGCAAGATCCGGACACACAGGACTCAGGAGAGCTTTATAAAGCCAAACTTTAATGGGTAGCTGATGGGAGGGGTTCTAATAATTCGCTGTGCGCTATCCATATCCTGTGTTGTTGTTTTCTTCCTTCTAGATCATTATATTGAAGTCCTTGCATGCAAAGTGCAGTGCGAGAGTAACCTGACACCCATTATAGGAGGCTTTGTTGTTGAGAAATTTGTGGCCACCATGTACCATTACTTGCAGTTTGCTTATTATAAATGTAAGTGGTGATCTAATGTGCTTAAATAACATTGGGATGATGTGGGACAGTTTCCATTCATAACCTTTTCCCTCTAGTTATATTGCTTTAGGATGTAAATAGTGGCCTCCAAAATCTGCATTTTAACCTGCTCTGGGTCAGAAAGTCTGAGCTGCCTGGCATCTTTTTCTCCCTGTATGACTGTAGTTAACAGACATGGGAGATAAACATTACATATAGAGCCTGTGCTCATAAAATTATCCACGACAAAATGAATTGCTGAACATAAGTCCTGTAAAGGCTGGATTTTGCCCCTCTGTTTTAAGTTATGCATGGTTGTGACTGGTCTCCACTTGGGCATTGGAAAAATGAAGTTACAGACTAAGTGTGATCTGATCCATCATTGCCCTTCATCCTTTATGTGATACCTACTGCCAGCAAAGTTGCTTACACTTTTCAGAGTTTCATATAAATGATAAATGTCCATATAAATGATAAATATTCATTGTATGTATTTCAGATGTTTAAATGATACACCAACGCTTCTGCCTTTCTGAAGTAACTCATAATATAACATGTTAGGGTAAACAGTGTCAGCCACTTCCTAGACATTGGAATATGTGCAATGTCACAGACCCATTTTGTACACCTGTGTACAAAACCCATGGTTTGTGCCCAAAACCCATGGTCATCAAGCTGTCAGGCCCACATGGTTGTTAAGCAGCTGAATGTATAGCTCTAACAGAAGTTTTTTCTTAAACTTCTAACTCATTCAGTTAGATAGAAAAAAGATTGTAACTTCAAGGCAACACATTTAACGTAACACCACTTATCCTATGGAATAAACACTCAATTTTCAATTTACTATTCAGAATTTCTTCCACAGACAAAACCTACAGAATATTTCATGCCATTTGCTTTTATCTAGTGGATTCTTATAACCCTGTTAGAATGATGCAGATGGGGCTAAATGGGTTTTGAAGAAAGAGGCAACCACTTGGCGGAAATTGTACTGTTCTGATGCTCAGTGATTACACATTAGATAGGTAAATCCTTCAGTGGATTTTGTGGTTTCTTGAGGAACTGCTTTCACTGTAAAGAACACATGTAGCCATTACAGCTACTCCTGTGGCTCCAACATCAAAGGGAAGACACGTCCAGCCATGTAGCAGCAAGCCATTAATGACTTTTGCTTATGTTGTTTGACTACATTTTACACATTTGACTGTGTTTTACACATTGACTCTTCCCTCTTTGTCAATTCTAGTACAAAGAAGGGGTCTCTTTTTTTAATTTGAGTTTTTGTTTGGTCTTTAATAAATGCCCCAATGGTGATCACCAAACTGTGGGCTGTTACCTCACTGATACTGGGATACCTGGGAGGGACATTTGGTTGGGATTTTCATGGAAAACCATCAGAGGTAAATCCCCATTTTTGAATCATGGCCTTAACCTGTTTCAGAGCACAGAAATAGCATATCGTTGCTGGGAAGCATTTATTTTTTTTCTTCTGTGCAGCTGGTGGGGAGGTAGAAAATGGATCCTGTTTCCATCTGAGCTTTTCAGAGCTTGGATAATAGTAGGAATTTGTTCATTTACCTTATCTGGATTTTTTTTTGTGTTTATTAATTAGTGAATGACATGAAGAATGCAGCTTCTTGTGCTGCTAGTTACCTTCTGTTTGACCAGAAAGATGAGGTAATGAAACAGAACATGGTATATTATCAGTACCACAAAGACAAGTGGGGACTTCAAGAAGAGGATTTTCAGCCCCGATCGGTAGGTGAATAACTTAAAATGCCTTCAGATATTTTCCTGAAACTCACTGGGTCAGAGGTTTTGGAAATGGGGGTTATTTGTTGGTTCTGGGATGGTGAGTGTCATTATAGTTCTTCCCTTTGTGTTGAAATATACTACAATAGGATATAATATGATATGACAGCAAGTAAATTCATGCTGGTACTTGTCTGCCACTTATGTCTATTTATATCTCCATCTACCTCAATAAATCAAGCAGCTGGCCCCTGAAATCTCCTGATGAAAGGATCACCCCAGTAACATTCAGGCTTTTGTCAATTGCTTATTATTTGCCAACATATAGTTGCTCACCTGCTTGTTATTTCAGCTTCTGTGTGCATGGAATGTGTTCGGATTTAATAAACCCAGCTAAACTCACTTTCCACTTACTCCATTTAGAACATAGTTGGGTGGATGAGGATGGAAAAATGTTCGTGACCATATTGCACCTAATTATCTGAGTTAGAATCTTGCTGCAAAGAACCCACCGTAAACATCAATCCATCCAGCAGTGATTGTGGTCTGGCTTTGAAAAATTACTCCAAAAATGAGTTTCTGTGCTGTTCTTAAATTTCCATGTCCAGGGAAATTTTACACTAAAAGCATCTTTTCTGTGTTTATGGAGTCCTGAAGCCTGGACTCTGACAATCAAGTTGGATTTTAATTTCTTGTTGCCAGGATTTATGTCATGCAACTGAATTAACTGCTTTGTGACACCTGAGTGACTCCTTAGGCATCAGTGGCATGTGCTGTACAAGTAGTTAGTCGTTAGCAATGCACATTCCACAAATTAAATGTAGTGCCTTCTCTTTCTCTTACGGCATGACTTCCCTCTGGAAGAGTCATTTGAGTTAACCTAGCTGAAGCAACAGTGGTGATGTTCCAGTTGCCTCTCCCATGTTGCTTCTTCAGACACCTCAGTCACCAAGACCTGTCCTGGCCCATCCCTTGATTCGCAATGCTGCATAAAGCTCAGTACGTCTACGTAGTGCTTAGGTGACTGGCTTTATCTGTAGCAACACTACAGAGCAGTTCCCGGATGCACCTTCCAGCTTGCAGTGGTTTGATAATTTTCCTTCCTCTCAGTCATTTTCCTTCCTCTCAGGCCAGCCAGCTCAAGTCAAAAATACCACTCCATTTAAGTTAGGTGTGTTTTTCTTGTGGACAGCGGTTGGGTTACGTGCAACACACCTTATGTCACACTGGAAACCCAGGCCTGCCCTGCAGGGCCAGCTGAGACAGAAGACATCGAAAATGCATTTGGTTCTTTCAGGCAGCAGCAGTGAGTCTGAGCTTGGAGGGGAAAGGGACCACTCCTTTGTCACTGCTTTTGGGAACAGAACTGTGTTTCATAGCCATATTGGAGACAATGTTTGATGGTGGTGGGAGTGAGGGTTAGTAACAGTGTAAAACTGCAAGCCACAGACAGATTTGGCCTATGTGTGCAGAGGGCAGAACAAGAGCCCTACACATTAACTCTGAATGTTTCATTGATAACTTCTCAGAAGCTGGGGACTACATATAATTTAATTTTTAAATATTAAATGCACACAGCTGTATTTTCTTGTACTTTGATCCATGTAACGACGAACAGAAGTTGCTTGCTGTCCTAATCACTTGCCATGGAAACCATAATGCCTCTGGTTTATTTTCACAAAGTGGTAACGGGATGACAGCAGCATTTGGCCCTGGCGCTAAGCTTTAGATGTTCTTTCACAAGAACATCTTTTCCTCCCTAAAAAGAGTTAAACGGGATAACCAAAGTAGATTACCGTTGGTATTCACAAATACGAGAGTAGGTGACTGGGCTGAACTGTGCTCTCTGGCAACCAGCCGGGGAAGCGAGGAGGGGACAGGTGGGTGAATGTGCAGAATTTCCCTAGCCCAGACTCAAGCTGGGGTGGTGAGTCACTATCGTGCAAAATAGCTTAGGGTCTCTTTTTCCCAGAACTGCCTGCCGCCATACGCCAGCGCACTGGGAGACAGAGGCTTTCTCACGTCCAAAGCCCGCTGGAATGCAGGCACAGGCTGCTGCTCAGCTCTGGCAGTCTCGTTCCTTATTCTCAGACTTGCCAATGCTTTGAAACATGAGAAAGAGGAGAGTGCTTTGTTCTCCTCACACCGATGGAGCCTGTGCTTAGAAGGATCCATAGAAGACATTGGATACGCTGCTTGTTGTTCTGCTGTTTCCTTTCTGAAACGTTATAACCCCCCCTGGGTTTTCTACTAAGTCTGGGTCTGACTTCACTGGAATAGTTTCAGGTGACACGTGATGACACTCCCCTGTGTTGCTACCTTAAAGTAACATAGAAATTTTGGGTTTTGATAGGAGGCAGTTCGATACCACAACATAACCACACTCCAGTTGGAAATGTATGAATTCGCAAAGGAGCATCTGATGGATGATGATGAGGTGAGTTTTCTAGAAAGGAAATTGTGGTCAGAAAACCAGCAATCCCATTAAAGTGAAGATGATACGTAGATGGAATTCCAGGATTTAGGTAATATGGAAAAATCTTCTTGTACCTTGACCACTTTATCACAAACTTTTCTTTTGTAAATGGAATATAAGAAACAAACTCAAAGAACACCGCGTACCATTTAAAAAAAATATGGGCAGTATTAACACAAAGGTAAATATAATGCATTGAGCCCACAAAAAAAGAAAATGCACTTTGCAAGCTATGACACCAGGGGGCAGAGAAGCAGTATATATATTTAAACCTAACGTTTTTCAGGGGTTTGTTTTCTGCTGTTTAAATTAGATTTAAAGGGCCTTATAATTTTGTGCAGAAGTAACCACCTAAATTGTCATTTTTGTCAAACTGAAGTCTTGTTATCTGGGGTTTTTTTTCTGCACATTTTGGTCACCCAGTCTTGCTTCCTAAATGGTTGGAATTCATGGCCTAATAACATATAATGACTACTATTACACTGGAAATATGTAAAGTGTATTTTTTGTGCAAGAAATGTAGTTAAATTATTGAAAGAGCATTTCTTTGTCTCCCACAGCTGAAATTAAAGTTTAAATCAAGGAGACTTTGGATTGCTTTTTGTTTGACTTTGTTTTTGGAACCTTTCATTTAAAGGTTTAAAAAAGTCTTCAAATGATGGAATAGTTCATTGCTGGCATTGGCAAGGAGCTGTGTTCAGTTATGGCATGGGGCAGGGTACTTGTAATGAGCACTGCTGAGATCTTTTTTAGTTAGAAATGAGAACAATGGTTTATGCTAAAAAAAAAAAAAAATCACCTTTGTAATTTTTATGTTATCCAGCACATAGGGAGAGGTAATATTTTATAGAGGAGAAGTAATAACATGTCTGTGCTGCCTTCAGTATGCAAGTGACCTGAAAACAACTCTATACGTAAAATTCCATTGCAAGGTTACCAGACTTTAGGAAGACTTTCCATTGCGATAAAACTCTGTGAAAGACAGTTTAATAAGCTTGTTATAAGGTTAAGCTTAGATGAGAACTAGTCTGTATGGATTTTCATCAGGGTGTGAAATACTTGAGCACTTTTTTTACATTCTCTTGTTGCTTGGTGCTTTGCCCATAATGTTTTCTTATGTTAGGCATAAACTTAATTTGTAATTTTCTCCTTTCACATCTGCTGCTTCAATACACAGGGATGAGTAATTAAGGAAGGGGAGAAACACCTCGTTGTGAGGGCTTTCCCCATATGTTGTTACAAGAAGGGATTATAGAAACAATCTTCAGCCTTGTGCACTGTGTATAGAATAAACAAGCATTTATTTGCTCACATTCATTCCTGTAGCCCATTTCACCAGTGCAATTATAAATGACCTTGCAATCTGCAGGAGGGAGGTACAGTGGAAACGTCAATTAAGCTTTTGGGAAAGTGTCAAGGAAGTCACATTACACTGGATTATATGTTTGGGTTAAGCAACCAAAATTACTGGGCCTGGTCATGCCACAGATATCCCTACCCCCCACTCTCATCGTATTAGGAAAGTTACCATTCTGTTCTCCTGGGGAAAGGTTTCTGTGCCCTTCCTTACTTGGGCTGAAGAACTTGGGAGGGATGGAGGCTGTCCATGCTCTGGCTTGGCTCTGGCTTTTGGTAGTGAACTCATAAATCCCTGGCTACCAGAACTTGTCTTTGGCTGCAGGAGCCTTCCAGGGAGTCCAGACAGAGCAGGAATAGCACAAAGGTAAAATCACTACCTTGCAGTTTCTGCTGTATGGGCAGGACCTGGTAGTGCAAGTGGAATTTTTTTTTTAATATTTCTCCTGGCACGGATAGAAAAGTTTATTCCATAGGAATGCTGAAAACTGATGAAAACCCCAGATAAGGTGTTACAGTAAAAACTTTATTAAAAATTGTTAAGGATGGAGGCAACCTCTTTTTTTAGAGCGCTCTGTTTATTCAAACCATGTGCTTCTTGGGCCATAGGCCATACCTTTTGTGAGCTCCTGTGGTCCATGTTTGCTGTCTGTGAAGTTGCTTGTGGGCCAACAAGCCCGTAAAATAATCTGCACAAAAAAATCATTCTGTTTCCTTGTGTGAAGCAAAAGGATTGATGTGGCAAAAGGATCTCTTCCTATGCAAATATGTCATTATTCCCAAGTGGAGAATCTCACTTTATTCAGACTTCTCAGTACTCCTGTCTCCCAGATCATCCGAGTGTCTTTTTAAATCCTATTAGCAAAGCAAGTGAGAACATGTGGTTTCTTCCAATGATGCATTGCAGTAATTGTAGGGGCTGGAACATGCAGTAATGATTTTTGCATATGTCACTGCAAGAAATACTGTCCTGTTCGTGTTACTTTATTAATGTTTTTCCACAAGGAAATGAAAAACTCTAGTTCAAACATTTAACATAGTAGAGGTGACAGAGAATATTAGCGCCAACTAGCTACAAATTACTTTTTCTTAAAAGTAATTATTATTAAATATCCTTCCAGTTTTCCACAGTGAAGTTAAAAGAACATTACACAGTGTTGTCATCTTAGTTGGCCATCTATAGTCAAGCTTTTTGATTTCTGTTCAGACATGTAATGCATAAGGGCTATAATAGATACAACTCCTAGTATTGCACAGATTTACATAGCAAACTGAAATGCCGTTACGAGCCAGATACTCAGCTAGTGTAGATATAACTTCATCACTACACTAATTGTATGAGACATGTTTCTGGCCCATAAAATCAGTGTTCTTGAGGAATTTTTTTTTCAGGGATAGCTACTTAGCTGTTCTATGTTACATAACAGCCACAAGTGTTTGGCTGGGATGATCCTACAATGGGATTTTTCTTTCAGTACTTAATCAGTAGCTGAAAAACTGTTTGGAGCTTTGACCCACTTTTTTGGCATCTTATTCTTTTTATTTGTATATAATGTGTGTATAGTAGCTGAAATTCAAATGCTCCATTCCTAAGTGTGATGCAAAGGAGAATAAGTCTTGAACTAATGTGTGGAAAGAGAACATATGGAATATCATCAAAGCACAGGGCCCAGTGGACTACAGATACCAAATAATAACCTGAATTCAGCCTATTTTTCTGTTCAGCAGTCACTAATAACATATTTTCATCTTTATTAACTCACTCTTTGCATATGTTCAAATGATTTACACAAGTGTGCTTGTAATGGCAAGTTGTAAATGCAGACTGTAAACCCTTCCCTGCCTGTGACCGCAGACCAGCACAGCTACAATAGCACCGCTACACTGAGAAGAGCTGGTGGCAGCTGTTTCAGAGGGAGCTGGCAGCTAAATGGCATTGTAATGGTTCCTGTTCAACGTATGCTTCTTCAAAGCAAAAACCAGAATTTTTTCATCATCGCTTCCTAGTGGAGATACTCCCTGTGTGCCTGGATCTCCAGAAGCTTCCAGCTCTCCCCTCTTGCTCCTTTACCGTAGCATGTGTGTCTTGGTCAAAGGTGTTCTTCCTTCCATTCACACCACCTACCGCAGCAAGTTGCAAGGATGATAGGGCGTAAATGGCAGGATGTCCCCAAGTTGCAGGTACTGACATTAGGAGGAATTTTTACCTGCCCAGATTTTCTTAAGCTTGTGTGGGCAGCATAAAGCAGGCAAGAGAGCATAAGTATACCTCCCTCAAAGGTCACTAGAAGGCTTCTGTTTTCAATGCAATGGGAGCAATGTTGAAGTTGCTCTAAAATTGGGTTGACTCATGTTTTATAGGCATTATAAAAATGTTAAGAGGAAAGCACATTTATTGGATTACTGTAAAATACTATTGTAATAACTGCAGTGTACTGCAATCTCTTGTAGTATATGTGAAGAGAACAGTTACATGTTCAGAATGTATCATTAAAAAATGAAATGGAAAAATATTTGAGAAAGTACTTAACATACAAATAAAGAACAACTAAGCTCTTTTAATATTGAAAAAAACCCACCCTAACAGCATGTGACAGTGGGTCACACTGTGGACTAAGTATCTGGAAAATAAACAAGTTAAGGGCCAAATAATTTTTCTGCATGAAGAATAGAGGGATTTTTTTTCCCCCCCCTCTGCTAGAATGTGAGGAATGTCCAGCCTGGTCTGTACTGCTCGTGGAGGATCTAGGAGGGCTTTGAGGTGGTTATAGTGAACTCTCGTGTTTTAACTGAAGGTTAGATCAAGGAACTTTTTCTTGGTTGAAGGCTGAATAAACCTTTCAGGCTGAGCCACTCATTGACACATGCCTTAGTCTTATCGTGAAATAATGTGTCTCCCCAAAAAATATCACTGGCCGGTGGGCTGTGTGGTGTATGCTTCCAGGCTCTATCAGGCCCACAGAGCGCATATCCTCCACAGTTATCCATATCAAACCTTTGTCTTCAGTCTTGCAAGATGGCTATTTGTCCTTGAACAAAATCCACTGTTTTCCATAACCTAACGCTTTGTCACCACTCCCGTTAGTTACTCAAATTTGTAACCAGGGCAGTTACAGGACAATTATTCCCTAGTTACAGAGCAGCCCTGACTGTTCTTCAAAAGGTCACCCCTCCAACCCTTTCTGCTACTACAACCTTGCCACCTGCACCCAATACATAAGGAAATCAAATCTGTTACTTTCAGTGTTGAACAGATTTCCAGTCATTAAAGTCTTTGAACTTTAGCAAAATCTGAATTTTTACTGTGAAGCTCAGCCGGGGGACATTTTGTGGGATAAATATTTTCCTTCTAGGTCATAGATTATAAGGAAACAAAGATCCAGCCAATTCTTCTTGCTTTGTGTATTGTCTCTTAAGGCTTAGTTTGTTGGATGAGTTAGGATAAAGGCTGTTTCTTATGTATTCACTGATAATCATGCATGAAAGCATGTCTATAATAATATTTTTCTGTAGATCTTAATTCATTCTAGAACACTTATTTTAATATTCTCTGTTGCTTCCCTCAAGAACAGGCTATCCCACTGCAGTGCATGTGGAATCCCTATAGAAAAGGCCACCAGCAGATCTGCATGGAAAGTATGGTTTATTGCCAGAAAGCTAGTTTTTTCCCAGAACTTTTCCAGTCCACACTGAGAAAGGACAGAGCAGATTGTAGGTGGAGGCAAGGACCCATGAATGATTAATATTTGCTACCCAGAAGGCAATGCTTAGTCTTAGCAACCAAAGGCGAAGCGTCTGGGTCTGTCAGTGAGCACTACAACTGCTACGGTTGCTACTATTTTTAAATGCTGCTGTTGAAAGAAAAGTTGGTGCTGGACGATCAGTCTCAAGTGGGCCATAACTGAGCCACGTATTGGTAGCTTTTCCTCTTTGCTGTTTGTTTTAATAGCTGGCTAGAAGTCTCCAAAGTACAGCTGGTTCTTCTAAGAGGTTGTGTTTTGTGTGTGTGAATGCAGCATTTATTATTACATAAGGAAGGGCCGGCAACAATCCCTGGCCCAATGTGTACCTTGGTCTTGGACACTCAGCTTGCGGTAATAAGTGAGGAGTTCTGCATTTTTCTCCTTTTTAGGACTTATTTTTTCAAATGCTCTAGCTTCGCTTATAATAGTGCACCAATCTCACTAGCCTGGGTTAGCTTATTCAGAATTGACCAAGAACTCTGTTTTAAAATTATTTTTATTATAATCCGCCTGCTCACCTACCCTCTGTAAAGCTTTCTTGAATTACTTGCTGTGGTACGAAACTTGTTCTTTCAGTTTGTGCCTCTTCAGTTGTTAATCTAAGCCAAGGGCGCTCAGTTTGCATATCTGACAGATAATTAGAGGTTCCAGTCAATCAGATCACCTTCTGATTCTTCCTACCTCTCACACCAGTCTGGGAGCATTCCCCTGCTGCTGTTTGACATTGTGGCTCCCATATTTGAGGCTATACGTGTCCCCATCTTTTCCCATACATCCTTGCTGCAACTCCTACTTTCCACTGACTGTGCCTGGATTGGAGAGGGATGAGTTTGGCAGCACAGGGAGGGAGGTCATGAGGTGCCAGCAGAGCTGTTGTACCTGCAGTGCGTACCTGGCCTCCAGTGCAAACCAGGAGGCAGCGACTGTGGAACGAGGGCCAGCTTGCTAACGAGGACATGCTTCATTGCAGTTGACCAAGCAGTCCAGATGTGCGTGCTTTCCAGTTGTTGGCTGCCTAACTATCAGTCATGCGCTGGTCTGGCGGCAAACCCTTCTCTTCCCTGAGCTTAGTCAGACTTCACGTACTGATTTACGAGCTACCAGCCAGACAGCTACATCACGCTTTGAGCCATATATTGCTCAACTCTGATTTACATCAGCACTGTGTCTGAGCAGCGTATTTATGTAACCTGCATTAGAGCTGGGTGGCAGTTGTCATCTCTAGTAGCTGGCAGCAGAAAAAATTATGGGTTTGCAGCTGACTTTGCATGTAAAATTTGCTGTCCTTCCTATTAAGGTAGGTAGGAGCCAAAGAGCATACCGGGTAACAGGGGGGAACTCTGTCACACTGAATACTTAAATAGTATCAGAGAATCGTTTTCAGACTCCAGGTCTGCAGGACAGCACAAAGTTATTAGGTATCAGCGGGCAGGAGGCTTTTTCCCTGGAATGAACACCTGTGAAATATTTGCTGACTTCAGTCATGCAAAATGCCTGATGTGAAGTCAAGTGAGTGCTAATGGGGCAAGGGCAGTGATCAATCTCGTCATAGCTGCTAGTGTGAGAATGCGATCAGCTCTTCTAACCTAGTGTTGTCACCTTTTCGTTAGGCTGCCAACCACAGTATGGACAACTTGCAAATGTTTTACATTCTGACCATGAAGGCACAGGCAAAAATATTTTAATTACGGGTTTTGTTTGTCTTTAACTGTAATCTGGAGTTTTTGCCTTTTCAAAAATAACCAACATCCAGGCAATTATTCGGTTGCATTGCAGCATATTTTCTGTATGTATATTGTTTCGGCAGCTATTCTTGCCATAATTCAACCTCTCTTACTCCGCAGTACTTCTCATTAGACTGCAACAGCTTCTGTCGTACTTTACTTTAGAGATTGATTTCAGGCACTGGAGTTTTCAGATTTCAGTCAAATTTTTTTCAAGTACTGTTGCTTTTAAATATCCTTTTCAGTTTAAAATTTGGGCTTCTTATGTGTTTCTGATTTTTAAGACATACCAGAAGAAAAAAACTGAATTCTGTCCGGATCTTCTGTGTCTTCTGAAATATCCTAACTTACTGATGAGTGTGACAATAATATGAATGGAATTAAGTTCCCATATGGTTGAGTTACCAAAGGTACAATATTGAAATCCCCATGTCTTCCTTATATTTAATCTGGGTCATCTAGTCAGATCATCGAATAGATGCTTATGCCTTTCACCCTAGCTCTCAGGCTCTTACCTTTTGAGGGTTGTCTTCACAGGTAGATCAAGGAGAGAAATCCTTTTTAATATCCATTATTCTTTCATTAAGCTATGATCCTGAGGTGTAAAAGAATCAGTCTGAACTAGATCTGGGGTCCCTGTAGTAGCCATACAGTAGCACAGTAGACCCCTGGATTCCCACTCTTGTAACTGTTCAGAGTTAATGGGAGCTGCCTGTCCGTTGTCCATCAAGAGGCACCCAAATGCTTGTGCCCACATTTTTAGGAGCTGTGGTATAAAACTTGATCCGAAGTCCTCTGTGCCTCTGTCTCTGTAATTTTCAGCTGCTTGCGTAGTGACTGTTGGACCTAGTAGCTATTTTCTTCATGTGCATTTGTGAAGTGGTATTGAGTTCCTCCCACGATTGGGCTCCTTAGGCAATCAAAATACTTCTAACAAAGGAAAACGTGCAGAAATGTCGAATTCCTGTTTTCCAATTGCCAGATTTCCTGCAACCAGGAAGACAAGTAGGGAATATGAAAGTGCTGGTATTTTTTCTTGTGTTTTTATTGAATTGGATACTTAGATGTTTTGAACAAATTCAAAGCAAAATATATTGCCATCCTTCAGGACTTGCTAAAACCACTTCATAGTTGCAAAAACTCAGCAGTCTTTTAAGATGGAACTGTGAAGCAGGGAACGAGAGCAGCAGTTATTTCAGCCAGCTTTCTTCCTGCTTTTATTTTTCTTTGCTTGGTTCTCATTATTCTCTCCTTGCTAATCACACTTCTGAAAAATATGATGTTAATATTTTTAATCACCATATCCATAATACAATTGTTGTATTCAAAATAGACAAAAATTCTCTATTTCTTCTTATTATTTTCACTGACGAAGGTTTTAATCCCCTTTCATCACCAAAATAGAAAACTGTACAATTTTGAGTCTTAAACTGCATGTGTATGGGAGGTGTTGTCTTCCTAAGGAATACCTTTCTAGACAAAAATGTGCTTAAAATTTAATTAAGATTGTAAACTACTGTTTGCAGTCTTCATCAAGCAGAGTCAGAAGCCTGATACCATTCACAAAGACTTGGAATGGGGGGTGAAGGGAAGAGGGAGAATGAGCATCCAAGGAAGGATGACTTGCTTTTAACATAACTGTTGTAAATTCTCATAATTTTAAATACGAAAGTGAGTACGAGCTGATCAGATTTTCACACAGAATATTTTTCTATCAGAAAGTGACGATTTGTTTTGGAAAAAGCCTAAATGACGCCTTAAGACCTTTTTAGAACATAGATTTATGTCAAGAAATGAAGGACAGGAAAATTAAAAAAAACACAGTTAAAACAGTTTAAGAGAACATTGCAGTTCTTAGAATAAAAGCTTGGAAATGTAACATTGAGCACCCGCCCCTCTTAAAGCTCAGTATTTGAATTGTATCAAAAAGTGAATATACGTACAGGCATTCCCACAGGGTCTCACATCTCAGGCAGTGTTGTTTCTGAACTGTGTATGACATGTAACCACATCAGGAGTAGTTTAAATAAAGAAAGTTGGATTGTTATCTTGTGTTGGTACCCTGCATTAGCAGAGTGGAGCTTGTAAATATAATATTTTCTGGTCTGAATCTAAACCCAAAGTATTTGTTTTCAGTATGGAAAACATTCTAGTATCTCTGTCTAGGTTCTTTATGTTTTTGCTGTGTTGAAGCGTGGCATGTGAAGATATGTGGTTGAAAATGGAGGAGGCATGTGTGGAAGGGTATAATAGAGGATGTAAACAGTTAGAGCAGACAGATGCAAAGTCAAAGTTATGGTTCTACAAAACACTTTTGCTTTGAATTTTGAAGCTTTCTAAATTTTTTTTAATGTTTTATGGTATTTTAATAATTTCCTAATTTATCAAGTGCTTTAAACATTTATGCCTCTACTTCCTAAGTTTGAGGATTTCGTTGTCTATTTAAATACCTGGAAAAGTACAAGAGGATTTACTGTAGAGTGTAGCATTTCCTTCTTTTAAGGTCTGTATGTCACCACAAGTACTTGTGCTACCCTTCTATGGGCCATTTATTTGCATTTTGTAGGCTTGTTGTGCTAGCGTCTGTATGGAGGGTGTTAAAAAATACTTAGACACCTATTATTAGAGTTTACTTTTTGATTAAAATGGTTAAAATTTTCCACGGATTTTGCAGTACAGGGTTAACTTGTTTCTGTTAAATTTAATCCTTTCTAGGGTGAAGTTGTGGAATTCCTTGATGAGCTGTTAGAAGTAGAGGAAAAGAAGGAATCCTGATGAGTGAAATCACCACGAAGTATTATACAGAAGTGAACACTCACCATTGGTCCTTACTATTGTTTTTGGTCACCTGTAGTTCCAGTTAGATATACCTCAAAGCTGCTCCTTTAAGCTCCGCCTTATGTCACAAGATCCACTCCTGAAAGATCATTTCCATGCTGCACTGACTCCTCCGTGAGCATGGTTTTTCACTGTGCCTTTACACAATTGGTGCATATGGGTTTTTCTTGTGAGCTTTCGTTCCTTTACACAAACACAACAAAGCAGCCTATTTGTATTTTCTGGGCTAACACTAAGGTTCCTCATTTCAGTGCTGTTCCACTAAAGTTATAACAGTACAGCTAAATTCCAAAGAACTTTTTTCAGATTATGAACCACGGAAGACATGAGAGTTCTTTTCTGAGCTATGTATTGTATTATTTATATATGTCTTTTTCTGTGATGATGAATAAAGTGATACTGAACCCCAGTGCACCTGAAAGATGTTAAGATACATTTAAATAGATGAAATAAGATGATTAACAAAGCACAACTAGCGATCTTGTAAAAATTGCCTGAAGATTTCTGTAAGCAGTGTTGATCTTTCTTAAAAACTAAATAACATTCCATTATGTGAAACTGAGGTCACTTAGAACTGAATAATAAATAATTCCTTCTTCCTACCATTTCTTACTCTTTCTATTGAAACAACTTGTGGTTCCTGTGTGAGGTGAGGCCAGTCTTGTATAAAATAATTATGGTCCATGTATTTAGTATTCTCTTCTGTAGAAAACAGTTTGTATGGTTTTTTTTTTTCTGTTTTGTGGGACTATCTGTATAGTTTTCATCCAAAAGTAAGTACAGGTGGAGACTGAGGCAATTTTAAGTGGAATCATGAAAAACACTTGCACATGAATTCCTGACACTTTTATTAACTATATGGCAGAGTCCTGTACAGAAGTACTTTGAAGGCCCCCAAAATACTGTGTTAGAGATGAGTAGTGAATTAGTGCACAAGGCTACTGAAGAGAAGAAATCCCATTGACCTCAGAGGAGTATCCAGGATTTCATCCTTTGCTTTCCTCTTTCAATTTTAAGGACCAAGTTCTGCAAGTGGTTTCATCCTGCTTACATCAAGGGGAGAAAAGAGCATTCAGTGCTTTTATGACCAAACATTCAACTGAGTGGAAGTGAATTGCAAAACCGAAATCTGCTTTAGGTTTTTAAAAAGGCAAAACATGATCTACACTACCTTGCTGAGTTGTTGCTGCCGTAGCTTATGTAGAAGTATAGTGTCTACACTATTGAGTGTCTACAGAGAACGAGAAGGGGAATCCAAAGGGGAATCCACAGGATGAGGTTTAAGTGTCCTCCAGCCTGTGACAGCAGTGAAACATTTCAAAACGTTCAATTTGTATGTGAAAGATGTTTGGAAGATTGGATTGGGTTTTTTAGCTTCTTTAATATAAATCACAACTAATCTGCTGAACTTGATGGGCAGACCATTGTATTCTCAAAATTAAAATCTATCTTTTTAACTTCTTGCCTTTTAACTTCATGAGATTTACCCAGCTCCACTTGTGGTAACAAGACCAGAATCTGGCTTTGAACATACAGAGAGTGTGTCAGATTTCCTTACGCTTTTTGTTCCACACAATATTAGCCCTCCATTTATTGTAATTTTATGTAAGAACTTAACTTTGCCTTTAAAACTTACAAGTAGTTGATTGTAAACTATTGCTTACTTCCCCATGAAATATGTGCATGATAATACCCAGCTGGGGCAGCTTCTCCAGTTTGTCCCTAGTTTGCTTTTGCTGGAGGTGTGTGTATGCTCAAGGGAGAGGTTACTGCTCTGGAGGCCTCTTTTGTCCTTCTGCTTTGCAATCTGCGTAGGATAACTCCAGATTTCCTCCTCAGGAACTGCACCATTGATGTTAAGATCATACGCGCAAATAACGTCATCTTTGATGCTCTAGCTTTCAAATCCAGAAATCCCACCATTAAAGGGCACGGAGTTGGTTGGAGGTAGATGGACGTCTCTACACTGCCTTTGCTTTACAACATTTTAAGTTTACTGTTTTCTTATTATCATTTACCAAACTGAACTAGGAGCTCTGGCAAGCAGCGCCTGTTCTTTGGCTCTTTGTTTCTGTGGCGCCCTGGCTCTTGCGTGCTGTCTGTAGGTACTGCAACGCACAACCTTTAAAGACTTCCAAGAGATGTGCCTATAATTCAAGTTCCCGGGCCTGAGGTTTTCCATAACTCTGCGTCTTGTGTGGAAATAACATGTGTGCATAAAGCTTCTGCTCAGATTTTGCCTGTTGGTGAAGCAAGTAGCATACGCTACAGTAGGTACCAGCCGACAGAAAATCTCTTCCAGGATCTCTTTGGTTTGCCACCCGAAGTTATTTCTTTCCAGTTAAAGAACTCCCTTCCCCTCTCCGGCACTCATTGTTGGAGATTGCTATAATCTTTTTTAAAGAAGAATGTGGTAAAATATTGTAATATTTTTATTCCACCTGTAAAACACTGAGCACCAGAGTTAACCTGTTTTGTGATTCATTTGACTGCAACGGGTTCCACTGGGGATACGTTTAGCACCTATGAACCCTAATTTTTCCTCTTCCTCAAACAGTTACTCAACCGTTGCAAGTCTCTCGGGTATTATTAATTTTCCAGCAAGCTTGGGAGTCTGTCTTTAAGGCTTCCTTAACTGATCTCCTTTCATGTTCAGTCATTTCCTCAGCTCTCGACCTTACAGCTAAAACCCCCTGCCATTGTGCCTTCTCAGGTGGGGATTTCGTGATTTACTAAGATGTCCGTTAGCCAACGATTTATTTTTCTTCAGCCTACGTTAAGTAAGTCTGATGTCCTTTACCGTTCCGTTTAACTTGAGGAGGCAACTGATACTCTTGCGGCCTCCTGAAATGGCACTGTGATCCCTTTTTCATTTTCTTCAAGTGTCTGTGGATTTTTTCTGGCTTTCTTAATTTCCACTACATATGGTCCCAAGCCAGTTCAATCTTAATAAGTACAAGTAGTTCTCAAACCTTTGTTCTTTTCTAATGAGAAATAGCTCCTCTTCCAGTTCTTCAGTATTTATTGTGGCTTTTTTCAGCATTCTCAGGTTCTTTTAACTGATTTTTCTTTTGCTGCTGCTATTGTTAAATGCCAACATTTACATGTGACTGCAATAAATTAGTGTCTTTTCTTCCACTTCTCTGATCCTGCCAGCTCTTCTTGGGAGGCTGCGGGAATATGGTTCTTGCCTCCCTCCTGCCACCCCAAATTCTTGCAGTTGTGAGTTGTCTGCCTCAGACGTTAGCAGCTTCTGCCTAACCCAACGGGATATTTAGATTTTGCCTCCATTTCTTGTTTTGACAAGGCTTCCAGTATGACGCTGATGCTCAGGAAAGTGTCATATTCTTGAAGCCACTGTGTTTGTATGACTGACTCAAACGCAGCATCGGTACCATGTGTCTGCTGACACTGGAGGTAAAACTCACATGAACGTCGGCGGTAGTATTGCTTGTTGTTGAGCTGTACAATTATACTTTTTAATAATTGCTCGCATTTCTCATAACAGAGCTGGCTGTTTGGGTAGTTGCTCTTGACTTCTGATCCTGCATCGCTGCCCACAGGCAAGTCTGCAATAATGCTGAGCATGTCGTTCAGTCACCACTTATAGGTGAAGGGAGGGTGACATCCATCTTCTGGCAGACGACTAGCACAAGGGTCTGCACGCAGTGCGAGTCGTGCGCTTGATCTCTTGTTGGATCTCCTGTGTGATGGGGAACTCCTTGAAAAACTGAAGATTAAACTGAGTCACAAATGCCGGCGCACTGAAGTGGATATTTGGTTATGTGAAAAACAAGATGGATGGCTGTCAGGATAACCTTTCTTATGTGAAAAACAAAGCTTGGGCAAGGGAAGAGGTTCACAGGTTGGAATCAGTACATCTGACAGACTGTGCTAAGTATGTAAGCTTTTTCAAATTAATACCCGCTCATACTAATTCATCCTCATATATAGCAATATTCACTAAAAGAGGGAGAGGGGTGGTAGTGATTTTTCTGCTCGAAGTTTAATTCTGTTCCCATAAAACAGCATCACAGGCTCCACGCTTCTGTGTCTCGGCAATTCCAATAGCCAATAAAGTCAGCTACGAAAAACAAATACTTTCAGAATGATCGGTTCTGGCAAATTCAACGGGAATTCAGATGACCTGCTGGGCTTTTTCATTCACTGTAGCGATTCTGCAAGCAGACCTTCATTAGTGCTGTTGATAATGCATGAGCCAAAAGCAAATTCAAATTGCTCCATTTTCCAGAGCTTTACTGCTTTGGAATGCTAAAATATAAACCAAAAAGTTTGTCGGATGCTGTTCTCAATTCACCTGGAAAGCCCAGCCAACCGTTTTTTCTTACTTGCCAGAATAAGTTTGAGGTAGAATTAAAGGCGGGTCTCCTCAAGACAAGCTATTCCTCTTAAAATCCTATAGTGTGTCCTGCTTTACAAAGCTTTTTCTCATTGCACTCTTGCAATTAATGTCCACCACGTGTCTCCACATCCTTTACAGTGAATTATTGGTCTATATTGATAATGAAGGCAGACTTAGAAAATATTTCGATTTCTAGAGAGTCTTCATGAAAAATGGCTTAAATAGCATGCAAATTTTACAGCTCTGAAAACGGACTTTTGATTAGACAAAGATTTGCTGCATTATAAAAGTACAAGTGTTTATTATGGCTGGTACTGAGAATAAACAGTTGCCTGCATATGCCAGCTACTATGGAAATATGTTTTTAAGTTCTAATGTGAGCTGTAAACCAAAGCTACTTCAGTTAAAAAAATTCAATACTTAAACTGTGGGGAGAAGCAGTCAGTGCCAGAGAAAACATTCCCATTTAATAATGTTTGAACATAGAGCTGTGATGCAGTTTGTAGCAAGGCAGTGAGAAAAACCCACAACTAATCCTTCATTGCAGCTGTCTGAACTTTTGGTTGTCTGCCATACTTTAAACAGCGACTTCTTTTTTCTGGTGACTCAAGACTTGAATGACCTAGTGTGGAGAGTTTAAGCTATATACAAAAAAGATGTTAAGTAAGAAATAGCCAAAGTAAGCCGGGTTGCACGCCCCAGCAAGTCAGGGGTTTGTATCTTAAGTCCTCTTCAGTGCCTAGGAAAAAATATTAAAATAAATGGATACCTTTTTATTTATTTATTTTTGGCAAGGAAATATTCGGTGGTTTAGACACCCATCTCTCCTCCCCTCTTCTCTCTCCTTAGAGTACCGATGCTATATGGAAACTGAATTCTGGAGAGAGTTCGGAATTGTTTAAGTTTATAAATGCTAACCTTTTCTGTAGAAAGACTTTCTAAGTTTTCTTTGATTATTTTTAACTTTTTTCTTCCCTTTGATGTCCCTTTCGGGTAGGCCTTTTAAGCAGTTTGAAGTAACAAATGCACTTTTTCCCTGATTAATTCTTTTGCAAAGTAATAGAACTTCCTTTCTCTGAAATGGAAACATGGGGGTCAGAGGTGTAACTTCATGTGACTACTAACTTTAAAGAAGAAATAGGGACTTCCTGCCTCTGCGCCATTCTCACTATCACTTATCTGAAAAGGGATAAGTATTATCCTGAGTTGGTGGTAACCCTGTAGTTTGACAAGTCTTACAACTATTTAATCATTTCTTGTTGTGACTAATTTTTAAAATGGTCATTCATAGCTACGTATTCTGACCTTTCACAGCTACGTATCATGTTGTATCTTTGCATTACGAATTATTGGATAAGAAAAACCTGTAAATTATTTTCACTGAAGAAAAAAAAATCAATCTATCTATGCACTCCACAACACAATAGTTTTTGAGGTACAGTATGCAATAAGGCGGCACAGCACAATAAACCATATATTGTCATCTAGCTGGCAAATGGAAGGACAAGCACAGAAATTGAGGGCATTTCAGCCTGAGAACTTACTGAATACTTAAGACCCATTATCCCAGTGTTTCTGTACAAAAACCCCCTTTTGGTTGCAAGGGCTTGAACCCCCAAACACTGCCACTGGCGTTGATGTTAACATCCCACAGTGTCATTTCTCAGCTTGCCCGACAGCAAATTTATACAGGGCTCTGCCCAGACGCGGCAGCACACATTCTGTATGAAATGGGCTCCCAGTTAATAGGTGGTTGTTAATAACGGAAAGCACTTTTCAGCTATGTTTTTTAATATCAAGGTGTCTTCTACAAGAATTACCCAAGTGGCAGACCTATCTGTTCTCCATAAACATCGGGGGAAACTGGATGATTTGCACAAGAACACACACAGGCGCTTCCTTTCCCTTTTTTTTGCAACTTGATTTTTATTTAAATACCTCCAAAGAATTATGTTAATGTACATTTTCTTCTGATTCACGAATAACAAGTATTTCTAAGTCTCAAATAAGATTCCTGTACAGTTTGTGTTTGTAATTATATTTTGAGTTTCATTTTCACATGTTCAGTTCCTGAGCCAAATAGTATTGACTTTTCATTTTGAATGATGCTACAGAGAACTGTAACATGTACTTGTGCCTTTCAGTTAAACAATATTTTTAATGGATGTTCCTGTGTTTATTTTTCAGCATAGTTCCATGAGATTACAGATGGTATGTTTTAGTTAACAGTCTCCATAAAGTTGCTTAGTGCGAAATCCATTGTGTTTTTTTTTAAAACGTTACTGAATAAAAAGTAGTTTACAACAACAGAAATTCTAGGTTATTTCATAGTCTAGAATGCATTAAAAGCATAAAGTCATGCATATGTCAGAGAACACAATATTTACAAATCTTTACAGTTTCTGTCCTTCTTTATTTACTGTGGCTCTTGCCACTATTGACTCTTACCACTCTGAGGTCAAATTCTTCAAGATAACATATAGCCATTGGCTAAAAATGCTTTGCTTTCCTTACCAGCACTGAGGTCGATGGCTCTATGTATGACGGACCCAATTCTGCACTCCATGTCATGAAGTCTACCTTCCGTGGAGTTAGAGATGGTTACCACCGTGACAGAATGTGAAACCTGGGTGAACTCTACCCTGCCACCTTTTCTTACCCCAATATTTTGATGTGTTGAACTACTCGCGTATTTTGGCTAAGGCTGTACGATAGAGTGGCAGATGAATTTATTTCTGACCTGCAGATTATTCACAGTTGCCAGTCTTTCTCCTCTTCATTCAGAACGGTAAGGAAGAGTGTTTCACAACACACCAGAACTGTGTTAAGGGTTTCTAGAAAACATTCTCCCCTCTCTCCCTATTAATTTTCAAAACCGTTTGAAATGGAACATGCTGTTGGAAAAGCCTCTGTGTTTTTACACTAACATCCAGTCGAGAAGCCGAGTGTTTGAATTTTATCGACTGGACGCAATTTCTCTCTTTCCCGGGTTTGCTTTATCTTTAGAACCACAATAAGCAGCATTCAAAATGCATCCCCGTCTTCCATACCCAGTGTCCACCCCAGACACTCTCCAGCTGATGAAAGAGCAGAATGGTGAAAATCACTCCTTCTACAGAGTTCATATGGCAGAAGTATTATACATGGCTTCAGTTGCCAGAGGTACTACTGGCTGTGAATTAAAATTCAGTATCTTGGTCAGTCAGTATCACCTTCAGAAAAGCAACCAACTTCAGATAGGGTTCCCCTGGAAAGTGCTTCATCACTGTCTGGCTCCGTAATAAGAGGCTATTCGTCATAACACCTGGAATCAAAGGTGCTCTGACTCCTTTCCTGCAGATACTCAAGGAAGAACGGCACTTACAGTATTCTCTGAATTCCAGGGAGACGTTGAAATTTCTATAAAAAGATTAGTATAAGAATGGCACTTCTTCACTAAGGCTAAAAGAACACCTTCCAGAAAAATACCGTAATGATCCAACATTTGTGGTTGTTAAATTCACAACGCTGAAGAAAAGTACCTTAGTAATCATTGCAATACTATCCATTAAAGTATGGTAGCAAATAGTTTTTCTTTTTAAGACATGTCAGGTAATAATTTGTTACGGTGGTTTACCCCGACCAGCTTGGGCAGGTTCTAAAAAAGGAACAAACACCAAATGCGTGGTTGCTCCAAAAACATCCTTCTCCCCTCCTCCCCTCCTTCTTTCCCTCTTCCACTGAGAATAGACCAAGAAGGCCTGACCAGCCCTGCCATTACATTATAACCAGGTAACACAGAAATTAATCAATTAATTTATTATTAATAGGAGCAAAATGTAAAAGCGGAACAAATTGTAGATGTACTACCAAGCACGCTGTGTCCTGCTGATGTCTCCGAAAGACCCTTGTGATAAAAACGTACAGATTCTTTAGCTCTGAAATGTCGAACATGCTAAACTGATTTCAAAAGGATGAAACCTTTTCTGTCTTCTATGTTCTTTTAGCATTCTTTTTTAATTCTGCTTTCTGCACTGCTGGATTTTAGCATCCATGAGTCATGTGATCCTTCTAGCATCAATATGTTTTTCTTCTGATTTCTAGCATCTCTGCCAAAAGACCCCTGGTTAGACTTTCTGCATTTCGATGTGCTGGTGGTGGTAGTGGTGGTAGCAATGATGTCTGGGTTGACACCTTCCATTCAGTTTATAGACCGAATTTTTCTGCTGCCGTTTTTTGAAAAACCACACAGCCAGGACAGCTGCAACCAGTAACAAGCAGAGAAGAATCACAATTACTGCTATGATAGCAGCTTTACCGGACTTAGGACAATCCTCTCCCTCACATGGCTCGGAAGTGGGGACGGGCTTTTCTCCAAGGCCCTGGGTGAGATTTTCCTGCTCAGCTAATTCCTGGGATGACGTGTCAGTAACGATACCTGGAGCTGGTGCAGTGGTTGCTACTTGTGCTGGGTAGGCGGTTGTTTCTTTTGGTTCTGCATACACAGTGTGATCAGAGGGGCTGACCATCACAGAAGTTTCTGACATGGATGTTTTTAAGCTGGTTATGTCAAACAGTATCGTTGTACCGGGCTCCTGAGTCACAGTTTCCAGAGATGCGGCGTCATCATAACCTCTGCTCACACTCAAGTTCTCCAGACCACTCACTGATGTAAGTGGTACTGGTGTCTCTTTGGCCCCTTCATCATCTATTGTTGTTGTTGCTGCCACAATCTGTGTTAAACTTTCCTCTGGAGCTGGGCTACCATTGCCTGATTTTCTTACTTCAATGTGATTCGGTTGTTCAGTTGTGAGGATGACATCATCTTCTGTTCCCATCGAACCATCAACTTTATCCCCTTCCTCTTCATCATCCTCTACCACTTCTTGTGTTACTGGATAGCCATCTAACCACGACTCATCAGTAATGGCAACTGCATCTATCTCTGCCTTTGTATCATTAGTTGTGAGAATGGGTCCAATGGGAAAATCCTCACTGTCATAAAACATTTTGGCACTGGGTTCGTCATAGGCTGTCTTCACTCCAATGTGGTTATCACCTTCAGAAAACTGTGCTTTAGTGGAATCATCTGTCTCTTTCTCTGACTCAGACTCACTGAAAGCCTCCGATGGAAACCAAAACAAGTTTTTTTGGCTTAGGAGTGACACAGGGGACTCAGTTGGTGCCCTGCCTCCCTTTTCAGAAGTGTCTGTGTCCTGAGTAACACCTTTGGTACTTCCAGTTCTTCCTTCTTCTGAACTTTTACTGAAGGAAAGCTGTTCTTGCTCCTGTTCGATTTCCTCTTTGCCATTGACGTGTTCATTTTCAACAATAGGTATCGATCTGTCATCAGGAAAGTTATCTTCATAGTCAATGTGGGCCTCAGTTTCATCTAGAAACATTTAAAAAAAAAAACACAAAAGCCAACATTTAATTTCTCCAGAAAATTACTGGGCTCATTTGTTACAAGACACCGAGAGGCAAGGTGCAATGAGGAGTGACTTTTAGACAGTATTTTTCATTCAATGTCATTGTTTATTTGAAAAGGGGATGGTCCACCATAAGCTGATAGTCAATATCAAGTTTTAAAAAAAAGTCAGGATAGGTGTCAATGCTAACTACTAATATCTTATCTTTCCAGATTTAAAAACCTATATAAATAATTTGCTGTCTGCAGTTAGAGGACTTCCTTCAATTGCTTATTGTTTTCTCAAACCTTCTCTCTCCCTAACATGACCCTTTTCGCAGGACTTGAGGAAAAATTTTCATCGTATTCAAGCAAGAAATGGGTGTGGAGAGGAATGTATAGCAAAACGTAATCAATTACTATTTGGTCTTTAAAAAAACCAAACAAACAAACCTAGAAGTTTTACAGCACCTTAATCTCTTTTGAGCTGGCTGATTTTAAAGGATTATATTCAGTAGCTTATGTTCAATTTTTTTGTCATTATGCTACTTTTCTTCAAGGACCTTGGTGTTCTAGTGATACGACACCTGGGGCCAGCTGAGCTGAATGGTATTTCTCATTCCATGAGAGCTCTTCAGAGCTGCCCAAGGAAGATCCCTCACTAAAGCTGACACTGAGTTCTGCTTATCTTTATCTGAAGAAAGCAAGAGGTACTCATGACTGCAAGGACAGAAAACTCCACCTCCAACACTTAAAGCCTAACACCTAGATATCAAGATAATATCATCTGTAACCAGCTCTCAGACTTCCAATTTTAAGAAATGAAATGTTACCAAAAAGAAAAGAGGGGGAAAAAGAAACAAAACAAAACAAAACAAACCAGCAAAAAAATAACGGACTGCAACAGAGGGGTGGATTCATCAAACTTTGAGTCCGATTTAGAAATACTCCCCATGCCTCAACAGACCTACCACTCATAGCAAAATAGACTTGACTCAAAGCCTGAAACGAAATGTTTGAATTTGAATGAAATAATGCATTGTAATTTATATTTCTTCCACTCTTCTAAAACCTTAGCTCAATGAAAAATTTTCCAAACTAGACAGGGTGGTTGATTTTCAGCTCACACAAGTTTTACTCCATAGAAAGTTGATGTAATTGCTGAGATTTATGCTAGCATTAAAAGTCCTAGAAAATAGTGCCTTGGGATATGGAAAATAAAACAAACTGAATCATGGTGAGAATTTTTCTTTTTAAGAGAGTGTTTAGTCTTTCATGAAGAGAGTGAAGCAATAGACCTGGCATGACATGGGAAACAAGAAATTAATAGAAGATGTATTACAAATCAACGCATGCATAAAACCTTATCTTTTTTTGCCTTTTTACACTCAACCAGCTTTGAATCACATTTTCATCTGGGTCCCACCTCAATTTCCGAATGAGTCACTTTCTCCTTGGAGACTGCTTCCCAGACTTCTGGCAGAGCCATATTTGGTCTACTCTTATGAAAGATTAGAAATATTGTCAAACCAGTCTGACCAAAAACACTTAGTGGTGATACAGCTCACACCAGCTTACTTTTTGCCAGAACAGCTTAAGCCAGGTGCCAGAACAGAATGAGTATTAGCAAAGGGTATTTTTCTTGGAATAGGGTCCGGGTCTACCATAAACCAAAGCAGTTACGCTGAGGAAACCAAAATGTGCGACATAGCCTGCGGAGAGTTAATACCTCTGTGAAAGCTATCATGCTGGTGAACTGGATGTTCTCAGCAGGTCCTCTCATCCCACAGCAAGAGTGTAGGGTGAAACCTGCGCACGATACAACAGCGCCAACAACAGACCTCTCTCCCTCCTGGTCCCGGTGTCCTCATCTGCTTGTGTAATCCTCTAGATCCTCTCCATCCCCTCCAAAGCAGGAAGAAACTTCCATCTGATGCAAAGACAACTTAACAGACAGGGGAACCCAGCTCTCAGAGTGGAAAGCTTCCTGCTAGGACTCTCACTTTTCTAATTCATCCCAAAATCTTTCCCAACAGTATTTCAGACTTTCATTAATGACTGGAGGGTACCTCTGAATACCAAAGCATTTTAGCAACATATTTGTGAAGCTCTGTGTGGCATTGGTCATCGCTACATAGCACTTACAATAGCTACCAAATGCTAGTCCCACTTTGTCCCTTGTCTCGCTTTCACTTAAGGATTTTTCTGCCTGGCACTCTGTTTGCATGGAAATGGTGCCTCAAGCCATTTTGTCCTCTTACCATACAGTCTCCTGCTAAAAGTTGGTATCTGGCATGCCTGCTTCCCTTAAGTCCAGCGTCTCTCATGACAGCCTACAGGTGTCTATTGGATATATGTGAATTGGAACATCACAGTGTGAGAACCCACCATTTACCAGCTGTGATGGTCATTGTTTTCTTTTTTAAGATGAATCATCACCCCAGTCTGTCTTCATCCGTATGTCTCCTGTACCTCTATTTTTGCCACTCATTTATTTTTCAGACTACAGTAATCCAGCTGAGGATGAAACGTTGATTTTTACATTATGGTGTTGCAGTGCATGCACACACACCCATGAACAAAAATTACAGTCATTTGCTTGTGTTGTCTGCTCCAGACCTATTCTTTGGTTAGCAATATGAATGGGCAGCTAGTATTCAGCCTATTGATCAATATGGATTATTAGAGTCAGAATCCTAGAATGGTTTAGGTTGGGAAGGACCTTGAAGATCATCGAGTTCCAACCCCCCTGCCATAGGCAGGGACACCTCCCACTAGACCAGGTTGACCAAGGCCACGTCCAGCCTGGCCTTGAACACCTCCAGGGATGAGGCCTCAACAACCTCTCTGGGCAACCTGTTCCAGTGCCTTACCACCCTCAAAGTGAAAAATTTCTGCCTAATGTTTAATCTAAACTTGCCCTCTTCCAGTTTCAAGCCACTCCCCCTCGTCCTATCACTACATGCCCTAGTAAAAAGTCCTTCCCCAGCTCTCCTGTAGGTCCCCTTTAGGTACTGGAAGGCCACAATAAGATCTCCCCGGAGCCTTCTCTTCTCCAGGCTGAACAGCCCCGAGTCTTTCAGCCTCTCCTCATAGGAGAGGTACTCTAGCCCTCGGATCATCCTCATGGCTCTCCTCTGGACATGCTCCAGCAGGTCCATGTCCTTCTTATGTTGGGACTCCAGAGATGGATGCAGTACTCCAAGTGGGGTCTCACGAGAGTGGAGTAGAGGGGCAGAATCACCTCCTTTGACCTGCTGGCCACACATCATTGGTGAATACTTAACAACTGTAGCAATATGCTTTCTATAGAATTTGAAGCTCTTCCCCTTTAGTGCCTCTCCTGCTGCGTACTTTCAGCCCTTGAGAAGAAAGTCCTATGGAGGCATATCAGGAAAGAGCGTGTGCTCCTAGGAAAATAAGAGTCCTCAGTCTATCAGAACATATTAAGAGTTTATTGAACCATCAATCAAGCCTCCATCAAACCTGCTGTCTTTGGGCCTGATCCTGCATGTGTAGAAATGAATCGGTGCTTTCTTAATGCTCAGCTGAGGAAAGAAAAAGCCCATTGTAGTCTAAAGGGAGCCTGAGATTGGAGCTCATTATGCTCTTGCTCGTCACCACATAAGGGAGTCTTGTTCCTTCTGACAATCAGATTGTGGCCCAAGTTGTAAAGCTGCTATAACGTATTTTCATATGCAATCTCCCGTATTTGTATAGTTTATGGGAAAGACTATCAACATAACTAACGTTAGCTTCTGGGATGCCAGAATGAAAGCAACTATTGAGCTCTCTGACCATCAAAGGAAATACAGACCCCCTTACTCTGAAGCTTTGATTTATATGATCCTGAATTGACTTACGCAGTAATAATACTCTATTCTTTCTTCTGGGCCTCAGACCTTGAAATGGGGCTTGGACTTGGTATTTAGTGAGTTTGTGTTACCATGACAATTTTTTAAGTCAGCCATGAGCTTGATTTTCCAGGAACAGATTGCACCACTTTTGCCCTTCTTTTTGCTCACCTCCTCAGCACTTTCTTGAGCTTTCCAGCTCTCTGAATTTTAGTCTCCGTACTGAAGAGCAACAATCAAAGTAGATTTAGCTCCACCTCTTATCCAAATAGTTGTAAGCTTTATTTATACTTATTTATAAAACAGCTCTCAACTGATTTAAAAGTGGGTGCATCTTTCTTCCTATCCAGGCAGGTCTGGTTTTAAGAATAGCCAGCACTGAAATTAATTAGTCCAAGACCAAAAACTTCCTATATTTGGTCATCGTTACATCTTCCCCTACCCTGCTGTGGCAGACTAAAGGATCAGTGAGTTTTGATTCACTGTCTGAGGGATTACTGAGCCTGAAATGAACATTTTACAGCAACAGATGCTGAAATGGCATACTACCAAAGATGTGAAGCTCAATTAAAAGGTAAAATCCTTTTAATTTAGCCTTGTCCTTTCTGGGAAGCATCCAGTCCTAACCAGCTTTCATCTCCTTCAACTTTTGATCCTAATGTGAAAAAAGTGACCAAACACAGAGACAGGCAAAAACAAAGAGCCTGGTTTTCCACA
This sequence comes from Vanellus vanellus, assembly GCF_965231255.1. Lineage (NCBI taxonomy): Eukaryota > Metazoa > Chordata > Aves > Charadriiformes > Charadriidae > Vanellus > Vanellus vanellus. The sequence continues at coordinate 63,092,758 of NC_138906.1, read as the reverse complement.
CTCTCGGATCAGTTTAATTTTTCTTCTAGATAGCATATTGGCATCCGAGCTCTATTTTGAGTGTTGCTATTTTGGACAACCATAAAGTGCACTGCATATTTTGTGGATGTATTTTTGGAGTACAGGAAATTGAAACTTGATTCTATGTAGACCATCACCATAAACATTTCTACTGCTAAAAACATCTTTATTCTAAGAAACTAAAAGTAGTTACAGCAAACATTAACAGGCCAGCATCTGCCTTTAAGGATGGGAAGGAAAAGAGCATGTAGACAGATTTGCCTAAGATCAGTCAGATTTGTGAACTACAGCATCTCAAAGAATTATCCATTTGACCAGGATCAGGCACACGAACACACTTCTTTCAAATCAACCGGATCACATTAGACAGAATTTGTGTTGCCTTTTGTCTTTTCCAACAGCAACAAGAGGGAGGATGATTTTTATTCTAGCAGAAAGTCTGCTCATATAAATAAATAACCCATCATAATTCTTTAAACTAATTCGATTTGGCAGAATCAGTTCATACCAGATCGATACTTTACATTAATCTAATACAACCGCTCAGTGACAGACCTGAAAAGAGAACCAAAGTTTGTCATAACAATTGTTTTGACTGGTCATGGACATATTTTGTTGCTTATTTTATTTGTCTGTCACAACTGTCCCTTTGCACTATTAAGAAGGAAAAAAAAAAAAAAAGGCTTTCCTAAATGAGATCAAAAGCCATTAAAAAAAAAAGAAAAATAATGAAATTATGCTGGTTAGTTCTGCTTACAGACCACATGTATGTGAACCGACACTATTCCTTAAAACTCAGAAAACAATAAGAGTTGAATCAGGCAAAAAGACTGGGAGCTGTAGGTGAAGCTTTCGGAGGTGGTCAAAGTCAGCCGAATCCTCCTTACACTGAAATCACAAGTATGGCCCCCACTGTGGAAGTTAGACTGGCTCTGAAGGCACTACACAAATACCCAAGTGTTGACACTGGAGAGGTTTCTTAGATGTGCAGAAGATATGACCTCTCCTGCCACAAGCTTATAGTTGAATAAAACCAAAGCAGTCAAGGGAAGAGGATAAATACATGACATTCTTCTTAGCCAGTTTTAGGGCAGAGATGTGACACGATTTCCCAGCCATCTAATCTGTCTTCACTTTGAGGAAGCAAACTCTGAAGGACACAGTTTAATGCAATGCAGCCCTGACCCCCCCCACACTGAAATGCTAGTATCAATCCTCCTGAAAATGGTTCATTTGGGGAAAAAAACAAACGTCATTTAGCAATGGTTGCTTTAGTCACTGTGCCTGCATGACAGCCACAGCGTGGCACGTATACGTCTGCTTTCAGAACTTACTACAAAGTCAATCTTCAGGATACAGTTTGTGCAGTGTGTTCTCTCCACAGTAACAGAAAAAAACAATAAACTTCAAAAAACATGTGTTTTCAGCTAAAACACAGCGTCTTTTCATGATGAGAAATTGCAGAAAACATTAGCTATACAGAGCCACTTTTTTTCTTAAAAAGCATCTTGATTAAAAATTACAGTCCATTACCTGGTGTACGCAATGTACGTTAAAGCCACTTGCAATGAGCTGTTTTCTCAATTTCCAACATACTTTACTGTATCCAGAATCCACTTACGATAACCCTGAAATGATTTTGTTCAGTTATGGCCATAGCCAAGTTTTGTCACATATTTTGGATTATATGTGTATTGATGCATAATATATCTTTGTCATTTAATTTGCGAATTTGCCAACCGTATGGCTGTACACTTACGTCCTGGGTGCCAGAATGGACCGTGCCTCTTCTAACTGGATCAAAACAGAGAGGAAAGATGATCATAAAGCTACTTCAAAGAACATTTGAGTGCTATATTTGGACGCTGCTACGATGATAGTTCTTCAACTCCGTATTTGCCCTGGGTGAGCAACTGGGAATGTAAAGCTGGGCATTATAATGTGGCAGTTACCAAGTAGGACAGTAATACGCAGCTGTGATACCCGCAAATCTCAGAAAGCTTTTTGAAGCTGGATAAACGTGATCATGCGTTCACGGATGACGTGGAGTAAGCAGCAGCGAGTAGTCTAGTGACTTCCCCCTGGTCTCAGAAGCAGTGCAAGATGGAGGAACAGGTCTTATATCTTTTAATCCTCTGACCGGAGTTTTCTCCCCGTGGTCCAGTTGTGCTGGTGGAAGAGCATCGGGGCCACTTCACGTTTCCAGTTGCTCACCCAGCGCAGACACAAAACAAGGGAACTGTATCAACTTACCAGCCTCTAAACATAGCGCTTAAATGTTCGTTGAAGTGGCTTCAGGACCATCTTTCCTCCGATGTGAGCCAGTTAGGACAGAAATGGCCCACTATGCCAACAGGGATATAAATAAAGTCCCATCATGACAGGGGAGTTGCTCTCTTGCCTCGAAGCACTTAAAAAGCAGTGTGTGTGCTGGTTTCTGGACCATTAATAATTATTCTCCTCTCACCTATGTCCCCAAAATATCTGTCAACTATCTGAAAATCAGGTTTCTTGTAATTAAATTCAATTTTTTTGTGTTTTTTTTTTTCCCGAATTCTTAGTTTTTTAAAAATAATGAACCCTAGCATCATACATTTCAGTCTTCCTGTGAAGCCTCCATTCTTAAAGAATTGTCATCAGAAGCCTTGAATATACTATTATTAATTGAACACATTGTATTTTCTATCCCAAAAGTGTTTGAAAAACATTAATCAAAGGAAGCCCCTCAGCATGAAGTCCACATTGAAATAATCTTAAAAATCATAATCCACAATATTACATCTGCTCCCAAGTTCCAGTGTTGATGTTTGTGATTTTACAGCCACACTTTCCTATTTCTTTTAAAAATATTTTTCTCTCCCCTGCGGCTGTGTGAAAGGCTCAGGCAAAACAGGGGAAATAGACTATTTATTCAGGGAAAACAGAGAAACACACAACTTAAATGGCCTGATTCTTTCCCTTCCTTACTTTAGTGTAATACAGTTTTATTTCTGTGCATGATAAAGCATTTTCACTAACCTCAGTGAAGGAAAAATAAATATAAATTTGGTGCAGATTGTAAGAGATTCAGACCCACTGAGTTATCAGATGTATATACACTTTTTTCCTTCTCTCCCTCCATGCTCCTCCTCCACTCTCCGCAGTATTTCACTTAATCATCTGAACTGCTGTTTTTAAGAACAGTTCTGGAAGCTGAAATAGTTCAGAAAGATGTTGGATTGTTTGGGGTTTTTTTTTGTACATCTATACCCTTTGGATGGTTTTGAATATCCGGTTCCCTGGTGCACAGACATGACCCGTTTCTACTAAGAACGAGTTTGACCTTTTCTCATGGTTATCCGTTGCCCGGTGGTGTATATTCATGAATAAAAATAACTCTCTGCAAGCCCCTGGGCATTAAGGAACATACAGGTTCTGAAATGGATATGCTAATTCCAGCTCATATAGATAGCTCAGCTACCCAACAGCTGCCCATTCCTTTGCTTAAAATTTATCTGTTTTGCCAGAAATATCACCCTAAAGGTGCGATATCTTTCTGAAAAAAATAGTAAGGTACTCTGATGACTGTTCTTAAATATTGGAAAAATTGTGAGCATTGCGCATTGAGCAGGGTAACATGAGAAAGAGAATGAGATAGCAGAATTCAGATTGCATCCACACCTGAACACGATACTATTTAGCCTATGTTTAAACAAGGGAAAAATTAAAAAATTGTTGCTGAATTTAACTAACATGTAAAGGTGTATTTTCTTGAAGGTTTAAATTAAGAAAATATCACTGTTATAATTTCCCAGAGCTTTTACTTTTTTTTTTTTCTTTTTTTTTTAATAAAAGCCTGATTCCTTGAGACAAGTTATTTGGTAAGAAAATCCACTTTCATTCCTTCTAATGGAGTAAATATCTGAAATTCTGAAAGCATGGTACAAGATAAAAAATTGTATGCCTTTTTAATGGAGCAAATTAAAAAACAATACACTTTTTTTTAACTTTTCCATCTCATTGCTTAGCTCTAATCCAAATTGTATTTCTGACACTCTGTCACAGACTTGTTCTGTGGCATGGGCAGCTCTCTTAATTTACATAGGTCTTTTCCTGATCATCCAAAAGGAAGCGGCATTTATCATATATGTAAGGCCAGAAGTTCAAAAGTGCTAAAGCAATTAGTAGGAAAGGGCTAATAAAAGCTCAGATCGGCCAAAGTAGCTTCTTACAAGCCAGTGGACAAAGTCTGGGGCTTAAAAGATGGACAGCTAATGCATTACCCATTTTGCATCCCAAACAAAAATCCAAGAGCATCTAAAGGAGGGTCAGCTCGATTCAACCTAGAAAATATAAAGAAGCGGGGGGAGTTCCATGCCGTGCCCTTGAGAGGTATTGACCCCTGTATCCATGGGGCATCACATACCACCATGGCATCTTGTCCTTTCTGTGAGGAGGATGCTATCTCAGGGGCCTCAGTGCGTAGCACCACATGAAGATGTAAGGCTGGTGATGGGGTGATAAAGCCATGGACAGCCTCAGAATGTCCGTGGTAAGGAAAGATGTTATTTGCGTGCGGGCTGTGCTTAGTGCATGCCTACAAAAAGACACCGGCTTTTCTCTGTACTTGCTCTAGGTTCCCAAAGGCGAGAACAAACACCAAGTTTTCATTTTAGTAGCCTGCTCTGCAGCAACTCTGTGGCTTCGTGTGCAAATAAACATAGCGGAAGACACACAAAAACAGCATTGTACACTCTATCTGGTAAACAATGTCTTTGGCTCACTAATGCTGCCACGGCTTTTGAACTACTCCGCAAAAAATACCTCTGATATTTCTTGTAACGTCCATAGTAATCCCTTTCCTTGAGTAAACAAAGTAAGTACATTGAAAAGTTACCAACCTCATCCAGTAACAGAATGAGCACATACAAGATTATAAACAGCCGATTTCCAGAAAGGGGCTGATTCTGATATTAAATACGCAGGTGAAGGATCTTCCCAAAGGTTATTTTCCAGTAATTTAAAATTATGTTCAGTACTAAAGAAAAATGGTATTGTGGGAAAAAGAGGGAAGATGGTGGACTGGAAAGCAGGAGCTGAATGATATCCCTGGGATAAGACTCAGTGAATCCCTGAAGTGGGGTTAGCGGATACGGAAAAAAATAAATATGGCATTCAAAATTCCAATTTTTTATTTTGTATGGCTCCTGTTACCCAGGAAGAAACTTCATGCTCATTTAAGTATGAATAAATTATCCTCTCCTGCGGTTTACTGGAGATATCTACCAATGGGATTGTAAAAGCCCTGTTGGGTCAACCAAGACATTGATGCTCTAGCCACCAAGACCTTCACCGGGACCGCACTTGTCCAGGAGCCATCCCTGTAAGCATGAAGCTGTCTTGATAGGGCTGATGAGAGGCTGTGACCTCCCAGAGTGTTGCTCCATGTGTTGGGTGAGCTTACCTTTGACACAGGCCTGAACCTGCCCATACCACTCCCCGCAGCTGTCGCAGAGCAGCGTGAACGCCGTCTCCTTGTTGCCCATGACGTACCCCTGGGCGCAAACATACAGCAGCTCGTCCCCCATTTCAAAGCCAGTGTGGCCATGCAGGATGGTGTGGGGGAAGGACGGCGGGTCCCCGCAGGGCTTGTCTGAAAGAAAAAAAGACATGATATTGTAGAGACCTTGCAAAAGTCTTTAAAAGCAGTGCTAAGAGTGGTGCTGAGAGAGTTACCCTGAGGAAAAACTTACGTACATCCACAGAATTCATATATCTCATCTGATTCATGCCCTTATCCTCATTCATAACTATTTTCAGCCTGTAACTGGAAAGGTATATATTGGCCTACAACTGCGGCATGACAGCTGTGATGTTATTCATAGAATCATCAAATGGTTTAGGTTGGAAGGGACATTGAAGATCATCGAGTTCCAACCCCCTTGCGATAGGCAGGGACACCTCCCACTAGACCAGGTTGCCCAAGGCCACATCCAGCCTGGCCTGCAACACCTCCAGGGATGGAGTTTCCACAGCTTCTCTGGGCAACCTGTGCCAGTGCCTCACCAATCTCAGAGTGAAAAATTTCTTCCTAATATCTAATCTAAATCTACCTTCTTCATCTTATTGTTCTACATATATCTATTCATATCTATTGATATCTTCTACATCTTATTGATGCGTAACAGTGATGCATCCAGAGGGGCTTTGTTTCCAACAAGTCAGCCCAGGACATCAAGCTACAGCTGTCTTCTTTGCCTGCTTCTACAAAGGTTTGGGTAGGTTGGGATTGGAAAGCAAAGGCTTGGACACAGTCATTTTTCTTAACTGCAGAAAAGCTTGTGAAATTGTTTAAGGCTGGCACTTTAATATCTACGACACTGTAGCAAGCAGGTAAAGGCTGGGAAATGACCCAGTCCACGTTCACAGAAAGGAAAGGTCCAGGTGGACAACAGTCATTTTACAAACTCGCTCTAATCTTCTAGTCTTTCTCAAACTCAAAAGTTTCTTCCCAGGTACTTGAATTTCCCCTATTTTAGGTTAGAGACACCCTAAAATAAATGGTGACTTGTGCTCTTCAACTTAACAACACCCAGGGGTAACATAGCGCTGCTCTCTGTGAGAATCTGAAGAGCTAAATTTATCAGGACATAAAATCAAACAAAATGTTTGATAATATTTCTGCTGACAGCACTAAAAGCCAGGAAGCAAAAATTACTATAAACAATAACAAAACTGATTCGAGTTTTTTTTGTTGCATGAAAGAAGTGCAGAGAGGAGGCAGAGAGACAACTGCCAACACCATTGTAAACTGAATTTTAACTCTCTTTTTCAGGTTTGAACAGTCTTGGCTATTGTCAACAAGGTGGGTCAAGATCTTCTAAACAACTTCTAGGCATTGCGGTTTCTCTTCTCTCAAAGGTCTTCCTCTCTCAGAAGTGCTCTTCGAGAGGGGTTTGCTGTGTTCCCTTTTTCCTCCACGTTTTTCACAGTGCCTTTTGGAACAGAAATTTCTTGGTTACAGAAAAACAAAACAAAACACAAAAAAAAACAACAAAAACCCTATAATGCAAGAACATGACTTCACCAAGAAACCCAATGGACAAAGTGTGCAGTGTTGGTATAAATAAACACTTCTATATTCTTTCTGAAATCTGGGATTTTTTCTGTGGTTCTAGAGCCCTTTTTGACTATGGAAGAAAAAACAACCGTTCCACTTGCCAAAGTGAACTGAAGATTCAAAACCTGCTTTTGTCCTGATACAGAACAAGCAAAAATGAAAAGGTTAAGAGGTGATAGCTCAGGAGTTCTGGGAATGATATGGCATAAGGGAAACTTGGAGCCAGGTTTGTGTTCTAATATTGATCTCCCCTTTTGAAACAGTTTGCCTTTGTACAAAACCCTAATTACTTAGTTGGCTAAGCAAAGATTATGTTCCTCAGAAGCTGAAAAAGCGACCTCTAAGACTATGCTTCCAAACACGCAGAAGGAGAAACATCTTCAGAGACCATCCCTGCTACTTTACTAGAGATTACTTTTAGGACAGCATCAGCACAAGATCTTACAAACAATATTTCCATTGACACCAATTCACATCCAAGGTTTTCAACGGGCAATAGTTTTGACAGAAAAGCTTTTTTCAATCTCCTTTTTGCAAAAGCTCAGGCTTTCCTGCTTTTGCCCCAGGGACATTCTGCAAGATCCTTGTGAGTCCCGGCTGCAGCTTTTCCCATCATCTACCCGCTTCTGACCCAGGCTTAGGTAAATACATGTTTATTTAGAAATATGATGTATTTATGTTGCCAGTTGTTTACCTCATAGTGAAACTAACATCCTACGATAAACAACCGCACTCTATGAAAGTCCTGTTGGATCAGGCTTTTAGAAATTGTCTGACAGACCTGGCTAACCACTTTCTCAACCGGGTATGCTGAAAAACATCTGCCACTAATTTAAGGGACACGCTACTGAAGTCAGAGCTTTGAAGTCTATTCTCCATACTGTACACATACATATATACTGTCTAACACCTTCAGAAGTTAGTGGGAGTTATGCACACACACACTGACAGAAAAAACAAGCTCTTGAGGCTACACAAAGCTCAGTTTATGTACAGTCTTATGGAGGCTTGGCATCCGAGGAAGTGAGGAGCAGTTAGCAGCTAATGCCTTTCCTGTGAACTGGTCGGATGAATAGAGATTGATGTGGATGAAAGGAATAAAAAAAAATATTTTATTGCCTCATAGGAAGGCTACAGACCCTTGCATTTCATGTACTTTATTTATGTAGCTACTTCCATCAGTACAAATGGGAGCTGTGTATCTGCTCTGAGGGCAGTATTGATCCCAAGGCTGTATGGGACAATTATATGTCAGAGGGTATTCTTATCTACAAAGCCTTGTTTCTTAATCCTGTGGCCAGGGGAAGTAGAAAAGTAACACTTACATTAGTTAAATATGGCAAACATATGCAAAAAGCACGTTACAACTTTCCAGGAAAGAAGAAAGCTGAAGGGAGCTTTACTGTAAAATTTGGCAACAGATGTGGTAACAGAGAATTATGAGATCCTGAAAGAGAGTTCTGGCTGACGGGCGAATAGAAAGAAAAGCAGAGATTTTAAAGATGTTCATGGATGAACATTATACGGGGAACTTTTGACTCTCTCTCATATGAGACTCTGTAAGGTCATGTCTTTGCTGCAGAGCATATTGAGTGACAGCATGGACAAGCATAAATGGAAGCTGATACCCTGGAAAGCCATACTCAAGTTCCTACATCCATTTTGCTGCTGTCCTCTCCTGTGTAAGAATTTTCCAGGTTGCAGCATCTTACGGTTCCTCGTCCTGCTGCAGTCTCAGTTGCTATGACAATTCCTGCTCAGCCTTTTGCCAAACCTGTTCTTTCTGGTACACGTACAGAAGCGACACTGGCACAGCAGCTCATCAGACTGAGCCACTTCTGGGGACAGGCTTCAGGTTTTTGTCTGCAGTCGTTGTACCAGGAGCTGGCAAAGCATGGGCTTGTTTGGAACAACAGCATGTGCTCAGTGCTGGCATTCAGGCCATTCTCTTGCTGGAAGAGAGGAGGCAGATCTGGGCCACGAAGCGTGACAGAGAGTGTGTTGGCAGCAGCTTGTCATGTAGAGGAACAGTAGTGCTCTTTGTTAAGGCGACCACAGGGGTTGCCTGGAGTGGTGACGCTGGTAGATGAGGACTGGGCTCCTCCAGTGCTGAGCTCTCCATCTGGAGCACTGCTTTTCCCCTCATCTATCCTCCCATAAACCAGCATATTTTCTTAATGCTTGCTAAAAAATGAGCCCAATACATGCTTACCAGTAGAAGAGGCTGATGTGCTTAATATTTGGGCCCCATCCAGCAGATCCCATGCTCTGCCTGCTTGTGTGCAGGATCACATCTCAAACCTGGGAAACTGGGCTCTGGTTCTGGACATTGCGACCCTTCCTGAGTTTGCCACGTATTGACACTGAGGTCAAACACATAGTAGAGCTCCATACATTGATAGCTGACCTCCAGTAAGCAAGGATGGATTGGGTTACACAGCGAGACAGAACAGCACAGGTATGAGACGATGTTGAAGTACACAGAAGATCCTCATGTCAGCAGTAATTTGGCATAGACTGTCTCCTAGAGTGAAAATCACTGCTGCAGTCAATAAAGAACTCAATATACACCGGTAGAAATCAGGACAGAATCAACATCTGACAACTGAACAGGAATAAGTGGCAGAGCAAAGATATGTGTTGAGCATAGATCTGTTAGGGCTAGTGATGACTCTGGTTACAGGCCTCTTAGAGGCTCAATAACTATTTTTTACAAGGGACTGAAGACACCTCCTGTTAATTGAGCTAGCACATTCAGTTGTGATTGGCTTTTAGGAATTATACTCTGAAGAGTAACTTTAACTACAAGGTATGTGTGGAAAGGAGTTTGTGACAGGTGATTTCTGACAAAGAGTCGACACACGTCACTTTAAGAACACAGCACCCCTCCTCCCCATTCTAGATGCCTCCAGAAACATCTTCTTGATTTAAACTACAAACATCCCATCAGTTTGTAGAGATTTTTTTGAGATGTCTTGATGAAATACTGTCTACAGAAAGGACAGCCTAAAATCAATGCAAAAAATATCAACACAAAAAAGATGCAGACTTCAGCTTCCACGCCACCTGGCAGAACGGGGAATCTACTGAAATCTGATTACCTACAATTACTACTTCAACTGAGTACCATGCCCTGAAAGCTGACATGAAACATCCTCTTTGATGTAAAACATCCCCTGTTACAACCACCCAATTCAGCAGAGTTTTTCCAGAGAGACCACTGGAATTTATAGGATGTCATCTCATCGTTAAGAAATTGGAAAATGCAACCCTGAGCGCTCAGCCCTGTGAAAGATGAGTGTGGATGTTTGTTTTTCTTCTTGATTGCAGAGACACTAAAGTATATGGAATTTTTCTTTTTGGATAAAAATACCGAGTATAAACAGAGTACAAGGAACCAAAACTCAATCATAGCCAATATAAGTGCTGCTTGTAAGCTACTAATGTTACGATGCCAATACTTCTTTCATCAGAAAGAAGAATTTATTGGTTTAAATGACATCACCAAGTAGCTGGAAATTCACTGTCAGCTATATGTACAGCTCTGGAAAAGAAAGCTATAGCAATGAAAAAATGAAAAACTTCATGTCCACAGCAAAGTATGACAAACACAAAGAAATGGTTCAAAACTTACATAAAGCAAATTGCAGTTTGATTGTTTTTGTAAAATACATTTAATATATTTGCAAAGAATAATATATATAATTTATTTAATATATAATATTACATATTAATATTTATTTAATATATAATATTTATAATATTATATATTGTTATATAATAATAATTTATTTATTTAATATATAATATTATATATAAATAATATATTTAATATAATATATTTAATATATTTGTAAAGAATACACTAATTCTTTCTTTCTTACTTACTGCTAAAAAAGGCAAACTGAAATATGTACATAAGCCACCAAGCTTTGATGGGTATCTGGAGCCAGCAGTCATGTTTAACAAAGTTTGATTTGCATTTATGCTGTATGCTACCACAAGTTGCTGCCTGTTTAGTTTTTCTATGGTGGCAGCAAATCAAAGCCTTATGGAATAGCGATCTTACTTGTTGCCTGTAAATATCAGTGGGTCACCGAAAGAAAGAACCAGTAAAACTTGGGAGCTATTAACAAAGAGATCTTTCCTTTGTTACATTTTTAAAAAACACAAGAAAGGGAACCGAGAGGATTATATACATATGAAATTGAATGGTCTGCGCTCCTACAAAAATAAAAAGACTGGTAGGAAAAATTCCAGCTTTCTGTTTTTCTTGCTTTATCTCTTTTATACTTTGAGGCATTTTCTTATGAGCTTTGATAGAGAATAAATACACACTCTGGGGGCCAGATCTGACTTACATGTGGTACTCCATTTTCAGAATAGGCAGAATGTAATATATTTTTAGGTAATTTTTGGCGCTCAGGGCTAAGAGAGAAATTTTCTGATCTCAGCAGATCCTGAGCTGGTACAGAGTTGTCTTCCTGGCTCTAATGGCTGCATAAAACATTTGTTTACAAGAAACTGAGAAGACACATTTCTCTGTTCTGCAAAAAATGCAGCTATACTCACAGCATTCATAAAACATTACCTCTTTCCCTGTCAAACATAACTCTTAGCACCAATTCCCTGTAAAACATAACTCACAGTACCAAGGATTGCTGTGATTCTTCTGTGTGCACAGAACAAAATCCATTTCAGAAGAGCAGCAGAAAAAAAAAAGGTACCTCTCTCTTCAGGATTTTTATTTGTAAAAGCCTGATCCAGCACACCCAGAGCTCTTGCTGGCGTCTGACCGCTGCCCTGGCTCTTGAGGCATGCTGAGGCATATGCTTAAGCAACTCAACTGAACTCATTCGCTTGCTACACGTTAATTGAGTGAAGGTCAATTATATATCAAGGCCTAAGAAGGGAATCTTGTGATGGTTTGTACTAGAAGTTCCGTGGTGGTTCAAGATGCCCTTTGCACAACCCTAAGAAGTGAAAATAGAGTTGTGAAGAGTTACTATCATCAACTTAGTTTCAGAAGAAGGCTGATGTGACTGTTCCCTCTATCCACCCTCAACCTTCCAGTCTGTCTGCACATTTGGCTGATTTCAGCCAAGTCTGGCAGAGAGGGAAAACTGCTGAGTGTCTGCTCATTTTGGCAAGATGAGTTTAAAAGAGGAAAGAGCCAAAGCCAGGCATCTTTTCCATCCGGAGATGATGGGTAGAAGGTGAGGTTAAGAAACACTGGAGAAAGAAGCAGATGAATTTCATATGGGACTGCAGGTTATTGGTTGGAGATATGGAAGAAATGAAAGGCCTTGTGGTTATTGTGCATGGGGACATTGGTCTCAGTGTAAGAAACCTGGGATTTATCACTTTTGTCAAGGGAAAACAACTTGCTTTTTGTACTTGATTTCAACACACAGGTCTTAATACTATGTATTACCGCATTATAACTGAAATTGTGTCAGTTAAAAGCAATGTCCACTTTTCTGAAAGAAAAATAAAAAGTACTTGGGAGGTTTCAGGTAAGAAACCATTCATTAATCATAACTTAGACGTGTAGTTATTAGCCACATGTACAGAACAGCAGAACAGATATGCTATGTCTGAAGCTGCGGTGCGGGGTTTGCTGTTGTTGCTTCTTACTGGATATTTACTTCCCCAAACTGGAAGCGGCATCCCTGAAGTGTAGGATGTTCTTTCATCAGTCAGCTGCTTTGCGCTGGCTTGTGTGTTGCTGTGTGCTACGCTTGCATGTTAAGGCTATTTCCTTTCCAGACTTTGCTGTTTTCATACCAACTACAGAGTAGCCTCGTTGCCACACAACTTTGCTCAAGCCTTTCTGTTCAAGCATCGACTCTGCATCCAGAATTTTTTAGAAAAGGGGACCTCATTGTCATCCAGAAACGTTTCTGTGTGTAAGCACTATTTGGTGAGTGTATTGGCACAATCATCCCATTCTGTCATCAGGAAACTCCCTGCCTTGTACAAAACATGTCGTTCATAAATTGCCTCTTCTTCGCAAATGATCCGAATTTTCCCATGGGTTTTAAGTATGCAGTTTCTGAGTCCTATGCAGCGCTCCTTCCCAACAAGAATTGTCAGACTATGTTCACCTTCGCCTTTACTGCCCTCTTACCGTGAGCGGTAACCAAATGCAAAAGGCAAACACAGTTCCTTCCCCGAGATCCAGCATCTACGTGTAAGCTCTGGCACAGCAGGTGGAGACAGACAGGGGAGCACAAGGGCACAATGGAACAATAGTGACCAGAGCAATGATTTCAGTGCCCCACAGCTGTCCCACCCACCGCAAGGTTTTTATCGAGGGGGGGGAGAGGATGACAAAAGAGAGATTTGAAGGAAGACAATGAGAGAGTTTTGCAGATGTTTACAGGGAGCTGATCCTATATGTGAGGGGCAGCATGGAAGAAAGCACAAAGGTGCTTGTGTGACAACATTAGCAACCGGGTGACGGAGCTGGCATCGCTCATAGCAGCACGGAGCCTGGAGTTGATACCACGAGGGTTACTTGAGAGGATGGTGCAGTCAAACGCTGTGATTTTTGAATGACTGGGTGCACAGCAAATATGCATCACCTCTGCCACATTTCACTTCAACTATATTTTCATTCCTACTGCTGCCACTGACTGTCTAGCAAAGTGCCTCCGTGTTGAGAATTTATTTTTTCTCAGTAAATGCCATCTGCTTGCCCCTGCTTTTCTTGGAAATGAGATGCGAAACTTCACTGTGGACATCAACAATCTGTTTCAGGGGTTCCCAAACTTCTTTACACAATCCTGCCTATCGGTAACAATTTACTTTTTGCCTTCAGAATCCATATTTGCTTGTGGGTTCTAACATTTGAATATCAAAAAGTTTGAGCATCAACTTAAATTGGAAATAATTTCGTTTTCAGAATCATCCATGATATATCAGAGTCCCTGGCAGGCTAGTCTATATTTGTTAACAAAAAAACCCAAAACCAAACAAAAATAAAATGGGGGCAATGAAGTTATTTGCATACAAATGTTGTATACTGATAGATACGTGACAATGTGGTGTTCTGCGGTTGGAAGCCAGCTTTCTGGGTTACATTCACTTACGGTGCTATGTATGGGAGATGCTTCAGGCATCTCAGTTATATTGCTGCCAGATATATTCTTTTCCATAAAGTATATCCTATGAACACCAAAATGGGTTCTTCCAGATCAGTAGCACTGTTTGAACTTGCTAAACTGCAGCAAAACCAAAAGATAATGCAATTAATTTCCTGCAACCAATGTCTTTGCAGCAGTTGGCTCACTTAGCGGAGCGGGCGACTACTATAAAGATTTATTCCTTAACATCTCCTCTTTGCCTCTCAGCAATAGAAAAATTGAAGGCAAAACTATTAATGTTGCAAGACAGTGATGACTGTGCATTATTTCAATAGTATATCAGTGCTGACCTTCATCCTTTACACAAAAAGCATCATATTGGTCATTCACAAAGGGATCGGTTTCAATTTTAACATCAATGGCTTTCACGCTCTGCTGTTTGCTGCCCGTCTTTCTGCATATAATTGTCCTAAAATAAAGAAGAAGAAAAAAATAATCAGAAATCTTCTGGAGTTGTACATACAGGTGAAATTTGGAGATCTTTTATCACAGTAGTCAAGCTTTACCTTCAGCTTAACTGTTTAAGAGTTGGCACACAAGGCATTAGTGTGGGAAGCTCTACGAAAAATGCCAAGGGGGAATTAAACGTGATTAAAAAAATGTTTGCTGTTGATCAGTTCATGGCATAGGAAGCAATAAATAATGTTTATCTTATTATATTCTGTAATACTTCTAAACATCGGACCAAGTCCCAGTGTATTTAAGGCCACATTCTGCTCTCACATTCCACCAATACAGATTCCCACCAATGGCACCTGGATAGAAATGAATAGAAAACTCAAGATTTGGTCTGAAAGATGATAAATCATTAGCATTTTGCATTAAAAGGCCACTAAGGTTGCATACTTAACTGCTCAAAAGCTAACACAGGCAAGCTCATAAAATTCATCCAGATTTCCCGGAAGAAAAGCTGCTATCTTTTTTTTAACAGTAATTCCGCACCTTTGTGTAAACTCCATTTCTTCTGGTTTGGTACTCAGCAGTACCTAATTCATCCTGTTGCCTTTCATAGGCTTCAACAAAGGTAACAAATCTGTATTTTGTTTTACAACTCGTAGATGCTGAACATGAAAGAAGAGATTATTAATTATCTCTTCTCTCAGCTGTACGGGCTGCTGAAAACTAACAAATAGAAGACAGCTTGTTGTAGAAAACACTGGTTTTACTGTTACACTGAAGGTTACAAAGGCTGGGAAAGCAAATTCAGCCCAAATTTTTGCAGCTGGATATTAACGGTGTGGGTTTTATTTTTTTGTGGACAGCAGGTTTGTAGAAGTGTTGTAGGGTCAGCTATTCTAGAGAATGCTTTCCACAGAGGAATCCTTCCAGTGGAAGAAATTTATCATTTTGTATTGTGCAATGGTTGAACTCATTTTGCTGTCAGTCCCGCACTCAATTTGGGGCATAAGATAAATGTTGACTAACTGCCCGTTCACTGAACGTGGAAAAGATCCAGTGGAAACCCACTATTTGATCATGCACTTTAAGTACGATATAACAATTGATTTACACAAGTGGGCTGAATTACGATTGTACGGACAATCTTCATTCTGGCATGTGTTAGCTTTTGAGCAGTTAAATATGCGACTTTAATGTTCTTTTAAGGTAAACAAACAAAAGGAACATGAAACAAGCCATATGGTGGTGATCACGCATACATACCAGAATGGCTCCTACCACACTTCTGCTCTGGAAAACGACATGATGTCATCCCCTACTAAAATCCCCTTTATGATTTCAAATCAAACGTGTTTCTTTGGACGGAAAACACCCATCGATTTTTTGGGGGGTCACCTGAAGGACAATATTGTCCATACAAGATTAAAATCAAGTTCTCTCAGAATTTAAAGTCTGAGTCCTCTCAGTCAGTAATCGGGCACCTGGACAAAAGTGATTCGATCTGCCAAAGTGAGCGCAGATGACTGGGAGGATCAGGCCATCAATTAGAAATTTTTTTTCTGTATTCACATATTGTTCCCCTAGGTCTTACAAGGCCTAAGTGAATGAAACAGTTATGCCTCCCTTCAAAAAGTGACTTACCAACCAATCTTTCCAATAATTACTCACGCACTTAGGTACCCAGATCACTTATGCCTTGCAGCACTGAGTAGAGAGATACAGACACGTCTGTAAAAATTTGTGCCTTTTGCCTGTAATTGTGTACTTCGGACTTAAAAAACCCAACAGTTTTGAAGATTGTTGCCATCATAAAATTCTGGTCTCTGAAAATCAGGACACATTCCTTTCCATGCTCAATCAAGGAAGAAAATTCCTGATAGCCGGAAGCCACTTTTGAAAATCTTATCTTGAATTTTCTGATTTCTAGTTCCAATTTCTAGCCAATACATTTTGCTTCTGCCCAAAGCCCTGTAATTTCTTTATCATTTCTTCAGGAGGCTAAAAACTTATCTGTGGGTGACACATCCTTGGTATATTCAACTCCTCTCCAAAAAAGGATACCTGGTTCACATATAAGATTGTGTACTTGAAGAGCAAGTTTTTTCTTGCCTTTTTTTCCAAGTATTTTACAATGAATTACAAGTTTGTAGTTGATAGAATATCTTGATTGATTAATTAGTTTTAAGAGCATTTCTTAGCTTCTATCCAATGAGAACAAACTTACGAAGGTGTATCTTGCATATAGTTTTAACATTATACATAAAGTAAGGTTTTAAAAGACATTAAGATTATTGAAATTTATTTCTCACTAAACTTTTTTCCTACATGAAGTTTAAAAATTTCTCTTCCTGTCTATTTCCTTGTTTCCTACAACAGACCAGATCCTGGTTAAGCTTTTACTTAGGACTTTAATTTGGATTTTTGTCATATTAAAATTAATCTGATTAAAACTGCAAATGTTCTAATGTAATTCTTCTGAGACAAAAGAAGTCGACCTGTAAGTGTACAAAAAATAGAAGAAACAAAAAGAAAAATCTATTTCATCTCTCCCATTCCTCCTTCTCTGTCGGTAGTTTCCTATCATGAGCTCAATCCTGAAAGCTTTCAACATCTTCAGTAAGCTGTCATTACCGTTGCTGAAAGGAGCTTCAAGAGCGCTCAGCATTTCTCATCAGTGGGTCTAATGATCAGACCTGCAACACCTTTGGCATAGAAATAGCATCTTTGCAGTCAGTAGGACTCCAGGGATGACTAAAAATATTCAATAATAGTCTCTGTTCTCCGAGTTCTTGAGGGTGGGTATATCTTTCCCGAAATCCTAAAATGCTAGGGTTTCATCGATAATTATAGATTAAATACGTAGGTACGCTTTTGTCTCAGCCCTAAAAGGTAGGGTTTGATGCTTTTAACTTTGTTACTTTTTTCGTTTGAGGATGGAAAAATGGCTATCGACTCAGAATTCAACACGTTTTAAATTTTCTTCAGAAGTAGCATTGCCATGCTGAAATAAGAAACAAAAAAAATGTACATTTTTCCTACTCTTTCCAGCACCCAGCTGAGAGGTTGTGGAAATGTGTTGCTTAGTTTGTTTCTTTACTATTTTGAATTGTTGCACTGGGGCATGCATCATGGTTGAGAGAATGCCACAAACTTCATACTTTTTTTTAGGGATAAATCCACCTACCCAGCCATTTAGAAGAATGTAGTCACGCAGGGAAATTTAATTCTATTTATTGCTACTTTCATGTAATAATTGAACTTATACTTAAATAGACTTGCTCATTACTCGTCTTAGCATACATTGTAATCTGATGCTTAGAGCAATGCATCATTTTGTATCTTGTGTTTAAGAAATAGATGAAATCGATGCATTTTTCCTTCTACAGAGATCTCTTATGAAAGTAGGAATGCCCAGAAGAAACATACTGAGTTCAGACTGAAGATATTCATAATAATCCTCTATATTTAATACACATCTGCTTGAAACATCCACGCATCCCTGAAAACTACTCTTACACAGCTGTGAACTCACAATCACAGCAAAAAAATCAATCACACATACTATCGCTATAGACCGTATAAGTACCATATACTATCAGTAAGGTAAAAATACAGTTGGGAAAGGACAGGTTTTACTGATGTTGACAACAGCCCCTACTGGGAGGGTGCCTGATGGTGTCTCCTCTGGTTCCTTGACCAGCCAAGCCAAAAATTACTGAGAACCTTCTCAGTCCACTGCTACCCATCCTAGAAGGACAACCTGCTTCATGATGCCTCTTCTCCTCTCAAGTGGGAAAACAAGAGACGACAGAAACTCTGCGCTATGCTGAACCTCAGCTTAATTTCTGCTGTACAATATGATTTATCCAATTAATAACAATCAACAGTCCTTCCTCTGTACCTACACCAAAAGAAAGATCAGAGGTTGGCCAAGCTGATCACTGTTTCCCCTTTCATGTCAGCTTTCAGGGCATGGTACTTAGTTGAAGTAGTAATTGTAGATAATCAGATTTCAGTAGATTCCCAGTTCTGCCAGGTGGTGTGGAAGCTGATCACTGTTTTCCCGTGCCCTGACTCAGATACTGCATTTATCACATGAACACACAAGGAGAATATTTAATATATAGCACAATATGGTACAAACCAGACTTCCTAAAAGCCTTCCGCTTACTCTTGCGCTGGTTAAATTTTTTCTAATCTATTACTCAGCCAATGAGTAATCGGTATATTTTACACTTCTAATTCCTCTGTTCAAAGAAGGAAATAGCAGAAAAGCTGGCATGAATAGTATTTATTTCACAATATGCCATAATATGCCATTATGTAATATATATTGTTAAATATATCATAATGATATACTCGATCCATAGTAATGATACCTAATTTTATATACTGTATATATGCATGCATAATAGATATATAGAATAAACACATAATATTTTTATATAAATAATACATTTTGCTTATAGCAGTATCCACTGGTATCCACTTCTACTTTCTAAGTTAATTACATAGCAATTTTGTAATACTTGAAAGATTTTCAGTAAACCCAAGTTAAAACATATGGAGTTAACAGCTGAGTTTATGTGACATAGCGTGATCCATCAGCACAGAAACCAGTAGGTGGGACTGGGACGTTTTGTAGTCACTACTTTATCTGCCAATTGATTGTAAGTTTTGTAGTCTTAGTCAATAAATTCACTGAACTGAGTCAGAACGGTCTTATGACATTTATTCATAGTAGTATGAACTTGCATATGAATATATTCAACTCAGAAGAACATCAACAATGCGTTAGCTGAGGCACTGTGAAAGTCTGTTTCATAACATAATATAACTCTAACAAACCTTCCCCTAATTAGAAAGTTAAAAACTTCATCACTTTTCATAGTCAAGATAAATCTTTAACATCCTGTGCTAATGTTTTTCATGGGTCAGCTTTACCACTTGTGTTTCAGCAACTAGGTGAGAGAAAAAAAAATCAGTACTCTGGAAGCCAAACTAGAGGATTTTTATTCTTAGTCTTTCCCTTCTGTAGTCTGGGAAACTGCAAATTATAAAGCTGGCTCTGATGAGAAATAAAATATAAATGACATGTTCACGATTACTGAAGGGAAGAAAATTTCCCTGAGAAGTCATGAAGGGGAGCACAGGTGGGCTTTGGAAAGTCCATTGACTGGGAACTATAGAGGCTAATTTTGGCTGGATGTGACCCAAAGAAAGCAGCTGCTAAGTGTGACATGAAGACATTCCAACAGCAATACTGCCACTGGAAATGTCAAAAGGAGGTCTTACCAAGGCAGAACCAATATCCTTGAGATTCTTAAAAATATACACCAAAATGCAGCCTTTTGTGCTTAAAATTGTACATATGACTACTGAAATAGTAAGGCCTCTGTTCATTAAATAAATATGGCCCATTCATGCAGATTTTCATACTGTAGCCTAGTATGAAAGATTTTATATAGCCATTTTACTATAATATCGCTATGTACATATAATTTGAGCATGCTTCGTGCACGTAGAGGAGAACCATGTTGCTTCCTGGCCTGGACTAGTTGGGTGCTCAAAGGCACGTCAAGTGTCACTAGAAAGTTGGTTTTACCTAATTTCACTTTATGGGCTCCATTTTAATCCATGGCTTTCAGAGCAGATGTTATTGATTAGTTACCAAAGGGTTTAAAAAAATACAAAAATATTTGCTGAATGTTATTAATTTACAAAGAAGCTCCATTCTCAGAAAAAAGGCTTTCAGATCGGACAAAACATTAGAGAGGTTCTAAAAAAAAAAGGGCAAAATATGTGAAGCTCTTCTGAATATTAGAAAATCAGCCTCATTAGGACTAACTGGCAAGTCAAAATCCTGGTATTAGCCGCTCTTGTGCATTTGCTAAGAGCAAGCATATCCCCTTTCTGTCTCCATTTTTCTAGGCTAAACAAACTCATCACTTTTAATCACTTCTGATAAGAGAGGTGCTTTCTTAGACCGATCCTAGTCTGAGTTTATCCTTTCTGAGTCTGGACACCAAGAATTACATTGCACTGGTTTAGGTGGTGTCTCACCAGCGCCTCGTGCAAGCCCTTCAGTACTGCCCTCTCTCTCCTGGAAGAGCTGCTGGATGTCTTTTAGGAGGACTGCGTTTCCTTTTTTCACAATTTCTATGTGAGTTATTTCATTTTACAAGAGGCTCACTGCCGTCCTGCGTTCTGTGACTACACCCAGCTCTTTCTCCTGCTCTGCCTTCTCCAGCTGAACTGCTAGCTCAAGGCAGAAATTCCTATTAGTCTTCATGTAATACCGTTACATTGCACCCCATTTCTGTTACTCCATCTCTGAAGTCAGGTTTACCTTCCTGTTGAATACTGTGATTTTCCTTGGTCTTAACAATGAGTCCTAATCTTCCGGCATTAACTCATTTCACTAGCGTACCCCTACCTTTTGGGCCAAAGTTTGCTGAAGTTTTGCTAAAGTTTTAAAGTTGTTAAAAAAACCTCCCAGTAAAAATAAAATTTAAAAGTGTGCGTCCCAGCTGAGGAAATGGCTTCTCTGAGGGCTGTCATGCTACAGTTTAGCAGATGGTGTTTTGAGTGCTTGTCCTAGAAAATACACCAAAAATGTATTTTCTTTTGTATGATGCTTTTCCTGAAAAAGCACATTTTCTAAAAAATTCTTCAATTATTGGGCTGTCTGCTTTACAAGAACTGTGGCTGTCATACTTAGCCCATGATGTCTTTGCAGGTTGTGCCAAGAAAAGATTCGCATCTCCCCCAAAGCTGATGCTAAGTGGCTCATGTCCTCCTTGCTCAGCGATACCACTCCTTGGAGTAAACCGGTCATGTCCATACATTAAATTCAAGTCTCTGGACTGAGCTTCATGTAGAAATCCCTGTTCCTGAAACACAATTACTTTGTTTCTTCTCTGTATGAGTTTTTCTGAGATGATTGATGAGAAACAATGAGAAGACAAAGTCATCTTCTAGCAGAGCATGACACCAGCTGTGGGCTGTGGGATTAGAGTTTGTGACATGAAGGCACTTCAGAGTGCAAGACCTCCTCAGACAGTTTCATAAGCAATTTTAGCATTTTGAATTGGCCCGTGTGCTGTCAGCTATGTCTGGATTTTTCTTTTGAAGGGAATAAATTGACCTACCTCATACACATGTCTGGGAGCAAGCTCATATGCATTCTCATCAGGCAGCAGAGCACAGCCTTGAAAAAAAACAAAGAGCTTGCCAAACTGACATATCATTAGGACTGTTTCTCCGCAAATAAGCAAGCAGGCCTGTTATAGCGTGTACACCTGGATAGATTTCACGGGGCCCACAAGTCCAAGCATTTACACACACAGATGAGAGGACTGGCAAGGGTTAGCAACTGACCCTTATTTCATTCCTTGGATATTGCATTTTTCTTTCCCGAGAAATGTGCTGTTATTACCCCACTGCCAGGTGCTGGGCAACTCCCATGCAGTAGGCAGAAAAAGAAGTAGGTAGTCTTGTGAAATGTCATTTCTGACTCTTATTATTACATTTCGCACTGGTGTCATCTGCAGTGAGGGCCCTGTTGTGTTCAAGACTGTAGCAGCATTCAATAGGAGTCAGCGCAAAACCCAAAGAGCTAACAAAAGGAAGGAAAAATAGAGATGAAGTAATTTTCCTAGCAGCAAACATCTGGTCTGTGGTCAGCCAAAAAAAGAACCCCAGTCTTCTGACTCCCACAGCAAGGCTTATTCTAGCTGACTGTGCTTGCTCACTCCAGAGTTATCCCCTCTGAGAGAAATCCCCCAGGGACTGGGTAGGAACCAGCCCCGGGCAATTTCATGCAAAGGAACAGGTTGACACCCTGCAGGACCTCCATCATAGAACAGAAAGTCTATGCAGAGGTTCAAAGCCCTTCTAGAAGGGATATATGGCTTCATTCTTCTGTAGACAAATAAGGAATGGGATAGGGAATAGGACAGCTTCAGCTTTTCAGTCCTAGAAAAGTGATGGAAATGAGTAAATTTGCTATAAATATCTTAGTACAAGCTGTTGAGGATGTTTATAATTTCTAAAACCAATAGCTGCTTTCTAATATTCTGTGCACAATTAGCAGGGCTGATCCCAATAAAAATTGTGTCATGTTCATTTTCCAAATTTCAAAAAACCCAGAAATGAAAATAAGACCCTACAGAACAGGCTGCCCAGCACTGGAGTACTTGACACGGGGTTTTCCAGTATGACATTTGAATTCAGAAGATAGCAGTGAGAGCCCTTCAAAGAACTCTGCCACCTTTTTTCATTTATATTCTGGCGGATCGCTTGCTGGTTTTACTGACTCATTTGTCTGACATGCAAATAAGTCGTAAGAGTGTCATTTTAGTATAAATAGCTATTAGGGTTCATCTGACAAATGAGACCTGCCTAACGACGTTTCATTTCCTGAAATGTAACAATGTGTAATGCTTTATAAGTTACACATTTCAGGACTGACCGACTTGTAGATGGCTTACTTCTGGGCTGCTGGAAGAAGTTATCCCTTATCCTCTTACCCCTGTCTATTTGTCAGGGGCTCTTCTCTACAAGTTTCCAAGCACTCAGACCTGCCAACAATGTCCCTGAATTCTGAATTAGTTCGGTCAGAACAACCAAAAGTTGAAGACAAAAACATCCCCTTATGTCTGTGAAAGACGTTCTGTTTGAGGCTGCTCAAACCACAACACTACCAAGTTCATCATCTCTTTGGCTTTGCTGGCAGGGAACTATTTGTTTAAGCAATTTCCAACCTACATCAGCTGAAGTGAATCATATTTGTCAAGACCTGCTGCTTGGGCTAGCCCAGTTCGCAGGGACTGCAGCGGTTTAGAGAATGCAAAGTGAGCATCTCCACCAGCAGGTTGGTGTCTTCTTCCACCAGCATCACTTTCTGCAGGACGATGGCTTTTAACACCCTAACTAGTAGCTGGTTGCCCACCCTGTTAACTTCTTACTTAAAATAGGCAAAAGATGAGCACCTCTACCAGTCACTGTGGTGGGTAAGTAAGAAGTAGCTTGAAGTGAGCTGGGCTAGAATGACCTGGTTGGATCCAACAAAGGATCTCTTATTATAATCTCAAAATCTTTGCGTGCTTACATATGGATCCATATTTACATATGGGTCATCAGAAATTTGACCATCACCCAAACTGGGCTAGTTCTTCAGACTGAATTCTCCTCTTTGCCCATATAAGAGGTATAGCCCAGAGAGCAGGCAGCGCAAACACGCTCACGCTGACTCAGTGATGTGCCTCAGTCATAACAGGAGAAACTCCCCCAGGTTTCCGGGCCCTGATTTGGCTGTAAAAATAATAATAAGGACACAACAGCCAACAGTGATGGATATATTTACTAGGAGTGGGATTGTAATTATTCACTAAGACCATAAAATATCCATCAGAAATGAACAAACCACTGACTTGTGCAAAATTGGAAAAATTGATCTAGAGGTGAAAATGTCCTTACATCTCTGCTAGAGCTCCTGTTCAGTTTTAAGTCCATGTGGTAGAAGGAGGACTGAAGCGTGTCAGAAAATCTGCAACGCTATAATGACTTCACTCACATTGTTTGTTTGTGTTTACTTCTACTGCCAATGTCTAATCCGTTTTTCCTCAGGGTAAAGGTTGGGAAACTTTCCAGGCATCAAATAAATAAAACAAACTTTTTGGGAAACTTCCCAGGCATCACATAAATAAAACAAACTGCATTCTTCCTGAAATTAGGAACTTCTTTTATCATGTTCCCTCCTATTCGTCTCCTTTCTGATGCACACGGTCCAAGAGGATATGGGAGAATATTGGACTAAAGCTCTGTGATCTGCACTGGACGCCAGTCAGCTGCTGGGAGGAATCCAAGGTTTTAGATCCAACCTATAAAGTCCTGAATGATTTTGGACCTGGCAAACATGGGGAGGGCACTTCTCTCCATGGACCATGCCATCACATTTAAAGATGTGAAGGTCCATCAAGATGAGTAACAGTGAAGAGTCATTTATTTTGGAAATATTTCTCCCTACTTCTGTAACCTTCTGGGCACGCCGTGAAGCCCGCTTTCCCCTCTCTGTGTTAAATCAGCTGAGGAGAGTATGGATTGAGGTTTTTCTATTTACCAGCTGTCCTTTATCCTTGCTATCATGTTTCCATTTATCAAGTAAATGCCCAAAGTATTAAACAGAGACCTGTAGATACATTTTAAAAATTAACTAAGTAATTTAGAAAAATATTTCAAGTCTTATCTCAATAGCTTTTTCATGCCTTTAATAATTCTTGAGTCCTTTTTTGAACCTGTTTTAGAACCCTTCTTAAGATGTGGTAACAGTAATATGTATAGTATTCCAAAGGAGGCTGTTACACTGGCCTATATGTGTATGTGTACATATATTTTTTTTTTTCACATTCTCCATCTCCCTCCATAAGCACTCGAGCAACTTCTTTCTTTGTTTGTTTGTTTTTTACTACAGCTGCAGTTTGACAGAGGTTTTCTTTGTGATGTCCATAGTGATATCCTCATATCTTTTCTGGGCTGATAGAGGTAAATCAGAACCCCATAAGATATTTTCAAGCAGACTGCATATTCCTCCTGCACGTTCAATTATCATTGAACTCCATTTTTCATCATTTTGCCTGTTGATCTAAATCCCTCTGAAAATCTTCGTATTCTACTTTGGCTTGTCCAACCTTTGTCTCATTTGCACACTTTGCACTCAACCGTTTATTTCCTTCTCCAGAGCTGCATCAACTAACAGCGAAACCAGCACAGCCTTTTTAGGCATTATACTTTTCCTGTTTTTCCCCAGCATCAGAAATATCCAGCTCAGCGAACCAAGTAATATACATTCTGGTGCTTGCCCAGCCATGGGTAAAATATTCCCAGAGAAGAAAGCATCAAATTCCAGCTCTGAAGAACTATTCTCTCTGGTGAAGCTCTCCAGTGAAGGTCAGATGTGGTGACTGCGCAGCAATGGCATGCTGATGTGCCCCCACAATATCCTTCCTGACAAATAGTTTAGAGACTTCCATATTAAGGACAGGTTTACTGGAGGAATGGAGTACGGAATGTTGGAAGGGATGAAAAACCTTCCTTTCCCTCCCATCAGTATGATGACGTGTACATTCTCACATCGTCATGGTGTGATGTGTACAATTCTATCGCTGTATCCAATTTTTATATTGGAGATATTCCGGGATAGGTCCACAGCTGGTCTATTAATAGTTGTAGCTCCAGTGCCTGCAGTAATTATCTGGGGATCTCTCGGGACTATCTGGTGTTATTGCTTATATTAAAAAAAGAGACAGTTCCTTCTCCTCCCCGTCAGTACTCCTTACTTTCCTAGCGCCGAGGCTGTATAAAAGAACTTGCACAATAACTTTGCCACGCACTTCTTAGAGAGGGATATAGTTTTCCTGGCTCTTCGGCCTGCGTGACACCTCAGCAACTGGCTTAAGAAAAAAATGTTTAGGGTTTAGACCACTGCCTTACATTCTGAGAGATTTCTGGATAACTATTTAGTGACTAAAAGTGCATACAAATAAATTTTCAAACAATTTTTTCACCTGGGGGAAGAAAAGAAAAGATTACTGGAACTAGTTGCATTTGTTGTTGAAGTTGTTTAAACATCACCTTTCATTAATAGTTGCAATTTTCTGTCCTTTGGAAACGGTATTTTATCGTTAAAAATAAATATTAAAAAAACTCAATGCTTGCTTAAATAACTGATAACTGTCACACAATCCAATATACACTAAAGATTAGGAACCTGGAGACAGTATCTTGATAAAACAAAACTTTATCACCATTGAGCATTGACAGTAGATTAGATATTACCCTCTAACACACGAGAACTTTGTAAAGCACCTCAAGGGAATGAAAGTACGTATTACACTAAGGCTGTGGCTGGTAAACCTGATGAAGGAAAGACTCAAGAGAGAAGAGACTTCAGATCTACTCATGCTTCTTCTAGACTATTCCTGTATGGTCCCAGCTTCAGTGATGTGAGACTTTTATGTCAACCCTCAGCTCCTCCATTTTTTTTTTTTTTTTTAATTGAATTTTCTGTTCTGAATTTGGTGTCTTTGTCAAATACTAAGCCTGTCTACCTGTACCTGAGGCATGCTGTGAAGACTTTCCTATTGGAGAAGACTGGGCAGTTGGGATGTAGGTGCTTGGCCCAGTGCAGTGCCACATTGCTAAACTTGTGTGCGACTGGAATGAGCCTGAGTTAGCTGGAGTTTGGGAAGCCCTCATCAGCCATGGCAGAGCGACATGGTGACAGGGTTCTGCTGCTTCTGGGACACAGCTAGCACCTACGTGGTCATAAGTCCTCAAAATCTTAAATTTCACTGACAACTTCTGAAGTATTCATGAAGGCTGACTTTAGCCTCCTGGAACTATGATCAACAGAGGGAAGTTGTTTCCACCACAGGGCACTTCTATGTTCCTGCTTTGAACTGGCCTCTATGGGGGCAACCACGCAACCTGGAGAGGCTGTAACAGGCCACTACATCTTGCAACGCTATCTGTAATGTAAGACAAAACTCAGCCTAGTGCCATGTCAAGCCACCTGAGCTACCTCAAACAATACAATTCAGCACATCGAGTGACAGTATCAGCTCCCTGGTGAGCTTTCTCAGCAAGCTCTCTACCGCTTTTGTATTACCGTATCTAAGTACATATAAAGTCATACCTATGCATGCCCGTTGTCAACTCAGACATGCATAAATGCCTGAGACAGATACGTGGTTTCCATGAGAAGCTCAGTGACATAATTCAAAAGGAAAGAAGAAGAAGAAATTACTTCAGATCCGTGAAATGGATAAACATTTGTGTCCCTGCAATATGAGCTGTACAAAATTCTGTCTGTGGAGGGAGTGGCATATTTAGCTATATGTCATGGTGCTTGAATTGTGGACCACGTTTTCCAGTTAATAGTCTTAGTCGAGGAGGAAAACTCTCGTGACAGCTGTCATTCGTACTTCTCAAGAAGGGTTATGCTGTTGTCCTTACCCAGTGGAGCCACCGGCGAGCCATCCCATGGTGCAGCCAGCGAAAGAACAGTCCAGAACAGCCCTTTTCAGTTCTTCTGCAGTTGCTAAGCGAGCACTCAGGTCAACACAAGCTTTCTCAGCTTCAGCTAAATCCAGACCCTGAGAGTTGTTCTTGGACTCAAGTGCAAACACTTTCCCTGCAGCACCAAGAAAGGACATGTCACTCATCATGGTATTGTACTCAATACATATTCAACAAAAATATTGCAAATTATTAGCAAATAAAGTCTCCTTGCTTTTATTAAGGTCATTATAATCATAGAATCATAGAATTGCTGAGGTTGGAAGGGACCTTTAAGATCATCAAGCCCAACCATAATGAGCAACCTACTTCTTGGAATGAGAAATTTTATCAACACGGTAAATACCTTTGTGTTAGCTGTTTTTTTTTCATTTTGTTCGTCAACAGAAAACCAAGTATGGCTAAGACCCTATTCGTTCCCAGCCCATATGATAAGCTTGTCTTGCCTCTACCAGTCTGGGCTTAAGATCTGGAGAGAGGAAGCACGACACTCTATTACATGCACATGTGTAGTCAGAGTAGGAACATCTCCTGTAGGCCATAACGCTGGAATTCATTACTCAGCATATTACAGTTACATTTATAAGAACTGCATCTATCAAGTAAGCACAAATCTAAAAGCCAGTATTGCAACTCACTCTTCCACATCAAAAATCGTTTTATAGTTATTCTCTAAAATCAAAACTATGTAATTCTGTGGCAACTTGTGCTAAACGCTGCTGCAAAGCCACTTTGTTTTCATATCTTTCTGGAAGGACAGAAGGAATTTTTTTCTTAATGGAAGGCTTTTTTGAATGAGCATGAGAACATATTTAGCATAACGATTTCTTGTGTTATTTTTATTTTCAGTTTAGTTTATTTTACTTTAATTTATCTAACACTGTAAAAGCTGTAAGGGTGAAAGTTAAAGGTTTTGGCAACTTGGAACAGGGCATTTGGGGTTTTGGCAATAAAGCTTGAGAAGTTACTGGGTTATGGAATAAACACATTAGCTGGATGTCTCCAGAAAAAGAAATAAACAATGAGAGAGTTTACAGTGCTGACATGTAAACTGCCGCTAATATCATCTTTCTGAAGATAACATCCCTCAGAATACCTTCTAAATTTCAAAGGTACAGATTAAAGTTGCTTGCAGGTGCAGAAAGACAACTTTCAAGCACTGTTCATTCACTAAACGCCTGGAAACACTTATCATGTGTTATTTCAAAAATAGATTAGTGGTAATGGTTATATCAGGGCATAGCTTCCAGCACATACCGAGTGTTCACTATGTATAGGACATATTGACCAATGTCAGGACTCCTTCAAACCGATTCAGACTAATTCTGTACCAAGTGCCACCCCCACCACATATTATTTCAACAAATCGATAAATCTGAATATAATCCTAAATATAGGGAACTGATACAGGTTAGGGCTGTCCCTGACAGCTTTCTCTTCTCGCCTGTGCACAGTTTAAACCCACTGCAAGAATCACAGTCCTTACAACAAGAAAAAGCAAAGTTTCTTTCAAGTAAAGATGTCGTTTGTGTGTACATTAGCTAACAAGCACAGTTGGCTCCTGATGAAGATTCCTACTTTGGTGGGAATTCTACATGCGCACAGTAAGAAGTCTTCCTGACTGGGGCAGATAGCAAATTAAATAAGCAGGACAAGCAGTGATGAGAAGGAACAAGAATTCAGAGTACCCAGAGTGATTTTCTCATGCAGTTAGCAGCAGTTGATCAAGGAATGCGACCAAGAAGCACAAATCAGTGTCCTAAACCCTAGACTACATTGTCTCTTGCTTCTCAACTATAATCAATACCATGAACTGTAATTAGAGCAGTGAAAAAAAGCCAGCCTCTACAGTCCTGAGTACCAAAACCTCAGGATTCTTTGCAGAACGTCCCAAATAATGCACATGACTAACACAGGCTGTTGTTTCCAAAGCCATGAATCAACAAAGCAGAGATGCGTGGGGTAGGGAGAGAGATAATAAAAGCAGAAGGATGATGGTTTTAAACGATTCCTAAGTTGCAGAACAACTTTCATTAGTTAAGGTAAGCAGGGATTAAATGTAATGCTTTACTGAGGCTTTGTCCCAACTTAAAACTTGTCCATGTTCTACATTTCACAATTTGGCTGTCAGGATTGAGATGCATCATCAAAGACATATAGAGCAAGTTTGTGCAGCGTATGACTTGACTTAAATCACAAATGTTAGTTTGACACAGCAGTAAGCCCTGTTTTCCAGTCATTTGTATTTTAGTTAGATGACTTAAAGAAAGGAAAACCATTAAGGACTGAGTTCCATCTACTTATAATTAGAAGAAATTAAGTTCATCATTTAGACTTTTTACCAGTAATTGGCAATTACATTTTTAGAGGAGTTTAGCTAGCCAAGACTGAGGCTGAGACAGCTTTCCTTAACTACTGTTACAGGTTTGCTAGTACTTAAGATAAATCAACTTTTTACTAGAAACTATGAAGATACTGGTTGAAAACAGTCTTGTCCTTCGAAAAGGTATCTGGGACATCCAAATTGTGTAGGCAAATAGGTTTTAGGACAAGCTAGGAAGGACATACTGGGTGAGAAAATTACAGTGAACTGCTTTATAGGAAATTTTGGTTAGCCAGAAGTGGATAAAGGCTGAGCCACTTACCAGACCAACCTGGGAATCTTCCCCAAAGCTTTAGAAGCTCTGTGGCTATCTGCCCAGTTTTTAAGATGTGCCCTCTGTTTTGCTTAATTTCTTACTTAGAAAATATAACAGCAAGTAAGGTTCGCTTATCTGACACTTGACCAACGGAACAGATAGATCCCCAGTATCCTGAGCTGTGTCACATTACTGAGGGGCATTTACAGGAAAAAAATACAGGAGACATGCTAGCACGATAATAGGAAAAATACTAAAGCTCATCAAAACAGGAAATCCTCTGATAATAAATAAGACTACAACTCCAAAATTGAGTTCTGCACCTTTACGGTGGTATGGCTAACATATTCAATTATTGAATTTTTCTTACTTTTAATCACAAAAGTCATATCATTTTCAAGCTTGGGGTCGAAGGTTCCTGGTTAAGTATTTGTAAAAATTTTATCACTGCTAGTTGTAATATAAAGTTTAAAAAGAAAAAAGTTTATCTCACATACTGGATGATATCGCAGACAATTTCGGTACGGGGATTATGAAAAATTCAAATGGTATCCCCTCTCTCTCTAGCACATTATGACAGTGTGGAGTAGATGAAATCCATTTTCTCTCTGAGATAGAATCAAAAGATGTGTTGCCATTCTGTTTTAAATGTGCAGTTTTATATGAGACTGTGCTCTATTTCCATAAGGCACAGGATGGAAGGATTATGTCTTTGTGTTTATTTGTGTGAAGAACATAGTATGCCTTTGGCTGTGGTACCTTTGAGCAGCCACCATGTTTGAGTTCCTTTGCAACCCTCTCTCTTCATTTCTGCCCCATAATATTTGCTTCCCATAATGCTATGATGAGACAGGTGATGTGGAAATTTATTCCCAAAACTCTACATACTTTTCTGAAGCCTTTTCAAACAAAGCCAGTCCCTTTGGTTTCAAGATCAAGCTGCAAATCCATGGAAAGTCGCCTTTGTCCAGAAGGTGTAACACCCACCTTGAATTTTTCAGGTTCATAATGAAAATGTCTTTGTCACAGTAAGTTTCTTCAGGTTCTCTTTTGAAACCAGGAAAAAGTTTTAATGTCATTGGTAAGACACCAATGATAAGACTTAATTCTTGCTACTTTTAATTAACAGCTGGGCTCATACCTCAAGGAAAATTCACACTTGAAAACAAAGAGAGCCTTTCTTTAATAACTAGCCTACATTATATCAGTAGCCTCTACCATCATCTGATCACTATTATTACAGAACGTTGATTACATTTTGATATATTGACAAAAGAATATTTTTTATTATTGATTGGCACTAAAACTTTGTCAACATGCAATAGCTGAATATAGTTTTCACTTAAGAGTTTCCCAATATAGCCTGATTGAAAACATGCTCATAGAAGCACAGATCTTGGGGCTTCTAGGATTCATTTTTAACACCTTGTTTAATTCCTGCATAACTAGACTGTAGATTTCCCCCAGTAATTCCACCTTTGAGTCCAAAAATTCACGGTTGAACTAGAGCATGTCTTTTCGAAAGGCATCCAGTCATGATTCAATGACTCCAAGTAATGGAGAATTTACAGCACACTTTATAGTAAACTGTTCCAATGGTTCATTACTCTCACTCCACCTTATTTCCACTTTCAACTTTTGCTAAACTCAGCTTCTAACAACTGCACCTTATTATACTTTCACAACTGAACAGACATCTACGATCAGATATTTGGAAGCACAAAAAAGGGACTCTTCAAAAATAGAACCAGCCCCAAACCTGTTTTATTGTACTTTTAGGAATCTCAGTTGAATTAGCAGAATTTTCTGGGTTACCAAGAAGACAGAGTTTGGCTAATTTATTTTAATACAGTCACAGATACAACACAAAGTTCTTTTGAGGTGTATAGACATGGTTCAAAGCCCATTGAAATGGGTGCAAAGTTCTCCATGTCTTCAGCAGGTTTTGCATCATGCTTGAAGAAGAAAGATTAAACTGCATAGCCAAAGATACTTTGAAATAAAAATGTCTCTCACTAATAATGTAATCTGAAATCACTTTAAAATGCATGCCCAGTGTGCTGATCTCATGACATGATACTTACTAGTTCAAAGGATGAAACCTAATTAGTTCCAACAACATAAAAGTGCTGAAAGATGTGCAAATTTGGAGTCCAATTTATTCTTACTTAAATGTTAAAAACTTCAAATTGAGGTAAAAGAGAGCAGGGGAAGGGAAGGTCACTTCTGTACTTCAAGAGCAATTTAATTTCCATTTCCATGGCTGTGTGTAACAATGGCCATGATTGTAATAGTAGTAAGGGTGGAGGATTTAGTAAAACTGTACAATTACAGACAGAGATTTGGGTAATTACCAGTTCTGTTTAGTGTTCATGAATGTAGAGTTTATTTCTGTGAGAAACTAAAGTGAATGATGTCTTATTTAATTCAAATTGCTTAAAATATTACATCATCAGAAAAATAGCAAAAATGGAAGGTCACCTTTGAGTTCCTCCTCAGCTAAATTTAGTTGGAGCTTAAATTTTAATTTTACTACAGGCTTTAGGATCAAATAGTTGGAATTGTTTATATATTTATTTCTGCAAGATGCAAACATATGTGCTGTTTTGCAAGTGGGAGCCTGAAATGCTTAGACACCTGCTACTCAAATGCTAGTGTCTAGAGAGAACAGAAAAGAAAAAGCATATTTTTTTCCTTTTCTTTACAAAAAGGGTGCAAAGCAAGCCAAAGGAAAGAGTACAGTAGGTTTTATTCCTACCTTCGACATCAGACATATCTGGTTCTAGGTCAGAAATATGCAGCCCGGATCCTGCAGAGAAGACATGGACCTCTTGGAGCAGGTCCAGAGGAGGGCCACAAAGATGATCAGAGGGCTGGAGCACCTCTCCTATAAGGACAGGCTGAGACAGCTGGGGTTGTTCAGCCTGGAGAAGAGAAGGCTCCGGGGAGACCTTATTGCAGCTTTCCAGTACCTAAAGGGGGTCTACAGGGGAGCTGGGAAAGGACTTTTCACAAGGGCATGTAGCGATAGGACAAGGGGTAATGTCTTCAAACTGAAAGAAGGTAGATTTAGATTAGATATTAGGAAGAAATTTTTCACTCTGAGATTGGTGAGGCACTGGCACAGGTTGCCCAGAGAAGTTGTGGAAGCTCTGTCCCTGGAGGTGTTTAAGGCCAGGCTGGATGGGGCTTTGAGCAACCTGGTCTAGTGGGAGGTGGCCCTGCCTACGGCAGGGGGGTTGGAACT
This sequence comes from Vanellus vanellus, assembly GCF_965231255.1. Lineage (NCBI taxonomy): Eukaryota > Metazoa > Chordata > Aves > Charadriiformes > Charadriidae > Vanellus > Vanellus vanellus. The sequence continues at coordinate 63,059,125 of NC_138906.1, read as the reverse complement.
CGATGATCTTCAAGGTCCCTTCCAACCTAAGCCATTCTATAATTCTATGATCCTCACCTAATTGTGCCTAGCTTTCTGGATTCAGGATCCTTCCATTTGGAATCTCTGCAGTCACTATGGATGGTCACTACCAGACAACTGGCTTGACCAATAGGTCTTCCATGTAACCCAAATTTAGTCAACAGACCAACTTCTCTCTGGAATAATTAGTAAAGTTTTGCAATTAGCACTTTTTTTCCCTGCTCAGGAGTGTCTTAGTAAGGTCGAATGACTGCCATCCTTCTCTGCTGACACGCTCTGTCTCAGAGCAAGGACTCTGCAGAAAACTATGGTTCATACACGCGGGTATTTTAGCTGCCGTGAAGAGACAAAAGAGAGAGTCAAAAAAAAGAAGCAGGGAAGAGACTCCTGTGCAGCATGCATGCAGCCGCATCCTTGTTCTCCTACTCCAGCGCGAACACAAAGAAATGCCCCAAAACCTGCATTTGCACTGGTGCAACTGAGACCCCTCACGATAACCTGTGGTATTCTCCAGGAACCGCATGAACAGCAGTGGTACGCCATGGTAAGTCAGAGCAGGACTAAGCCCTTGAGGAGCCTTCTGTCTGTCCGACCATGACCTCGACAGCTATGAGCTAGCACATTTCAATCGTTAAAAAAGAAACCTGCAAAGCGAAACAAAGCTATCTTTTATTCCAACGTTTACCTTGGTCTTTCTGGAGTCTATCTGCACTACAGCAATATGCGCTACGGTAAATACTAGTCAAAAGAGATCAATTAAGCTTCGAGGCTTTACACCTTCAACAGACCTCGACGTTCTCCGGTTTTATTACCTGCTCTCTGTCATTATTTGTGTGCGAGATAATAAAGCGAAAGTCTTCCTTAGGGAAATATATTGTAACCAGTTTCGGAGGTTTGCCCGTAACAGGGGCCAGTCTGAATTTCACAGAGTTTTTACAAGGTGAATTCAAAATCCCTTCAGCGGTTTGCAAAACAGTCAGTTACTTTTAGTTAAAAATAACAAATACACACATACATACGTGTCACCCAGAACGGTCCTTTGGCACTTAAGTGACATTTGCATGTATTAGAGAGTAGCACAATTGTATTTTTACCTACGACTTACGCAAACAAGGAGGTGGTTTCCTGACTGGATCAGGCCAGAATCTGTTATAAAAGAAAGTATTAATCCTGTTTGTGTTCTTAGATCTTCTTAAATACGGACGCCTACGTGTAGTGGTAAATTTTAAAGTTTGCATAAAGTGTTTTCTTCTGTATCAATGTATAATAAGCCAGATGGTTTATAGGACAGAGTTACAGTTGTTTGCCTGAATATTAGTATTAGGAGAACACACCGAAGAGCATGTTAATAGAGGACTTCCACATTTTCCACAATGATACGTAGAAGTTAAATAAAAATGGAAACTACAGTATTATAATAATGCTCTACCACTGTCGTATAATTCAGATATTCTACCCTTTAATTCTTATAATTGCTTTACCATGTGTGAAGTAAATTTGACGAACTGTTGAATGACAATTAAAATCTGTCATGAACTCTGCCTTAAAATTATCTCCAACATTTTTTTCCCTTTCTCTGTTAGAGGATATCTATTTAGGAACCAGGAAGTTTCCATTAATTCTATAGAAATAATACAAATTGGGAGGTGATCTTGAAAAGATAAGGTAATTCTTCAGATGAAGCATTCTTAGCAAGGGAAATTAATTATTCCTGTCCTGTCCACTTTTCTTAAGTTCTCTGGAGAACGCTTTTTCATGGGATTGCATTTTTTTTCTTTCCTCATTTCAGAGGCATTTTGCTAGGGAAGGAGTATTTCCTAAAATCAGAATCACAGTTTTGCCTACTGCAACAAAGTGCAGTTGCCTGACACATTTATTTTCCTTTATTCCTAATGAAAAGTAATTTTCTTCAAATTTTTACGAGACAGGGTTCTGTTGTATAAATGGTATTTTACACTAAGTGGTAGAAACATACAGGCAAGATTAATTTTCTCTTTCCTTTGCCATACTTTGTCATCAGCTGAAATAAATTTAGGTTAAAGAGGGAAAATACTCTGAGAACAAAAAGAGGAGGTTTTTATTGCCCTATAATGTTTAAGATCTGTTCCCTGGAATAATGCAGCAAACATCAATGGTAAAGGATTAGTATACAAAAAAAAAAAATAAATCCTGTGATCAGGCATAAATCTATCGCAGCTGTGAAAGTGAAAAAATGTGGCCATTCAGCATTGCTCTCCCAGGAAAAGGCACAGTTGTTTCGAAAATAAATTGTGGGTTTTTGCTAAGGCAAGTTGGTCATCATTAATACGGGCTTAATCATTAAAAGGGCAATAGGCTACTGGAAACTTTTAAGGGATGCAGCTATTTAGGATTATCATCAGTGAGCAAAAAGTCCCATTTCAGAGTAACTGGTTGCTTCAGCCAAATTCATGTCCTGGTCACATCCCTCGGCAGTGAAGTGCAGATGAAACTCACGTGCAGAAAGGTGAGCGGTCATCTTCAGCGTGTGTGGTACCAAACAGAAAAGGTTGTAAAAGCCTTTGACTTCTCGTCTTCTCTTCCTCAAGTACCTGCCCGTATACATTGACACTGGGGGGCATCTGAAGTGGGCAGATGTCTTTCTTTGGAGAAAAGACGCTTTTAATTATAAGGAGAGCCCTCCTAAAACATAGTTGAGTCTTCTTATTCGTGTCCTGGCTTTGTTTTATTATTCTTATTTCCTCTGGAAAAGTTCACTATCCTGTCGTTTTGTTGTAATAAAATAATCTTAGCCTTCTGGGATCTTATTTCCTTTCTCTGCTTAACCCCGGGATATTTGTAGAGTCTCAAAAACCTCTGAATCAGACGTTTCCTAACCCAAACCAGGGCGTGTATTTAAGTTTCTTATTAAAAAAAAAAAAAAAAAAAAAAGAAGTTTTTTCTTTTTTCTTTCAGTAACACATTTCAACATACAGCTCTCATTCCAGCCATAGCAACCCAGCCCAAACTGAATGGGGGACTCACCATCAGCCTGAACAGAGATGATCTGAAGGATGAAGAAGACAGATCCCACGCCCTGGAGAAAGGTGAGAGAGAACCTCTGAGAGCCTGAAGCCATTGCCCTGCTTGCAAAGCCCTCAGCTGCAGGAGGTTGGCTGCCCGAGAGGCTTTTTCTCTCTCCTCCTCTGCACTTTCGCAGCGGGGTCTGCGGTGATGATTTCAAGGAGCACTTTCCCCTCGGCAGGATCCTGCTTCTTGGGTTTGCACTGAAGGCGGGAGGGGTGGAAAAAGAAAGAGGGAGGGAGAGAGGAATCCTTGGCTTGGCTGGTGTGAAGGGGAGGGGAAGGTTTGGGGGGGGGGGTGGAGGGGGGGGGGGAGATGTCCGGCCAGCTGGGGTTGGGGAGAGGTTTTATCCAGCCCAGTCTGCAGGGCAGTGCATGCAGAGAGCCGGTGTGAAAAGTCACATTACCCTGTCGGTAAATACCTAATGGATCACGGTGGAAGAAACGTAAAAGCCAGGAGGGAGAGAAAAGGGGAGGGGGGGGGTCGGGGGGAAGAAAGGACAAGCAGCGAGCTGAAGAAATCCCTGGCTGAGAGGAGAAGGGCAGCTAGATAGCTGGTGCTGGCACGCGGTGAGTTTGTGGGCTTAGCTGTGCATCTCCGGAGGGACGGGTTCAGACGGGGGGAACGTTTTCTCTCTGCAACATGAAATCAGCCTGCGGCACGCTGCCGAGGGTTGCAGGTCAGAGGCTGCTGCAGCAAGAGTGACGGTCCTCGGGTAAGGGCTGAGGAAAGGTGACAAGCGGCACGAGACCCTGGTGGTCGAGCCTCTCTGAAGATTGGGATGGGTTAATCCTGCTATTTCACATCCTGGGTTTGGGATGGGCATAAGGAACTGAAGGTCCAAGCAGGAGTCCGTCAGCTGGTCTCCGTCAGCGCTCCTGGTCCAGATGAATGGTGCTGGTCAGGTTTGAATGCTCTGAAAGCAGCTGATGAAGGGAGTTTCCAGCTCCCACTAGCACTTACAGCACTGACATCTGTCCTTTACTCTCATTCATCCTATATTTGTCCCAACACATCTCGAAAGAATCCCCCACAATAAGAGGAAACATACTGGTGGTGATGCCAGGATTTATTTCACTAAATATATAAACGGAATAGTTTTGTGTTGCTGTTGGAACTGAGCAGGGCTCAGAAATGTTGTTTTCATATTCCCATCCTATTTTGCTTTTATTTCAGCTTCTTAAAATTTTTTCCCTTAGAAATTCGAGGCTGGGCAAAAATCACTCCCTCTGCTAGAAACTCTGAGCCACCAGGAACAGAAGTAAGGACCTGATCCTCCTCACTGCCAGAGGCCCCAGTGTCCTACATGGCAAGGTGCTGGGCAGGCAGTTGTAGGCATCTTCTGATAATGATGAACCTGCCCAACGTTGGTTTCGGTCTGACTGAAACAACTCAAGCTCAGGAACTTCTATATATGGTATCCAAGGAAGCAAGTAACACCATAATACCCAAAGCTTTAAAAATCCCTACGTTTGATGAATTCAGGCAGCTAATGCTCCCTTCCTGTTGACTTTTAAAGAATCATAGTCTTCTTCCCCTTCTTTATACCCATGTGTGGCATGTGAATGTACATGCTGAAAGCTTTCAGACAGGGAGCTTTGAATTTTCTGTTTATCCAGAGAACAGGGATGGCAGCAGGTTTCTTCACATTGCCTCACCAGCCTAACTTGTGAGGAACACCTCCAGAAATGGAAGGATGGGCAGTTTCTTGCTCACTCCATCCTTAACACGGGACGGTTGGTGTAACGTAACTACGTAACTGCATTTCATTTCAACGGAAACTGTGTGCTCTGTACCACGGAAATTAACAAACAACATGACAGAAAATGAAATAGAAAATTGTAGCGTTCTTTGAATTTATTTGTGTTTCTTTTACTAGTAATGTAGCTAATGGCATAAAATGCAGTTTTAACCCTCTGATACACCAAGAGTTCTAGCCCCTATTTTAAAAATCAGTGGGCACAAAAAAATGAGAGAAGATGTTGAGTCTACACGCTTTTAGTGAGATAGCAAAGAGATTCCATGAAATTGAGTAAGTAATTACAGCAAGAAGCACAGACATTAACAGAGACTTGACATGACCACAGCAATAGCTCCAGGTTTCCTTGACACTTGTCATAGGGCTGATGACTTTGTTGGCCCTTTGCTGTCCTTGTGAGTTTGGCCAAAGCAGTTGGAAGAAAGGACAGTATCTTCCGGATTTCCATCTAAAATTCCAAAGGTCTGCTGGATGAGTTTTGCTATAATTGGATCATTTCCTCGTGTTGATATATGTAAAGGCATGTTGCCACTCTGGCTCCTGTCTTGGAAAATCTCAGCTTGTATTCTTGAGTAGAACATCGTACTGATTTTAAAGAATGACAACAAATCACAGGATCTGTTCCTTTTTGAAGGCATGAACAGTTCGTGGAATGACTTGGCTTCTTCTTGTCATCCCATCTCAACTGTAAAGTAAGTCTGTAAATGTGGAAAGGCAAGGAAACTTACCAGTTATTAACTCCTGGAAGGTAAGTACCTCGCTGCCAAATAGTTGTCCTTCCAATCTAATATTTCTATCAGCAAAAAAAAACTGCTCCCACTGTATTTTAGAATATTTACATAAAGCTGAGCAGATTAGGTTTTGTACAGAAATGATACACACATTGCTTTGCATTGAAATCAACATTAATCAGGCAAAAGTCTTGCCTTTAGATTTTGGGCTTCTCGGAACCAGCTAAAACTCAAAATGAGATCTGGAAGTTAAGATGGTTGGAAACAGATATAACCTTTCACTTAGAACCTCTGGCACTCATAGCACTACAGTAACACATTGGTCAAACTATTCAGTGTATGATGTACAATGTATTATGACACATTACAAAAGACTAATTGTACGTGCAGCTTTACACAACTCATAGATCGTGCCTTCCCTGGGAGCACTGAATGTGCCAACAGTCATATTTTAGAAAACAGTACTTCACTATATGCAAACTTCCACATAGGGCGTAAGACATGTGAAGGCACTGGGCCATAAAGTGCAAACATACACATATGAATGTGCACACACAAAACACTCATGCGCTGTGAAGCACACAATAATGGTTTGGGCATCTAGTACCTGAAGAGCACCTACACACACTTACATCTGGAATACGTCATTTAAGTTAGAGTGGATTTTAGATACTAAATAAAACACCTAAAAGAAATATAAGTGAACAAAGGCACATTTGAAAACAGGAACGTGTCTTTACAATAGAGATTATTGTATTTGGTCTCTTCATATGTACTACTAGGAATATTTACTTTCTGCCATTAAAATTTTATATACTATAAACATTATAGATGTAAAGGCTCCAATTCTGCAAATTCTAACGCATGACCTTAAGCCTTTGCAAGATAAGGACTTAGGATCCTAAGGCCTTGAGCAAATAGACACTCTCAGAAACTTTTGCTATCTCAAGCCAAGCTGGGCAGATGTTGGCAAATTTGTTAAAGTGCTGCAGCTGGAAAAGAATCTGGTCTTTGAAGAGTGCTGGAAACTCATAGGAAAGGTCACTTTTCATATCAGAATAAAGCACAACAGAAATAAAGTTTCTGTTCGGAAAAAGATACCTCTCTGTCACTAAAGCATGAGATTCTGTTTAACTTGTTTCTCTGCATAATGCAATAGCTTCAAATGTTGACAGTCTGCATAATGAAGCTTGAAGAACTGAATTTAAATGGAATATAGGCTTTAGGTTTACTTATCTTTCTAATTTTTTTTTTTTTAAGAAAGAGATCTACATTAATATGTGAGCAAGGTGGTGACTAAATTGGTCTAAACAGCATGGTTATAAGAATTTATCATACAGTCTGGAACTTTTGAAATACTGTCTCCAGATGAAGTTGAAAGGAGACAAATACAGAAATAAGTGAGGCATATAGCTTTCTATGTGCACTGCGCTCAGCTGCAGAGGATGCATAAAATGATGGCACTACTGGATAACTCCATAACCAGCTGTGGTGATCCATGCCCAGTATGAGTTACCACATCCAAACTTTCAGATATCGGTTGATATATGTAAGTGTCATGAAATAGTTGACTTCCTACAGTCCAGACATGTTGGTGATGGCTCTCCCTGGGTACAGGGGTGACAACTGTGGAAACGAAGAGGATTTGGGTTCTGCAGGTTACTAACACATCAACTTGTAAGTCTGCACAACCTTTTCAGACTCTCTCTTCACGTATAAATGGAGATAACCAACTTTACACACCATTCTGATATACTTTTAGTAAATCAACATCAATTTCTTTATAGAAAACTTTGTAGTATCATATCGTTATTACGGGGGATGTCTGCTTTCCCGAAGCCTATGACTTGAGCTGCTGCTAGAAACGGGACGTAAAGAATTATGGCTCAGCTTGCCAAGCACCGTGTAAAGGGATCTGAAATACCTAATAGATGATATAGCATTTACATACAAGCCCTGCAATGACTGACATCTCCTAAAGGATATGGAGTCTGTGTGACTGAAAGGCAGGCAGGAAACCTTGGTAGTACTGTACACCTATTGTATTCATGGATAGTACACCTACTGTATACTGGGATCCAAACTTATTCTGCAGCTGTATCCAAGCTTCTAACCCCCAAACGCCAACTGGAAAAGGGAAAGAAAAAAGAGGGAGAGAAAGATTTCTTTGTTTATAAAACGTGAATTATTAAGCAACAGCAACAGAGACAAACATTTTTCAGTGTCTGGAAGTCTGCAACAGTCTACTAGCTGCAGGGAACTTTTTATTTTATTTATACAGAGTGTTTGCACCTAATTAAATGAAAAAGTAGAAACGTGCAGAACTACCTGAAAGTAATTCAGGGAGCTGACAAAAAAAAAAAAAAAAAAAAAAGAGGAAAAGTCATATACCCCACTTTGTGGGTGGTGTGTCGAACACAGGGACTTGTGTCATGGTGCTGCTGACCCTGAGAAAGACTGTGATTCTTACACTTACATCATGTTATGTGGGGTCAGGCGTTGTCATGCGACAGGCCACGACCCTCATATAAATCATTGCCATGTAAACTGTAAAAATCACACTTCATTTCTTGAAGACTGAGCAGTCTCAAGAAAAGAATGAAGATATCTGGCCATAAAACAGCAGCCACAATATTAGTGATATACAAAATAAACTCCATTTTTTTTCCTGATGAACAGAGGCAAACCAAACATCTGGCTGGTTTTGGTTGGTGTTATTTGGCCGGCTTGCAGTGGTTTAATGAGTGAAAATTATGCAGCAGTGTAAAAAAAGCACTCAAGTTTAGCCAAATGGTTTCTCTTTGGTCTCTGTGGGTATCTGTAAAAGTCTGGGTAGAGACAGAATCTAATACCTTGCCTGGATTCCCCTCTTCAGCCTGCAGACAAACCACTCCCATTTCACAGTTTCACCCTCCTCTTCTCATACCCTCAAACCTTCACCAGCCATGGCCTTCAGCTAGATGAGAGAGAGCAATTAAATCAAATTCAAGGCTACTTACATCTACCTAGACGACAGCTGCTGACTGCCTCACGCTGGGGACACGCAGCATGAGCAAGCATGGGATATGACTCATCTTCTCATGGTCCCTGGGCAACAACCAGAGAAAAGACAGTCTCTTTACAGGGGTCTCACTGATGCTGGGAGTCTCCTCTGAAGCAGGGTGCCTACACCAGCACCCATACCTGCATCAGCAGGGTGCCACACTGCAGGCATTGCTCTGAGATATACTCCACCTGGACACACAGGGTCAACGTGGACCAAACAAGCAACAGCTGAACTTCAGTATTTATCACAGATCCCCACACCTTCTCCATCCACTCCCTCCTTGAGTCCCTCCAGTCATCTGTGAGCCCTGTTGCATGGTGACCCAGGAATACTGCAGGATCAGAGCACCTGTGGCAGGAAGAGTTCAGCCCCAGAAAATTTACAAGGTGCCACCTACGTGGCACTGGGCACCGAGTTGTCCTCCTGCAGCTAAACTGTGCTCCAGCATCTCAGCTTTGGTTTTTCAAAGGGACATGTCCAGTCCTTCTGTTTGCAAATAGATCCTTGCAAATCCAGGAGAAAGAGGAGTGCAGAAAGCTGGAAACGGCATCTCTCAGAGCTGCACACGCTCCCCAACCAGGGCTGTGAGGAATATGCAAGGCCGTGGTTGTAGTGTTTGTCACGCTTCCAGCACAGCAATTAATTTGCCATTTATTTTACCAGTCACCTAATATTTTGGCTTTTGTGTCTCAGCCTCCTTCTCCAGTTATTTCCTAAAAGTTTGTTTAACTGCGTTATAACGTATGTTCCCTGGACCTTAAGGCACCCTTAATTTCTCATTAGCTGTTAGCTCTGCCCTCTAGTGCTGCATGCGACACAGGAACTGGATGTTGTGTTATAGACCCATGGCTTTGCTGTAAAGCCCAGCTGGTGTTTAAAAGCTGACTGGTCAAATGCTAAATGGTCAAAAATCTACACATTAACTACACTGACTTGACATTTTTTGTGCCTCCTGGGAGTGGGTTACCAGTCCTTTGTAGTCATTTAAACCACAGACCTCTGAAATATAGCCCACTTAAACCCCAGCATTTTACAATACCAACCCGTTAACTGAAATTCATAGAATGGTTTAGGTTGGAAGGGACCTTGAAGATCATCGAGTTCCAACCCCCCTACAATAGGCAGGGCCACCTCCCACTAGACCAGGTTGCTCAAAGCCCATCCAGCCTGGCCTTGAACACCTCCAGGGATGGAGCTTCCACAATTTCTCCGGGCAACCTGTGCCAGTGCCTCACCAATCTCAGAGTGAAAAATTTCTTCCTAATATCTAATCTAAATCTACCTTGTTCCAGTTTGAAGCCATTACCCCTTGCCGTACCGCAACATGCCCTTGTAAAAAGTCCTTCCCCAGCTGTCCTGTAGGCCCCCTTTAAGTACTGGAAGGCCGCAATAAGGTCTCCCCGGAGCCTTCTCTTCTCCAGGCTGATTCAAATTCATTTTTTGCATGCTTATGCGACTTAGCCTGTGGCTCTGATCCACCCCACAGGCTCTCAGCTGCTGGGGATGTGACCAAGTACTGCTTTGAGCAAAGCGCAACTGAGAAAGCTCTTCACCTCGGTGCCTGGAGTTTGAGATCAAGGTGGAACGAACAGCTGGGCCAAAGAGAGCACAGGGCTCTGCTGAAGCAAAAGGTTTTTATGGCAGACTGTCACAGTAACCAGACATGGTATAGCCATGAAACGTGAGTGAGTTTCAGCCTGGACACTTTGCAGTCTGCAAAGCGTATGCAAGAACTTCTGATAGTGTTTTGCACTTAAACAGTAGTATTTTTAAATAGAGTTTTATGCAAACTCTAAAGTGCTGTGTTTTCCTATTCCACTTGGGGAAAATGACATTGCTCAAACACACTGAAGCAGCTAGGATAATGTTGTCATGTTTCCTAATTCAGCAGAACCGAATACAGGGAGATGAAGGCACGGCTGTTGATAGCAATCTCTGAAATGCCTTCCCTCCTTGCACAAGCCAAGCATGCCATTACTAAGGTCACTATAACTTTTTGGTAAGACAACAGAGAATATGAGAAAGGCAAACGCTGAAGAAGCTTTGAGCCTTTCTTGTCATAAATGCTCATTTGTACTTGGGAAGGAAATACCCTTCCACACTCCTCATCTTCCCTTCCTCCAGTTAGCACACTTAGCTTTCACAGTCTGACCTCTTTCACACCTCTACATGATCTCTCCAAGATACACAGGTACTTGAGGAGAGTGGAACTGAGCATCTGGGAGTGTAAAGCTGCTGAGTGATATGTGTAGGGTTTTATTCGAAGATCGTTGGAGAAATTAACATGAGAGAGAGTAGATCGGAAAATCTAATGCACACAGTGCCAAGCTACTGTGGGAGTCTGGGGCACTGAAGCAGGGAGAGAAGGAGGATAGAAAGAAAAAGATCAAGCTCTCTAGCTCTTAGGCTGGGGAAGCCTAATTTCTGTTTTCTCAATCCCCCACCTACATCCCTGCTCACAGTGTGGCTTTCCATCTTTTCAGAAAATATGTTTATCGGGTTTCTCTCAATCTCTTCTCCTGCATCTTTTCCACATCTTTTCTCCAACTGACACTCAGCTCTTCCTGGAGGAGTAGGGGGAAGGTTGAAGAAGCAGAGCCAGATTTGCTGGAAAGACCCAGGGCCAAGAAAAGTGCAATTGATTCAAAGCCAGTGCCAGGGGCTTGTGCAAGGTGGTAGTTACCAGAGGTTCAGAGGCACGAGCGGGGCGCAGTGGGGTTGGGCTGTATGATCATACTGAGAATGTTGTTTCCAAGAAGATCAGATACCTAAGCAACTTACAACAGCAGACCTACCTGCCATCAGTTTTACAATGCCTAAGTTTCACTTTACATCTTGCATCTTCTCCCTTTCAATGCAACATTTCAGTTTGGGTCAGGCAAAGGGGACACACAATATGCAAACCACGTTCACACTACCCGCCAAATACCATCCACAACATCTGAAGTTCACTACACTTCCATCCTTGCAGTAAGACCCATCATCAGGAGTTGACTAACACTTAAACAGGTGTTAAAGTGCCCCCTACAAGCCATAATGACAACTGGGGTTGCATAACAACACAATTTGTGTACCAAAACCAGTAACTGGTCTTAGCAGTCTATGAGTTAACGTCAGCCCCTTGAACTGGTCAGCTCTTGCAAAAGGGTTTGAATTGAATAATGTGAGATATTGTAATTGGTGTAGCCGCAAATGGAAGGCTACTAACATCGCAACCATTGATTTTTATTACACACTACAAAAATAGTAGTGGATAATTATTAGCTGAAAAAATACTGAAAAAAAATATATATCTTGTTACCGTAAATTTAAAGTGACATCAAAACATGCAGTCTTAGCAGTGGAAGTAACCAAGATATTTTTGATATTAAAATATTTACTCAAAAAAGAAGAGAAGTATTCTCCCTCATTTGGCAAAAGAAAAATCAACACTGTGTGTCCTCAAAGAATGGATCATTTTAACTCTATAAGTAGAAGGAAATTTGTAATAACGCCAGATAACTAATTTTATTTTTTTTAATATATAAATCATATATTTCATTTGCAAATGAAATTGAACCCTGCCCTGAAGTTTGGAACATCTGCAATTTGTAATTGTGCAAAGAAGCAGGGAGAACTGAATCAAAACAGAAGCTTTTTGTGTGTACGTGCATGCGTGCATGGGCACGCACATGTGTGGGTGGGTGTGCTCGTGCGGGTGTACGAGAAGGAGGGAGGGAGAGAAAAAAGCGGAAAAATTTTCCTTGCTTCTTTATTTTTGCAACTCAGGACGTGGCAATAGGTGATTTCCGGACATGGATCTAATGCTGCAGACCTCATCATATGCTGATACCTCCAAAATTAGATTTGTGGCTAAGGCTTCCCACTTGGAGAACTTTTGATATTTTTTTATGTGCACCTTATAAACATGTGATATGCTTCAGTAAATGTATGCAAAAGATGCTGTAAAGCATGAAATTAAGCTAGATTTAAAGCTCAATATTTGAAAAAAAAAAAAGGTTATGGAATAAGAAAGTTAGTTAGCAAGGTATCTGATAAAATATTTAAAAAAATCAACCAGTATTTAATTACACAGTAAATATTATCTAATTTCAGTAGCTGAGGCATTGCTGACCAAGTTAGTTTACTAAAAGCCAATTTTAAATCAGCAGACCAATAGATACCGCCTAAAGTAAGACCTGCTTATTCTGGCTTGGTCTGTGGTTGTAGCATATTTATCAATCCATCTTTTCTCTTAACCTGAGTGATCTTTTTCGGTGTCCTTCAGTCTCTTTGTTGCCCTTGTGGAGCACAACCAATACTTACCAGTAAGACAAGCAGTGTTAGGGGAAGAGAGATGACTCCATGAGAGCTTCGCACGTGAATGCAAGTGCAAATATTCTGTGCCTCTGAATGCAATAGAGAGGAGTTTATTTTTTCAGTGATTCAACCTTCTTTACTGGTCAGAGCTGTACCGCAAGAGCAATCCTAGCTTCCCATCCAAGTCATAGTATCAGTGCTTCTATGGTGATCCTTAGACTTCTCTGGTTTTGTGTTCAGCCCTCGGTGAAAACGCTTCTATCCAGGTTGACGGTGCAAGGAACCTTCTTTTAATTTGGGCTTTGCATTTGAAAACTGGGAGGAAAAAAGTTCCTGACATTTACCCTAGATTAAATATGGCTCACCGACCACAACAAAGGTAAATCCAGCCTCCTGAACTATGTAATTTATTAATTGCTCTTTGTTCCGTAGGGAGATAGGATACATGGAGCGGCTAAACAGGGACTAAACACGACACGTCTATTTCACAAGCTGTAAGAAAGAGTAGACGGATACAAAGAGAGCATGTTATAACCAGAAATCTTGCAAATTCAATGACAGATTTAAAAGGGGATGGGAGGCAGTTCGATGTACATTAAGTAGGACATCTCAGATTTTTAGGGCAGAGAGAGAAACAGAAAAAAAGGCTAATAAAAGGGAGAACAATGAAAAGATAATTCTAGATCAAATTAAAGGGATAGAAATGTTATAGGAGACACACAAGCAAAAAATACACAGAGGTGTAAAAGGGGAAGAAATTCTAAAAACAAGAACAACCTTCTGCTTTGAAGAAATAGCCAGACTTCAGTGTGTTTTGCTGAATTACTCCTTCAAGCCTTCTGAAAGTCAAGCATCACAAACACTCAGGCTATGGAAAAGCAGAATGTGACAGCCCTGAACAGAGTTACATATGCTAAGGAACCCAAATTTTGCAGATTTAATTTCAGACCTAAGAATTTTAATAGTGTCCCTCCAGCCCAGCACTCTTAAAGATCTCTGAATTGCCCTCTGGAAGACACATATATGCAGAACAATGTGAGAGTGCAGCATTTAAAAGCTTGAAAATACCTGGTCTCAAAAGGTCCACATGCTGCTGCCCATTTGCTTTGGCGGGGCTAATCCTTGGTTAAATATAGGCACAGCTTCAAATCATTAATTACAGATACATAGCTATTTATAGCCCTGATAGCTTCCAGAGCCCCTAAGCAGCTGCCACGCTGAAAGGATAGGTATATGCAGAATGATATTTCCTGTTTGTTTGCTTTGCTTTCTCCTCCTAAATCTTCCCCATAGTGAATATTGCCATCCTCATGCTTCGTCTCTGTTTGCACCCTTGCTTTGCTCTCTGTGTTTTCTATTTCGTCTATTAAGTTGCTGCCCCTCCTTCCCAAACTCTCTGTTCTCCTATTTTTACTCATATTAACTTGTCCGCTTTCTTCTCTGTCATCCTACGCTGGACTGCAACAAACAAAACAAAACATGAGGGGAACAAGATGAAGGATTGCAACGCTAGTAAGCTTATTGCATATCTCACGGTATTTGGTACATGAAGCCTTAGCATAGGGCTGAGGCTTGACTTGAGAAATGGTAATTTTTATTTGGAAAAGAGAAAGCAGCTTTCTAGCACACGTGGTTTCTGAGAAAACATCTGAGCGTACCCTGAAGGCTAAGAAACCAAAGGCAAATAAAAGGAACCTCAAATTGATTATTTTTAAGCCAGAAGGCAAATAAAAAGGAACTCCAAATTGATTATTTTTAAGCCACCCTCATCACGTATGATTTTGGAACACTTAGGGCTGGCAACACTGCAACACGGATCAAGTGCAGGATTTGCCAAAAATCAGTCTGAGCTTCCTCCATACATTTGCTTCCTCTTCTACTCTTACCTACTAGTGCAGGACTTTTAAAGACTGACTGTTAAAATCCATCGCCTGCAAACTAGCAAAACAGCAGTGCGCACCCTGAAAACTGGTGAAAAGAAGAACGAGCAAGTGAAACAGGGAATAGAGGGATTTTGTGCCTGCTGTGCTCCCTCCTTTCTCAATTCCCAAATGAGGATGGGCTCTGAAACCAACACGCTTTTCTGCCTCGTTTCTAGGGCTGGTCCACCAGGCCACGTGTCCTCTTCTGACCACAGGTAGCAAATAATGACAAAAATGAGCAGTATTGTGACAACGCAGGCAAGTGGTGAGCATATTTGTCCTCAGGTTCCCAGGGGTGAGAAGGGAACGTGCTAAGTCACAGCATCATCTTCCTCTTGGGTCTGGGTGGGTAATTGTTTCCCTTCAGTTTGCTTTGCTTTGCTTTTAATAGCCTTAACGACGTCTCAGCAACAGCTCAGCTTAAATAAGAAACTTCTCCAAACTTGACCAGATCTTTGCGATGGATGAAAAAGTGTTTCACTCTCACCGGCTTTGCAGTTTCTATTTTGCTTTGTTAGGAGAGCAGCAGCAAAAAATTACAAAAGTGCGATGGTGTTCCCTGTTCTCGGTCGTTTCCTTTCTGTTTGTGTAGCTAAGGTGTCTGGCACCCTGGTAGGCATCACGGTATTTCTGGTTTGATTAACACAAGTCATACTGGAAATACCACATGACATGCTCCTCTCAGCGACTACCTTATTTTTCAATCATTTTCAGGCACGAATCCATCTACTCGGCTCTAAGCTGATCTAAAGCTCGGAAATCAGAAACTGTGGAATCCATAAAGGAAATAGCACACAAAGAAGAAAAACAGCTATTTACAATTATAGCGACTAGGGTTTTTCCAAGAAATTCTGATTTCGTGTATTCCTCTGCCCACGATGTTTCAGTTTCTGCGGTGGATAGTTTGATGGATCTGAATTGGAATGACGTTCAACACAGAAGAGGCAGAAACAAGTGCAGAAACCTTGGCAGCGCTGCTGCTGCTGCTGGCTGTTTGCTGGGGACGAGGATATGGAGACTAATCGACAGTGGACTTCAGGACACAGTGAGTTCAGGCTTAATTGCTGAGGGCGAGCCATGGAAGGGATTCAGTAATCCCTGGCCAAGCTGAACCTAACACAAGCATTTTATGGGTGTATCGCAGAGATGCATGACCGCGATGAATGGATGTATGCCGTGACGAAGCCGAATGTTTCTAAAGTCTCAGCAATGCTGGGAGAACGTAGATTTAGGTTCATCTTTCCAGAAGGACATCATCCTCTTCCTGTATGTTAACATCACCCTCTTTGTCACCTATGTGCAGCCACACCTGTCTCTTTCCTGGACTTCTTGCCATTGTGCTACTGGGTAAATGAGGATAAAACAGACTCTGTACTTGTCCTGGCTCTTTCGCGAACTGCACAGGAAGATAAGGTGCTTAAAATGAGCAGTAATATCCGAGGCTGACTGGTGCATTTAGGAGCTGGCAGAAACTGCCTTTTGAAGCAGCATCTTTTTGAAAGTCAAAGGGTCTCCGAGATACAGCCAAACTGTTAGAAAAATTCCTGACTGTAATGCTCATTTGTCCAGTTCATAAATCTGCCTCGCTATTCTTCAAAGTGCCAAAAGCTATCTAGCCAGACATCCAGCTTTTATAAGACAGTCTAACAAGCTGTCTGGCTCAATTAGTTGAACTCTGATGGTGCTCCAGATTTTCAGTCAGCAGACCACTTTGTAAGGAAAATATCTACTCGCAGACCCCATTCCCTTCCGGTATCGGTAGCTTAATCTACCATGTTATAGTTCTAAAATCTTTTTTTCGATGAACCACAAGAAAGAGCCCTGCAGTCCATCCACACACCACAGTTTCGTATCCTCGATTCCTCAGCCTTTTTTTCTTGGCCTTCTTCACCGTAAATGGTGGAAGCGATACTTTCTATGGTCTGGTTACGCATAACACGATGTGAAGAAAAAAAAAAAAAAGAGCTGCAGTCTTGGTTATGATTGAGAAATTCAGAGTACAAAAGTATTCTTTGGGATTTCTTCAGCCTGAGCTCATTCTGTTCTTGGATAATCCCGTAAGAGGCTGTTCTATATGATCACAGATGTAAATGGCCCCACAGAAGCCGGACTCTATTACCAAGTTAGACTGTATATGGTTATACCTAATTGCCATTTCCATTATAACTCCTAGTAAAAAGCTGGTATGGCTCAGTTAAACAGAAGCAGTCCTTATAAAAGCACAGTTAGGGCTTTTAATCAATAAAGAGTAAAATAACCACTAGTCTTACAGATTTGTCGTGATGCCTCTTCCTAAAAAAATGACAATGCTTAAGAAGGTAACCTTTTTTGATTTTTCCTAGCTGCCCAATTAACCTAATTCTTCAAGTTTGACCCTTCGCAGTCAGCATACTTACAGAGAGATTCTCTTTCTCTCCTGGCAGACAAGGGGCAGAGATGTTTTCACCTTCCCGCGTTTCTACTGTTCGCCACTAATGGCTTCAGCAACGTTCCCACCAGTGCTCCCAAGAACCCGGCTGCTTTGGTGACCCCTCACCAGTGATGTAGGCATCAGGAATGCAGACAGACAGACAAGGCTTTAAGGAACAAGATCCAACTAGACACCTGAAAAACCGGAGACTCAAAATGAATTGTTCCCCATCATTTCATGCACACTTTTCTTCTTCTTTTTTTTTTTTTTTATCACATTGGCCATGCAAAGCTTATTCAAATATGTTCTATTCTCTGACTGAAAATTGACACTGATAAAATTCTTAGTCATGCAAAACACAAAGAAAAAAGGTAAACATGCAATGGGAATGCAATGTTATTAGAGCTCCTATATATTCAGGATTTACTACATTTCAGCAAGCAAATTCAGCAACACCATATAGATTCATTTTTGTCTGTGTTTAGTTTTTGGATTTTGACCAATCTCTAGCTATACAAAATGAATCCAAATAAGATGCTACTTCTGTATACTGCATGGCTGTCTTAATTCTGTACAAAATTTCAGCTAGAAGTGCTTAAAGCATAACACAACTTATCCTATATGAAACAAATATCAGAGGAGAAAAGCTATTTTTAAACTAGTTGCACTGACTTCAACACATTTTAGAGCACGCCTTATTTTCATAAACTTCACAAGTTAATATGCTATTTTTATGAGATATAATCATCAGGATTATGTGGAAAGATGTTGGCAAAGTAACACATACAGTAAACCAATTCTCAAAACACTAGTCATTATTCTCAATTATGTTTTCTATTTGATTGTTAAAAGCCAATCTTGTTGACCCAGCAATATACACTTGGCTTTGCAGCCACTGTTGCTGCTTAGTAATGTCTTGGGAAATCCTATGCCTTTGAAACTCTATGCAAATCATCTAAAACGAGCCAACGTTAACACTCAAGCTGAATTAGAAAATAGGAAAATACACGAAGTAAGTAGTTTGAGGACAAAGTTGTCTCTAGCTAAAATTAAGCACTGATTCACAGTGACATTATGAAAACACTAAACTGTACATTAAAATTCCTAAACATCACTGCTATTCACAACAGGCCAACGCAAACATTCGTTACTTCTGTGTCTGAGAGTGAATTTGTAAGTTAGGAAAATGATGTCAGTATAAAAGAATTCAAAACTAATTTTATCTGATTGGCAAGTGAGTTCGAGTACTGAGATACTAAATAAATATTTGACAGCACCATTCCATAGTATAATTTATTTCACATATGCACTAAATTAAAAAGAAAGCTTTCCTAAACTGCAAGCAATTTCCAGGCAAACCACTAAGCAGAATGACGGTGATGGCTGCCATTGTGTCACGGTAGAGCACCTTCTCACCCTTGCAAAGGTCACCAGAGTTTTGAGCAAATAATCAAAACCACAAGGCAGAGAATGGTACAGTAGGTCCACTTTTTTTCACACTAATGACAGAGAATTTAAACTTACATTGCTGAGCACTACTGCTCATGGGGGAGGAGGGAAAAATGCTGAATGCCTGACCTTGTGTTTGTGTCAGTAGGGTTACCGCTATGGGTAAGGAGTTCAGAGTTTTGCCTAGCAATGGAAATTGCTAGGAAAATTCATGCCAGCATGATAGGGCTGTTGTTAAGATCCTATTTAAATCTATGATGTGTCTCAATGAGCGTGTGGAAACGCATTATTCATGCAATGACCAATATTCACGGGCACATGAAGGCACAAGGAGAGACGCAAGAGGTTTGCAAGAACTATTAGATATGATGCACAAACAGGCCCAGAGCTCAGAAATTCTTTCAAAGAGGAAACTGAGATACAGTGTGCAATATTTTTGGTTTTGTTGTATGCTGAAATGGAAGTTGCAGAGGTGCTGTACTTTCAGGTCCCCGCGGTTTTGGAAAAGGTATGTCTCTTCAGTGGTTCCTACCAAAGCGGAGTTCTGGTATTTAAGATTCAATCAAAGAAGGAAGAGTTTCACATCATTACAAGGATATAGAGCTGCATTTTTAATACCGTAATTATGGAGATAGATAATCAACCTGGTTTAGACCTTGCTGAAAAGCTAGGGTCAAAGTTAGAACTGAAATTCCCTCAAATTGAGCAACTATTATGCAGAATTTTTATTTAAACTCCCCTAGAGGCAACAAATAGCTGCAAAGTTCAGCTGGTTTATATCCCAGAGGACTTATGAAGGGCGAGGCTCATAACTAATTGTGAGAAAATATAGGTAACACTTGTCTCAAATGCAAGCCTTACCTATATGTAATGCCATACGCTTTTAAAATACTATAATGTATATACATTGTTTTGGATGTTAAATGCAAAACAAAAAGTACACAATAATAGATACACTTACAAAACAATCCTCAAAAAATCTGTACTTTTTTTCCCCCATTACAGAAAAAGGAGGACAGTTGTAGATATCTATTTATTAAAAAACAAAAGAAACAAAATGGAAACGAAAACTTGATTTATGTGGTGACATTAAATTCAGAATTACATTTTCCAGTTTGTTATAGTACATTTTATGTTTCCCGCTTCATTCTCTTCCATAACTTACAGAAGCCTGGAATATCTACTGATTATCCTAATAATCACAAAAACTCAACTAGTATGCCATTAAAATACTTGAACTATTAAAAAGAAAATTAATACAGATAGTACTGGAGGTTCTACATTAATCTTCACTCTTGATCTAACAATTTATAACATATGTGAATATACACGCTCTCGTCATCTTGATGTACTTTCTGTCATGTACACAGGGTCCTTTTCTTTCTAGAGTGATCATACAGAAAAATGCGTTTGTTGTGAAGCTTCACTAACACAATACAGAGTCTGTATGGCACTTTGGCATTGTTCTGGATGAAAAAGATTACATGCACGTAAGCTGTGTCATTAAAAAAACAATTTGGGAGATTAGAAAGAGTGATCGAGAGAAAGAATATAGTGGTTCTGAGAGAAAATAATGGTGCTGGGAAGTCAACATTTTATCTTCCCAGGCTTACAGTGCCCCATAATTATCCATGTGAAGTAGCTGTTCACTTTATTTATCATTGCAAAATAAACTCTCTTTGCGTGCATGGATGTTCTGTTGCATTTTGGAATTAACTACAATTCATGGCTATTGAAACACCAGCAATAAACCCTTTTCTAACAATATGCAGGAGGAGTCAGAAGGTTGACTCATAAGTCAGTACTTACTCAGTTACCTACTACCCTTGTTTCCAAAGTTCATAGGTCTCACTATCCTCCTTTAAAATTTCTCCTGTTTCAAAACTTTTGACCTAAACATCCATGCACAGATGCTACACATACAATCTTAACGGGCAAGTACACATGTCCCCAAGCAGGGCACAGATTGGAGACAACTATTGGATTTGTGGATGTTTGAAAGGGTATTTGAATGACAGATTGAGGTAATTTCATGTATAATTTGTAGCAGAAGTTTGGACTATCTGTATTATTTCAAGCTACAGGGAAATTAACAACTGTTAAATTTAATAATATCTCTGCGAATATGAATGCGTGGTATAAAGCTGTGGCATACTGAATGACTACAGAACTCTTTAATAACACTGCAATTAAACAGCTACTGTGATGCCAATGTATTATTCCAAATTGTGTCTCCCTAAACCAGTGAAATTCAATTAAAAATATTACAGCTACACCTGATTCTGACCACACTTGGTTTGAGGTGAAGTGTGACACATCCTGACATCAGACTAGTTTAAGTGGCACTCCAGAGCTGACTTATTCTTTGCTCACTCTAAAATTGCCAGAAAACACCTTATTTTTGTCAGGAAAGGTATCACCACAACAACTTACGGTTTTCAATGTAGTATTACTCTGAAAAATATATTTTTTTGTAGGTGAAAAATTTTAACATGGGATCTAAAAGCAATTGCACCGCTCTTCTTTCTCCGCTCTTTAATTACATTGACTTTCTTCCAGCTTTTCTTCCCTCGTCACCTCCCACCATGACCCTAGCGCAGTGTTGTGTTGTCCGTCAAGCTGTAATAGTTTCTCTTCTGGCCTTTTTCTGAGTGTAGGCTTCAATTTCCTGCTGATCTACACGATGCCTGGAGAATTGGTTTGTTTTGAAATGAGGTTGGTTTACCACTCTGTGTTGTAAATGCCACTCTAAACAGTGCAAACACATATGTTGGTTTGGCTCACCCGTGTCTTTCAAATCCCCAATGTTCTGCTCCAGTAAATTTTACCACAGAACCTTTGCAACAGGCACATTCCACCCACCCGAAGCCTAATCCTGTACAAATATGCTCATGCAAACGTCTTGCTTCTCAGTATCATTTTCTAGTTCATTTCTGTGGCATGGAGTGGCCATTCTGGCTGTCAAGTACCATTTTCATCTGGAAAGGGCAAAAAGACAAGCAAAGAAAACAAATGATTCTAACAAAACAAAAATGGATAGAGCAACTGGAAATGATAAAGTTCATTCATCAGTGATTTCAGAGTCCGCAACGTGCAATGAGGGTGCAAAAAAAAACCCCAATTCTCAGGCTTCTCCTCAGCTGAGGAAGAGCAAATGATGGGAGCAAAGTGATTGCTGAGGGAAGTTGTGAGGATAGTCACTGCCTCACACCTGCCCCACTGAAAAACCAGCCTGCCTCTCTTCATTCACCACGAGGGGAACGCAGACAGCTTGTTTACAGACCTAACACCTACCACGCACGTAGTTCTACTGCATCCATTACACAAAGGCTGCAGCTCACCTTGCAACATCTGCAGCCCTAGACTATCTCACCCTTTCTGAGAAGAAACCCCCTTTGTTCCATCCATCTGCAGGACAGCTGGAACCTTCAGACTCCGGGATCATGTCAACAGAAGAGGTAACGGTGAGCGGAAGAGGTAAAGCTGGAACAAAGTTGCATCCCCTTGGCTGGGGCACAGCTCTGTGGAAAAGACTCTGCTGGTCCTGGGGGTCAGCAAGATAAGCATCAGCCAGCAGCAAAGGTGGACAACTGCATCCTGAGCTGTATTAACAAGAACACAGGCGGTAGATCCAGAGAAGTTATTATCTCCCTCTACTCAGTGCTCATTAGACCACATCTGGAGAACCGCGTACGGTTTTGGATCCCTAGTAGCAGATAAACTGGAGTGAGCTCAGCGAAGGGCCACCAAGATGGTTAGGGAGGGGTGGAGTGCTTGTCCTGTGGGGAGAGGCTGAGGGACCGCAGCTTGTTCAGTCTGGAGAAGGGCAGACTTTGGGTGGACCTAAGAGAAGCCTGCCAGTGCCTGTTGGAGGCTGTTGAGAAGATGGAGCCAGGCTCTTCACGCAGGGGTGCATGATAGGAGGACAAGAGACAACAGACGTGAGATGAAAGAAGACAGGTTTTAACTGGGTATTAGGAAAACCTTTTTCTCTATTAGGATAATCAGCCAGTGGAACAGGTTGTCCAGACAGACTGTGCCATCCCCATCCTTGGAAGGTTTCAAGATCAAACTGGCTGAAGCCCTGAGCCACCTGCTCTAACCTCAGAGCCAATCCTACTCCAAGCAGCGCGTCAGACAGGATGACCACCTGAGATCCCCTCTAAGCTCAATTATTCTGTGATTCTGTAATTGCAAATCATTGAGTGTGCTGTTCAGAAAACCAGCTGCTAGAAAAGGCAATTCTTACGTGTTGGTTTTACCCTGTTTGACGTTCTGCACTCAGATGAATACTGTGTTGCAGTCTGCAAGACTCCAAGGCTAGTCTAAAATCATTGCTGTCTTCCCAACTGATAAGCTCTATGCGGCTGACTCTTGAGAAATGTAGAGACTTCTGGTGTTTCCATTTGAGTTTTTTTGTCGGGCATCCTATCTCCCAAATCCACACCTCAGCCCCGTAACTGCTGAAGTCATGAATTAACGCCAGGAGGTCGACCACGGATAACTCCAGTGCAACCATGTAAAGTCACAGAGATCGCATCAGGAAGAGATAATGCTGCAGAATGTTATAAAAGGAGTATTTCCACACAAAGTAATTTAATTGGTATGTAAAAATCTTTCTCTACCTTCCTCGATTAGCTTCCTAAGATTAGCTTGTTTGCCATCACTTCAGGGTTGATACTTTTTCTCAGAACAGAATAAAACCTATACTACATAAAGTCACAGTATATACATTATTGGTAGTAATAGCTTAGCATTGATCTCACACTTTAAACTCTTTCTGCTTGAAACTTGCTATTGCTTCACCCAGCTGTCACCATTCCTCTGCATAACGTTTGTTTTTCATCCATCCTCACTCTCCTCCAAATTCTGACTTTTCTCCCCACGCTTCCAGAGATCCTAAGCCTGTTCATTTTCTGACTGGTTTCTGCATTCATACTGTGACTGGTAGGAAAAGAAAACCTATAAGGCCAGACACCCTGCTGCAGAAAACACACACAATGGATGCAAAAATACACAGGCTTGGTAATATTCCTACAGATGAACAAGATAGGAGGTAAGTGAACTTAAATAATACGTTAACTGATGTAAGAAAGGAGACACTGCACTTGAATTCCGACCAAATTGAGGATGTTTGTGAGACCTGGTGCCTATCATCCATGTTGTCTATGGATGCTATTAATAAATTTGTTTCCCCTAGTGGCAGGTGATGTTCAGGTTCTTCAAGGAACAACCTGGAGGACTTCTGTTTGCCTTCTCCCAGTCATGGGACGTCACTTCAATGGCAGATGGGACGGACAGCGGCTATTCAAGAGATGGGGGCCCCTCCATGCACAAGGTACGTGCTTTTATACCATGTTAGCACTGATTACAACATGTTTATGGACCTCCGCAGAAATCTTAAACCACACCAAATCCACTGACGTCAGCATCATCTTTCCAATGGACTTAATGAAATTGGGACCTTGCCCCTAGACTAATTAAAGCACTTGTCCCGGTCTGTATCTTTGAAAGATTTGCTCTATTTGAGGTATGTTGTATGTGTATTTGTTGTAAATCTGGAAAATCTTTATTCCTGCAAAGAGCTTGTCCTCCAGAAAATTAGAACAGCATCATAATACCTGTACCAAAGAAGTATGTATTGCAGTGGATAACCTCTATGAAAGCAGAGGGCATTTCACTGATAATTTCTAGAAATCCCTTGGGATTGCTTGGCTGTTTCCATTTTCCGTATAAAGTATAATTAAAAGAAAAAAATTATTAGTGAAATTCACAGTATGAATTCTTGAACTAATTTCACTGATGTCAGTAGAATTACAGGGGAGATTAATTTAGTTCTGTGACTGTCAAGGAAAGAAGCTGTTAAAGCAAAGTTATGGATTTTTTTTGTGTGCCTTTATTTTTCTGTTAATGAAAGGATACAAAAATATATTCTGTATGGATCCATATACTGTCTTAATAACATATCCAATCTGAAATTAATATGATTCACCATTCATAATTTATCATGCCCTTCACGAATGTGCTTATTACAACAGATAGTTGAAGGGTTGCCATTAGGATTTTGTCACTATTTGACGTAAACCAAACTGGAAGTTATTTTTAGATCATGTATTCAATATTTAAAAGATATTTCCTATATTAAAATGCAGAGATTATGGAAATTCTTTAGAAATATAGTCTTGGCCTTGGTTTTGCATGTTTTTCTATGTTATTGCACACTTTTTTGGATATGTTACAGTATTTCCAATCAGCCGTTAGTAATAGGTTTAGCAGTTGTTTCAACCTCCCTCAAAATTCTTCTTCTCATTTTTATTCCATAGAAGGCAATTGAGGGATCCATCTGCAAACACTTGCTGGTCAAAGCAGTACTTGCTACCGTTAACGGTCCTTGTGAAATCAAAGTCGCAAGTACTCTACCTAGTAATGGGAGGAGTCTGGAGGACTGGAGCTTAGGTTGCAAATGACCACTTAATTTTGGGAGGACATTCAAGCAACCCATGTTTTGCACCACAAGTGTACACCATGCTCTGTAACTCCTGTTTTCTATTTCTAACATGGCTTCTGACCAGCTGTATCTACTTGAACATGGGCCATCCAGTCTCCAGGCTTCAGTTTACCTGGTTTTAGAATAGAAACAAAAACTGTCCTCTGGCATTTGGGATCACAATGTTTCATTACGAAATTTGAGAACTAATGGTGCCAGGGACAGAAGTACACCGAGGTCTTCAGTGGCAATGCACCCGTCTGAAGAGCCCATGGAAAGTAAAATATTCAAAAAAATCTTACCCTACTTTTTAAGTCCCACTTACTGTTTCTGTAGCAGCCGTATCTAGTGGTCCCACTCAGGGGCCCATTACACTAAACATTAGAGAAGAACATCCTGATAACAGTAATATTTATGCTTCATTTTGTTCATATAACTATATTTACACCTTGAGGAACCTAATTTCAGGTTCCCTGTGCAGTCAATAGCGAGCAGGTGGATTCTTAACTTCTCACAGATCATTATAAAGGGAATCTGTTCTTCTAATTTAAGCAGCTAATTTAGACACCTAAAACTTGACTATGTCCAAAACTGTGTATTGAAGCAACTGAATACAAACAGAACAAAAAAAAAAAGCCTTGGGTGTCCAGTTCAAAGTGGTAATCTGGGAAGAAATCATCATTGAAAGGAGCAATGACTCTAAACCAACCAGAAGATTGTATAAAATAGGTATCTATGCTACCTCTTCGTCTAAGTTCCCTACTGTGCTCCAACCTTTTGTTGGTGACCCAATGAGAAAGACCTCTCTGCATTTAATCCACAGTCCAGTGTTTCACAATGTTTTCTTTCTCAAAGAATCAAGCACATTTTTTACATTTAAGAAATCACAAATAAGAAATATATGATAATAGAAATGGCAGAGGCATGAAATATCTGTTCTGTCAAAGCAACAGCATGTATTCCAAGTTTAGAGAAAGCAGCCATGCTGCCGAGGCATTTGACCACAATAATTTTCATTCTCCATTTAAAATTCTAGTATTTATCTCCTCTTTTGCCTTTAACCAACAAAACTGCATTCAGGTTTTTACCTGATAAGGCAACACAGATGCAATGATTTTTAGTTTACCTGACCAACATTAAAAAGTTTACCTGACCAAATGAAAAAGTTTTTATTTCATGATTGCAACTAACATTATTAGAAAATACCAAGATAACATGTACAATGTAGAATGGGTTTATCAAATACAATTTTCAAACTGCCAAATTGTCAGATGCTACCCCACACTTAATCTAAACTCAAATTAGGTCTACTAAACCTTACCAATAATTTGAGTGCAACAATCCAAAATTTTTTGGCTGGTACTTTTATGCAAAAAATATACACACATTCCCCCAAAACACAAAGCTCAAGCAAAAATCTTTGTAAAATATCTGTAAGTGTTCACATTTGTATCTGTTAGTGAGTGGCTTACAAATGTCTGTAAATTAAAAAGAAAAAAGCAAAAAGCACAGCAGCACTATGTATAAGCAAAGGATTTTATCACACTTTGTAAAGGGTATCCTATTCCATCACTGCTTCTGTCATCCTAATATGTTTCACATGAATGCAACAAATGGTAACTAATTTAACGAAGTACTAAACAGTAAATTTTATTGACATTTATTTTGACACAGGCAGAAGATTAGGACATGCAATAAAATACCACTCTGCTAGTGAACCTAAGTTTTAGTTTTATTTGCAACCACACAAATCTTACTACAGTGACTTTTTATTCCTCTAATTTTGTCTTCAGTTCTTTGAATGTAGCTCTAAGCCAAATACACTAGGCTACTGGGGAAGCCATGCATGGTCAAACTGCTACCACAAGTCTGTACTGCATGGAAAGTTAGTCTATATCTGTGTACTGTTGATAGATATATGCAACAGCAGTTAAACATATGCACTATGTCCTTGTCAGGAACATAAGCCAACATTATATACTTTTATCAAACTAGTTTTCCCAAACAAATATCTTCTAAGGGCAAATGTGAAAGAAATTTCAACACTTCTTACTTAAACTAGAAATTAAATTAAAAACACCTGAGTAGAGATCCTTTTGCATGCCAAATGAAAGCGTGCTGTGAAATGCTCTTTAAATGTACCATGTTAGAAGAAGTACATATAGAAAAAATTCTGGAGCTGGATAAAGAGGAATTCCTATAACAGCTCTCTGGTTTCGTGCTTACTGAACCACTTTGGTAGGCGAGGATAACCAACCACGTATGCACGTGTAGGACTGGTGCCATGGCTTATCAAACTCTCACTTGCAGATAATGATGGTTAAACATTGCCAACTCACTATTATTTGAGTGACTGTGATAAAGTTCAAAGACTTTTATCTGGCTGAATCTTTGTTCTTTGTTTGTATAAAGTAATTCACTGCTGCAAAGATTCACTAATACAGAATTGAGTTTAAAAGCACCTCCTCGAATTTTTCTGAAATAATGGAACATAAGGAAAGGACCAACCTCTCAAAACTAGGAAAAATGGATGTTATGGAAATGTCTTAAACACAAAGCTGCCACACATCATCTTTCTCGGATTGAAAATACTGTCTGGTTGGCATTCAGAAGACTTCCTTATCTGGCTGGGATATCCTCATGCATGGCAGCATGATCAGAGTCACTGTACAGGGACTACAACTAGGCTGTCATGTGTTAAGATGACCTCGGGACATACCCACAAACCTGCATATGCAGAGAAGTTGGAGACTTTTAAGAAACAATGGACTGATTGCACAGACATGACAGTCCATTTACACTTGATTGCTCAGGCATCTCCAGACTTGCATATATTCCCTGCTTTCTGAACTTGAAGGAGGCCGACTCTTCTCCTGCCCTTCCTTTGGCTTCATTTGAAATTCTCATGTATATATTTTGCCAAGCAATTTTACACCTGAGAACTGATAGAATAATAAAAGTTGGAAGTGACTTCTAAAAGTGACCTGGACCAACTTTCTATTCAAAGCCGAGCTAACTTAAAGTTAGAGCAGGTTGCTCATGGCCTTGTCCAGCCGCGTTTTGAAAAACTTCAACAACAGAGACTCCATTGTCTCTCTGAGTGCTGTTCTAGTGCTCAGCCACTCCCATTGCCAGGAATCTTCTCCTTATATCCAATCTGAATTGCCCTTGTTGCAACTTGTGACCGTTGCCCCTAAGTCTTTCACAAGACAGCTTCAGGGAGAGTCTGGCTTCATCTTCTCTACAACCTCCCTTTTAAGTAGTAGAAAACTGCAGTTAGATCCCACCTGGTCTTCTCCTTCTCTAGAGTAAACAAACACACAGTCTCTCCTTGCTTGGCATGCACTGCAGACCCCAAACACTATAGTGCTCCTCCACTAGACTCTCTCCATTTTGTCAACATCTCTCTGACGATCAGAACCCAGAACTGCTCACAGTACTTCAGATGCAGTCTCACAGGTGTTGAATAGAGGGGTATAATCACTTCCCTCAACCTCCAAGCTATCCTCCTGATCCTTTTTGTTGCCGCCAGGGCACACCCCTGACTCATGTCCAGCTCATTGTCCACCAGGATCCCCAGGTCCTTTTCTACAGAGCTGCTTTCTAGCCAGCCAGTCTCAAGCCTGTGCTGTTGGGGGGGGGTTACTGAATCCCAGGTGCAGGACTTTGTGTCTGCCTTAGCGAAGTGTCCTGAGATTCCCATCAGCCCATTTCCGCAGTTTGCCAAGGTCCCTCTGAATGGCCAGCCTGCCTGCCAGCAAGTTACATGCTTCTGACGATCCAGAAAAGAGGTGGCTGAGGATGCACTGTGTCACTTGGTCAGGTCACTGGTTTGGACTCCCACAGGTTAGGGCAGGATATTCCCAACCTACGGTATGCACGCTACTAGCGGTATGACAGCAAGTTTTGACAAGGCAACAGCACCACAGAAGTATAAATCCTGGTACAAAGCTAGCATGTGCTGGTGCCATGCTTGGGGAAGACAAACAGTTTGGGATCTATCAGTTCTTACAGGGCAGTACATGAAAAGCCATGTCAGACAGTAAAACATCACCTATTTATGGTCTAATGTGAACATGTAGAGCATACCAAAAAAGCATCCTAGAAACAAGATATACTCCCTTGATCGTATTTTACTCATAATGGCAATTAACAGATGTGGACCTTCTTGTCACAATCAGTTAACTTAAGGAAAGATGAGCTGCTTCAGATCCAGTGTGGTAGTTTAAAAAGTTAACCACCTGCAGTCATTTTCCTACACGCTTGTAGTCAAAGTCCTTCACAGCTGAGTTGTGTTAACATGATCCAAAGTGAGCTCTTCATCAGTTTCAGTGCAAGTTGGGTTGAAGCACCACCAAGCTTCATGATCCTCTGCTATGCTGTGGAAGCAAGAACTGTAATAAACAGCTGGGAACTACAGCATCCTAAATTTATCGTGCCTGCTCTCTGGGACATACTTTCATTTGACTTACGTAAAGGGAGATGGTGAAAAGGGAAGGAAAGGTCTAACAATTAGCTTGTTTCAAACCAAATTCCTCCAGCCAGCGAGGCAAAATCCTGTAAATTTACATGTAGACCTATAAGCACATGCCCACCGCTAAGAATAATGACCCACTTCCAGACTCAAGGAAGTCCAACAATCAAAGGACCACTGTAGAGGGAGCTACTGCATGGCAAGCGTCCTCCTGCGCTGAAAAGGTTCAGTTACTGCATCCTGGCATTGATTGGTAACAGCGAGCGTGGCGAAATCTTCACTGGTTATGAAGTGTAAAACATGAATATGTGGAATCCAGAAACAAAACTTCTTTTGCAAGACTGAGCTACTCAGTCTCTGCAATGGCTTTCTGGAATTCAAAAGTCTCTTGTGGGTTGTGGGACCTAACAGCTCAGAGGCCCTGAAGCTGCTGTTTAGCAAGAGCACAGACCTCCAGAATCATACTACTAACCCGCCCTTTCATGGGTGGCACTTGTTCATTTTCTCTGGCAAGTATTTAAACTATTTTTCATTTCTTTTAAGTTTGGTAAAAAGGTAAGTAAGAAAGGAATTGGGTCAGCATTCAATGACAGTCTGGAACAATTAGGAGGAACTTCAGACAGTCAAGTTAAAAGGTCAAGCTGTTGAACGTAACTCTGCAGCTTACAAAATATAAGAAGACATCAGTCATAACTTACTTGATCAGTCATTCTAAAATGAACAGTGCAAAGGCATTATCTAAATAACTAGTGATTTAAAAAAAAATGCTAAAGTTAGAGCTAGCTGGGAATTTTTGGATGAAAAATTGTTCATCACTCAATACTGCTGTGGATTGGTTGAAAACTGGACACTAAACATGGATATATTCTTTTAACACTGCAGATGTATAAACTGAGACATTCCACAGACAAGAAATGGGAAAGACAGACCAGGACGTATACACTTCCATACACACATTTCTAAGGTCTCATTTCCACAACTAATTGCTTATTTGACAAAACTCAAGACATTCTATAGAGTTTTTCTTGAGTAAGCTTTTCTTGAATTTTCAAGTGATACCACAACACAGACAAAAAGGAGTCCAGAAAGTCAGTAGTGCAGCGCTGTAACATCATTAGCTGGTCCAGATCCACAGATATGTATTTCAGACTCTCACCTCCTAAACAAATACACTGGTGGCAAATGGGCGGCTGTCTTCTCTCTCTTGGGGGATGAAACAAGGAGCTTTCTTTCCTACAGTCTTCTAATACATAAAATATTGATTCAAATCTAGTCTCTAATGTTCCACTCCTTCCCACAGCTTTCATTCAAATGACAGCTGATGTTAGGCCACTGAGAGTCTACTTGCACATTTCCCTCCTGTCTTGCTTCCCTTGCACAAACAAATCCTAGTTGGGCTAATTGTCCTGAATTCCTCTTCATTGAACAGGTTTATTATTTTGCAATGTCCATTCTTTTTGCAAAATCAGATAATTTTTTTTTCTTCAGGTTGCTGCAACTCAAGTTGATTCTAGCTCCTTAAATTTTTTTCTTTTTACTGTAGCGATCAGAAAATCTGTCACTATCCTTATAATACAGTGCAGGGATTTGAATGGAACTAAAAAAAGTATATCATGTGATAATCTTTTTTTTTCTTAGTGTGAACCAATAGAATTTAGAAACTGCTAGTCTGGGCCTTCTGCAATTCAGCTGAACACGTCTAAATTGTTTATACATATTTCACATTTCTGAGGCTTTCTTCCCTACTATACAAACCAGATCAACTGTATGAACCAGGTCATTGTCCAAAATCTGGAGACTATAAGACAGTAGCTTCAGAGATGTGCCAACAAATGGTAAGTGCATGTACCAACTATTTCCGTGCGGGTTCTGAGAAAGGACACTTTCATAAGAAACTATTTTTTACTGTTAATCAAACCAGAATGTTTCATTCCTTAAAGGAATGAATGCAGCCAGTTCCAAATAGCAAACTCCTGTTATTCTACAATGGCCATCTATGTTTCTTAGAAGCCTGAAGGACTGAATCAACAGAAAACAATACCTGCTGGGATAATTTTTTTTCTCCCCAATTTTTCCCATCCTCTCGGTTTTGCCTGTGGTATTGCGACAGCTGAACCAGACGTAACCTGTAAGCGTGCTATTAGCAATATTGTGTTTGGCTTTGACAGCGCTTTTACGCAGAGCGTTCGCGGGAGCGAGCCATGCTCCTACTGACAGCACGCCTCGCTTTAAAGCCCTTGGCTCCCTGACAAGACGAGCTCCCGTGGGTTTTCCTGTGGCAACTTGAGGTGCCAGCAGCCCCAGTTACCCACCCTCATGGCTGCGGCCCCGCCGGCTGACACAGCAGCATCTCGGCCTGAACATGTCGCCACAGCGGTCACTCCACCCCGACATCCCGGGCTCGCAAACCGGAGGAGCTTGGCGGCCGCTACACCTGCTCCAGCGACGCCCCGCAAGACCTTTAAGGAGAGGAAGCAGCGGGGACCGGGGCTGCCCGGCAGCTGCACCGGCCCTTCCTCGCCTACGACCGCGCAGGCCGCTGTGAATCCCATGGGCCGAACGGGTGAGGGCTGCCGGTCCCTTCCCACCGGGAGAGAAGGCGGCTGCATGGGAGCCGCGGGAGGGGCCGGGACAGGGCGACAGCCCTCCGTCACCGTGCTGACAGGCTCGGAACCCGCCAAGCCGCCCTGCCCGAGGCCGGTTCCCCCTCCCGCCGCTGGCAGCCCCCGGAGAGCAACGAGAGCCCCCTTTCCCCCGGCCGCCTTGTCTCTCACACACACATACACACACCCCCCCTACCCCCCTCGGCGCCACCTGAGGCGGGAGGGCGGGGCCGGCAGCCGAGGGGGCGGGGCGGGGCGGCCCCCACCGCGCAGGGGCGGTGCCGGTCACGTGGGCCGGCGGCTGCCCGGCCCCGCCCCGCCCCAGCTCCGGCGGTAGCGGCGGCGGCGGCGGAGGCGCGCGCGCAGGCGTTGCACCTGGCGCCCTCCTCGGGGCTCCTCGTCGCCAGGACAACCGGCCTCGCCGCCGCGCCTCTGCCATGGTGAGCCTGCGGCCCGGCTTGGCCTGCCCCGGCCCGGCCCGGCCCGGCCCGCCCCGCCGCCGCTGCTGCCGTCGCCGCCGCCGGGCGTTAGGGGGTTGGCCCGGCCGCTCGGGGCCCAGGGCGGGGAACCGCGGCGAGGCGGGGCGGGCAGGTGGCGGGGCGGGCGGCGCCGTCGTGGCGGGGAGGGAGCGCTGGCCGGGCCGTGTGGAGCGGCCGCGGGGTCGGGCGGGCCTCTCCCCGGGTGGCGGCCGGGGCGGGCGTAAGGGTCTGCGCTTGGCCGGCGGGGGTATGGCGGGGTACGGGCGTGCGGCCACCCACCTACCGTGGCGGTGCGGGTGTGGTGCTGGGCGTGCGGCCCTGCGTGGCGTGGGGAACGGGGGGGGGAGGGGGGCTGTGGCGGCCCCCGCTGTAACCGTGAGGAAGAGAGTGTCTGGCCAGAGCAGGTGGGGCTGCGTTGACCCTCGCTGTAGCACAGGCGGGAAGAGGCTGTCCCCGCGTGTCTGTGGGTGAGGGGTGTCTTGCCTGCCTGTATAACGGCTGGAGCGGCCATGGTTGGAGTGTGTAGAGCAGGTCAGGTGTGGCAGGGGTGCGTTGTCCCCCTGTATAGCACAGGAGAGGATGTGTGCATATGGGTGGCCTAGAGCGACTGGGGCGTGATAGAGGTGTGTCAGCCCCCCCTGTATAAAGTAGGGGTGAAGGTAACGCGTGTGTCAGTGTGCAGAGAAGACGTGGGGTGTGATGGTGTGGATGCACGGGGTGCTGTGTTATAATGCTTGTGCGTGTGCAGTAAGCCAGGGTGTGGCCTGGCATGTGTGCATATACCAGATGTACGGTAGGACGTGAGTGTGATATTATCCCCCTGTCAGTGTGTATGTGTGTGTATCTGCTGTGATTTGGGCTTCGCTTGTGTGTGTATTTGTGTTGTGGCAGGGATGTGACGCTGTGTGCAGGGACATGACATGGCATCGTATGCATGTAGTTGTGTCTGCATACTGCTGTCTGGTATGGGCTTGTATCTGTGTCTGTATATATAGTGAACATTGGGTGTGGTGTAATATGTGGATATTTTTATAGGCATGTATGCTATGGGTGTGGCAGGGATTATCTGTACTTTTATATGTATGTAGCAGATACAACTTGTGGTATTCTGTGTGTACAGAGTGCAGTTGCTTATATGTGTAAGTACATAGCTGTGATGGTTTATGTGTATGCACAGGTGCATTTATAAGTATAATAGATTTGTGGTGTGCATGTGGTGGGCACGAGGTTTCCTGCATCTGTATGTAGAGATGGTGTGTTATGGAGCGTATGTGTGTGGAGGGTGCGGCAAAGGAGGAAGAGTGATTGAGGTTTGCTCTGTGGGGAGGGTATGTGGGGATGTGATAACAGTACGCGTACGCAGTGAGTGGCAGGGGAGAGGTGCATCATGATGTTTGTGAAAGGAAGATGGCAAGGCGTGTAAGGGGGAGTGAGTAAGGACAGGCATGTTTGGAAAGGATGCTGGTATGATCCCTGTTTTCAATTACCGCTTAAGTGTCTGATGCCTGATTGCTTTGCAGTGATAGTTTTATACATGAAGAAAGCACAGTTGCTAGCCTTTCACAGGTGGGGAAATGCACAGTGGTTTAAGGTAGAAAATCACATTATGTGTATATTTACGTGTGTGTAATGATAGTAGGTTTCCTGTAGCAAGTTCTGTGGATGGGGGGAGGGGAGGGTGTCCTCAGCCTTACAAACGGAAGGAGCGTGTCCCTGTGGCGTTCTAACTCTTCTTTCTTTTCTTCCTTTGCATGAATGCTTGTTCGTGTTCCTTCTCTCTCTTCTCCTGCACTTTGCCTTCTGTTCCTTCCTGATTCTAGCCTACATGTTTTCAACCTAAGGAAAACAACCTTGAAAACTAAAATGTGAGATGGAATAAAAATGTGGATAGACTGTGTGAGATTGCAGTATGCTTCTCTGTAGAATCATGTTGGATTTGGTTTGAAAAGATTTTAGGACATATCTGTTGCTACAAGGAGTAGTAAACAGTGAATGAGGCTGTAGATGGTGTAATATTGGGGAAGTGATTATGATGCGACTTAATGACATGTCCTACTTCACATTAGTATTCCATCACGCATCTTACTCCACATCAGAGAAGATAAAGTATCTTAAAAGTCAATTGAATAAAATGGATTTTTCTCATGTTCTAAACTTAGGAAAAACTAGAGACTGAAAAAACAATGAACAAAATATTTATAAACTGTTTCACAATATAAGTAAATATTTTCCATTTGCCAAACTCTGGGTAAGGAGTTTTCCTTCGTGGTCCATTTTGACATTCCTGATTAGATACCTTTAGCAGTCTAAACTCAGCAAATGTAGAATCTGCAAAGAAGCACTGAATTGTTGCTGTAACTGCACAGGTGAAATCTCAGAAATTGTACTGAATCAGCCTTAACTGCTGTGCAGATTCTTATTTTGGGCAGCTCCTTAGTTGCATTTGACAGCTGATAAGAAAAGGATGAAATAGTGTCTTTTTTTGTTTATTCTTTTCATATTTTTCAGATATTTTATTCAATGAGTGCTTATACTTGAATTGTTTGCTAATTATAGGGTTAGTGCTGTTTAGGTTGTTATTTCCCTTTTAATTCTTCATAGCTGCATAGTTTAAAATTCAAGAAAGGTGGGGAAGGCATTCACTTTGACCAATGAACATCAGAACTTCTAATATAGAGAATATCAGTGTTCCTACAAATCAGAAGGACCATTAGGTTATTGCTTGCATATTTTGACAATAGACTGGAATATTTACTCATCTTGGTTAAAATTAAGGGTAACACGGGCTAGCAGATGTGGAAAGTTTAAAATAAAAGTCAGACTTTCATCGAAGCATGGCAACTATTTTTAGGTTGGTGTAGAAAAGTAGTACTAATCTTGGCACTGTGACAATATCAATCTGAATGCCAGCAGAAGGCTACGCATTAACAGTACTTCAGCTGTTTTGTCAATTAGAAATCAGAATAACTGCACTAATTTCATATAAATTGTTATCAACTTGTATAATAGTTCTGGTAGTGTTTCTGCTGAATCAGAAATACCCATCAACGGGATATGCTAAGTAGGACAAAACCAGATGAAATTGTGAAACCAAAGAGTTCTCCCTCACAGTTGAGACAGTAGCCTGGAGCTAGTTTAGACAATAGCCACAACATTCACTTGCATTCTTTCTAATAACCTTTTTAGGAAGGTGATCCATATACTCCATAGATTTCTTCTTTTTTTTTTTTTTCTCTTTATGTTTTAGCACAATGCAAAAACTGTTAAAATACATAGCTCAAGCAGGATCAGAAATTCTGGGTGACTTGATTTAAATGTGGTAGGGTTGGACTCCAGCTGTCTGAGCTTTTACAAAAGAGCTTTCCCACTTGAACTTTTAACACAAGGTGGGATATTCTAATTGTCTGTAAAGCTTCTGAGAAGGAAGATTGTAAACACAGAGTAACTTCTAAATGGTGAAAGTCAGATTTGCATTCTTAAAAACGAAGGGAGTCCATTTATTCATTGTTACAACAGGAAAAGGTACACATAAGGCCTAAAGGGAGTATAATGGTGGACTTAAAATTCACAGCATACTGGTATCTCCTCTTGTCAATTCCATGTTTATTTTTCAGGATCAAGATATTACTTATATGTCTATCAACGTTTAAACTAGTTGTTCTTGAGCTTGAAGATTATTTTTTTTTTTTACTAGTAGTTTGTGAAGATCAAACTTTTCTCTCAGACTAATTTTTCAAAAAATGTACTGTGCTATGACTGCTTGAAAATTTTTATATATAATGTGATTATACAAGACTGTGTGAAACCAAATTGATTGTTTTTGTGATGAGATTAATTTTAATTTGGGTACAGTCCCTGTGAGTAGTGTTGTGGTGGAAGCTGCCTTGGATTCTATTTCAGTATTTCCTGTCCAGAGTGTCAGTTACTTGAATGGTCCAAGGAAAGTACCTTTCTCAGGTGTTTTGAACTTAGGCTTTTGCAAATAGCATTTGAGTGTCTGATTCCTAAGAAGAGATTTGTTGTTTACCTGGTCAAGAAAAAGAAAGCACAGAATTTGTAAGATGCATACTTTTTGCTGACTCTGACTTCCCTCCTATCCCTACCTGGTCTGTTCCTCCTCTTGCCCCCCCCAAAAAAACCAAGCAAAACTACAGTATGAATTTAAGCCTTTAAATGGGCTAAAGTAATTTCTGTGGGTACAGAGAAGCAATGGAAATGCAATAACAGTTGCGTTGTTTAAAATACAAGGGCACCTCAGCTGATACAATCAACTACAGCCAATGTCTTGAATGATTCCCTCTGGATTACCTTTGTCTTGGAGGAACCGCTGCATTCGTGCCAGAGGAGCACTGGAACTGGAAATGTGCCCTTTTCTGGGCTTGAACATTTATGACTACTTGGAACCACAAGCTGCTGCTGTGTAGCCCACAAGAAAGTGCTTAAAATTTGGTATCAAGCTGCTACCCTTAAAATATTGGCCATACTTTATGGTATACTCTCTTTTTCTATCCCAGTGTTTTCCTGCGTTCTCCTTCAGGCAGAAGAAAATAGTAAAATCTGTTTTTATTGGATTTGATTGCTGTTGAACTGGTTAACCAGTATGTTCTATAAATTTAAATCAATAAGGAGACAAGACATCATCAAATCTGCATAAATGTGAAACTCTACCGGTATGTCAAGTTTGTCTGTCTTCAGAGGTTGAAACTGAGGTCAGAGCTTCACAAACGAAAGGCATTTCCATAGCATGACTTGATGTATTGTAGTAGTTATCTGAATATTAAGGGACAAAATGTCTGAGTGTGCTTGTAATTCTGAAAATGGTCTATAATCTACCTCTTAAGCAAAAGTATCAAGGTTATTTTATTTCTGCAGAATTTCAAGAACCATAAACACTGGCAAATACTAACAATTACGTGAGTTTCCAGTTTCTCCTCTAAATCTCAACCTCTTACCTTTCTTGAAACACTTTGAAAAAGATGGTTTGGAAATGCAACTATGATGCTATTTCCTTTCAAGTCAGTTATAATTGCTGCTTGTAGTCATGAAGAGGTACCTAATTTTGTCTCTTATAACTGAAAGCTTTTATTAATTATACACTACATATACAGCATGTGCAGCCACAACACAGATTTTGTCGTCTTTTTTTTCCTGGCTCGTACTCTAGGGAGATTGCCTTGCAGAGAAGGCTTGCACTTTGTAAAAAAGATTTCACACTCTCAGTACTAGGGAAAACATCAGTTCTGACATAGTGTTTATGATGCAGATCAAGCACTGCTTTGAAATGGCTTTGTAGAAGCTATGGAGTAATTTCTGTAGTGAACTATATACCATTTAAGTCTCAAATATATTTTTGAAGAGCAGTTATGTTGGTGGGGGGAAATATTAGTACTCAATATTTTTGTTTCACAGGTGCTTGGAAGAAGGGATTCTGCTTTAACTTAAACTGTAATTTCATTTACAGTTTGAGCTAAGTACGGTGAGGAAAAAGAATTGCCTTTCTGGATGTGGGATTGCGTGACTGGAGGGAGGACTATGTCAGTCCAAATTAGAATGGTGCAGACTCCTGGGGAAATGGACCTGCAGCAGAGTTTTCGTGAGCACACTCTGGGGGGATTTCAGGTCTCCATTGTCATGCCATCAGTCTGTTAATTTGTATGGTTATATTGGAGACTGCGAATAAAACTTAGCCATATGTATGGCAGTAAAAACAACTACATGTAGAAGTGATGATTCAGAGGAGGGGTTTTGAAAGGTGTACTCCTAAGGGATGTGGATTAAATTTGGATGGCTGAGACTGTCTATCCCTAACCAAATACTGCTGCATTAAAACAAATGGACACCAGCTTTTCTCTCAGCTTGGTTTTTCAGAAATGTATCATGCTGCGAATGTCTGAGAATGTGTATTATGTAGCATCATTCTGCAAGACTGCATGAAACCAAATGGATTATTTTTGTGATGAAGCAAATCATAATTTGAGCACATAGTCCCTGTGAATGTTGTGGTGGAAGCTGCCTTAGAATGTGTTCCAGTATTTCTGCTTCATGACTTGTAGTAATGTAGTAGTTATCTGAATGTTACTTGAGTGGTCAAAGGAAAGTCAAAGGTGTTTTGAACTTAGGCTTTTGCAAATGGCATTTGAGTCTCTGCTTGATGCTGAAGGAGGGATTTGTTATTTACCTGCTCAAGAAAAAGAAAGCACAGAATTTGTACGACGCATAATCTACCGTTGTAATGGGCTGCAGTCAACAGCTGCTTCATCCATCTGATTTTAATTTTCTGCCACAGGTCTCTTGATCTCCAAGCCCATAAATTAGATGATACGGGTTTCCCCATGTTCCACTTTAAAGTGATTTGTAGATTTGACTGTTAGTTGAATGCTTTGTTTTGTTTTTTTAGGAATAGTTTCTAAATGCTTCATCATAGAATCATAGAATTGTCTAGGTTGAAAGGGACCTTTAAGATCATCGAATCCAACCATCAACCTAGCACTGCCAAAACCACTAAACCGTGTCCCTAAGCACCACGTGTACCCATCTTTTAAATACATCCAGGGATGTCAATTCCACCACTTCCCTGGGCAGCCTGTTTGGATGTTTGATAACCCTTTCTGTGAAAAAAATTTTCCCAATGTCCAGTCCAAACCTCCCCTTATGTAACTTGAGGTCATTTCCTCTTGTCTTATCACTTGTTACTTGGGAGAAGAGACTGACAGCCACCTCGCTACAGCCTCCTCTCAAGTAGTTGTAGAGAGTGATGATGTCTCTCCTCAGCCTCCTTTTCTCCGGACTAAACAATCCCAGTTCCCTCAGCAGCTCCTCATAAGACTTGCTTCATTTTTATTTGGAAGTGCATAATCTTAAAAGAGGAATAATGGATATCTGAAGAAGGAAATATTCAGTCGTTAAATTTTTCTTTTTAAAAAGAAAACAAACTGAAGAAAAGATTTGTCAATCAATATATGACTAACAGCTGATAAAGATAAAATTTTGTCAAACCTGTTTTTTCAACTGTCTCTTTATGTATGTTTACAGAATACACAGGGATACAGTTAACAGCTTTTTTCACATTTCTCAGTGTTTAAACAGTAGTTGGTTTTTGTTTGTTTTTTTCTTTTCTTTTTCCTGAGCTGACCCAGTCTCTTGTCATGAAAAGTTAGGTAAGGCGTAGTTTATTTTTCCATGTGGTTCAGGGTTTTTCTGCCATCTCTGGTAGTGGTTAGAACAAGATGCTTTAAAAGACAAAGTGTGAGCTAGGTGGATCGTACCTGAATCAAGGATTAGTCTTCCATGTAGTTCCTATCTCAGAGTAACATGGAGGAAGCAGAACTTGCAAACCTTTTTTGCAAGCAATAGCGTAATGTCTGCTTCTTTTGGTTAGGTATTGGATTGAACCTAATGTTTTCTGTCATGCAGACTACCAAACATCAGTTCCATGATAGCAAGTATTGATAAAATGCTATCTTTCAACTGAATTTTAGGCCTGCAAGCAACTAGGTCAATCACTATATCTGCAAACCATTGGATTTCACCTTCATAATTTTTAACAAGTTAAAGTAGGAACTATCGCTCTCAAGTCAGTCTGAAATGTTGACATGGTACAGAAAAATTTATGCAACTTTCAGTTTATTCTGTGCCTCTCCAGTTTCTATCAGAATTTACAGTGAATTTAATGTTTATTTGATGTTTAAGTAAGTTTATTTACAATTTATTTAATATTTAAGTAAATCTTTGTCACGGCACCTTAAATAACAGTGCTGGTAAGACATCAGTATGTGAACATGTGCTTAATATGAGGGGCTAGTCTAGAGGATTGTGCAGCTATGGATATCAGCTCTGAAGTTCACAAATGACCTTGATCTGTCACCCAGTGAGAACAGGGCCTTGCAGAGCCAGACTGATACCCTCCAGTAAAATGTGAATGATGTGGTATGAATACCAGTGCTGGCAAAACAAGAATGATGGCTCTTCTGGAAGAAAACCAAGCAGCAAAGTGGGCAGTGTGGCCAGCTGCTTCTGCCTGGCAGGTTTTTTTATATATTGGACAGCACTTACTCTGGGGGAAAATTTAAAAGCAATATGACCCTTATAGGCAGTCCTAGGTCAGTGGAATGTATAACGGAAAGACAGAGAGATGTTCCCAGGTGTGTTTGATCTTGTTCTCTGAAGATGAGCCTTAACTGTTGAAGATGACCAACACAGTAAGAACAAAAGGCTTTCATACGAGGTGTTACTTGCTTTTGATCAGTCAGTTTGTCACAGTGCTGGAAGAGAAAAGATCCTGAGGAAAGACTAGTGCAAAAGATCCAGTGGGTATCTGGCAGAGAGGAGGAAGCTACAAGCCTACTGAAGACAGTGCCCTGGGCTCTGGTAGAGGGTGTCCAAGGAAAAAAGAGGTTAGCGACCAAGACAGAACAGGATGGCTGTAATTTTAAAGTGCTCAAAGTCAAAGCCTGAGATGGAGCATGGTGGGCAGCTGGAGCATAGGAGTGAGAACCTGGAGGGCAGATAGTGGCCATGTATTGAAATAAAAGACAGTGCCAGTCTGTCTCTGCTGTAGATGGCCTTGGTTCAAGATGGCATAACCTTTCAAGGTTCACTTTGGTGTGTCGTAATTTTATTGATTATACAGAAAGGTTTACCCTGGATTCTAATTTAACGCCAGCCCTGTGCCATCAGCTGATGTGTCTTCGATATCACCTATTTCAGTTCTGTTGGCAATGCATATCCTTTTGCCTAACGCTCCTTTTGTTGCCTAGATACGGTTACATTTTCCTATTTGCATGGTGTTAAATGATTCTGCCAGTCTGCCTAAGTCTGATGCATTAATTGTACATTTCTGGGGGAAGCGCCATCTAGCAGCAATTCTCTGACCATTAGAGAGCTCTCTGTAGTGTCACACGTGAGATAACCTCAAATGTATAGTAGAGGAAGATTGTTTTCCCTTTTCTTCTTCCTCCTCCATTAGTCTGCTGTATTTAAATGGAGAGCTTTTTAGGATGCCATTCATTATTTTAGTGTGCTTGTGAACTGCTCTGGGTAGCAAAGCTGGTCTGCTGGCTTTCCTGCCGCTATAGCAAGAGGCAATTTCAGTAGCATGGTGAAGGGGAAATTGCACAGGCGACAATTAGGTGTCTCCACTGAGGAGGAGAGATGTGCAGCAAGCTGGTGGGGCTTGGGTGTGGTAAAGAAAAAATCTGCACGTCAGGGGAACTGAATAAAACTTTAATTATATTTTGTCGGGATTTTCATTTAAAACGTCTTGTTCTTACGATGCCTATTATTGCATAAATAATACTAAGTGCTGTTCTTGCCGGTGAAAACCTGAAAGACTTGATGCTTTTTAAAAATGGCAATATTTACAATTTAACTAGGACGTTTGCTCTGTCAGCCATAGGAGAAGGGAAATGTATGGATTTAGTTCTAAACTACTGTCTCTTTTGGTGACAGTGAGCCAATGACAATGGGTTTTATTCCTGACTTGATAAATAATTCAGCCTTGTTTTCAGTATATCTGTCTTCTCTTTTTGCTGATGTTCTTTGGGGTATCTCAGACTTCATCTTTCCTCTTTCCCGAATCTACATTTGTCCGTAATTACTCACTTTAGCATGCTACTAAGCAAGGTTATTTTAGAGAGTCTGGTTTATAATAACTTTTGATTTGAAAAGTTGACAGGTTGAAAGTCCTTATCTACCGATCTCAGTGGAAATTAGATACATAAATATCTCTGTGGAACTGAGCCATCATGGCTGAGCCACTAACAAAACTGTTGCACCTGTAAAGAAAATAGTCCTCTTCAATAAAAGACTGAACGACAACAGAAATTGCATCGTTAAACCTAAGGACTATCAACAAAATTAGTAGTATAACCTTATTTTGATCTTGAAATACTAGTTGAAGGGAATTTCTAAGTGTTTTAGATAAGTATGATAAACCAGGATGAATATTCCTTTTTTTCTTTGTAGAGAAAAATTAACTTTTTTGAGCATATTACAGTTCTTTGCCAGACTGGGTACAAAACACAAATGCACAACTCCATCAAAAAAGATTTCTTAACTCAGTAATGCTGGTGAAAACAGGAGAGCTTTACCACTGACTCTTAGACCAGGAGAGAATAATATTATAATTGGAGGTGTTCAAGGCCAGGTTGGATGGGGCTTTGAGCAACCTGGTCTAGTGGAAAGTGTCCCTGCCCATGGCAGGGGGTTTGGAACTAGATGATCTTTAAGGTCCCTTCCAACCTAAACCATTCTATGAATATGTGGTGCTTTTAATGGTGGCAAGCTAACTGTGTTGTACCAAGAAGTTATATTCTAGGATTAGTGGCAATTAGTATGTTTAATAATATGGAAGGGGAAGCAAACCAGGGAGATTATTCTTTTTGGATTTGGCAGGTTTACACAGTGGATGCTTTATTTATACAATAAAGAGTCAAAAGAAAAAATAAGTGGTAGTTGCAGAAGAAATTTAGTGTAAGCAAGTATCAGGACATGTTTTAAGGAAATACTCCCTTTTTAGCTCATTATAACCAGTCTTTCAAAAGTACGGTGAAGATACCACCAAGAGAGGTCAGTTAAGGAATGTAAAAAAAAAAAAAAAATGGCTCAAGATTCAAGTAATAAACAATTACAGTTTTCTCTTGTGGATTTTGTTTTGTTTGTTCTCGCAATTCCTTTAAGAATGTAGAGATTTTCTCTATCCTTACGTTTACAGGGAATTGAGAGCTGATTTTTAGAGTAACGTTTATTACATATGTTCAATCTCACGTATTTTTCCTTGTGCACAGATTTGTCTGTTGTATTTCAGGTTTTTATACAGTTAAAACCACAACTTTCTTGAGTTTGAGATACCTTATTATTAACACAGTCAAACTTACTACCAAATGCAAAAGCAAAGAAAGAAGAAATATTATTGTATTACAGGTATTTTGAGATCATGTCATTGTCAGCACTATCTGTAATTGAAGAAAAAGAAATCATATTTGACAAGATTATTAGAATATTTTTAAAAGCAATTGAACACTTCCTTGACTGATTGGTGTTGGTGTTTTTTGGTTTTGTTTTTTTTTTTTATAAATAGACACAAAAAAATAGAAGTTATGTGATAAAAATCAAGTAAAAAAAGAGATGGCAATGTTTACTTCAGAGAGGTGATACATAAATATACTCAGTATTTAATTCATTTATGGAAGTTATAGATTATCAGGAAATGCTCAAAGAATAAATGCATTATCGTGTTTGTACCTTCTCTCTTTTTTTCTCTGCTTGCACACATTCAAAATCATGTTACAAATCTTCATCTAGAAGATGACTACCCCAGTTTTCGCGTGCCTGTTCTTCATTTGGGGGAAAACTAGTATTGAAGAGCCTTTAAAGAAGTTCCTCTCTTCTGAGGTTTAAATGCAGAATAACTCTAGAGACTAACATACTTTTTTCAGAGTAAAGTAGTACTTTCAAGAGACACTTCTGTTTTTCTAAATATTCTTATTCCATAAGAATAATACTTTATGATATGATAACTATAGCTAATGCATACAAGAACACGTAAAACTTAGTCTTTAAGGGAAAACAGCTTTGAATCTGTTTGTGACCTCTTCTGGGACTTGTATAG
The DNA here is from genome assembly GCF_965231255.1 of Vanellus vanellus. Taxonomy (NCBI): domain Eukaryota; kingdom Metazoa; phylum Chordata; class Aves; order Charadriiformes; family Charadriidae; genus Vanellus; species Vanellus vanellus. The sequence goes on along the minus strand of NC_138906.1, from coordinate 63,014,795 downwards.
CAGGCATGGTACTTTGTGTGGCTGGGCAAGTCACACGCTTCTCATTCAGTAGTACGAGCTGCATGGTTTTGATTTTAACTGGGATTCCTAAATGCAGCCATATTAGTTGTACCTGCTGTTATGTATTCAAAATAGTTTGTCCGTCCAACTTTAAGTTAAAAGTCTAAAGATAGCTCTCATAAACATATAGAGATTATAAACTCTTTTCCCATAAGAGTTGCCAGTTTGGTTGTAGGTTTAGATTTTTAGCTTGGCCTCAGTAGAAAAATACTTACTGTTCCCAAAAGCCTGTGCTGTGATTTGTAGTGATTTGGCTTTTTAATGCAGGAGTTGATGAGTAGTTGGAAATACTCAAAAGCCTTGAGAACACATTGTAGCTGTCTGTATTAAATAGTAACTTGCTCACATCTTACTAACTTAAATGCTGTGTCACCTTCACACAGTAAGCATATATCCATGTTACTGTACATCTGGGAATCGGTAGTCTAAAGAAAAAACAGATAATAACAGCTTTTGAACTGGCAAAGCGGTGGCACACGTGAACTAGTAGCGGTTTGCAAAGTAGCTTTATATAAAAATATATACTTATGCATATAAGTGGGAAGTGTGTGCTAGATGATGTAACTTTTGAGGAATTATCTGCAACTAGAGAATAATTAGCTTGAAAGAAGATTTTTAGTGGTCTGATACTGAATGTTGAGATTCTGGATGAGACTTAATGAGATCTAAGTTCACTTGTCTGTTTTACCACAGGCCTTGTGTGCTGTCACGGAGGTAACTTCCTTTTTTGCAACTTAATTTTTTTTAACCTGTAATGCAGAAGAATATTTCTGCACCTCAGTCTTTAGTGATCCGAAGTTCTATGAGGATGGGATATGTGTCTCCTTTTTCTGAATGACTGCTGCAATAAGCACAATTAGCCTATGTTTTGGCTGTTTTTCTAAAAAATCATCCCAATATATACTATAGTTTTCAGGCTATAAGCTGCAAACCATGAGTGACATGTGATATTAAGATGGCATATATGCCAGTAATTCATAAATCTATGAATTGCCAAGCTCAGAAGCAGTCAAACAGATTTAAAACCAGTGTTGATGTACATAGTGTATTTCGGCATAAAGGCTGAAAATAGTGACAGCAATGGGTATCAGATATAAAGCAGAACCAGAGCAAACCTGAACCTGTGGTCAGCCATGTGGAACTGCTTAAAGCCAAGAATGTCTCTCCAGGAAGGAAGTAGAATTGTCTTATTGAAATGTATGTATGCATAGGTGTTTAACGCTTTGAATGTCTACAGTCAGTAGTCTGTGAGTATTTGTGCTACTCCAGTTGCAGGAAAAGGAAGCTTGATTAAACTTGTTGGTTCTTTTTGCAAGTTGACAGTTTTATTGTTCTTAGATGTGTGGATAACTGTGCACAGAGCTGGTGGGTGAAGAAAGTGGCGTTTGCTGTTGTGTCAAAATTGAGAAACAGTAGTATGCAGTTAGACCTGAGATCAACCTAAGATTTACTGGAAGAGAAAAAGGGTTCTTGATGGCAGCCAGAAAGAAATTAAAGTTTTCTAAACTTACAGTATTTTTATGGAGATATTTTCAGAATTCTCAGATGTGTACTTTCTGCTCTCTCCCTTTTTTTATGAAGACAGAGTCAAGCTTATATTCAGCTTTTTTTCATTCTTTACTTGATGTAACTTTTTTCAGAACCACCTCTTGTTATGCTTCCTTTTTTGTCAACCAAGAAGCAAAGCAAAGAGTTATCAAGTATGTCTTATGTGTTGATGATAGGACAGACAAGGGGTAATACCCTGATGCTTGAGTCAGGAACAGCGTATTTTTATTTAAGGATGGGGAAGATTTCTTCCAGTTGTGTTTCATGTTTCTATTTTGTGTGGTTTTGAAATTTACCTTTTAGCATTCAGAAAACTCTCAGCTATTCTGGATTCCTCTTTCTAGCTTTTGTTTCTGGTAATGCAAACAGCAAATGGAGTCCATTAAGGGCTTCTCTTTACAGGGAAAGTGGTTGCTTGTGACTTCTGGTCTGTGCCATGGTTCCTTAAAATCTGAATCACCTTCTGTTTTGTTTATTGCTGCATTCCTCTGGCAAAATTTCTCAAACTTAAATATTTACAATAAGTTGTAAGTCTGGTCAATATCTCCTCTGTTTAGTATTTCTATTTAACTGTTGACTGATCCTCTTCTCTTATGGAAACTTTTTCTTATATAATCTTAGTATTGCCTGCTTTTTCCGCTTGGCCATTTTCTTTCAGTCTCTCCTCTTTCTTTTTCTAAGGAGACGCGTTAGTAATATGAAGTTCTGAGTGAGAGGTGTTTTCTGTTTTTCTTGTAGCATTTCTGGAGGTGCTTCTCTTGCTTGTGTAGCAGTTGCTGTCATACCACTGTCATATCTGTGGCAGTTAATTCTTTAAATCTTTAGATAATTATAGTTTATCCACCTTCACATACCATGGCCAAAGAATTTACACTGTAGACAGTGAAGGAAGGGACCTGAATAACTGGAAAGTGTCCAGTTTCTGTTTTCTATAATGGGGCAGTTTTAGGATCCTGCAGCTATTGCATGTTTGTATATGTCTTGCTATTGCTAGAAGCTTTACTACTGCCTAAAATACTTCTTTATGGGGTGTAAGTGTGGCTTCTAATTGCTTGTTTAATGATTATTAATTTTTGTGCAGTTAAATCTTAGCACTAGGGGAGAGCAGGTGTATGTGTGGGTGTGGCCCTGTTGCGTATATTGAAATAATTTTATAGTATTACCAACGAGCATATTGAGAACTTGACATTAACAGTAATTTAAAAGAATTAAGCACCTAAGTAGAAGGTGAAAAGGCTCTCTAAAAGCTGTTTTTCCTCTTGGTCTTTTTAAATGATGTTTTTTCTTTCTGTTTCCAGGTTTTCTCAAATAACGATGAAGCCCTTATTAACAAAAAACTACCCAAAGAACTTCTGTTAAGGTAATTATACATAATGTGTTCAGGAGTAAAAGCCTGAGGATTGTATATTGCTTATGTGGCTTACAGGATATCAGGTGCTATTCATTCTTTCTTAAATCTGTCTTGAAATAAATAGCAATGTATCTGATTTAATTTTTGGAAATCTCGAAATTGTCTTTTGGTTAGTATTAATTTGTTTTAATGTGTTCAAATTATACTATACTACGGAAGATGTCATTTAATAGTGATCTTTTCCTTACATATCAGAAAAAGAAGTGAAATAAAATGTTCAAAAATCCTTGGTGTACAGAGTAGTCAACTCTTCCACACTGCACAATGTTTTATCTGTGTGAAGAGCCTACAAACCTTTCTCTGATGTAGTTCACGCTCTTTGTATCGTGAACTTTGTTATAACAAATTAAAATATAAATTCAACTTCAAAGCTTTCAAAGTCACTGCAGTGAAAAGCGCTGCCCTTTACCATTACTGCCACTCTGTGTTATATAAGGTAGAACCAACAGGAGGGTTTTTCTTACTGTTGTCATTCGGCTAGTCATAAATTTCATCAGCTTGCTGATGTGTGACTAGATCATCTTTGCAGGAGTTAGCTACACCACCAATATCATTAAGTTCAGCCTGTGGTGGAGACACTGATGGATGTCTTCATGCTCTCATGTTGTTGAAAGTTGATTTCAAGCAAAGTGTAAACTGCCAAAGGTGGAGATACTGCTCGACTGGATGTGACCACTTCAGAGCTGGAATTGAACCAGCTCAGTAATGTCTTCTGTGCCTGCATATAGGTTTTATTACAGCTCGCTCTTTGAGGGGAAAGAAAGAGAGGATAAAAAAAATCATTTTAATTATCATTTATAATGATGCAGTTACAGGTTTTAGTGATGGTGTTATTAAAATTGAGCTGATTTAATAGACTATAGAGGTTGTTTGGGTTAGCTTGTATGTATGTCATTTCTTCCTGTTTGATTTGAAGTGGGAGAATGTCTCAAGTAATGGTATTTTGCATCTTGTGTCTGAAGAAAACGCTCTTAAAACATTATGAGTTCTTTTAGTGCCTGCACTATCACAGTGCTCTCGTGGTGGTATTACAGAAGCAGTCTGTTAAAAGAATTGAATTTTAAAAGGGTTTTCATTTTTGTTGAGAAATATTCCATATGGTGACAGTGTTGTAAATTGGACTCACAGAACTGTTTAAAAAATGTGATTAGAAGAGATGTGTTACTGAATGATGCCCTGAAGAGAAATTCTAGTAACTTCGCTTTGTTGCACTCAATGCCACACGTGAACCACAGGATAAAAGTAAATTTAATATGCTGCCTCCTTAGCAAAGTATCATAATCTGCAAGCACTTCTTTTCTAACAGTAGAGCTCTCCAAACATCTGTGGAAATGACTTTCCTGTTCACTGTTAATGGGTTCTAAGTATCCTATTTAAGTAATTCAACAGAATGTGTTGATGTGGTTTAGACAGTGAAAAGTATCATGCACTGAGATAGTGAAGACACCTTTTGAAAGAACCTACTGATTATGTAGTATACCTCAGTTTTCATTGTAGGATAAAATGAAAATACCTGTGAAGCTATATAGATATTAAATTCCTAAATTGTTGTCTATGCTAATTACATGACTAGCATCTATAAAATTAATTTGTTGAGGTTTACTGTGAGAATTCCTGCATCTAACTTCTAGGTGTCAGTTTCTTGAGTTGTGTATTCCAACACCAAATTTGGTAAGTTCTTTAAAATGTTGTATAGGGGGTAGCTTGCTTGTTTTCATTGAGCAGTATGTTTATTCCAACATATATCTTACTATACAGGACATTGTAAAGAACTCAGCAGCAAAAAAACCCCGTGCAAGTAATTGGATAGTACCAGTGGCTTATCTGTTAGCTCTCGTATTCAAGATAACTTCTTACAGAGCAACTTGGAGGATATATAGGCTCACCTTGGATTCCACCAACTGAGGAAGCGGTGCAGCTAGGCACTGCCACTGCACTGTTGTGGCAATGTCTAAAGAAGCCTTTTGCATGGTTGAAGGGCTTCCTGGGGTTGGCATGACAAAATAAAATAGCCCAAGCCAAGCATACACAGAACTGATTCAGCCAACCATCTAGTTCTTGTGCACATATGTCCTCTTTGCAATTGCATAATGATCTACCAAAGTAGCATTGCAGCTGTAACCTGAAGAGTTGATGATCTGAGAAACTGATTTGGGACAGTCAGCTTTCTCTGTAAAGATCACAATGATCTCGTGCTGAATGCTGGGGCTCAGGTGGTGGTCTGCCCATAGCCAGAGAGAAATGGAGTCCACATTTCATAACACCCACAATATTGTGCTGACCATCGGGGCTTTGGAATGGAGGGGAAAGGGATGGGTGGGAGAGATGCACCGTAAACCTCCTGTTGAAATTGTGCTGCTGCAGAGACAAACTCAGAAGGCCAAAGGCAGAGCATGTTAGAGAGGGTTATGATGGGATGAGGGTCTGAGTTCTCATGCAGCGTGTAGATACCTAGGGAAATTTAGCTGTGCAAACCTGGCTGTTTAAAGGAATATCAGTGGGGAATTTGTTTTATGCTCCTGCACATAAATGCTTTTGTAAGACTGAGCCGGAATGTCTTTCAACTCCTAAATCAGTTTACGCTCGTGCTACAACGTGTTTTAAAATTGTCTTGCCATATGGTTATGACAGGAGAGATTAAATATTGCCCCACTGAGTGTAATTAATATTCTAATTATTTTTACATATCAATGTGCCTAAACCATGATGTCTACATTTTAATTAAAAGGAGAGCGAACCATTGGCAGTGGAAACATTTTACTCACAGTGCCAGAACTGAATGGTAAATACTGTTGAAAGTATCATCAAATGTACTTAGTTTTCTTGCTTGCTTACATGTATGAAAACTGTTGGAAAGCACTACAGCTCTGTTTAAAAATAATATAAAATTTGACACATGGAAAAAGAGTCATTAATATCTTACTACAAATATCTGGAAATGAAATGTAAACACAATTTCTTTTATTGTAAGAATTTATTTTGTTCTCATTTGCATCAACTATTTAAACTTCTGTAATCTGACTATAACAAGCAATCCAGTTTTTTCGCTAAACTTGACAAAACTTTTTCTGATGGTAGACTTAGGAAATACTACCACACTAAAATTTATTCATTTGTTGCTATGGTTGCATACTCTAAAGTTGAACAGAGTAAGCCCTTGGTGTTATACTGCAGTTCTTACTCTTTCTCATTATTTTTAGTTGTTGCTATTATTATTGATTTAACAACCAGAATTAGATTGGAAGGTTTCCAGGGCAGTGTCACGTTTCTTGCACATTTTCTACAGAATATCTGGTCGGCTTGTAAGTAAATGACTGAAACCCTCAGCTTCTCAGGCAAGAAGCTCATTTGAAAGTATGCAAACCCATAGATTACTTGTTCTTTCTCAAGTAGTCCCAGATAACTGGGAAGAGGAGGAAGAGAATATTTGACTAATATGGACAGTGGTAGTTTTGAAGAAGACTCTGGTTTGGAGGAACCAGTTATACTTTGAGGTAGGTAGAGTAGCTTGAGTGAAGAGAGGGAGGTGTTTCATTTGTAACTTCATCTGGTTTATGGGCATTTGTTTTTATTTGTAATATTGGAGTAATTATTTTTCCCGTGAAAGAAATAGGCTGCTTCTAAAAAATTTTGATTTGTAGTACTGTTCAAGCTAAAAGAAAAATGATCACCCCTGTTAGCTGTTGCAGTGCTATTAGTTTGCCAGTTGGCAAGGAACACTCTTTCCCCTCTGCTCTTATATATTATAAGAAGTGAAAAGTTGAATAAATGCCCAATTGTATGATGTTTGAGTAAGACTCCTGCGGAGGTATTATAAATCATGTAATTTAAACAATGTTTTCAGACAATTGTAGCTTTTTTTTTTTTTCTTAGCTGGTGTGTTTATGGAAAAGCATCATTTGATTATACAGTACATTAGTTATGGATTTGCCTTGGTGTCTAAAGTTAGTAAACCCCTATCTATCATCAGAAGAGTCAGAAATCAAGTCAGACAGAGACTATTGTAATTCTAATGCTAACAACTTTTCCAGTAAGATGTCACAGCCTTGAAGATGATAATCTTTTTCTTTTTTCCTTGTAAATTGCTGGAAAAAACAAATGGATTTTTAAAGCTACAGTATGAGTTTGAAAAGCATTGGAAACAAAAAAACCTAAGAGAATGTAATTAATATTAGAATGTTCTGACTTTCCAACAGCTTCCAAAAAGTTTTCTATGTTTTGTGCTTGATAAAAAGTAATAATACATGTTTGAAAATTGAGGTGTAGTCAGTACTTTTGGCATGTAGAAGGACAGATAACGTTTGCTTGTTTGTATTTTAACTGCTAACATTCTGTGCTACAAGATTTTGCACAAAAATGGCAAGCTTCATAAACAGAGATGTTTATTCCTTTCAGCCACTTGAACCATTTTCAGTTCATGACTGCCTACAAAGTACCAACTTCATGAATTGTACCACAAATGTGGAAGCTATTATGAGTTCTGCTATAAATCATACTTATGGGGTGCGTGTACTTGAATAATAGATCTTAGTCATCAAACTCAAATTTTGAGTGCTCAGATTTTCTAAAAGAGGATAAGCAAAGTTTTGGGACTCGAATTAGGAGATGAACCAAGGAGTTGTGTTCTAGCGGCAGCTTTTCTTATATGCAAGAATATACAGCTTGTGAGTTGACTAATGAATTATTATATATGTGTTTATGTTTCTATTCTTTGTTTTTATTACTGCACACTGCTTTTTGCTCAGCTTTTGGTGTGTTTATTATTATAGAGAAGAAAATTTACTAGAAGCTTAAAATTAGTGAAGTCAAACACAGTATTTGGTATATTTGAAGGGATGCTTTACCATCTGTGTGCTTAACCGTAGGGGAAATAGAAAAGAAAAATAGTAAAGGTTACAACAAGAAATGGTCATAATGCTATTGGTATTTCTTAGCTAGGTACTTAAATGGCCCACAATCACTGTAAAATTGGGCTGCTGTACCATAGCGTACAAAATACCAATTGGTGAGTGAAAGAACTGAAAAATAGAAACTTGTATCTGGAACTGTTCTTAGTTGGTAAGAATTTTATAAGCAGACAAACAATGCATGTATTTTGAAGGGGGCGGGATCTGTCATCTCAAACACGATTCATTTTCCCCACTTTAAGGATTTGTATAATCAAATAGGGCAATATTTCACCCTGAGTAGCAAAGACTGCTCTTCAGTGTTTGACAATCTCAGGAAAACATTCCAGTTTTATAATGCACATACAGTCTTTTATTTTAGGCCTTGGTTTGTATCTCTTTGAAAGTCCTCTGTAGTAGTCTGCCAAACAATTACAATAGAACTGTTTAGAATCAGAAACAACCAAATTGATAGAAGTACATGAACTGCATTCATACAGATTATGAACCGAATTGATTGTATAGGAATTGCTTATGAAAGTAAAACTTATTTCCTTTCTGTATATTTGCACAAATTTATGGGTTTTGTTACGGGAGGTCTAATAGTGCCTTGTACAAGTAACTTTTGTTAAGTAAAGCAAGTCCTTTGATTTAGCATGCCTGAAATACATCTGTCCAAGGAATTAGTGCAGAGCAGCAACAACACTCCAATCTCACGCTAACTGCTCAATATAGAATACTCCTTTACATAAAGATAAGGGACAGGAAGCAAGCAAGAACAATGGGACTGATAACAGCATAATATCAAAACCAGACTCACTCCTGTGGAGTCATATACTCATTTCCAGTGGTCCTTACCTCCAAAAAAGGGATCAGAAAACCAGCTGAGCAAGGGATCAGAATGAACCACAGGCACAGGTCATGGACAAGATAAAGCCTCTGGAAAGTGATTATTTCGATCTTTAGCCAGGGAAACAACAGAATTGTAATTCTTAAGGACTATTTAAGACTTACTGGGTGTTTTCAGAATTCTTACGTGATTTCGCAGCAATTGATAAATAATATCATACTACCAATACTATTTTTATTTGTTTTAATATGATTTACCCAATGTTCAAACAGATAGTCATTTAGTTTCTCTGTACCTTCAGCCTTCGAGGTAGTGTATCTAACCTCAAATATACACTGAGAATAGAAGTTGCAATTTTCTGATTAATCAGCTTTTTTTTAGAAAATTTTCCAATTACTTTGAAGCAGGAATGGGTTTTAAAACTTTCCAGTGATTTACCTGAAATTCTGGACAGAACTTATGCTCTGAGGAAACTGGAGACTCAATCAATAGCTTGGTGGTCAGCGGACCCCCTTCAGAATATGGAAAAGGTCTCATGTTGGCCTTCTGTAACACTGCTACATGTATTGTTTGTCTGCTTATGAAATTCTTACCAAGATCAGTTCCAGATGCAAGTTTATATTTTTCAGTTCTTTGCCTCACTAGTTGAAACTTTGTACGCATTTTCTGGCTTCTTTGTGTGAGATGCTAAACATCTGCAAATGACTATATGATCAATTAAGTTTGGCCTTTTGAAATTGGAGTATATATCTGACATCTTCTATTTAATATGTTTAAGTGATTTGGTTTTGTTCACAAACAAATACAAGAATAAGCTTAAAACTGAATGTTTTGGGCAGAGATGTTTCAGATGGAATTCCTTTAAAAATGTGAGTGAGAGGCTCTAAGAACACAAGCAGAAAACTGCATGCTAGCGCTCTTGTATACTGTGTTAATGAAGAGGAGGAGATTTGGGAATGGAAGAGATTATGTTTTATTTTATTTTTGCCAAGGTGCTAATTAAGATTTGTGAATTTTGGAAAGGAAATACTTTCTTTAATGTTTCCGCTTGAACAATTGGGACTTCCTTATAAGCAGAGTGTTTCAACATTACCTGATTCAAGTACAGATGTCTCTCAATAAGAATGTGCTTGTGACAAAGGATTAGTCGTACTGTAACAAACAAAAGTAAATAACAAGCATTTGAAGCAGAAGTAACAGCTAAGGGGCACATAGCAATGACTTACACAGCTCTTGGAATCATACATTACCATTTATTTGGTTTCATTTTGTTTTTCTCTTATTTACTATTCAGCTTCTCTTTAGAAACTGTTCTTTAACTAATGAAGAATTAATTCCATTTAGAGCTTTATTTACCTTGAAACTGGAGTCTTATTTAAACTTAGTCTCTTGATTAACAAATTATCAAAGCAAAATGTTGAGAAGTATCAGTGATATAAAGAAGTTGTGGTTTTTATATGGAACTTTGGGAGGCATAGGGGGAAATGTTGTTCTTCCTCATTTCCATGCAAAAAGTGCCATCAAAACATAAAGGCAATTCAAAAGATACTTTAAATCCCTACAAAAAAACCACCCTTTTTCATTTTGTTAAATAAGGATGCGAGGCAGTTTAAATAACAATACCAAATACTTTTAAAATTTCTTTTACTCTGTAACTCTTTAAGTATTTACAGAAGGGGAAAGCTTCTGTGTCCTCCTGATGCAGACACAGGCATGAGGAAGAGAAGTCTTTTGTTCAAGGTCATCCTCCAGGCCAGTAGCAGAGGTACAGGTTGGATCGAGTCTACCAAATCCTAGTCCAGCAACTAATCAAAGTTTCCATAACCTTTATGGCTGTAGCAAGAATGGTTTATGGAGCAACACTAGGCTGCATACCACCAATGCATCATGTTTTTCCATGTCTATACCTGGCCACTAATGTGCAGAGTGGGTATAGTTGGGTTTTGACTGTTTGGTGCCCAAACTATATAATCCCTTCACTCATGGGAAAAAGTAGACCATAGGGGAGTTGGAATGGCCAGCAGGTTAAATTGGGACTGTAGGCTGCAAGTTAAACCCGTCTCAACTAACCATTAGGCTAACTGCTTTTCTTTAGTAACATATGTTATAGTTGCCAAGTTTGTACTTCATAAAAACACTTCATAAAAATAAAATTTATATTAAAAAATTATAGAATGGCTGAGGGTTGAAGTGAACTCTGGAGATCATCTAGTCCAACCCCCCAAATGAAAGCAGGGTCAGCTGGAGCAGGATTGTTTATGGCATTGTGCTGTAGAGTTTTGGATATCTCAAAGCACAGAGACTTGATAAACTCTCTAGTCAACCTGGTCTGGTGTTTGACAACACTCTCGGGGGGGAAAAAAAAAAATCTTTTGTTTAAGTGGAATTTCTTGTATTTCTGTTTGTGTCTATTGCTTCTTTTCTGTCCCTGGGTACTACTGAGAAGAGTCAGTCATCTTTACTCCCTCCCATCAGATATTTATACACACGGATAAGATTCCATCATCACCCGCCCCCTCAACCTTCTCTTTTGAGGTATGTTCAACGTGGTGCTCACCAGAACCCCAAAGTCCTTTTCTGCAAAGCTACTTTTGAGTCGGGCAGTGCCCAGCCTGTTATGGGTGCATGAGGTATCCTCCCCAGGCTGTCTCCTTTTATGGATTCCTATCTGCCCATAAGTAGTAGTTCATTTCTCATTTATCAGTTGCTTTTCTGTAAATTGGAAATCTTCAGCTGAGCCCATTTTTTGTTACAGAATTATGTCTGTTGCTTGATGCCCCTCCCCCAACGAAAAAAAAAAAAGAAAAAAAGCCAAAAAAGCCTGCGCTCTAGATAAGAGCATCTATAGCTAAAACTTTGATAAGAATCTTGCTAATGAGCTGCAACATGCTGGTGTCTAGAAATTACAGAACACTGTAGCTCATGCAGTGGTTAGAAGTCATTAAACTGGACAATCCATGGGGCTTTTGAAGTTAGAAATCTGGATCATACCCCTCTACAAATATTCCAATTTGAGGAAGGTGTGAAGGATGTTGCAGAGATGTTGATGTGCATGAAGGATGAGTGTGGGGGTGTTGGGAGTCCTCTTAGCTTGTTAGCACTTCATTTCTAGGTAAAGTACATGACTTGCCTCATCCTTTTGTTTGAAAGATAGTATTTGATCTGCAATGAATACTCTCTTGGGAAAGGGGAAGGATGATTTTTATTTAAAAAAAAAAAAAATGAAAATACAGCAGAGAAAGGATTCTGAAACTTTCTACTTCAGCTTCCCTTTTGGAAGCACTGCAGTGAGATTCCTAACCAGTGTTATTAAAGACTTAAGCATCTTAGTATTTAACATCATTTTCTAGTAACAGTTTTTACAGTTTTTCTGCTTAAGATTCTTGTGTCTTGCTATTATATGAATCAGGATAACCAATGCGACAGGGTGATTGCCCAAAATCGTTATATCACCAGCTATGTTGAGTGAAACAGAGCTAAGCAAGGATGCTGAAACTGATTCTAGTGTGTATCTGACCTTTTGTGAAACATTAGATAAAATCTGTTTCATTGGGTGAATTTTCTTGGACGCTTACTTTATGTAAAGTTTTATGTTCAAGTCTTTACCTTGACTTCTAAAAGGTTACAAATATATGACCTTTTAAGTTGCATTACAGCCATAATATCTGAATAAATATAAATCAAAGGTGCAACAGGACTGCATTCAAGTACTATCCTCTGGATTTCATTTTCAGACTAAAGTTACTTTATGATTTGCATAATGTAGTTGCATCTATTAGCTGCATAATTGACCCTGCAAAAGAAATTACCATGTAATATAGTTGTTGTATTCTGTATGGTGTACAGTAAATTAAACAGAACTGGCCATTCTTCAATTTATCATTGGGCATTTTGTTTCAGATACTAAGAGAATTAAGTGCTGAAAATGTTGCTGTTGTGTTACATATGGTCATGCTTTACAAATAAGTAAAATTTATTTATTTTTTTAAAGGAGTGAGTAATATGATCCACTTGTCCTTCAAGTAATGTATAAGCCATAAAAAGTTAGATGCTGTCCTGTAACTATAAAATGAATCCAGCAGAGCTGATTATTTGTAGAAAAAGCTGACTTCTGTTTCAACTGAAAATAGATGTTAGGCATTCTGTAGACAGCCTACTTTTCCAAGTGCTAGTCCTTATGTAAGGATTGTGTAGCAATAAGCATCTTGGCAAAAGAAAAGGAGGTTTGGCTTGTAAAGAAATTTTTTTGGTGCCACGTTTGTTATTGAAAGACTTGCTATGTAGATCTGCTGAGGAAGGCATCTTAGCCTGCGTAGTTTACAACTGGAAATTACAGGGGTAAATCTTACTGGAAAGTTTTGGAGTGTCTCACAAAGTTTCTAGTTTAAGTGATTTACTCCCCAAAGCAGCACATCCCTAGTAAAAAGGGATTTGTTTTAATAATTGACTTGGAAGGTCAAGCATTAGGTGAGTCAGTATATGTGTGCTTCATGTGGAAATTGATGTTTGTCTGCCTTTTGTGACATGCTACCAAAACCAAGCCTGACAGAAATGAGTTAAGTGATACTTTTTTTAAAAAATAGAAAATAGGCAGACTCCTTAAGCTTTTAATATGCCTCACCATTTTCAAGACAAGTAGTAGTACGTGGTTTTATTGAATTAGATATTACTGGATTTTACCAATGGAGCAGGTTCCTACCTGCAAAATTGGTGAAGTTTGGAAGTACTCAAACACTGTCACTTTTAATTTAATCATACAGATACAAATTTATGCATGCAAAATTCTACTTTTACAGATTATGGCTATGAATTACTCATCTGTGTGTTTTCTAGCCAGCAATTTTTTATTGTAGTGTTTGTACATACTGCTGGACTGGAGTTATTGGTAACATGCCTCATACCTCAGTAGGGCGTTTAATAAAATGAGGGACGAAGGGAGAAGAGAAACCTTCCACATATAAAGAATTGTAATAATGTTTTGTATTTACTGAATATGATGTTTTAGGAGAAATACAAGACAGCTTCTATGGTGGTTGTGAGACTTTGTGACTGTGTGTGTGTTCAAACATGATTAGTAGTGAACTGAAAGTGGCTGATGTTCTTTTTTCTCTTGTCGCTTGTTAACAGAGTATGCTTGGGCATTCTTCCAGAAAATTCTGAGAAAAACCTGCTAAAAGAGGAAAATCAAGTCTGTGAAAGCTGTACTTTGTCTCTCTGTGATACCTTTCCATGTGTAGCATGTAAAGGACTTTCACGAGAGGAGGTTTGCTATGCAAGGAATTGTAGAAATCAATAGTGAAGTCAGTTCCTTAAGAAGTTTGTAGTCTAAAATGGGGGAGACATGACAGATTGGTTGTGTGCTTGTTTTGTAACAACTGGATGGTGTGGTAAAGTTGAAAGGATCTTCTGAGCAGATTATCTAGGTGATGTGCTGTCTTCAGTCAGGCATTTCTTGTCCTTATTTTGTTTTTTATTTTGATATAGTTTGTCACCATTCTTTGTGTGCAACACTACTATAAATTTAAAAGATGTGAAAAGCAGAAGTTCTGTAATAAAATTCCATTTACAAGTCGGTTACTAAAAAAACCCCTAACTTATGTTATTGCTGAAGCTTTTTAGAAATTATCATGCATTTCTGTCATACCAAATTTTGGGGTTTGGGCCAAAAATTCCAGGATGTGTGTGGTACTTACTGTATGCATTTTGTCATCCACTTTTTATCAATTCATATAGTATTGTCTCAAAATACTTAAATGAGTAATTGCCAGTCTGTTACTTTAAAAGCTTTTTCCTTATGTGATCAAATTTGGAAAGGCCTTACAACGGCAAGAGAGAAGCAGTTTGACTCTTGCACAGTTTGATTTCTCGCTCTGTAGGTGGTACACTGCACAATGTTGGGGTTTTGAGAAATAGCTGTTTCTTTCTGTTGCTCCATGGGGAGGGAAACAAAATATTAGGAGTCAGCCATCTCTGTTTGGAGGGACACAGGACAGTCTGTTTATAGCGCGTGGGAATAATGGAGCGTATATGGAACTACATGGGAAGATGATAGAGACTGTAGATCATCACTTCTTGTAATTGGCAAGACCATATAAATAGCAGTGAAAATGTCTTAAAAAGGTGACTTAGGAGGTCTGTGGCCGTCGTATACTGAGTTATGGTGAGTCTTGGATATCAAGAAAATTCCAGAAGAGTAGAAGAATATGAATCCTGACTGCAACATTTTTATCTAGGCAAGGGAGAGATGACCAGAAATCTCAGCCTTATATTCAGTATGCAGTGGAAAAAAACTCACCGTAAATTTGATAGAAAATTGAGAGAGAGGAATGTAACTCACAATTCTTGTGGGTTTGTGCAAAGTAAGTGATTGGACAATATCATTCTTGGAGATTAAAGAATTTCTTTGCTTTACCAACCAAAACTACCTATATCTATTCAGGCATTTGACTTCAACATTTTACCTTTTAATTTAAAAAGTAGCACTGTGCAGTATATCAGTGCACGTTAAAGGGATTCAGGACTGCTTAACAGTGTTGCAGCCATCAACAGGGAGACTCAATTTTTTTTATTTCTTTTTTTAATGCAATGTTTTGGAAATCACTGGTTCTGAAGATAGAAGTTACAGATGACACAAAAAGAGCTGTCATGGTAAACTACTGTGAAGACAAGGCATTCTCTTTGGAAGTCTGAATAACGTGTTAAATTGGGGTGTGTTCAAACAAGATACGGATTAATTTTACGTGGATAGATATACAGGACTAAGAAATGTTACAAAAAGAGGTAATGCCTGGAGTGTGTAGTCCCAGAGTAGGATGTGAGGGTGAAACAGGTAAGATGCTGTAAGTTTCTTTTCTGATGCGGTGTCAAAAAGGCTGTTACAGTGGCCTGAAATGGCTCTGAAAATGGAAGTAGTGAAATCATACTTTATGTCTATGTAGAGCTTTGTTGATACTAATAAAGTTTTTAATGCTGCATATGCTTCTGATGTCTACATTTGGAGAAACACTGGGAAAATGAAGAATGTGTAGAGAAGATGAGATTTAAAGAACTAAATAAAAAGATTGTTAAAAAGAAGAATTAAACGTGACATGATAAGTGGCTTTAAAACTCAATGAGGAGAAAGTACTAACTGCTAAAGCACTCTTTAATTTGGTGAAGAAAAGTAGAAAAAAGCATAAAGCTGAAAGTCAGACATTCACCTTGGAAAGAAGGCAAACATTTTAACAGAGTGATTAACCAGTTGAACAAACTACCAGAGAAGGTGGTGATTTTCCATCTCTTGAAGGCTTTCAAATTAAGAATAGAGCCTTTTCTGGAAGTTAGGCTTCAGCCAAATACAAATTTGCCACAAAGGAGCTGAGGAAATGTGAGCTTGTACAACCCTTTGTGCCTTTGGCAGGAAGCTGTTGGGTGCTGCAGGTACTGTTAACATTGAAAGATCTCCAAGGCCAAACTCATGAGGCATGAGTCCAGAGTGGTATGTGCCTAGGGATAAGAACTCTTGAAGAGCTCCCATTATTGATAAGCAGATTCTCCTTCTTGAGCTCGGTACAGGGTAACTATGGAAAATTTCATAGCCTGGGATACAGGAAATCAAAATAGATGATCCTAAACTTTACTGAGGGTCTATTAATTTCCAGGTTCCCTGTCCTAATCCATGCCAAAGACTTAATTGGAAATTAATCCTGCTGCTGGCTGCATTAGCTTCCATCTCCGTAGCTATGGTCATAGAGGACAGAAGTGCTATACAACCATCAGCTGCCCTACTTGGTAGTTTTTTCCACTTTTTAAAATTACAACTGCCTGCTGACATAGTCCTTCACCCTGAGCGCCAGACAGTGTCAGTGTCTGACACTGACAGATGACTGACAATGTCAGTGTTGTCATCTCCATCTCAGTTTGTTGGTTGCATTTAAAGTCTCTTAAAGGCTTTAAAGACTTTATAATTACTTAAGACCTTAGAGTCTTGTGTCTTGTTGGCTAGTTTCCCTGACTGGTAAGTATTTTCTAGTAGACTGCAAGTAGAGAAGCAAATATGTGTTAGTGGTTTGCATGTAAAACTGTATTATGGAGGGTAAATAAATGTATAAGTGTGGAAGAAATATTTCCAAGCAAGTTGGCAAAATAACTCAACAATAGGAATTGTAGAATTTACTGGTGTCTCTTGCCTATCATAGTATTTAATTGAATAATAATAATTCTGATTTTGCTGGCTTATAATGCATCCTAATGTTATCTATTTTGATGGGAACAGCTTGGGCTGCCTTGCAGGAAAGTTTGTTCTTTAGAACAAAACCAAAAACCTAAAAGCATCATGAATGTTTACACTTAGTAAAATATTTCTCCTTTTAACATAGAATGACCACTTTTAGGTTTTCACTTTTTCAAAAGTCACTACATACAGAATGGAGCAAAAATAAATACATCTGTTCTGCATTTGGTTTTAATTTACTTTTTTTAGCAGAAATCATGCATCAACATTAATCTCTTAACAGCAATAAACAATCAAACATGAAGACAGACTGCCAGACAACTCAGAGTAGTGGGGGTGTATAAAATACCCTTTCTTCAACATCTTACAGTTCCTTCTATTATTACAGTGGAACTCAATACATCACTTCTAAAGCATGTTGCATTCTTCATTTAGGCAAGAGTGTTGTGTCATGAAATAATTTGTCACAACCCTTCCCTTTCTTAGTTACAAATAACTAGAAATATGTCTTTTGTGCTTCAGCTTCTGTAAATCTAAGATAACCCTCTGATTCTACTCACACAGTGCTACTATGAGGGAGCTTCTACAAGACAAGAAGCTTTTGCAGCTCTCCAGTATAATCTCTGCGCTCTCATCTTCCGTTGTTTGCCTCATGGCGGGGGGAAAGGTGACTTCAGGAGAGGGTTCGTGGTGGGTCATTGGTATAAATGCTGCTCATAAAAGACAGAGAACTCTCTTGGTGCTCATCTGAACAGTCCACCAATCTTGCTGAGTACATCAAGTGTGTACTTCTGTATGAAACGCTGCTAAGTTTCTTAAAGTAGGTAGACCTCAGAATGGATGTTCAAATGACAAAATAAATGGTATCATAGTAAACATTATTGACAGGGTTTTATAAATTGTTTCATAGGTTCTGAGAATGTCTGTCCTTCTGTTCGCGTGGCTAATAGTTTTTCGAGAAACTATAGTTTTTCGAGAAACTATATTACTATATAGTGAAAAAGACAAAGTGTTTTCAATTGTTAATGAAATATTGGAAAACTAATATCTGAAGTGATCATAATAAACATCCAGAAGACTGTTATGTTTAATGGAAGTTAATGGAACTACTTCTTACATTTTTTGACTCTTACCTCAGCTAAAAATCACTGCCCTTAAGATGTAGGCATCCATTTCGAGCTCTAGCATCAGGTTTCCACTTGGAAAACAGTAATCAGAATACTACGTGATTAAATTTAGGCTCTCTTAACAGTTGTGTTTTCTTCTCAGTGTTAACATCTCACTATAAGATAAAATTGTTATTGTTACTGTTCATTGTTTTGATGACTGAAAAAGTTCATTGGTGAGCAGGTGACAGTTTATAAGTGAATTACAGTAACATCTGTCATATTTCATATCTTTAATTCTCTATAATAGAAAATTATTTTGGAATAGGATCTATATTTTATGCTTAAGCCGATGAGATTTATTTTTTTTTTCACTGAGAACAGCCTTTGAGCCGGTTTCATTGTTGTTTGAGAAGGTATTTATCAAAATTAATTTTAATAGTAAAAATTAATTTCAGAAAACTATTAGGAGTTGGCAGCCCTGAGGAATTGGTTCTGTGATCAGAATAGCAACACTAAATTTTGGACTGTAGTTGTTTCCTGTAGAGTAAATTAAAAAAAGATACTGACTCTGTTAGGCTTGGTAGTCACTGTGAAACCCCTTTAGAAATTTGGGTCTTCGTTCTTTGTGTAATTAGATTCTTGAACTTGGATTTATCTATGTGTTGTTTTCCATCTCTTACTCTTCCCCAGTTTCTGAAATCTTCACCTGTATTTGTGTAAATTATTTCTTTAATTGTAGGACAATTAAAGATATATAAGCTAGTTTCTCTGGATTAAAAAGAAGGAGAAAAATAATTTGTTACCGTTCATACATGTTTGGACACTGAGGAGGGAGAGACAGAAAACAGATTTTCAGAAGAAGCACCTGCTGGTTCTACTATGTTGGTGTTGACTGTCTTTAGATGATAGCTATGGTCTTATTCCTTAAGTCTCAATAAGTAAAATAATTTGGTAAAACACTCGTAGTTGTATTTGACTTGCTTCTCATGTAACTGGTGTCTTTCCATAGAACTACAGAACTGTGAATCCATGTATTAGTTTGAATTTATAACAAAGCATTTTAATTAATTGTTATTCTCCTTTCTTCCTAGAATATTTTCTTTCTTGGACATAGTTACTTTGTGTCGATGTGCACAAGTTTCCAAGGTATGTGTTTCTGTTGGTTTTTTGTTTTTCTTTGGGAAGCTATTTTCTTAATTACTTGCAAATCACGGGCTTTAGGGCAATCTGCTTCCTGTCAAAAAAAAAAATCAAATAGTTCTCTCAGCCTCTTTGTTTATTAAAACAAATGAACAGTGCGTCCAGTTTTGCATTCAGATGTGGAATTAGTTGCTATGTACTGGACTTCTGTTTAAGGCTATGGAAAAGATATCCAGTAGTGTATACTCTATATCTGGAGAAAGGATTAAGCCCAGTTTGGCAGAATGGCATTTGCTTTTTATAAAATATGTGGCTGTATAACGCTATTTTTCAGACGCATTTTCTGCTTAAAATTCCATGTAGTTCGGTTAATGTGCACCATGTGTCTAAGAAGTATATCCATCGTTGGCTTGCCAAGTAGAAAAGGTGTTAAGTAGATGGACTACTAGTAGGGGAAAAAGGCACACAGAAGAACAGGGAAAGCATGCTAAGTAAGCTTTTATGTTTAGCTTGTCTTGACTTTTTTTTCTTGAATTAAAATGAAAATACTCTGTTCCTACATCAAGTGTGTACAATGAAGTGTATTCTTATACAACATGAATGAACTTTTTTTATTTCATGCATTTCTTCCTTCTTTTAATGAGGATTGGGGTTTTTTGTTGGATTTTTTTGCTTGTTTGATTGATTTAATTACATTCCTACACCCTTATCACCCTGGCCTGCAACTTCAGTAAGTTTTGTGAGGTAATACCAGGTTTTCTTAGAACCTTCAGCTAAAGCCTAGAACACAGTGGAAGAAAACCAAGGTGATGGAATAAGCTGTGTTTTTCTCTCAGAACTACCTGTCAGTTGGATGCGGTATTCTTTTTTTTTTTTTTTTTTTTTTTCTGTTTTTCTGAGTGTACTTGTGTTTGGCTTTTTGATTTTGTTTTACTTTGAAAAACTGTTGCTTCAACAGTGAAGGACAAATTCTCAAGCGTGTACACATAACTTACCACGTGTGAAGGAAAGGCCTGATCCTAACAGTGGAAAGTCAGCAGTTTTCTGAAAGGTTTCTGTTCCTCTCAGAATAGTAACTAGTGAGGTTGAGGAACTGTGGTTTTCTTGGAAGGAATCTCATCTGCAGTTACTTTTCTCTATGTAGATCTAGCAAAAGTAACTTAGTCGACACATTTATTTTTTAACTTTTTAGAAAACAGAGGGATAAATCTTGCTGTGTCCATGTATGTACTTCACATTTAATTTCTTGCTTTCCTGTGTGTTTTATGGGCATAAGTTGGCCTTTGAAGTATAATCCATTTAAGAGATTTAAGATTCGTTTCCACAAATTCTATGTTTTTAACTAGTTGAAATTTTATGAGTACTAATATCTACAATTAAATTTCTTTTTGAAAAATGCTACCTGAAATGCTATATTTTTGTATTTGAGTTTGTTATCTTTGAATTGCTGAGAGGCAAATGAAGGGAGCAGGCAGTGGAGGTAATAAATAAACGATGTTTGTTTTCTGTAGGCATGGAATGTTTTAGCTCTGGATGGAAGCAATTGGCAAAGAATAGACCTCTTCAACTTTCAAACAGATATAGAGGTTAGTATCTTTCAAAGGATTTTTTTTATTCCTATGGTGATGTGTAAGAGCATAACCACTTCGAGTATCCCATAGACTGTGCTTGCGTTCGCACATTTTAAAGGTTAAAGTTCAAGATAATACAGTGAAGCAGCAAATGGAAAAAGAACTCTATTTGACTTTTTTACACTGGATGAGTATTTCAATTTTGGTTGCTGGATATTTATCAGATAATTTGCATATTGTATATACATACAGGGCTCTAGAAATTCAAAGCTGCTCATTTCCAGAAAGTAAAAGTATAAATGGTGCTTCTGGATGGAGTGAAATGCTCTGAATCACTTTCACGATCTAGGGGATAACTTTGTTGCTGGTCCCTAGTCTCTCTGTGAGGGTGCCATCTAGTGCTGAAAGCTCTCTGAACACTTGGCTATAGGACTTGCAGATGGAAACAATAAAATGCTGAACAACTTTTCTTACTGCTGACTTACCTGGATTTGATTTGGTGTGTATCTGATAATGGTATTCTGAACATTTGTTTTATAAGGTTTGAACCTTGCCTGAAATGCAGGTACCTGTGGATTAAAGTCCTCTTCAGCATATGATGAAAGGATTAGGGCAGTCTTGTCTTCCGTAAGAAAAACATGTCTGCAGTAATGCTATCATAGATGTGCGTAGCAAGATAAAATATGACGTCTGAAAATGAAGACAAAAATCTATGGGGAAATACAATTCCTTAATTGAATCTGAACTAGCTTATTATTTGTTGTTTGATGATACAAATTAAGTTTAGAATACAATAATGAATTTGCTTCTGGATTTTATGTTTTAGCTTCTTAGTTGCATGAATAAAATCCAGATGGGTTTCATTGGTGTATTTTGCTAACCGTGGTTCAAACTGTTCCTAAAGCTTTACAGTGATACATAGGGTAATTTTTTTTCACCGCTCTTTTAAAATTTTATTGCCGACTCCTCTGCTCTACTGATGTTAAACGTGAGGATCTTAGAGGCAGGAGAAAGATTTTTGGCATCTGCCTCAATCTAAATGTGTCTAAGAAGACTTGGAACTTTAATATCATCTTTTCAATTGCCTTTAAAAAATCTTGTGTTTCTCATTTGCGCAGAAATAATAAAGAAAACCCCACAGGTCTGTCGTCCTTCTGTTGGTTAGCCTTTTCTGTGTCTGAAACCTTACTTTAGAAACACAGTATGGGATTCTTATGTTTTTGATAAGTTTTTCTTAGATTGTACCTAGCGGTGTTGCCCTTTGAGATGCTATGTTTGTAGCATGGCATTCAGGAGAAGGAATGAAATTAAATTATGATCCTCTTTTGCTATAAGAAGCTATTGTGGTTTGGAGCAATTGAGTTACTTCAATATATTATATTTAAGTACATTTGTAATATAAACCCCTTAAATTTATTCATAAGAGTATGTTAAGCCAGCAGTTATTACATAAAGTAGTTGTGAACAAGATACGCTTTCACATTCGATGTTTAAGAACTCTGTTTTTTCTTCAGCAGTTTTAGTAATTATTTTTTTTTCCTATACATTTAGGACAGGTAAAAGCTGCTAATTGTATTCGGCAACTTTTTGCTTAGTTGGACGTTGTACTGTTTGGTGTATTTCACAGAGCATCAAGCAGTACTTGATCTGAGACTATCAAATAATGAAAAGTTAAGTTTTGTTGTGAAATTGACCATATTTATGACCCCATGTAGTAGAGAATAAAGTGAGGAAAAAAAAAAGAACTATAAAGAAAAAATGTTTCTTTTCTGTCACAAAGATGTGTGAAGATCTTGAAGTTAGATGTGCCTTAGGATTTCTTGGTATGTGGAAACAATTGTAAGATGGAGTAATTAGAAGAACTAGTTTTTTGAGTGACATTGAATTATTCACACAGCTAAACACATTTGAATGCACTTAAGTTGTCTTTTTGAATATGCTGTTTGTTGGGGTTATTTACATGCTTAAAGAAATAAATGGGTTTGGGAAAACTTAGTATTTGTTTCTGTTTTCTTTGAATAATGCGTTAGGGTTTGGCTTTTTTCTGCAATGTAGATTGAACTCGCATTATATGTTATTCACTGAAGACTTTATCCTTACAATAAAGGTATTTGGCCTCTACTGAGAAATAATTCTGACTAATCAGAGTGCTTTAAAAAATACATCACTTTGTTTGTATAATGATTTTCAGTTTGTTTTGGTGTAAATTCTTCTGAGAGATAAGATAAACAATGTTACTTATGGACTAAGAAACAAGCTCTGATAAGAAAATATTTTCACATAGTGCTAGCCAGGACTTTGGTGGTAGAGGTGAACAAGAAAATGTAAGAAACGTTTCACTGTTTCACTAAACTTGTTACCATCCCATAGAGAAAGGAAAGCAAACAAAAAGAAAAATCCTCTGACCTGTAATTTTATAAGTATTTATTCTTTAAAAAAGAGAGAGAGGGAAGAAAATAAAAGGTGCTGTGAGGTATTAGTCTTGTTTGTTAAATGATCAGTGTTGAATCCTTTTACCTTAAGTCCCTAAAATTAGACACAATTAGGCCACCTGCTTTTTGCTATCTTAACTTGTCGTGTCCCCCCCCCCCCCCAAAAAAAAAAGTTATTTAAACAACATTTTCCCAGATTGAATAGTACTGTGCCATTGCCATTCCGCTTATTCCTAATGTACAGCAAAATACGCTTTCAGGATGTAAATAAAAAGCATTTTGTAGCAAATTTGAGGTTAAGTAGGAAGTTTTGTTTGTAAATTGTGCTTCAGCTTTTGGTAAATAATGGGTCGTAAAGTCTGTAAGCTCCACAGTGTGAGAAGTCCTTTGGCATTCCCAGGTTAGGAGCAGACACCCAAATATATATGATGTTAAAGACTGGCAAGTGGGCTCCAGCAAATCTTCTGGAGGCAAACGAAGTGGCTGCTCCCACCAAGGTGTTCAGCCCCTTTCAGTTGCGGAGGTGACCATCCCTATAGTAGGGACTGTGAAACAGGACTTACCAGAGACTGTAGTTGAGAGTGAAGTTCTAGCTGAAGCACATCTCCATGGACAGTTTAAACTTGCATGCTGTGGTGGTAACTGTCATCCTTGAGGAACAGGCATGCTTCCCATTCCATCTTTGGGGAAGTTCTTCAGGTTCCCTACACAGCTGAAAGAACTTGAAGGTCATTTTAGCAGTCTTAATGGGTAGGTTTTGCTGAGACAAAAAAAATTAAGTCATGTGTAATAGACTAAAAAAAGGAAGGGAGAACTAAAGATTGAGTTGACTAGTTCTTCAATCTGAATGGAGGTTTTCAACAGGTAACTTTTTTCTTAAAGTAGCAAAAGAAATTCGAAGAGGTGTAGCTGGGGCTGGTCTTCACTCCCAGCATTTTTAATTTGGTTAGAATGTTATGTCAGAATAAAACTCAACAAAATCTTCCTTTTATCTGGTTTAAGGGTCGTGTTGTGGAAAATATATCGAAAAGGTGTGGTGGGTTCCTGAGACAACTTAGTCTGAGAGGATGTCTTGGTGTTGGAGACTCCTCTTTAAAGTAAGTAAAGTCCTAGATTGAGACATCACTTATTTCCTAATGTTTGGACCAAAAGCAATTATTGTTAAATTTGTTTGGATTTCTAAGTACTGTCTAATGACCAAAATGAGATACTTAAGTACTAAGTACCTTAATAATGACAAAATGAGACATCAATTTGAGATCGATGTATAGCTACTGTTATTTTCTGGAAATGAACTAAGAAATGAGAACTGTGGTTTTCAGAAATGTGTCTTTTCCTTTCATTAGTATTATCTTGCTAGCTTTCCTTTTTCAAGCATTTAAAACGTTTTCAGACTTTTATTTTCCTCTGCTGTCCTACAAATATAATTTCATCAAGACTAGTAGTCAGTCAGTTCATAGTTTATCCTCTACTTTGGACAGGAGGTAACCCCTACCAGTGGGAGGAAGAGTAAAGGCTAATGTGATTGAGTGCCTACAAAACTGGGAAAGCCCAAGATTCTCCTCTTACTCTAATATAAGAACAAACAGGCAACAGGAATGTCTCGGGAGTCTCTGAACAGAGAAGGTGGCCCTTTTTTACACAATTTATAAATTGAACTGTGCAGTTTGTTCCCAAAAGATAGTTTGAATCCATGTAAGCTTTTTGTACATGGAAGCCGTTTAGCCAGATTCCTCTGTGGATATTTTACTCAGTGTTTAAACCCAAATATTGTACCTTCAGCTGAAGGGTCCCTCAGCCACAAGTACTTCAGGGCTCAAAGAATATTTGAAAGAACCCTTGGGTATGGCTTTTTGGAGTTGTTATGCTTTCCTTTGCTGTCACAGGAGACTGGGCTGGATGGCGTTCAGTCTGACGTAGCGTGGCCATTCTTCAGTGGAAGAGAAGTGAAAAGATTTTTCTTAAGCAGTGGGCATTAAGTTAGTGCCTTGTGACCTTTACCTCTTTCTACAAATTATAAGTCTAATTCACTGATTTTTGTCTCTAGAGTAAATTCATCCAACAACTAGTTAAGCAGTAGATTGCTTTAGTAACCCTAATGGGCATCCTAGCTCCAGACCTGAAGATTTCCCCAGAGCTTTCCGTGCCTCTACGGCGTCTTCCTAACTGCTCCCTGGTGTGTCACCACCTTCAGGCCGTCTTGCCTCCTCAGGGGAAAACACGTATTATTACCATCTCCCAGATTACTGGCAACTGCTGTCAAAAAAGAGGTAGCCCCAACCAGAATTAACTTTCTGCAGTGCTCCTCCAAGTCCCCAGAGCATTCATGCAGACGGTCCCTGTGTCCTCAGTAGGGAAGGTAATAGCAGAAGTGGAGGGGAGGGGGAAGGCAGGCTCTGAGAGGTGGCAGCTACCATGGGGAGGAGGTAGTGGGGAAGGTGATGAGAAGGGAGTAGGAAGAAAGAGCCAGAACGGTAGGTAACACTTTCCCCTCCAGTAACTTCATTTTCCTGTTTGGTTTAGGGTCACAGCTGTGCTTTTCAGGACACTAAGGCTCTGGGACTGCAGTGAGGGTTGTTAATAGTACCAAGAATCTTAAGTGGGTTCAGGTATTAGTGGCATGTGAGAAGAGGGGAAGGGCTGGAGATGGGGTATTTTTAAGTAATGATATATTTAGTAAACAGAACTTAGCAGTTCAGTGCATAACATGTGTATGTTGTAGAGACAATACAGCCAGTCATGCTGGCAGATAGAAGGACAGGCTTAAGCCTGAGACTGGCTACCAGTGTGTTACTGGTATTCACACATGCATCCCTAACAACTGACTGGTGCAGATGGTGGTGTCTGAGACACTTTAGGAAAGAAGATGATTCACCTCTGAAATACAAGCAGGTTATATTGAAATTACTGAATGAATGATAAATGCATGAGCTTTAAGACTTTCAAAACATTAGCATGAGAAAGGTGGCATTAATTTTCAGATACTTGTTCTGAAAGTGATTTTTCCTATCAGGCTTTTTCTGTTGAGTTATTTCCAGACCTGTTAGTTTTGTGGGTGATATCAATTTCTCTATTTATCCTTCTTCTACATCAACTTTTGTTTAAAAATAGTTAATTATCAAAGTAGATGTTGGCTATGTAAGTACTAAATGTTTGTGGCAGCTCTGTCAGGACATGCCCCACGCTTGAATCTCAGAGGCAAAGTTTGCTGTTCCTGCAAGTTATTCCAGAGTGTAGCATCTTTCCAAGTGATTTGAAGAGTGTCTCGATTGTAAGTCACCCTCCAGTACATGAATTTGGAATAGCTGTTTTGAGGATTCAAGTGGAAACTCTCACCAGTATAACTGCTTGCTGGGTTTTTTTCCATTGTTTTCAATCCACACTGGAGAGCCAGGAAGTTGTTACCAGCTGAGTGTGTAGTCGGATACGTTAACCACGGCAAACCTCCAGACAAAACTGTTTTTGTGTGTTTCCTCCACCCCTGCCAATAAAATCCATGCAGTTGGAGGAAACATGGGCATAAAAACAGTGTTCTGAAATGCATTGCAGCTGTAAATATTACTCTGCAGAGATGAAAAGAAAGTTTATGTATTTCTTCTGGGTAATTAGTGTAATGATACATACAGGCTTTTAGCAGTATAATAGCTCCAATCATCCTTAGAGTTCATAACCAGTAGTGCACACAGATGCATTTTAATTTTTAAAATCATAAATAACTAATTTGCACCCACGGGGCTTTCCACTGGTAGTCCGATAGGCTTAGGTCCCGCTTCTGTAATGTGCAGGGTCTGTTCCTTTTCATTTGATGTGGGAGTAAGCTCTAACTTAAGACTTACAAAGGCTTCAGTAGTGAGATGTCCAAAAAATCTCCCCAGCAGCTTAATATTTAACTGATGTGATATTTAAACCTTTCTGTTTATGCCCTTAATGTTTTTAGTTAAGGCAGATGAAGCAAGTCAGGTCTGGCTTATATATGACAGAAATAAACACCTTGCTCAAGTGGTATTTGAGAGAGGGACAACACTTGGTTTCAGGAGTTACCCAAGACAGAAACTTGCAATAGCAAAAGAAAAAATCAACCACTGAGACAGATGTATTTGAGATGTATTTTGTAATTACCCCGTGGCTTGAAGATTAAGCTTTTTTACTGAGATGGAAGGAGGTAGGGGACAGAGCGCACTCTAGTGACTGTATTACAACTTGTGATGTTATATTAATTCTCCAGCTTTTTGTTGCTGTTTTAGGACCTTTGCACAGAACTGTAGAAACATTGAACACTTAAATCTAAATGGGTGCACAAAAATCACTGACAGGTAAGTCAAAGGTTTTTTTTGTTTGATGGAGAAATTTGGAAAAAGAAGTAGCTGAAGGTATTTTTAGTGTGTCTGCTGTTTTGCAGCACGTGTTACAGTCTTAGCAGATTCTGTTCCAAGCTGAAACATCTGGATCTGACATCTTGCGTAGCCATCACCAACAGCTCTTTGAAAGGCTTAAGGTAAGAAGATTCAGTGTTTTGTGTCAAAGAAAAGCTTTTAAAGAGCTGTTCGACATTTAATAAAGTTAAAAAAATCAGTGCTGAACCTTAATACTGTGTATCAGCACTGACTATATTCAATAACTAGCACTTCTTGGGTGTAGACTATGCTGTTTGTGTGTGGTCTTTTCTCATGACTTTTCTGTGGAGGCCTGGCACAGTCCACTGGCTATCATTAATTTCTAACAGTGTGTTTAATTTGGGTTTCCCACTGTTATGACTATTTGAAGGCTGGATTTAACTTTATGTATTTTTTTAATTCTCCCAGTGAGGGTTGCAGAAATCTGGAACATTTGAATCTTTCCTGGTGTGATCAGATTACGAAGGATGGTATTGAAGCACTGGTGAAAGGGTGTAGTGGACTAAAAGCTCTATTTCTTAGAGGTTGCACACAGGTACATAACTGCTTGGGTGATCCTTTAGGAATAAAATTTTATTTTGGGTTTTTGAAATCTCCATGAACTAAAAAATACTGTTTTGTTATAGTCTTTTGATCAATATTACAAGATATGTACATTCTTTGGGCTGCTTTGCTGTGCTTTTAATTTCTTGTTTCTTTTCCTATGCCTGATTTAATCACTAAATACAGTTAGAAGATGAAGCATTGAAACACATTCAAAATCACTGTCATGAACTTGTAATCCTGAATTTGCAATCCTGTACAGTAAGTATTTGAAGCTTCAAAAGGTACATTCTCTAAGAATCATAAACCATTTTTGAATGCTAATGATTTGATCTGCTACACAGTTAGATAATTCAAATAGTACATCTCTGCAGTTTACAGAATTTTGCGTGGAATAGAGGTCTTAAATGAGCTGGCTCTTTCTACAGCTGAGTGTGGATTTGGAGTGTTGGGTTATTTTTAACCGTAGCAAACTCTAGAGTAAGAACTAACTGCATTCATTCGAATCTCGTGAACTGTGTATGTGCTAAACCATGCAGTTTTACAGATATAGCTCTTGTTCTCCCATCCATTAAGGTCAAACATTTTGGTATATTCATAATTTTAAGGTTTCTAATTGAGCAGAAGCTATATTCTGGGTTACATAATTGAGAGTAAATGTAATGGCGTCATAACTGAAGATGACTCAGAACCATTTAGGTAGCAGGAGAAGGGCATGCTTCTTCAATAGTAATGGAAGAACACATTCATTTGTAATGAAATGACCAGGAATCATTCATGTACTTTTAATTCTACTTAGCGAGTACAAAAAAAATCAATTTGCTGTATTTTATATTTGCTTTTTTGTTGCTTCTGATGTGACTTTCTAGGAATAGGAAAGATCTTTTAGATTTTAAATGTATTTAAGTCACTCTTTGTAAATAAACCTTAGAAAATACAGAAATAAATTTGAATTTCAGTGTTTCTGTCATGCAAATTTGAATAATGAAGTAGTTAGATTTTTTTTTTTTGCTTTTGGAAAGTTTTCTACAGTTTTATTGCTAGCCGGTATCATAAAATCTGCTTGGGCTAAAACTTTCAGATATGTTTTATACATTTGTCCTGAATGAATGTGGCACAGGGCTACTTTTTATTAAGATTGGATGAAAATTTTTGAACCTAATAGATTTCTTTGAATATTTTGGAGTGTTAGGGATTATTAAAAGTTACATTAAAAATTGCAGAAATTAAGAACAATATGAATACAAAACTTGAACTTCCATAAGCCAATTGTTTAGTGAAAGAGAGAGAATTTTCAGATTTTTCTATCTGAACCTAGGTGCCACTGAAGTTGGGCACCTAAAGATAATGGGAATGAAAGTAAGTTCCTTCTTTTGGTCAGAACACTTAAATAAATAAAGTCAGTACATATTTTTCTCCCCTTTCACTCTTTCTTTTGCTGTCCTCCTCCTCCAAAGTTCTTTTGCTGTTGTGTTTTACCTGAGGCTAATGAGATATATCAAGGCCACCCTTTTTTGATTATTTTTGTGGAAGGATCTCAAGAGGTCTCATGATGACCAGTTATGATCTCTCCTGCTTAAAAGGGGCATTGGCATAGAAGTGTACCAGTTTTCCTTTGGGTGGTATGTTTGTTGTCACGTAGATAATAAGTACAAACAAAAAAACCCTCATGAGCGAAAGTATTTTTCCCATTGAATTTTTTGAGTTGATAGTCTGTGTGTCCTACCTAGTTATGTGTGCTTTAAAGCTTTATTTCACTGGAGATGTGTCCTGTGTGCTGTGGTTTAGAAGCATGCTTCCAGAAGCAGCCAGGCCCTTTATGATCAAAGGGCTAGCACTGATTTTTACACAGCAGGTCTCCTTGTGCTTTATATGATCCACACTTTAATTCTAGCGGCTCCATTTTATGGACCTTGTAAAATGCCAGGCCAGCTCAGGCAGCTAAGAAATGAACTGATATTAATTCTGGAAACTGCACATCTGAAAGGTACCATCTTTAGAGTGTAGAAACTGGGGACTTGCAGGCATTTTTTGAGCGCTTTTCCTTCCTGAGAGGGATGTAGGCATTGAAATCACAAGCAATCTCAGAACAGATATATAACTTGTCATATATAACTTGAGGGTTTTGTCCATCTGCAGCAGCAGCATAAAATTTGCATAGTCCTTACCTCCAAAATATGTCCGTTTCCCAATAGCAGTGTCACAAGTATCTCTCAAAGGGAACAAAACAGTTCCAGAAAATATCTTTGTATCTGTAGATGATGCAAATCCTTCTGGATCCACAAAAAGAAGACAAGACTTGTAGTTTTCTGGCTGGAATAATTTTTATTTGACAGAATGATTTGCAAAGGTAAACTACTGATACTAAAAAGTGCTGGGTTGGGGGAGGGGGCATAAGGTGATCTCCCTTTGTCCTGAGCTACTGCTATTTCTTATCCTGTTTTCATCTATGAAAGGTAATGTTTGTGGTAATAGCCTCAGAAATATGCAATAGTAGTATTAGTGTACCTAGATGAGTGGCTTATAAAAGGCATATGTATTTTCAATTCAAAATACAGTAGAGGCCTTTGTTATCATTGAAAGAGTAATATTAGGCCAGGAAATAAAATAGCCTATTTCACTATGAAAGATTAGCCATTCAGCAGAAAAATTAAATTCTTGGAGTTAGGAGTGGGAGGAGGAGAGAATACTTTTTCCAGAATAGAAGACCTGTAAACAAAATAATATTTGCGCATGCACCCAATAACCTAGTTCCTGTTGCTATTTTGTGTGCAGCGGCATTGAGGCTATTTCTTATAGTTCGTGTTTCAGAGAGAAAACTCTTTAATTCATATTCTGAATTTAGAGTTACTTTTTTCGGAATATCTAGTACAAAACCATTTTGAGAAATTAAAAAACTCTTTTAAATATTTCGGCTGAAGACAGCTGCATAACCTGGCTTTTACATTTATCTTCTGTAAAGAAGAGATTATATATAATTGTTTACCTGTAACTCTTGCTTTGAAAATTATCTGGCTGTGAAGGATTTTTAACCTTGGGTTCTACTGCTCCTGTGAAAATAGGTAGTTAGCTCTCCTGCTGTTGAGCTTTGAGCTCTGTTTTGCACTGTTCCTGAACTTACGCAGTCACTGGAACGGAGGACCTGAACTCTGCAAACATATAAGCTGTGAGCTATTTCACACAGTGACAACTACAATTTAAAAAATAAAAACATTGTGAAAATTTTAAAGAAAAAGCAAAGTGAAAGAGGAAGACAAAACCAAACAACTCTGTGCTTCAGACTGCCTCTGAGCAGTACTCAAGATCTGTGGAAAAATACATAGATAAGTAATTGTGTGTGTTGACATCAGTGAACATGATTTCATGATGCTATTTTTTTGGTTGAAAATCCACAGGTTGCCATGGTTATATACAATGTGACACTGTTTCAGTAATATGACTTGATTTATGTTCTTAGCTGATGACTTGATAACAAAGTAACTTCAACCTTCTTCTGTGTTGCAGCAAATTTCCGATGAAGGCATTGTAAAAATCTGTAGAGGATGTCATAGGCTTCAGTCGCTCTGTGTTTCAGGCTGTAGCAACCTTACAGACGCTTCTCTCACAGCACTTGGTCTAAACTGTCCAAGGCTGAAGTGAGTATGCCGTGAGCATGTTGTATGTCGTGTTGTTACTGGCCTGATCTAAGAAATTCGCTTCTGAAGTTAATCAGCTGATAGCCACAGGTTTGATTTAGCTTTGTGTGTTGTTTGTGTTACTTTGCAATCAAAACATTTAGAAGTACCAGCTGAACATAAACTTGACGACTGGTCCTCTGTAGCTAGCGTATGAACATAGTCTGCTGTATATTGGAAAAAGAAGAATTAATGTATGACAAATAAAACATGTTGAACCTAGCAGTTCTGTGCTTCTAGCTAAATATTTTAGGTACTAATTACAAGCCAGAAGAAAAGAAGATATAAAGCCCATTTTTTTTTTTTTAAAGGTAAAAATATCTGTGGTTGTGTTGTGTCTTGTGACGTTTGTACTCTGACATGGTTTTATGCAGTTGTTTGTCTTGTAAAAAAAAAAAAGCTAAATCATACCTGAGTATTATATTTACAATTTTTATTATAAATGTGTTTTTAATATGCTCTGCAGTACATCCTGGCATTCTTAAATTCTAACATGGAGTGTGCTAATGTCTCTGCAAGCACTGAGGACTGATATTTATGGGATATGTTTTGAGTAGTAGGGGCTCATCAGTTACAAATTATATAAACTTTTACATTGATGTAATTTGTGCTAATATATATATGTTTTGGTGGTATTCACAAGTGGGGAAGACTTCAGGTTTAATTATGAAGCTCAGTCATACAGCAGCCCTCTGGTTGTAGAGACATCTAATACTTGTAAGGTCTAATTTTAATGTAAATTAAATCAAAATAAAAGATTTTTGCATGACACTACATTGCCATTTATGACAGGAATGTGCAGGAGTCGCAACTTGTTATACTTCAATCACAGTCAGATGGAGGAAAGTAGATTGTAAAAATTAGGGGAAGCTACATTCAAATGCCAGTGTGCAATATGCTGTCACGTGGTGTTCCTTTAGCTGATTGAGTGGAAAAGAGCTTTTGTTACTATAGAAAACCTGTCCTTAAGACAATTCCAGAGTGATGGTTCCCTTCATGTAACAGTTCATACTTACCATACTTACAAGAGCTTACGTGTACCCGTGTTTGGGGCTTAGGAGTCTTCTGACACACTTAATTGTGTTCATTAGAAAGCTGTGCTTTTATTACTGGTCTTTTTTCCATTATTTCTTTCATTCTCTCAATTTGCAGCTCAGT
The DNA here is from genome assembly GCF_965231255.1 of Vanellus vanellus. Lineage (NCBI taxonomy): Eukaryota > Metazoa > Chordata > Aves > Charadriiformes > Charadriidae > Vanellus > Vanellus vanellus. The sequence continues at coordinate 62,981,807 of NC_138906.1, read as the reverse complement.
TTGGAAATAAAAGGAGGTCTAAAGTGCTGGTAGTTGTGCAGTTCTTTCCAAGGGCAGTACAATTGTAGGAGTTGTTTTGACTTTGGTAGGTAAACTGTTAGCCCCTGTCTGTGCCACAAGGGGGAAGGCGTTTGCCGTTCTTCTCCTTTAATGAGAAACAGTATAAGGAAAAAAATGACCCTCTGCAGTCATTACTGCAGAGGAGTGTGTGATGGAACAACAAACGATACAGCGGGTTATATCTAGACTTTTGGGGTCATATATGGAAAGTACTTGATAAAAGTTTTGTTGGAAATCAAAGGGAAATGTGATTCCACGCTTTTTCATACCTTCCGAGTATTTCGGTGCTAGGTATGAAAGAAAACTCTCCTGGCTCTGTTAGATGTGCTGGCCCTGTTAGGAAGCCTTTGAGCATTTTCTGTGCTGTGCTACTCTCACTTCACTTAGGGTCTTGGATGTCCTGCGATGCTGCTTTCCATGGTGGTGCAGTGTTCTGCAGCTGTTACCACTCACAAGTGCCACCTCCCTGAAAAAAACAATCCTAAGCTTGACCAGCTCCCTTCAGCTGTTTTGGTTTTGGTTTTTTTTTTTCCCTACATCAAGATATAGCTGTCTCCTCACCCCTTTTGGGGATCATTTTTTGATCATTTAACTGCTTGATACCTTCTCTGTTTTTTTCTTTTTTAGCTCTCTTTAGCATTCCGATACTGGTAGATGTTTTGGTGAGGCTTATTGAGAAAAGCACCCATGAACCATGAATGTCTTTTTCTATGAGGGGCTGTGAAAATTGTAGGATTATATTGCTGTTAACCCCACTAATGTTCTCACCCACCTGCTGCTAATTCAACAGTAGACGGTAGGGAGGTGCTATGTGCAGAGACACTCCAGGTGTGCCCAAAAGACATGTGTAGACAATGACTGCAACTGTGAGGTCTGTCTTGGAGAATGTTGCTTTATAAGAGTGGGGAATCTGCTCTCAGATATCATTTTGCCTCATCAGCTCCTGTGCTAGGTACTTTGTCACAAATCACTGGATGGGAAATAAATGTCAGCTGTACATGGAAAAAAAAGAAGAGCCCTCTAATTAAGTACAATCACTAAAACAAAGCAAAAATTAGCACTTTGCTCATTTCCACCCTGACCTTCCCACCTGTTTTTCATACTGGGGCCTGATTGATGCAGCATGTGCGCTTATAGCTCACTCTTCCCCAGTCTGCTTTTCTGACTGACTGCACACCCAATTTCAGGAAAGCTAGAGCTGCTGGTCATGGTTTCTTACCCCTCTGTGTCCATATTCTTCTTTTCAACCAGATGTGCAGTAAGTAACATCCTCACTATTTTGCACACTGTAGAAGTCATTCCCATCCCCTCTTTTAAAGACAGAAATGTGATGAAGTTGGGGATCCAATGGTTGAAAGCTAGTAATTCATGAAAATAATAAGGGTAACAAATGTGAGCTGACTCATATTTTTTTGTGGTTGTGGTGGGTTTTATCCCTTCCTATTTGGTATCCGAGGTAATTTTCAGAGTAGCTGGGAGTACTTTATGATAGGTGGCTAACTGCCCTTGATGGAAAGGCACAAAGTTTCCAAATGTGAATCTGGAAAGAAAATCCAGAGGTGTTACAACCATCCATTTGGGAAGCGGTACCTGTCTTGTACCTCTCTGTTGGCTGTTCTTGAGTTTCCATCATCCTTCTGAACCTTGTTGAAGACTACCACTCTGGAAGTGGTTTTCCTGTGGGGCTGCTTACCTCTAGACTCAGCTATGCTCCTCCTTTTGGGTTGGAAGAGACTGATCCAGTAAAATCATAGTCAGAGCCCCCCATCCTGTACTCTGGTGGGGTTGTTATTTTTCTGATGCACACAGCATGGCTTTCCCCTTTGCGCTTTCTGGATATAGAGAGAGCTTTCTAATGACCCCCTCAACCAGTGGAAGGATCTAGATGCCTCTAACCACACAGCAAGAGGTCCATCTCTCCCTGCCTCCTCCCTACTGCCCCTGGATTAGAAGTAGCGTTTGCTGTGGTGAGCGGGTAGTTTGTGCTGCAGGAGATCATTACGCAGTGCTGTGGTTTCCCCTTTATTCATCTTGATACTTACTCCACCTGCAAAGTTAAAAAGTGTTCATTGAAAAAAAAAAAAAAAATTAAAATGATGACCAAAAAAAACCAAAAACAGTTACGGGACAGAAGCCCTATGTACACTATGTACTTAGTGGTGCTGTTTGGGGCAGTTGACCTTTTTTGGTCAGTACTGCTTCCCAGTACCTCTCAAAAGAGTGTTAGATTTATCTTTCCAAAACACTGTTATTTTCTTTAAGGTTGTGTTGGGGTAGTTTCTTGTTTTTACTGCGGGCTTGGAGAATTTAAGCTCCTTGCTTTCTGGTAACTTGCTTCACAGTGTTTCACGCAGAGGCTCTGAGTGAATTTCTAGTAAGCAGTTTCTCAGTTTTGTGGCTTCTCAACATCCTGTGTTTAGATAACAGGTTTTAGATGCAGGCTTCATCTGCGTTTTCCTTAACTCAGGGTTTATTCTCCCCTATCTTTCCTCAAATAACACTTGAGGCAACTTGAGCATTATGCAGTCTTACTGAAGTAAGAGATCAAACTGCCTATAATTACATATAATTTTTTTTTCTACTAAATGTTGAGAAGATTTGAGTATTGAACTTAATCAGTGCTGTGACTATTAGAGTCTTCTGATAAGCTGGATCAGTGGTTTTTAATTGCAAATTACTGTAAAAAATAGGCATATATATATTTGCTATTGGGAGCTTTAAGTTGCAGAAGACAGATTTGTATCTCATGCGTTTGCTCTTCTCTCTGTTAATGTTTTCTTTAACATTTAAAACTTTTTTCCAGGATTTTGGAAGCTGCAAGATGTTCACATCTTACAGATGCTGGTTTTACCCTTTTAGCACGGGTAAGGGTCATTTCAGAAGGGTAGAGCTTGCCTTGTTTTCGTTGCTGCTGAGCAGCTGTGAATTGATGTAGTCCTGCTGGGAAGGAATATGAGAAGAAGAAAAATAAAGTAGAAAGAACCCAGTGGAGGAGGGGACTGAAATGTGGTTTTATTTCTGGATTATACTTAGAGCTGCAACTTGATCTATTTTGCCACCTATCATTGCATTTTTCACTTTTTCCCCTCTTTTTTTTTTTTTTAGTGTGCTTCCATTGAATTTATTATGCTTAACATAATTCTAAACTTGTGTTATGTATTCTAGCCAAATTTCCCCTATAAAGATCACACATACCCTTGTGATATTTACACCCAAAAAATCACCGTATTATAGATGTATCTGAGCATACCTTTAAGGTACAAAAATGCTTCCGTTATACATTATAAACTATAAGCACTTGTGCCCAGATTCATGCTGTAAATATGTAAAGTAAGCATATTGACGGTATCAAATGCTTCAAGTTAGACTTGTGTGCTTGCTGGTTTAGGAAATCTGAACGAAAAAAGAATACTCTGTGAACAGGATTCATTTACGCTGCTGCTATTCAGTGTGAATGATAGGGTTTTGTTTTTGTTTTTTTTTAGCCACAGTAGTTAAACAGAGTGGTTTTCTAATCCTTCAGCCTGGGGCTCTTGGTGGTCACCTCAAGGCTGCTTTTGGGAGCTGCAATTTAAACCTTTTCTTCCTGTGCCCGTAAAAAATGGGTTGGGGTTTGGGCTGAGCTGTGGTACCATGTGGTCTGCTGCGACGTCACAAAGTTACATCATTTTCTTTAAATTAGTCATGAACAGACATTGAAAGCACTTCTAAAAGCTTGCTAGGGATCTCTCGGAATATTGAGAAAACTGCTTGTATAAATGTGAAGTGCAGCTTTCTCCCAGCCTTCTCCGAGACCCTTTTTTATTATTTTCAACATTCATTAGCAAAGCAAATTGTTTTTAAGGCTTCTTTCTAATCTGTGATGATGAAGAGAGGTGTTCCGTGGGCTTAAGTGTGTTTCAGATTAGTTTGGTGCAGGTTGATGTACGCAGAAGTTGGATTCATCTGTATGCAGATTAGTTAGCTTTAGTGCGGGGGCTATAAATACCATAGGTTGGAGTTGAAGTTGACCCCAAAAGGGAGAAGGGAAGCAGGGATGAGCAAGTACTGTTACATAATGTTCAAACCTTATAGGACAAGAAGGAGACATTTCACTTAGTAAGGGAAAGGCTGAAATGTAGAGGTTTGAGATGGCATTGGGGTAATTGCTTGTGAATTTTATATATATATATATATATATATATATATTTTTTACCATTTTTTGTCCTTTGATGATGATCAAATACTTGAAGGGATTTAGCTCACAATTTCCTCTTGGAAGCTGTGCTATCCCATATTACTAGCCCTGTGCATGATTTTATGTCTATATGTTGTTTTATTTCCTCTTTTGTTTATCTGTTTGGTTTTTGTTTGTTTTAGAATTGCCATGAACTGGAGAAGATGGACTTGGAAGAGTGTGTTTTGGTGAGATTTAATATGAAAAGGAATATTGAATGTCCAGTGTAAGAATACAGTGCATTTGCACTTTCAGTGAGATGTGCATTGTTTTTTACTAATAGTGATGTGTATGATAGTAAATAAAAATAAATATTGGCAAATTCTATACAAGGAAATACTTGAAGAGTAACAAGTGATTGGGGGTTTTCCAGAAATAACAGAACCTTCATCTGGTAGAGAAAGAGAGATCTTACTTGAGGGATAACTCTCCTGCTGTCTGTTGCTTATGGTTGTTTGGTATCTTTTATTTCTAGATAACTGACAGCACATTGATACAACTTTCTATACACTGTCCGAAGCTACAAGCATTGGTAAGTTTAACTCTTTGTGAGCTGTAATACAGCCCCCCAAAGCACAGACATGCGCAACTCCTGCAACACAAAAACGGGCTGTTCACTCTGGGTCTGGAAAAAGTAAAAAGTTCCCGGTGTAGTATGATACGGTGCAGAATATATGCAAGTTTCATAAGTATTCTAAAAGAAGCAGATTACTCCTAAAATATTTACATGCATTACGTGATTAAAAAAATATTACCAGAAAGCTTGTGTTTTATGGTTAACATCCTTCAGATTTGATTACTTAGTTCAACTTACAGTACTTGGCTCCTTTATAGATACTCTTAAGTGTTCACTAATGGTTTTCTGAGGGAGTGTGAAACTTTACATCAAACATTGAATAAACAAAACCACCCAGTGAAGATAAATGTTATCACTCTGTAATGAGTTTTGCATGCAAGAGATTTTCCCAAGGACTACATTTACATAGTAAATTATGGAAGGTTTTTTTGACCTACACTTTTGAACGTGATTGGAGAGGATTGAGATGCCTTCAGTGGGGTACCCTGCTTCCTGTATTTCAAAGAATTGTTTTCTAGGGATTGGTTGCTTGGATCTTTCAGAACATCAAAACCAACTTCAGGTGACATAAATTTGGCTGTTCTTCAGTCAAGGTACTCCAAAATTAGTAGACTGTCCTTACAATAGGAGCTCCTGTATTTAGGGCCAGTTGTCTTATAAGTGTACACTTGTTACATACTACTTCAGATCTACGTGAGAGAACAAGTATATAATCTGCTTTTAGATGGGATTAAAGGAAGGTTTGCTGCTTCATTAATTAAATTGTGTTATGATTGGTGTTACTCAGTGTTACTAAGGTAGCAACATGAGGAGAGATGGCTTTTAAAAAGGAGCTTGTTCAATATTTTTTATTGTTGTTTTTTAGTTTTGCTTAGTAATTGTATGACCTCATTTCTGTATCGTAATTCTTGATGTTAAGCTAAACGAGTTGTCAGGAGATGTGGAGCCATTTATATGGGACACTTCGTGTTCTTCTGCAACGGTTATGTTTTTGTATTGTAATCTCAATTGTAACCAGTAGTTGCAAGAGATCTTTTGTACCAGTTCTGCCACTGCTTCACCAGAGATATCGTAAAACCTCATAATTTCAAAGTATTTTTGTGAACCTGCTCCTCTTTGCTGGCCTTTGTGTGTTAGCCCACAGACAAGGAAGTGTGGCATTGGTAAAATAACATACCTTTTCCAAGGGAGCCAGAAAAATTGATTTTATTTTTTTTATTGAAAGGTATATCCTGTGTGTAGGAAGGATACATACTCAAATATTGTGAGTGAACAGTGATGTTGGAAAATTACAGGGAAATTAAAAACAGACTAGCAGATGCCAAATACCCTAAGTGAACTAATCTTGATACTTCAAATGTGAAATCATGTACTGTTGATGGATCTGTAAACTCTTGTGTGGCTGTGCTTTAGCATATGTTTAGGTATACTTGCGGTTTAAAAAAATATTTTGAAGTTGCAGAAGTCAACTTTGAATTTGTTTCTTGGTGTTTGGAGACTCAGTAGACAGTGGAAATAAGCAAAAGCACTGTGAGACCACTTATTATCAACTGTTACATCTTCATCAGTAATCAGAGTACTCAAATGCTTTATTACTTACTGGACTTAAGAAGTAATTTCTGGTGAAAGTGTTTAACAGTTGTACATTCAGATTATTAGAGAAACTGTGAAATACTTTTAATATTCCTGGAGATGAGAAGACAGTCACTGTATGTCGTGCCATATTTGCTTTATACACAGCATTTAGTATGTATTAACAAAAAAGAATTTTACCGTATCTTTTTGCTCTGAAGGTTTCAAGCAGTTATCTTCATCAATTTCATGGTATTAACGTTTTCTAACAGGCTTACCAAGTCAGAAAAATCATTTAATACAAAGTATGTCTCATTTGGCATATTTGTTTTATGAAGTTCCGCGAACTCAGCTGTACATCCTGTATTGTCCTTTCAGCCCCAAATACAGTGTCTCAGGAAAGCTGATTTTATAAGCTGCTTACTTCCTGGGATGGAAAACTCTTAATTAGCCAGCAGACTGCTGCCGTAGCCAACAGCTTCACATAACCTGCTGTCCTTCCTTGAAACAGCAGGTCTATTATAAATGTTCTTTAACCCTGCAACTGCTGATCGTTTCCAGCCTCTGAGCCAAATAGAATGCTCAGAGCATGTACATAAAGAAAGTAGGTATAGGAGAGAACATAAGCAGTCGAAGAGTCGATAGACTTGCAGAATGTAAACTTGTCATAAGATAAAACACTGTTGATAGTGGTAAGAGCTTCGTTTCTGTTGTCTTTTGGGGACAGCATGCGCTAGTTGCTTGGAGGCACTGCCGGCTGCTCACGCTTGGCGAGTGAGTAAAATTGGACCAGCTGGAGCTGAAGGGAAGGTGCCGGGGTGGGTCCCCATCAGACTCGAGGGGAGTTCCAGACCTGTCTCCCAGCCTCTTCTCTGGTTACTTGTTTATCTGGATGAGCAAAGGAGAAAAAAGTTGAGGGGAAAGTTGTTCTAAAAGGCAGGACAGACCCTGTGTGTCTGGTAGCAAGCAAGAAATGCTTGTGACTCTACCTGAGGTAAAAATAAGGGGAAGGTTGGTAGTCCTTGGGCTTCCTTGTCAGGCTGAAATAAAGGCAGGCAGATGTGATGTATTGAGAGGAGGGAAGGGTTACGTGTTTGATTCACATAATTGGCAGGAGGTACTTCTGAGCACTAGTTAGCTTGCGCCGAGTTAAAAAGCCTTTTTTGGATTGCGGCAAGTGTTTCTTCATCAGTTGCTGTCTGAAAAAAAAAAAAAAAAAACTTGGGGCAAGGAAATGCTTCAAACCCAGTCACCATTAGACTTAGATATGAGCACAGGCAAGTGCTTTACACGGGGCTGAGTGTAAAGCAAGGAACTAGCCCAAAGCGAGAGGAGTGGGAGTTCATAGATCCTGCACATTTCCAGTGCAGAAGACGAAAGCATTCATTTCACTGGTGACAAAGAGCGTTTTTTAAGCCTCCTCCGAGGAAAGTCTGTTTCCTGTTGTCATCATCATTGCTTCTCCAAAAGTCATTAATTCCCTAAAGGAACCAGGAAACTGCTTTATGTGGTGCTACTGCCTGAGATGCTGAAACTTTTTCCATGCTCTTGAAATTCAAGGGAGTAAAAAAATATGTTGAAGAGGAAGAGAATTTTTTAGTTCATTTTGCTGACTGTTGCAGAAAAGACCTGCTCCCGCAGCTGTGCAAGATGTTTATTACTCCTTGTGTGCACAGCCCGAGGTGCTAAGCACTCGTGTTTTTTTGAAATCATTATTTGGCAAATCAGTCCAGTCTGATTATTCTTTATCCATGTGGACTTGCACAGGCTTGGTCCTGGCAGCATGTATGGAAACATGGTAGCTCTGAAACAGTAACTCCTGTCTGTAGATCCTCAGCTATTCCTCTGTGTTCTTGATCATCTTTTAAAGTTGTCTCCTGTTTCTGGTACACGTGCTGTTTGCACCCATCGGTAACAGAGGTGCATGACAATTGGAGCAGAATTCCCACTTTCATAGAGCAAAAGGGCCTGAGGCGTTTTGCCAGTGATGCCTGTTTTGGGACTCTACTCGTTTTGAAGCAAAGTTAAAGTACAGCTCCTCTTTTGTTAAGTAGAGCTGTGTCTTTTGGTACTCTTCTGAATTTGAGCTGTATACTCTTTGTCACTCTTTAACCCCTAGAATGAAGTTGAAGAGGACTTGTACTGTTTAGAGTATTTTAGGACTGAGTGATGTCATTAACTGCTTGCCTCTCCATTTTAGAGCTTATCTCACTGTGAATTGATCACCGATGATGGGATTCTTCATCTGAGCAACAGTACGTGTGGTCACGAGAGGCTACAGGTGCTGGAGCTTGATAACTGTCTTCTCATCACTGATGTGACTCTGGAACACCTGGAGAACTGCCATAACTTGGAGAGAATTGAGCTGTATGACTGTCAGCAAGTCACGCGCGCTGGAATCAAACGCATCAGAGTACGTGTTCGCTGACTTGTTCCGGTGGGGATGCCCGAGCTGGTGATAACTGCTTGAGATGATTGATTGTATGAATCCTGCCTGTGTCCCAGGCAAGGGAGGATGGAAAAAAAGTCTGAACATCATCTGTTAGAGCCCCATCTCTAGGGGCTACACGTAGATTTCCTATATGAGCACTAATAATCGTCTAATTCTGTTTATAACTCATGATGAGTGCTTATCTTCTGCTTTCTGTGTTTTTTTCAAATACAGGCTTCTGTGTTTTTAGGATTGTGTAGTGCCATTCTTTAACTCTCCTAAATTATACATTAATATATGTAGCCAATAGCAAAACATCTGCACGGAGATTTCAGTTAATAGGTTGTAGGGCCCGTTAGGCCCTGGAATCCAGCCACAAACTCCCTTCCACCGTGTACCTCCCCAGTTAGGTCAGGGACCACCCCCTTCGGGGGCAGCATTTTAGCCTTACTGTTGAACTTGTCTGCAGCTTCGTATCCCAGATTTGTGTCCAGACGCTTCTGCAATTGGAAAGCTCATCCCTGACAGTGACTACTGAGGGCAGATGCCCTGTTCTATTCCGTGCTACTTTCTAGGATGCGAGAAGCCGGGAATGTGGGAGAGGAGATACAGGCAAGTCTTTCTTCAGTAGCTGGGGATGCATCTCTCCCCTGCAGCACAACCTGTGCCTCTCTTGACAGGGAGCTCTCTGGGCTGATCGGTGCTTTACTGGGAAGTGGGAACCCCAAGCAGGTGAGTGCCCAGACGTTAGCGTGCCGTAGCCTGATGGGACACGAGAATTACACGTCAGGAGAAGATGGCTTGGATGGCGTCAAGCTTATAGATGCTTTCTTTTTAGCTAACCAACCAACCTTAACGAGAGCTGACTTGTTGGCAGTAATTGAGGCGTACTGCTTCTTTTTTACTAGCTATGTTTATTTCTCTCCCATTATAACACAGACTTTTCATCCACAGGCTCATCTACCTCACGTGAAAGTTCATGCTTACTTTGCTCCAGTAACTCCCCCCCCCTCGGTGGGAGGGAGCGGACAGCGCCTCTGCAGATGCTGTATTATTCTTTGACAGTAAGTGCAACCACGCAGAAAATTTCATCGTCGTCGTTGAAGAAAAGAATGGGACTGCGAGGCAGTGGAAGGAGTCGGTTTCCTGACAGTCCTAATGGTGGTGTTTGGTCATCCAGTTTTGTGACAAGAAAAGCATTATTTTTTTTCCAGGTAAAAATCTTACTTAACGTAACGTGCAGCTGTGGATTAAGTTGGTGATGCTTCGGTTTGTATTAGTAACTCCTTCCTTCTGTTGGCATGAGAAGTACCGTGTAAAATATGGGGGGCGTTTCAGCATAGCAGCTACTTGGTGAAAGTTCACTAAACTTGGAAGTTAATTTGCATTTGTAAGCACTATTCAGTGTGAAGTTCTAACCTAACGTGGGGCTCAAGGCCGTCACATCAAGGAACCGATGCTGCTGTTCTGTAATATACACGACAGATTAAATATCAGGTTAAAGGACAAATCAGCTTTAGCGGATGTTGACCAAAAAAAAAAATGCAAGGTAATCATGAGCTCTTACAGCAAAACAGCTTATACTTTTTCATGATTCAGCTTCGTATTTAATTACATAACAGGACATAATATTTAATGTCAAAAGGTAAGATAGTACCTCAAGATAACTATATACTTTCCAAGCTTTTGAACTTGGTTCCGTTGAACTATGTGTTAGTATAAAGCTTGCCTGTCACTGAAGCACGTTTGATGCCCAACGCCATCAGCCTTTAAAAGTGGTAAGAAACCCGCTGTGGTAGAGCTTCTGCACTCCACTCTTAATTGGCTGCCACACTCATACATGGTGCTCACCATAAGGCCAGTCCTGTGCGTCCTCAGTTACCTCCTCAGGCTGTAAGGGAAGGGTGCAGCGGCTCTAGGAAGAGGGCTGTGTCACTCATGCCGTGCTACAGCCGAAGCACGGAAACCCGGTTCAGTCACAGGAACTGTGATGGAGCAAGGAATTCAGTTCAAGCTGTTTGTTCCAGATGTTTTAGGGACACAGCAAGCAGCTGGGCAAACACATCTGTAGGCAGGAGTTGAACCAAACCAAACCTGCGGTTTTCAAATGTAGAAAGCCAGACTCTTCTCATTTGGGTTATTTAAGATGCTGTCAACTTCTGAATGATAATAGTAATGTATTAACTCTTAAGGCCATGCTTTCATCCTTAGTATTTTCAGTGCTAGAGGGTTAGATAAATGAACTTTTTTATATTAAGCAACTTAATTATCTGAGACAAACTACTCAACAGTTCAGAAAGCCTTTTTTGTGTAAGATTGATTGTGTGTGTGTGTGTTTTAAGAGTTCAGGGCCTGTGTGTTTACTGAAAATTAATAGAAATACTGGCTGAAAAAGCAGTTGGAGAAGCTACTACTGGATCGTACTGCAATTTCCCCACAAAATTTTAAGCTACTTTTTAAAAGGAGTGTGAACATTAAGAGACTTACGGACAAGAGCGGCTGTATTGTGGTCATGCTTCACATGTACACAGACAATGGGGACGGTAAATTAGGATCTCAACTCGGAGGATTAATTACAGATTAGAGGGCAGTACGTGGGTTTCTTTACTACTGCCAAATAAGCCGATCGATGGGGCTCGTTTTGCGCAGTAGCGGAGGAGTGCTGTTACAATCATACTTAAGAGTTCCATTAAGATACTGTTGCAATGGAGTTCTAAGCAGATTTTATTCTCAACTGTACCAGGAAGGTCATTGGTACCAGGATGTCAAGATGTGTTGCCTTTTGTTGGCTCATTTTTTTTTTTTTCTAAGAACATAATGAACCTTGTAAGTCTATTGCATTAAAGATGTATAAAAACAAATGGAACCTACTCTGATATAGGACACTTAAATAAACAATCAGCTGATGTCAAATTTGAATTTGTTTCAATTATTGCAAATTTAACTACATTTTCCATTAGAAGCAGAAGATCTGTGTGCATGTGTTGGGTGTGGTTTAGATAAACCACAGAGCTGGTTTCCTCCCACTATTTAGCGTTACCTACCATTATTGCTAGGGTAGGTCTTGCAGTTAATATAATCTTCACGACAGAAGTGTCTCTAATGTGTGGGGAAAAGAAGTAAGTTAAGTAAACCAAAAGAAAAGCACATTTACAAAATTATTGAAAAACATTTATTATACTTAAATTGAAATGTGTACATCTTATTAAAAAACAAAAGCAATTTGCTGGTGCCATAATTTAATTCCAATTTCAAGTGAGCTGGACAAACTACTGTACAACTTTCAATATTCTTTAAAATTAGATATTTGGATACTTTCCAATCAAGGATTTTTCCACTTTTATAAAACATTTGGATTTGAATATGGTGTGAGCTGAAAAGACACAAGTGTCAGTTCAAGAAAATACTAGGACCAAACAATACCCAAAGATGAGCAACTTATAGGCAGAAATGTTTAAGTACATAAAATTTTACTTTCAGTGCAGAAAAAAATAAAAAAAAAAGGAAAGAAACTCTAGCTTGGATGAATTTAAATTTTCAAAATGCTACAGCTTTCAGAAGCTTTTCTGCTAAGCACTTGAGACAGTTACGAAAAGAGGGAATGAAAAGAAAAATCAAAGTTGCTTTGTTACATGCTGTAGTAGTTGTTTACATTGAACACTGCAGCATAAAAAGCAAACTCTTCCCAAGCTTTAAAGCCAGAGATCAAGGTGAAACTTGTCAAAGGCAAAAAAGTGACAGCTGTGAAACTGTCACTTAATACCTTTTGGAGTATTCCCCTCTAAGTACCTACACTTAATGTTAAGATAGGAAATGCTGTGCGCCATGTCTTTACAAGAAATACCCAAAATATTGAAAAAGCACATTGCCTGTTTCGAAGAAAAGTAAATATTTGGTCATATGGAAGAGGCACTGTAACAGTTGTACAGCATGGATCAGGGGCGAAGAAAGGTCAACAGAAAAGGTGAGATACTTGTCCGTAACAGCAACTACAGCAAGGCATTCACCTGCTGGGAAGGAGACTTAAATGGTGTATATTTAGTGTTTCTTAAGCAATTCATTTGATGTTGCTGAAAGCTATGGCAGCCCCGTGGTGCCAGTGGGTCATCGTCCCTCATCAGCATGATTCCGCTAAGTCATAAAAATCCACCTCTCACAGCTAGTATTTTTAAACCCACAATTTTACAAGCAAAGAGTTAAACTGCAGCAGTGCTCCGCAGAGAACCTAGGAAACTAAACATAAAGGATGCATAGGCAATTATTTTCCATTAAATTTGTTAAAGCAAAACACAATTACTTGGTACCCCACAGGATTTATATTAATCCTTCCAATAAGGTACTATTGATAATGCAGTTTGCTGCATGCATATATTGCATCTGTCTAGGGCTTCTTAAAAGCCCCGTTCTGGCATTTACACTTCTTTTACATACACTCTTATACACAATTTACACGGGAAGCTGTTTTGACAGCTTTACTCTCAAAGACCCGACAACCTGATCACTATCAGCTTAACTACTCATCTCCACACAGATTAATATGTGCTCTGCTAACATCAAAAAATAAAACCAGCATTAAGGTACAAGCAAGTAATAGACAAACTGGCACAGAAAGGTAAATGCCCCAAAATAAGTTTACATTCATCTCCAACTGGATACAGGTAAGAGAAAAGCAACAGTGCTTCCCTTCTAGAAACTGTATCTACTGGCCATAATTTGCCTTATTTCAGGAAAGGGCAAGCACCTTTGCTTACATTGTCTTCCATGCCTGTACGTAAGCTGTCATGGCATTATACCTCTCATGAGGACACTTAGCTATGGCAGTGATAAGAAAGTTCACCTATGAAACAGCTCATTAGAAAGGTCATTTTGTGTTTTCAATATGAAACATCTTATACGGTGAAGTTAGATCCTAAGGTTTTGGATGATCTTCATAATCTTTAGGCAGGACTGCAGTCTGCATTGGAGTATCAATCTAGCAATTGTGTGACATCACTTCAAAATTATATGGAAGCCTTCACCATTCTCAGCTGAAAAAGAAAAAAAAAGTGTCAGTCTTTCATAAATAAAACCATAAATATCCTATCCAACACACCAAAACATCGACGTATGGACTGTGTAAAAGTGGTTCACTACTACTATGAAATACTGAACTTGAAAAGTGAAACACCGGTAACCTGCTACTCAGTTATTCTTCAGGCATTTAGTCTAACTTTTGAAAATCTCTTTGGTTTGCAGTTATTTCTGAGCTCTTCCTAGTATGCATTAAAACCACCTCATTTGACAGTGAGTTAATATCACAGAAAGTAACTGCTGCAAGACCAATATAAATCCTTAGTCTTATGTTTTTAATCATCTATTTTGTGATGCACAGCGGTAAACTAGAAAGCCAAAGGAAAAAACCAGCAAAAACGTAGCTTTTAAAAGTGTCCTCCTTGGGCTGAAGATCTAATGAGAAATTGTTTAGTTTTAACAGTTTCTGCAGATACAATCTGCACCAGTTCAAAATCTGCACCAGTGCTGCACTGTTTCTGAACTGTAAGCTTGGAGAAAAGACTGAGGTGCTACACGGAGCCTAAAAAGTCTGGCTGAGAGAGGAGGAACTTATGGACGCTTTCTGCCACTACACTGGTGCAGATACTGGTTTTTTACCTGCCAGCCTTCACTGGAACTGCCGTTACTCTTTGCTTGGGGAAGGTTTTACTAGGATAGTATTCTGCTTTAAGGAAGGCTCCTTGGTGGAATCAACAACTATGTTTTTAGCTGGCAGAAAGGACACTGTACCTTTTATTGTGGTGAATAAGAAACAACTCTCATCTTGAAAGTTTTGAACCATCTACAAAAAAGAAAAATGTTTTGAAACCCTCCTGAGTACGACCAATGCCAGAAATAAACACATCAGATATTAAGCAGCCTTTTAAAAGAAAAGGCATATTTTGATTTTCTTCAGCAAGTGTTCAAAGGTGACAAGCATACACCAAATTAAATTAAAATACATTACTGTCAAAATACCACTTGTTAATCATGTGACAACCAGTTGGGAGCCTATTAATGTAGTTTTTGAAGGCTAAATATGCATAGCAGATGCTGGAGTAAGCCAAGTTCAACAGTATTTAAATGCTCCCTGCCTTTGGGTATGTTCAAAATAAATACATACTAAGTAGTTACTGCAGCATCTCAGAACTATATAGACCAGTTGTTGTTCTCATAATCTGAATTTGTTCAGGTAGAAGAGGAGTGACATTTAAAGATCATTCTGCTTATTTTAATATAAAGGAAAAAATACTCTAAACATCATGTTCCATTATCAAACAGAAAAAAAGTAACAAAGCAAGCATAAGAAAATCATCCATTCTATTTAATTCATAATAAAACTTGTCAAGAAAATAAAATTTCCATTACCTGATCACTAACAAGAATGTGGATACCTGTGGGACCCTGTCTGTAAACCTGGTTGATCTGATGCAAAGGAATATTAAATGCCAGAGCAAGCTTGCGTGTGACTTCTGAGGCTGCCATTTCTTCTAAGTAGATTGCGTGATAAACTAGAAGAAAAAAATTTGTTTAAATAAGCATGGTACGAATTGGTAACACATGAAAAAGTGTTGAAGTACGTGAAAAAATCTGAATTTGTTTATACCCTGGCTTTAAAAAATTTTGAAAGCTAGAAACCTTCACTCTCCCCGTTTTCACTAAGAAGCATGAACTGCCATGAAGTCATAAGCACACCTCTCTGACAAGGGGGAGGCTTCTCTTTGCTCTGATACTGAAGGCAACTTCCACATTTTTCCTGTATCCTGTACAAAAAGGCACAGTCACACCAAACATACTTAAATGGATCTTTAGAGTCACCTAAAGATGACTTTAGAAGTAGTTTTGGACTGTCTCAAAAGAAGCAGGTAATACATCTGACTTATATTACTACACTGTTGCTTTAAATAGGGATGTAGATATTTTATTTATTTTTTTTTTAAGTAAAGAAAGCCTTTTTCAAATGTCTGAATAAATTTCCTACAGATCATCTTAGAGCTGAAGGGTGCCGGGGAGCCGGGGAGGGGGTAGGGGAATACAACACCACAAACAAACAGAACAGTAAGACAAAGCAGCTGTTCAGTTTGATGCTGTATTTACAGCTCTAAAGCCTTATGTAATAGTGCTAAAAGCCCTTGGCAGCTCCATGTTTGCACATTTTTCTGTCCCAAACCAAAGACTGCAGATATCCGGATGGAAAACATGTATTCAACAGAGCCAGTATCCTTTTTACGGATTCTCCTCCACCTCAATTCTTGCATGGAAAACACACAACTACTATTACCGCAGCAGCCTATACAGATTTTGGCTGGTTGGGGAGAGGTCTCTTCCCTCAAAGGCAAGAGCAAGAAAAGAATAATTTCAAATAGCTCCATTCTCTTAATTGTAAGATTGACGTGAATTTAAAATTAAATATAAAGTTCCCATCTGTGTTGAAACAAACCTCTCAGGAAAATACTACTAAAATCACAAGCCTGTACAGTGCTTGGGCATTTTTCTGTTCAAGCTAAAACCAGTTTTAGTTCAGTTGCACAGAAAATGACAGCAAAACCTAACTGAAAATGGGAAAGAATCTAAATGTTTTATTTACACGTAGCTTTTACACACGCCTACATTTATCTGGGTAATACCTTGGCAGTAACAACACAGCACAGCTAATTTGAGAGCTCCTTAATTAATTACCATGTAACTACAGTTACTTTTATCAACAGACTGAAAAAAAATCAATGATTTAACCTTGAGAGTTTTTAAGGTTCTGTTCATCCCGTGCAGCATTACAACAGCGATGTTGTTCTGAATACAACTTCTTACGCTTTCTCTGTACACCAGAAGCAGAAGGTCCGCCTCTTCACTATTCTTTTTTCCTTCCCATCTACCTTGGTTTAGTCTCTTTAAGGCACAGAAATGGTATGCTAAGAGACGCCCCCCTATGCACCGTACCGTATATTGCACCATTGCTGCTATCACCATTGCCTGCATCTTGTCTTTCCAGTTGTATGCTCCTTAATGGCTCCTGACAGACATAGATGGTTAAACGGGGCCTAACAGACCTGCGATTCAAACAAATGCCACGTCAGAGAAAAGGTTACTTGCCCTGGAAATACACAAACTGATATGCCGCGAATGTAGATTTGTTCTGCCTAATAGTACACTTGAATGTTTTCTTTCACTGATTTAAAAAAAAAAAAAAAAAATATAATGGTAAGTGGTCTCTCAGATGCTACCCCATTTTAACAAAATTTCAATCAATTCCGAGTTCGTCAAGATGCTGCTTGTTGGAATCCTGGAACAAAACTACTGAGTAACAACAACAATTCTTGTAAAGGTCAATGGTAACAAACACCCATTTCAGTCAGAATCAGCTACATCAGCTGGGCTGCTGCTGGTGTTGGCACCCAACACTTGGAACCTCTAAAGGCCTTGGGGTTGTTCTTAGCTCCCCTAAATGAGTAGTTTTGTGCCTTGGCAACAAATCCATCTGTTCTCAAGAAACTGGCTGTGCCCAATTGCATTGGTACCAGTCTTACAGCCCCCCTTTGACCTCCTCAGTGCCTGCATCTCATCCGGGGTCTGCCCTGAAGGCGTACACAGGGGGCTCTTTTTTTTTAAACATACTGCTGCCAGTTCCTGGGAGAGCTCTCAACATGCATAGAGACCCATCCTGACACCGACTTCCCAGATCCCCCAATTCTAATGACGAGGGATCCTAGTAAATGACAGAAAAAAACCCACTCAGCCTCACATTCAAAGTGTTACCTGGATTTCAGTGCATTATATAGCCGAATTCCATCGGCTGGACCACAGATTTGTACCAGATCTTCTCTTGTCAGCTTTAATAAATCAGCACCTGGAGAAACACAAGGATTTTAGCAAGATTATTTTAGAACACCTATACTTTTTAAAATAAAGTGTATGTTCATTTAAGCTAAGAATAACAAACTCTACCATTATAAAAAAGGAATCCTGCAAACACAAACAAGCAAATAAAATTTAGAATAGGCACTAGCTACCACTAAGAAAAAATGACCAATTTTCCAAAGGTGGTTAGTTTCACTTGGTGGTGTTCACATCTTCGAAAAAGTACGAAGTCTGCAAGGCACACAATTTCTGCAGAGAAGATGACCCTCCTGTATCCAGACAATGGCTTAAATGACTTAAAGTTTTAACTGACACCGAGGTTAGTGTATTTGAAATTCATGCAAAATACAGAGCAAAGATATTTGATGGTTTCTCCACTCAAGGAACCATCGCAGGCATTCAACTGATACATCATAAGCTCTACGCGCTTAAGTTATTACAGCGCACTCATTTACAGAAGATGCTGGTAAAGGCTGGTGTAACTAAATCAGTGTGGTCAAATCAGTACATCAGCAGCCTACAGGGTGAATGGTGAAAATACAGGTTGTGGGATACTTCCATCCAAAAGCAGGTTTGGTTTGTTGGTTTTTTGTTTTGGTTTATTTTTGGTTTTTTGGTTGGTTTTTTGTTTGTTTTGGTTTTGTTTTTGTTTTTTTCTTCAAATGATCCTGGGAATAAGCAGTCTGTGAAACCAGCTGCTTCCCAGAACATTTACTTTAGCAAATGAAGCTTCAATAAAAGATACTAAGCAGATCTAATCACAAAATGGAAGGAAGCACACTTCTTAGAAGCAAAGAAAACAACGGCCTGAAAAAATCAGTCACTGTAATAGATGAGTGGGAGGACAGGGAAAAATAAAAGACAGTCTACATTCATGAAAATACTCCATAGACAACCTAGGAATGCATAGGTAGAAGCCTGAAAAAGTAATGTCATCATACCCCTTAAGTACTATAATAAAAAAAACCCTACCACACCTGAAGAATTATCAGTTAAAGCTACACTACACCTCTTGCTTCAAAGAAAATCTAGCAGCCAGCAGGTATTTGACTTCTATAAACATATAAAGATAATAATGAAAAAGAAGAACCGCTTTAAAAGTTTTCTAAGGGTCTTTGTCAGAAATTTGGTACTAAAGTTTACTGAGAAAGCTTAGCAATCATGAGACGTGAAACACAGATCAGAAACTAACCAGCAGCCGGAGAATAAATGGTCAATTTCCAACACTGCAGGGGCTGACTATAAAATACTGTGCTTTTCCATTAGGTCCATGGTATTTAAAATAAAATCATCGTGGCACTGATTAAATAAGGAGCCTTATTAGTGCGTCAGTCTTGATGAGCTGGTAGATGCTATTGGTTCCAGGGAAACTTGTGGTAGCACTGCCCACTAAGGTATAAGAACAGGTTGCTATGATGGTGTACTGAGCCACGCTGAGGAGGGGAACCCAGGACGGCACCAGTTTATTGCCGAGATAGCTAGTAGTGCCACGTGGTTCTTACACATTATGTATGTTAATTTGTGTTTTTTTCCTCAAAGAAATCGTGTTCTTATGTGCCAAAAGCTGCAGTTTTTCCAAGAGGCCTCACGACCGTCTCAAGGTCTGGTCAATTTTTATTTGGAGAAGTCATACAGCCTGTGTATAGGAAAACACTGTGGACCCCTGGAGTCTCAAGATTTTAGTTATTTTTATACTATTGCTATATTATTATTAGCAGTAGCTTACAAAATTTTAGTTATTGCTTCCCATATTAATGTCACCAGAACTATACATAAATGATTTTTATCAACACCATGTTTCCATATGGTTTGCTGAGGAAGGTACTGCAAAACACTGGTTCATTCATTAGTGAAACTGCAGAACTTCCTTTCTCAGGGTTGGATGACACCTTCCCAGCTTGTTCAGAAAGGCTAAATGTGAGCTTATTTCTCAGAACCTGTATGTCCTAGCAGAAAACAGTATGAATTTTAGGCAGAAAACATTAGGCAGCAGCAAACAGAATTAATTAGCTACAGAACAGACAAAACTTCCGAGTCTTACAGATTTCAAGAATGCCACATTAGAGAATCTGTACTTTCAGTCTTGACCGAACATGGTCTTGACTGGGGAAGATGCCTGGTACAAAGGGAAATCAGGTAGAAGCATGAGCTAAGCTAAGAGGCAGAGAGCAGGAGTTATTCATCAATTCTCCTCATCATGTATCACCAAAGAAAACCAAGAAGGAATTTTACTCATGGTGTGTACTGTGTCATCCCACTCTTTGCACAATTACATGGAAGACTGAGGAAGCAAACAGCAAAACATGGCCCCAGATAGTGCATCTATTGCCATTTCTTGCTTCCACACATATAGTGGGAATTACACTGACACACATTTAAGGAAGAGCGACCAGACATTCTGCTGAAATGAAAGAAAAAAATAGACAAATACATCTAGGTAAAGGTAGACAAATACATCTCCTGTTGCATGGCAGTGAAGCAGAGTTCAATACAAAAAATAAGTTGCCGTTTCTTTGAATACAACAACTGCTAACAGCTTCACGGTTTGGAAGGATGACAGCTTCATACACCACAATTAAATCACACTCTTAAGAAAAGATCTAACGTGGGTCAGGCGTTAGCAATTTCTTGCACTTTGAGATCATTCCATACCGGCTGCCGCTAGGAAACAGCACAGCAAAACAGACAGCCTGCTGGTCTGACTCACCACATTCATTCACCTTTCCTCAAAGGACTTATCAAGGTTAAAATGACTTTGTGAACTATTATCAGGAAAAAAGAACCTAGCTTCTCTTTCGGGTTTTAGGGCGAGTTTGTGCAAAACGCCACTAGAAAAAAAAAGCCTTCCAATGCAAACTGAACACTTAATAAGCAAATCAGTAAATTACAATGAACATTGATGCCACATTGTTTTTAGGGAATTATTTTCCCACACAACATTTGCTCACTAACACAAAGAAAGACTTCAAATAAAAAAGTAAACTATAGGTACCTGAGAAATTTGAAAAAAGCCTTGTATAGGTAGAGAACCTATGCTTGAGCAACCATTGCTGAGTTTCCTGGATTGTGGCTGAAGGATGAAGCTGCTGTAAGAAACAAGATTGGATATGATCATTTGGATATTAAAAAAAATCCCAAACCATAAAAAAACTCCCCCAGTTAAACACTTCCTCAGTACCTATTAATGTCAAGGTATGTATAAATCAGATGTGCTGACACAAATATAGCCACGCTCAATAACAGAAAGCAAACACTCACATCTCCAGACCCTTGAGAGGTTCCATCTCCTTGATGATTTGGGGAAGAAGAATTGCTACAGATTAAAAAGAAAAGAAGAAAGAAAAGGAAGTATTACTAGAATTTTATTAAGCAAAATATTCAAGCATTGCTGAAAAATAACTTGAAATTCC
The DNA here is from genome assembly GCF_965231255.1 of Vanellus vanellus. Lineage (NCBI taxonomy): Eukaryota > Metazoa > Chordata > Aves > Charadriiformes > Charadriidae > Vanellus > Vanellus vanellus. The sequence continues at coordinate 62,960,655 of NC_138906.1, read as the reverse complement.
TAAACCAATAAAAATCACTGTCAAAAGACAAACGCTGCATAGAGTGAAAGTGCAGTTAAACTCAAGATCACCATGCTTCTACATGCAAGTCATCTGATTCCTGTGTATTCTTTATCAGCTGGGGAAGCAGTTTTACCAACACTCAAGGGAAGTTATACGGCCACTTATCTGTCCCCTAAAGAGTGACTGAGGAAGAGATAGTAAAATACAAGGCAGACAAAACAGAAGTATATAGACCAGACAATACCACTGGAAATCACTCCTTGATCACCCCAAGTTTAATTACAGTAGTTTAATTAATGCCTCAATACAAAATGTTTTTACCAATACAATTTCTGTTGAAAAGCTTGTAAAGATTATTGCTGTGGTTTTTTTTTCTTGCAAATTATACAAACTGTGTATGTGGGGAACAAAGACTGTTCTTACTGAAAAAAACTAGTTTCCATAGACAAGGACTAAACTAGAATAGTTAAAAGGTAAAGTATTTGCTATATAGCAAAGGACAAGAAGTTTCCAATGATGTATAGTGAGAAAGAAAAACACTGAAGCAGAAGTAACTATGTTATGATTGAACCACACGATGCAAGTGTCAAACTCTAAAATAAATATACAGGTCAAAAAAAAAATCTCATTCCCCAGTGGAACCAGAAAACAGTTGCAAGCTCCTCGATCTACTCAAAAAACATTTTTGAATAAGCCTGATTTTAAAATGTTGTCTTTAATTAGGATACAGAAAAGAAACCTACCTGTCTGGGACACTGTAGGTATTATGTTGAGCAGAGGTAAAAGTTGGAGCAGGAGTAGGACTGTTGTTTACAAATGTTGTAGGAGTATCAGGCCACGGTGAGCACTGAAGATAAAGAATTAAAACTTAAGTTTCTTTTGACAATACTTTTTTTACTGTGATGCACAGTTCTTTATTTGAAGCCAGGGTTTTTTTCCACAGAGCACTTTGATTTGTAATTCCAAATAAAGATTCCCTCCATCCCACACATTACATGCAGATAATTCCAGGTAAAAATCAGTTTTCTTTTATCTTGTTCTTTCAAGAAGACTCCTATTCATACTGTCTTCTGTTAACAAAGTGAAGGCATTAGGGGTGGAACTGACAGAAGGCCTGCACAGATTACTAAGTTTAAAACAAACCACCCCACCAATCCCAAGTCATCTGCTGAAGAAACTTCTTTCATCCTAAAATGGATGAAGGGGCTGTTTAAACTGCATGTATGACGACTTGACAATAGGTGTTCAGCAACAGTAAGGAAAACTATGAAGCTAGATTTCACCTTGTGGATAAATTTAATGCATCTGCCCTAACAGCAATTAGATACAAGTGGAATTTTCAGTAGAAATTTTGTGAATTGAAATTTTTTATTAATTTACTACAGGATTAAAATGATGCTTACATGTACTGCTTTCTCAACTGCTTGGTAAACTGGAATTGTTATACACAAATTTAAGTCATCACAAGTGTATTACGAGCCAGCTATCCAACTTAGTCTTTTTTGGATATTTTTTAAACCACCATGATAAAAGCCCTTCAAAATGAGACTAGCTTTTAGTGTTTCAAATTCAGTATTTTAAAGAAAAATAAAATACAAACAGATTTTGGTATGTTCAAAGACAAACAGACAGGATTAAAACAAGCAAGTTGCCCAAGATAAAGTAAGCTAAGACCGTGCCTGTTAAAACAACAAACATTTCTGATATGCTTATCATGCACCAGCTAAATACCCTGTAAGGAAATTTCCAGAGTTATATCATAGCCTTGCGGGGGACAAGAGGAGGGAGGAGAACAAGTACGACCTAATATTAATGGAAACTTGTTTCCACAATTTTGTGTTGAAAGATGCTTTCACTATCTGGGGGAAACAGTAAATGAGCACAATACCAGCTGCAATATTCTGTAAAAGAGTTAACAACATTTCTCTGCTGGACTCCAGTCTTCGCTCGTCAGAGTAAGATTGCAAGTTTCCCAGTATGGCGCATACAATTTAAAAAAATATACACTTGGATGCCAATAGGTTAAAAATTAGGAAATTCTTCATCTGTTTGAGATTTGATTCAAATCAGTATTTTTACTAGCCACTGTGTACACAGTGCTTTTGATTACATGGTCAAAGTCACCCTTTCGACTACAAACAGCACCATCCACACAAAGCATGCTCTTCCATGACCAAGTGTCACCCACTCTTCCTCCTGTTCTGTATATTCCCATTTGTTGCTTCTCTTCTCAAGCTCATTTTAACATTAATCTCAAAGATGTTACATTACACCAGGTAGTTAAAATAGGCCTTCATTCCCTAATTATGTGGTCCAAAGCCATAATTTTAAAATAAAAGCTCAATATAATAACGTTAACTTTATTCTTCTGAAAAACTTTGAAAGTGTAATTAATTTTCTTTAATTTTCTGACTTTCTCTCCCTAAATTTTAATGCAAGGTATTTATCTGGACACATAGATGCAAGCTGTACATCCTTAGCCACTGTTCCATTACAAGATTCTGTTCAAGATATATTTAAATTTGGGGGTAGGGAAGAATGCACTGCTGTCAGAGAACAGCTTTCGCGCCATTCACAAGGCAGGTACTGCAGTTAACGTTTCTGTCCTTCAAACCCAGCTCAAGTTGTTCACAACAAAACTCTTGAGTTTAAACGCAGGAAAATGCACATTTGAAATATTTTGAAAAAGAAAGCCCCAACCCAAAGCAAGTAGCCTTCTCCTACAAACACACTTCCCTACCTTGTCTTCCCTTCCGGCAAAAATATTACTAACTATCCACTGAGACTGAATCAGTTGGTAAAAAAAAAAAAAAAAAGTAAGTACTGCTAGTAGCAATTATAATACTACTACAACATGCCCATTGGCTCAGTTCTCCTTTCATTTGTCTTATAGGAGGGAAAAATGAGTATCTAAGCATTGAGATACTTAATTCTGAAAGGTTCAAGGAACAAAGCAGCCAAGCATTAACAAAAAAAAAGGCCACAGCATAGAAGTCTTCAAGTGTCTTCTGATCTGCTTATGCTTTCGGTATCACTCGCAATCACAACCGTCCCACACTTCACAAACCCATCATGTTCAGAAAGAGGATTAGACAAAACTCCTTGGCATCAAATCCATTAATACTAAAAAGAGTAAGCAGGGATGTACTTCCTACATGCCCATTCTGGACACTGGAGGGTTAGGAGGGGAACAGATCACAGAAAGTGGCAAGGCTTCCCTGCTGCAGCCTTTCTTGAAACAGCATCTGCAATTGCCACTGCCAGGGAGAGAGCACTGGACTCTACAGACTTGTGGTCTGATCGATCAGGATATTTCTTATATTCTTAAGCCCAAAACTGAGTTAACCAAAGGACATTCAGCAAGCTAATGATACTAATACAGAAGTCCCTGGCCACTGGACTTAAAAAGAAATATGTCACACTGTCACAAGGAAGCATCCAACTCTGTAAAATGCCATCACCGAACAGAAAAAAGATTGGCATTATAAATTTACCTGTAATGTTCAATTAATACGTACTGGCAAATTTTCAAAGAAGTTGTTTTTGAGGTCTCAAGACGAACTGCCCTCCACACTGATACAATACTACTGATGCAACCGTACTCTGGAAATTATGCCTTTATTTCCAAACACTGACTAATTCCAGAAAAGGAGGACATTATTTTGGTTTCAGATCTTTAACTTTTTCTGTATAGGACATGAATGAAGTTATGAAGTGCTGACTAACATCAACACTTACAAAGCGTTCCTAATGTCTGAAGAATTGCAAAAACTCTAATTATTCTAAGCCACTGTTTAATGTCATTTCCCTTCCCACTTCAAATCTACCTGGATTTGCCCAAATTCATGCTTTACAAGAGAGTATACTAGACTTTGGCAAAGAACTCCATACTACATTCAAATACCAAATCAACACGAAAACGCGTTTGTTCTCCAAATCAGGCTTATTATACTTGGGCACACAGCATCATCTTTAGAGAACAGGGCAGCAATTTTATTATATGTGGAACAGAGCTTTCTCAAGGAACCTGTAAAATACAGTGTTCTTGCACCAAACAATCGCAGTTGCTGTTGGCAAAAGCAAAAAAACTTTTGCTCATATAGGCTTAATTATTCTGAATGCAGAAGTTATTCCCAAAATGTAAAGTCACCCACATTACATATCCTGTATGCTATGGGTACTACTATATGAAGTATAGACGTTCAGAGGAACAAATTGAAGAAATACTATATGCTTATGTTACTAAATTAGTTTTGCTCCAGCTCCACTTTCTGACTTTCATAGCCTCTAGTAGGTTTTATATTCTAAATTTAAGTCACTTACAGAGAATATTTAACTTCTGCACCAAACTTTCACATCCAAAACTTAATGTTCCAATTTATTTCAAGGTCTATACCTAGAAGTCTTCTAACTTCCATGTGCCCTATGATCAGCTCTATCTGCAAAAAATGACCATTTGACCAAGTTTAATCAAACTGTAGCTTTATATATTCTACCTTGTGACATATAATATAATATAATACAATAATCAACCAAGATGCTGTAGACAGACAAAAAAGTGCAAAAGGCCTAACTATCACAATACAAATTTACCTGCTTTTTCAAATTCAAAGCAAGGGAAAGATTGCGGTGGTTTTTTCTCTTCTTCCTTAGATAAGCTCTAGATTCTATAGATTTGGAAGACAGGAAAAAATAAAGTGCCTCCTTCATAAAATAGCCATGGATAAAGGCCACCCGTACATGAACACCCACTTTGAGGTCCAGAAGGCAGTGTGAATTCTGTAGCCTTTTATCTCTACAGAAAAAAAAAAAAAAAATCAACGCTCCACAGCATGATTGAGAGTCTTAACCAGTAGTTACCTATGCATCCGTCTGTTTGGAAAATACAGAGATAAATAGTGCAGGAATTGCAGTGTATGCACTGAATTTTGAAACATCAGGTGAACAAAGAGAAGTAATGGAAAAGCATACCTAGGTGGTATTCTTATGACAATGAATGAGAAGGAAAAGATGGGTGATGGTAATTAGAAAAAAATCTCTGGTGCTTAGGAAAGGATAGGATAGGAGAAGAGCAGAACAGAATGATCGTTCAGAAAGGAAGCTTCACCAAACTCCTTGTATTGTGTTAGAATCCCGTACAAATTAAATCGGAAAGAAAATATATTAGATTCAATGTTTTCTGAAGGAAGCACAGTAAGAAACCAATCTGTCCAAATTGGATTGTGGCTAGGCTGCAAGAAATCATATGGGGGGGGGGGGGGGGGGAAATAAAAAAAACAAAATTAGAACTATCCAGCAAACAGAACACCAGAATCTTGGAGGAGCAAAATGAAAAACCCAACATGCAAAATGAGATGCAAAAAGCAAGGAACAGATTAGGTGTAGGAGGAAGATAACAATACCCAGCTTTAAAAAGGAAGAGAACTATAGATTAGATCAACCTAAGTTTCTGGAATTCAATAAAAGATAACAAAAAGCTATTTCTGGGCATCTAGGAAGCAGCACTGGCTAAGTAACAGCCAACACTCTCAACTTCTTCAAGAAAAATACACTCCAAACAATCCTGTTTTCCTTCTGTAATAGAGCCACAGTTCCTAGGACAAGCGAAGTACAAGATCCATCATATATAAAGACATAATATGTAAACCAGTGTCAATTCTCAAAAGTAGGTCTTTAGTTTTTGTGTCTAAGCCCCTCTGTGATGACTGTACTGCACATACGGTACATCCGATCTGCACATATGAGGTAAGTCTGATAATGGCCAAACCTTCTGATGGCTACATTTTAGAAGACAGATTTGCAAGGACAGAACTGCTCTAAGTAGAAACATGCATCATCCCCTGTCCATGCTTAAAAGTCCCACAAGAATAAGCCTGTCTGGTGAAAAGAGAAAGAGGCTAACGAGTTAACCTTCAAGCTACAGATCAAACACTCCTTTCCTAGATCAAGCAAACAAGTTACACACTCAACTTATATAGTTAGAAATATTACTTAATGAGTGTATAGCGATTACCAAGGTTACACTCTGGAATACAGCGAAAATAGCGTTCCATGGCATTTTTCATGGGCTTGGTGATTTCTAATAATTTTGCTAATTATAAAAATCATTTGTCATGATGGAACAGGTTATGTGTTAAATCTGCTAATGATACTGAGTTAGCAAGGCTGAAAGCATTTCATCCTACAGGAATAAAATTCAAAATGGTCTCAACAAACTGACCAAATGATTTCAAGACAGAATTGTATTAAGGGCAAACGCAGAACAGAAATAGGCAGCTGCACATTTAAGAGAACTGGAAAGCCGTACATAGCTGTTATTCCAAAATAGTCTGTGGATCATCCTTCATCCCAAGCAAAAAGTGAATAAACACACACACACACACACACACACACACACACACTCTTTCCTTTGCATCCCTTAGGAAAGGCATTAGAAGTCCAGTACTACCTGTCCTACCTCAATTTTTCTTCACTACAATTACAGTAATGCTCCCATCCATAGAACCCTAGTTTTCCAAGAGATTGTTAATAACAGTTTAGACAACTTTCAGGTATCATTTGGCTACAGTTCGTCCTATTCTGGACAAGGGATTTGTCATGTATTTTAAAAACACCTTCTTCTATTATTCTTCCTATAAGCAACAATCATTCAGTGAAGTACTTTTAACAACAGAAAGAGAAAAGAGCACGGGGGGGGGGGGGGGGGGGGGGGGGGAGTAGAAATCCCTCCAAGGACCAGCTTCAAATGTTGCTTCAGACAAGCTTTATAAGTGAAAGTGATAAAATCCTGCTTTCTCCTGTCTATATTTCCCCTCCCAGGGCCATTTGGAACAAATAAAAGAATGTCTGCATTGCCAAAGAATGCTAAAGGTGCATCGTGAAAGAACGAACGAACGAAAGAAAAACCCAATCACCAAGAAAAGCAGAACGTAAATTTAGACAGCTCAGCGCTTACAATAGTTTCAGGGGGGCAAAAAAGTCCTCTGAAGAACCCATCTTACTTAATATTGCTTGTTCCCTCCCACCCAGTTACATGGTTTATAAACAAGAGGTATACACTGAAGTATGTTATAACCTAAACCCTATACATCACTTTCACACATCATAAATACAAACAAAATCATGTCTGAGGGACAGGAGTCAGACAGTCATTGCCTAAGCGCTGCTGGGAAAAAGCTGTCAGCACAATATGCCTGTTCAAAGAACACTCAAGTAATTGTCTTCCACAGTCACATTATTAATTGACATTTAAACTTGCCAAACGGGAGATGCAGGATTGTTTCTCATCCAAAAAATGTAAGGTCTCAATGGTATTCACCTTAAGAAACAGCATTTAAGAAATCTAAAACGCTAACCGTTGACAGGAAGAGTGGACAGGATATGTTAGATTCATTCTGGGGGCACGTAGAGGGTTAGCATACACATGTCACAAAGACATGCTGACGCTTCTGAACTGCATTAAACCTGCTCGGAGCACAGTATGTAGACCGCTAAAGGAAAAATCAGTAACTAACGATCAACCTCTGCAACACTACATGGCATTTTAAAAAATGCTGATGTACATGGAAACTTACATTGAATGTAAGTACAAATACGGAACAAAACACTAAATTTCACTGTTCTTACTTCCACTAATTACACACATACAGGAAAGCAAAAAGCTATTTCATTTAAAGTCACATAAATGGAAAGCTTTTGACTTTTAAAAGTTACACAGTCCCTCTGCAACAGTTTTAAGTGTTAGATTTAGGAAGGATTCCTTTGCTGAAAACAAACATGGAGTAATTGGTATACATTAAAGTGAATAAAATTAAGACACAGCAATCAAAATATTTTTACTTTATATAATGGAAGTTTCTCCTATATCTAACACTGTACAAGGTATCTTGCACAATGAAAAGGTAAGCAGAAGTCCCTTACACTGCCTCGCTTTGCCAGAGAATCACCGTAGTCTGCTGGCAAAGTCCGCTTGCTGGACTTTTTCTGCTCATGTTCAACTGCATCTTCAATTATAGGCTCAAGCCTCATCTGGACAAACACCAAAGATTTGGATCAATTTCTTTTCATTATACAGTGAGGAAAGATCTAAAAGCCTTTTAAAAATTTCTGAAATCTTTAGAAAACTGCACAGGACTCACTGATGTTTAAATATAAAGAAAATGCAAAAACCTACGGAGGCTCTGGCCTTACGTTCAGTAATTTCTAGGACCCACCCCCCCCTTTTTTTTTTGTTGCTTTTCAGCTGCAAGGTTTTTAGATCTGTACCAAAAGACTTGCTCTAGGGTTCAGTACAGTCAAAGTGTTCAATCTTAGTCTGTTTTAATACAGCATCTATCAACTCTCCGCAAATGAAAGTTTGCGGAATAAACCCCTAAAATTTAACATTGCTGTTCACTGGACAAGTTTGTCAAATAAAACCTTATCTTTGTGTAGAATTAATTCTTCCCCAACCCTTCCAAGACTGCAGCTAAGTTATATGCTGTCTCTATGTATTTTCTCCTGAGGAAGCAGATGCAATTCTATTTTCTTACCTCTGTAAGAACTGTGGTGTCATATGAAGGCTGATACTTTTCTTTTTCATGTGCAGTTCGCTTTTCCATCTTTTCTCTGTCTGTTTTCTGTTTCCTGTCTGCTCCTTTTGGCTAAAAATGAACAGTTACATGAATAAGAAAGTAGGGGGAAAATGGCTTTATAATTGAAATCTGATCTCAGAAGTCAAGGAGTAAAGATGTCCCTCATCTTTATGAGAGCTTCTGAGACTTATTAAGGATCTGTTTTCTACTCTTACCTTAAAAACTTTGATTTGACAACTGGCTGAATGCAGATGATCTGTATATTCTCCATTTTCAGTCTGTTTAAAAGTGTCAACCTGAATCCTAAAAGGAACTCCTTTCTCTCCTCCATGTTTACGAGGGGTGAATTCAGTGCTGATACAATGTACCTGAAAAAAAAACAACCACCAAACAAGAAGGACCCTCAGAAGTATTCTAGACATTAATATTATTACGTGTTACCGACAACATATACATTTTGTAAGGACAAGTAACAAATGACCCAGCCTGGGGACCAAGCTGCATAACCCACATTTCGTTCCTTTTCATGCCCACATGCAAATGAAGCCAAAAACATTATATTTGCGTGGACAGGGAAGAGGGGAAACAAGCAAGTGTGTCACCAAAATCTCTCCAAAAAGCAGAAGTCATGATAGATACTTATTAAATGAGAACTTGCTGGATCTTAAAAAATACGTATGTGGATGACAACCATATCTATCACGAATATAGCAAAAACTTTTTCAAGATATTGTTGTCCAATGCATTATAGCTAGAATAAACTTTGGAGTTGCTTGTAATAAATATCACCAAAGCTATAGAAGGTCACTGACTGGAAGTTTTTTAAACTCATGTGAAATTAGCATATTTTCAAATATGCCCAACTTCCTGTAAAAGTCAACAGACTTTTTAATCAGTATGTAATTGCCTCAAGTGCTACATCAGCCTGAAGACTGGATTTTTAAGCTAGAAACACCCCTAAAAGGTATCTAGGAAGAAAATCAGTGTAACAGAGTTATGATGAATATCCCTTACAGAATTTTAACTGAGCTGGGCACCATGGACAATAGCATACCTTGCACTCTCAATGACTACAATACTATCTTTTTATTTCCTATGGCCATCAAGAACAAAGAACCACAGACTGGAAACTGAAGCCTAAAGTGTAATCAGTGCTGCTATGCTGTGTCCTATACTTCCATAATAATAATCAGATCCATTTTCCCTCAGTCTGTTAGTCTGTTATCACTTCTTCTAAGGAAGTGCATAAACAAAAATATTCAATAGTCTCTTCAAGGAGACTACATTCATAGTAAGACAATTCTTACTAGAAAAAATGTCTTATTGCACCAGATCAAAGTTAATTTACTGATGTGGAATTTAACCTATTTTGGCGGCCTCGGTAAGAAAGGCTCCTATTTCAAACTTTATACCTTTTCTTCATTATAAAAAAAGATCCGAGACAAAAGTAAGCTAAAAATTCCAATGCAAAACTAAATATTCTAAATAATTTCCAGAGAAAGCATGTTCAATTACCCTGAATATCAAATACATAAATAATAAAACCCTACTACAAGGAAGTCTGCTGACATAGTAAGAAAAACATCTTTGAATGTCTGATTTAAAACTCTCTTTGGAGCACATTAAATTTCATTTTGTATCCTCAAGCCAAGCCTCTGTTGAAGCTCATCTCTAGGACAGTGGGCCTCTCAACTTAAAAAAAAAAAAAAAAAAAAAAAGTAGTGACAGTTATTTAGAGGGATATAAATTAATTCTAATACTCCGTATAACGAAATATTTTAACCATGGCAGCTTTCTGCAAAGAGCTTTTCGAAAACCTTTTATTTAAATTGTTTTTAAAAGATGCTTTTATAAACTCAAATCAAGTTGAAAAACCTAACTAGGAACCCTTATAGAACTAACAGTTGCTCTGAACCTGTGTTTTGTTTGTTTGTTTTACAAAGCTGGTATATTTAACATCTATCCCACAAATAAGAAACCAAGAAGCTTCAGTGTGCAAACATACAACTGTTTGTGACCTGAAAGGCACCAAACACAAACATCCAGTCAAGTAAAGTTTCAAACCTGAATAAAAGCAGATGTACATTTTGTTGGATCCCACAAAAATTCAACTGCATTGAGCTGGCTTGGATTTGTCTTGATATCAATGACTCCAACAGACATTGGAATATCTATATTAAAGTAAGTAGTATATATTTTAAAATAATAATATTCCAAGAAAACAGTAGAAATAAATTTTAATATAAGGTTACCATCAACAAACACAGGGTGAAAAAAGGTAGGCTTTGATGGCTGGACTATAAGCCCATAAACAGTATCTCAGGACTAATCTGAAGAAATTTAATACTCAACATACAAAGTGTGTAAGGTTTTGGGGTGTTTTTTGATTCCCCTCCTCCCCCACACCCCCAGCTTATGCAACAAAAATTATGAAGTTATGCAAAATAAAGTAACCACATTGTTGTCATTTGCACAACCTACCAGAGAAAGTTACTTTTGTTCATGTTCTCCTAATTACTATAAAATTTAGTAATTAAAATTAGAAAGATTACTGTTGCAGAGTTGCTATCTTACTTCTGTAGCATTCAAAGCTTTTGAAGGAATGTGAAAGTGCTAAGAACAATCATATTCAAAATGCACGCTATGACAAAGCAGCACACAGAAAGCTGGTCTGTGTTTTTTCACCAGCCCCAGCATAAATGTGACCATGATCAATTTAAATTTGGAAATTGAATTCCGTACAGTGGCAATAGATAGAAACAATTATACCTAAGTCGAGAAGTCTGTCCCCAGGGCGGTTCCACTTCCAACCTTCTAGCTGCTGGTGCTCTGTATATTGCAACCTTCTGTCATGGAACACAACTCTTATAATACTCTAACAAAGAAGAAAACAAGCATCTGATGAGCCACAATGTTACTATATGTTTAGAAACAGCCTGAAGATAAAGCATTAAAAACATTCCAAAATAGCTACAGTGCTGATAAATACATACTTAGAGCAAAAAATCTGGCAACCATCAGTATCCCAAAATATTCCAGAAAACAGAAATAAAACTGAGCAGCAGGAGATATTTGAAAATGTGGTTGGTAGAAACGCAAAAGAGAATTACATCTGATTGCATATGCCAAAGGTCGCGTGAAGTGAACTGAGCAACACTGACAGCACAGTATCAACACTGTGTAAGCAACATCAACTTGTTCCAGAAAACAAACACAAAAGAATTCATTTATTCTGAAAAGTGGTTAACATAGTTTGACCATTTTTTTCTGTGAATTTTTGTAGAAAGTTTTAAGAAATAAAATTAACAGAAAATTCCCTTCCTAGTATTTACAAGCATATTTACAACATATCTATTATTTTAACTAACAAAGAAAAACTTCCAAAGTATTCCAACTATTCTAGCTAAGATATTACTCTAAAAACACTATAATACGATTAACTCTATTCAGCTAGAAGCAATTATCCAACAATACCTATTTTTGCGACCAGTTCTGCTACAACTGTGCACTTAAGTCATATTAAAGAAATGTTTCTATTCTGCTGCATGAATGCACATACAAAGCAATTTGTTATACAGAGGGGGAAAAATACTGTACATATGAATTGCTACTGAACAAACAAAACGCAAACAAATTTGCCTCATTTTTTTCCATTAGTCTACAGTCTTACTTATATTAACTGTGGATAAAAGTGTCCAAAATTCCAGTAACTTTTAAATGAAGCGCCTCTTCAAGATATATTGCATTTTCTTGGGTTTATTTCAAAGATAACAGAAAGTGCGTGTGCATACAGGCACACATGTACACACACATACCGCTCCTTCTTCACTGCAAACTGGCAAGTTTGGAACTTGGAAGTATCTGCAGCCACCTTCACCAACATTAAATGCCGTCTTTGTTAAAGTACTGAGATTCCAGTATTTAAATGTTCAAAATGTAAAGTTTGTTGATGCAGCATTACAATGTCTTGCTAGGATAAAATTTACTTTTTTGAACTTTTACTCTGCTTTGTCCTCTTCTACCTACCAAATGGCTCATCATCAATATATAAACCTACAAAATTACAGCAGAGAGATACCCAAAAGCTACAAGGAAATAGCACCTAAGGGGGCAAAATAGTCAACATGCTTATTACAGCAAGACAACATGCCAGGTTGTAAAAAGTTTGATCACAGAACTCACAAATCCTAGTTTAAGCTTGTGCTTAACACTTCCTGAAATTATCTCTGAAGAAGCATCCCACAGACGAATAAGAACACGGCATAGGACTACACAATCCAACCAAAATTCAAAAATTATATAGCCTAAAGTTCACAGGTAAAGCCTCAGCCTCCCACAGGCATACTGTTCTGGTGTACTTATCAATACCACTGTCAAAACGACTTAAAAGTTTTTCCCTTCTTTCCCAGTACCTAAATAAGATTTTTCAGGGAATTTGGTAACATTGTTAGATACTTATAAGAAAAATCCAAACCCCTCCCCTTCACCAGTTCTTTTAATAATTTGTACCATGAATTGGACATTTTTCAGTCTGCCTCGTTCTTATACTTCACGCAACACCTCAGATCCACAGTACCTTCCACTAACATTAAAGCACAAGGAGACCAATCTGGCATTAGGAACAGGAGCTCAGATATGGAATAAACTGCTCTATGAGCAGCAAAATTAGATGGATTGTTTTCCTATGGATATATCTCCAATATCCCACTGTTGCAAAAACCACAGGTTGGGTCCATGTGTCTTCCATAACACCTATTAAGAAACATGCTCATACTACCTCCGCTTCTTTCTGAATGATGCTCTAGCTTCCTTCCACATCTTCTAATCCCTTGAAATGGACAAGAAGCCTCAGAAATGGACAACGTCTCAGAAGACGTTGGATACAAACCTGTAGACAACTAGGTTGCAAAGTAATTTGCATAAAATAAGCTTTGCATAAAATAATTTGGTCTTCAGCACACAAAAGTACTCTATGCATGGGGCATGCATATTCATACTGTTCTTTTTTTTTTTTAAGTATCACTGGTCCACACTCATTCTGAAAAAGTATTTAGTGATATTAGAAATAAAAAAAAAAAAAAAAATCCATAAAATATAGTCTCTAGATTGGGTTCTCTCACTTAACTTTAGATATCTGAATTTGAAATCACTGTTACCGCAGCTTCCTTTTACTCAGAAGAAAGACATGGGCACAGTTAGTGGAGATTCACCTCATCATAGAACAGATCAGACTGCAGACCTTTATAAAGGGTACATGAAGTGATTAGCCCACCTTGAGCTATCTAAAGTTACATGAAATGAACCCACTTCATAAATGGGGAAACGCATACGTGTATATTCTTTCAATTTGTAGTAAACCCGAAACAACACAACCAGGCACTAGGTTCCACTGTGGCTATTTTCTTTATTGGTCAGACCAGCCGGTCAACCTTCCTCCGTGAATCAGAGTACAATACAGGGTCAAGAACTACCCTTTTCTTATGCAACCAGCAGAGGTTAGTAATACTATCTAGAGAACTTCAATTCACCTTCACCAGTTTTCCATTGATCTCTGGTATGTCTCCAGCTTTCCGATTATCTAGCATCCGTATCTCATAGGACTGACCTTGAAAGAGAAAAAAAAAAAAAAAAAGTATCAGTAGAAGAGTCAGAGCACAAAGCTATTTTGTGTTTAACGCACCTGAATTAGCTTTTGGTTCACGGTACACAAGAATACCAGTACCTGAAGCTTCTGTTCAAGAGATTTTTACAACAAGGTTCACTTCACAGCACAGGAAATACTGAAACAAAATGAAACTTTTTGGTCCCTTTAAAACTACAGATACTTCCAAAGTTTAAGTATTTCATTTTACACGAAGTGTAAGTACCTGTTTCTCTGTTGTTTTTTTGTTTTGGGGTTTTTTGTTTGGTTTTTTTTTTTGTTTGTTTGTTTTTAATGAAGAAAAACTTTTTGAAGCTGAATTCCTTTATTTTGGAAACTGATGAAAGGCAACATACTGAGAACCACAGACTAGTCTTCCGTAAGAAACTCTTGCAGGGTTTTTATACTTTTCACACAACATACATACTGTTCTCCCATGTTTAATTTTGTCCGTGTGCCTGTTGCCTTTGTACGATTTTTAGGCTTCGTATGATTTTATAAATAAGCCTTTAAAAGAGCCAGTTATTGGTAATTTCAAACAGATATGAGCAAACCCATCTTTCCAGTGAATCTGATGAACTGTTGTACTTCAAAAGAGACAAAGCTGAAGTAATTTATTTGAACGACAGGGATATTTTTTTTCCCCAAGGTGAGCAGCACGTATTCATTTGCAAAACTGCACTTCCCTAATTAAAATATAGGACAAAACAGATTTCAAGAGGTTCGCTAAGATCAAGTGCAGTAAATTCATTACCTTCTACATTACCCTCTAAATTACCTTTACGCTCTAGTGTATACTACATTTAAAAGACATTTATTGACTTGCCCTACAAGGTAAAAGCTCAGCTGCCATACCCCCTGTGAATGAGCAAATGATTCCTTCAACTCCTTTCACTGCTTCACAGATGCATGTTACCTCCCACTGTATGTTTGGGTTGTTTCTTGCTGTAACACAATTAGCACATTTACATGTATGCTCTACGCATGTACAGGCTTTCTTCACCCCAGCAGCATTTGATCATTGATATGATCATTGATCACATAAATCCATATAAAAATTAAATTAACCTAGTGCTGATGAGTAAAGCAGTAGACCTTTTCTCCTCCTGTATTTAACAGGAGGGAACTTTTGTCCTGTTACTGAGATTTGTTCAGCTACCAGTGTTTTACTCACGCAGATATATGTAAGTCCATCTGCATTTACAGACTGCATTTTTTTTTAATCTTGCACTATTAATAAAATTTTTGCAAGTATTCTCTGTTTTCTCTCATCATTGGGGGGGGGGGGGGGGAGGGGGGGGAATTCTGATTGCTTGCTCAACAAGCATTGCTAACCTTTTATAGGTGCACAATAATATTAAGACCAAAGATTTGATGAACATAAAAATCAAGGAATACCTGACTCAAAAATGCAAAAATAGCACAGGAAGTTTTCAACACAAAGGGATAGATACGTTCCATTCTGGAGTTTTGGACATGTAGCTGCTCTGAAAGTGTGAAAAGCACCACAGCACTGATTTTAGTCATCTCTGTATGACATCTGTATATGTTACTTTCTCTGCTCTTTCCACAGGAGCAAGGCGACATAAGATGCTAGCAATTTTAACTGTCCACTGCTTAAACACTGAATCCGTGGTAACCTCTTTCACAAGACTCACAGAACGGTCAAGTCTGGAAGGCACTTCTGGAGGTCACCTTGCCCAACGCCCCTGCTCAAGCAGTGACCTACAGCCAGTTGCCCAGGACCCAGCCTGGCTGCTTCTGAGTACCTCCAAGGATGCTCATCCAGCCCATACTTCAATAGCTTCTCTATGAAGATACTATGGGAAAAAGTAGCAAAAGCCTTACTGAAGACAATGACTTGTGGACAATATCCACAGCGCTTCCCTTGTCTACCAAGCCAGCCATTTCATCATAGAAGTTTATTAAGTTGGTCAAGCATAACTTCCCCTTAGCGAATCATCCATGCTGACTACTCCTGATGACCTTCTTGTCCTCCATATGCCTGGAAATGGTTCCCAGGACTAGTTACTCCCATCACCTTCCCAGGGATGGAGATGAGGCTGGCCAGCCTGCAGTTCCCTAGGTCCTCCTTTTTGAAGATCCGAGCAATGTTTGGTTTCCTATAGTGCTCAGGCACCTCTCCTAGTCACTGTGATCATTCAAAGACTATCGAGAGTGGCCTCACAATGACATGTGCCAGCTCCCTGAGCACTTGTGGGTGCATCCCATCAGGACACATGGATTTATCTATGTCCAGTCTGCTTAACTACTCTGTGAACTACTCCTATTCCACCAAGGGTACATATTACTTGCGCCAGACTTTCCACCTAATCTCTAGGGCCAAGAATTCCTGAAGGCCAGTAATGCTAGTAAAGACTGAGGCAAAGAAGGTATTCAATACCTCAGCCTTTTCCATGTCCTATGTCACCAGAGCCCCTGCCTCGTTCCGCAGGGGGCCCACATTTTCCATAGTTTTCCTTTTGCTGCTTATGTACTTATAGAAGACCATCTTGTCTTTGATGTTCCTCACCAGATTCAGCTCCAGCTGGGCTTTAGCTTTCCTGACTGCACCTCTGCAGGCTTCGACAGTGTCTCTGTATTCTTCCCAGGTTACCTGACCCTGTATCCAGCTTCCATATGTCTACTTTTTGTGTTTTAATTTTGCCAAGAGCTCCCTGCTCATCCATGCAAGCCTTCTGCCATTTTTGCCTGACTTTCTGCTCGTTGGGATACACTGCTCTTGAGGTTGGAGGTGGGGATCCTTGAATATTAATTAACCAGCTTTCTTGGGCCCCTCTTCCCTCCAGGGCCTTATTCCATGGGACTCTACCAAGAAGATCACTGGCGAGGCCAGAGTCTGTTCTCCTGAAGTCCAGTGATGTGATCTTTCTTTCTGCCCTGCTTCCTCATCTCAGGATCCTGAACTCCACCATCTCACGGTCATGGCAACCTAGCTTATCTTCAACACTCACATCCACAATGAGCCCTTCCTTGTTGTATGAGGTATAGCAGAGCACCTTTCCTCATTGCCTCCTCTATCACTTGGGTCAGGAAGATGACAATCGATGCTCTCCAGGAACCTCCTGGATTACTCATGTCCTACTGTGTTGTCCCTCCAGCAGACGTCAGGGTGACTGAAGTCCTTCTATGAGGACCATGGCCTGTGAACATAAGGCTACTTCTAGCTCTTTGTAGAAGGCCTCATCTGCTTGTTCTTACTGGTCAGGTGGCCTATAGCAGACACCCACTACAACATCACACATATTGTTCTGCTCATTAATTCTTACCCATAAGCTCTCAGTTGGCTCATGACCCAACCCTAGGCAGAGCTCCAGGCATTCCAGCTGTTCTCCCACATGTACAACTTCCCCTTCTTTATCTTCTTGCCTTGCCTTTCCTGAACAGCCAGTATCCCTCCATTGCAACATTTCACTTATGCAAGCCATCCTATCATGTCTCCAGGATGCCAATAAGATCACAGCACTGCACACAGATGTCTTAATTCCTTGTATTTACTTCCCACGCTGCTTGCATTAATGTACATGCACTTCAGAGAGGCACCCCACCATTCTGATTTCCCAGAAAGGGTTTTGGTGTTTCCTCATAATGGTGCTTTATAAGCACTTACTTGCTTACACCCAAATGGTGGAGGTGATCCTGTTTAAGCCTCCTTTTCTTGATTTTGTGTTCCCTTTCAGGCACATCACTTGAGGCCCTTTGCTCATCAGCCATGTCTATCACCCCCTCACAGTGCTACTGGCTACTCTCTCCCTCCCCTGTCGTTCCTACTTCAAAGCCCTCCTTACCAGGTCAGCCATCCTCCTGGCAAAGGTACTTTTGCCCCCCTTACTGAGGTGGATTCCGTCTCTCCCAAGCAGTTCTTTACATTCACAGAACTACAAGCCCAGCTGCACTGTTTAAACCAACCTAAAGAACGCTTCCCCTTTAAGCAATTCTCTTCCATACTATTTCTGCCATTCGATATACACCTAGCTGAACAGCACCCAACTCAAAACGTCCTACAACTCTGATATACATTCTCAATGGACTCACTTAACAGATTTTACAGTTAATAAGAACCCTCCAAACCACTGAACAATCAATCATCATCACTCCAAGATCCGAAATTCTACAATCAGCTTTAGCTGAAAACCTAATCACTTTAAGCGTTCCATTAGCTCACAAAATATCTCAAGTTGGAAGAGACCCATAAGGATGAAGTGCAACTCCCTGCTCCTCACTCCTTGCTCCTCACAGGACTACCCAAAACTAAACCGTATGATTAAGAGCATCATCAAGATACTCCCTGAACTCTGAATGACGCTCTTAGCTACTCCTATTAAAATACTAGGGTAAAGTCAGGGCTTGCTTAAGTATTGCCTTAGGAAATGTCACCATAGTTTAACAGACAGGGCAAATGTTCCCATTGCTTCTGGTATTCACAATCCAGTAAACTAAGACAACTGCTGATGAAATTAAAGAGAGTATTTGTTCTCTATGGTACACCCTATTCACAATCCTCTTGAAAATGATTTAAGGCAAAACACTGCCTGATAACGGGGCCAAACTAGACACCAGATAACTGAATTGACCAGAATTAAAATTACTCTGTTTCTAGAGGACTTAATCCAACTCATTACACAAACATATGTATCAGTACAACTCAAGTGTGGCAAACTGATCCTTATTTTAAACTGGCTTCAGTATGAATGACGTCATGTCTCAAAACTATCCTAAGATTTTATTTTTTTTTTTTACACATATATATACACACACACAAACAGCTAATAGAGAATTTTTTAGGAAAAAGTCCTAACCAAGGCAGCAAGTGTATTGGCTTTCTGTTTTTAGTATTAGCACAGAAGGGAAGATGGCCAGCTGGGCTTTTTTCCCATATTTATTTAGAAAAAGGGTATGCCAATGCCTTCATTTTTCAACATCAGGAAAAGTTACCTAGGAGACTGCAAAACAGCAAGACTTCTTTGCAAAAGAAATCTTTATATTAAAAGAGTTGAAACATTTACAGCAATTTCAGACAGTGTCACTTAAATGGCAAGCTCTTCTTAGAGGCAAGATAGCAAGCAGTTTCTTCCTTCAGCTTGCCGCCTTGTGCTGGGTCCCCAGCACTTTGAGCTGACCTTCAAGTTTCGTGTTCTGTCAGGGAGGCTGTATCCTGGCACTGAAGAAAACAAAGTCTATTTCTACAGAGTTTAAAGTTTACAAAACTTGGAAGCGTTTTAAACAGTGCAAAGCATCTTGCTGGTCCAGCATACTGTTGCAATTGTACTCTTTTCTCGTGCAGAGAGCACTCAGGGTACCAAAAGTGGTAAAAAATAAAGTAAACCGGACCAAGCAAATGGCTGAACTATGCGATCATGTTTGCAAGACACTAGAAATCACCTAACTAACTTCCATTATTCTCATTAGTAGAAGAGTCAAGTAATGTTAAAGCATATTTAGACACACTGGATTCTGCAAGATGAAGCACTTAGCAACTTTATTCACACAGAAAGTTGAAAATGATGCTTTGTCATCATGTCAGTATCAAGTTAGATACAATTTGCTCTCACGGATTTTAGGCCCCCAATACACAGTTAAACATTTCCAGGTATGAAATGCATCACCAGAAGTTCAGACTACTAGAAATCTTTCAACTTGAGCAAAAAGGATTGCCTATCAAGAAAACACACATGTAAAATATACAAATTCTATAACCTAGTAAAGTAATTAGTAAGTTAAATAGCTCACAAAGACCAAGGAAAATTCACCAGTGCATATTTTAACCTGTCTCCTCTTAGCTGCACACTAAAGTATTACAGTGCTCAGAGAAGCACATGAGCCAAGAATATTAATTGTACCAAAACACAGTAGGGGATGGAAAACAAATAGTGAAAGTGATTTTTTTTTTTTAATTGTTTTTATTTTTCATACAAGCTGTGCTGCAGCACTGTGTCTTCTAATTACAGTGCTATCTATTGAGAGATTTTGGGTCAAAGTCCTTAAAGAAAAGAAAAAGAAAAACTAAATCTAGGAATGGTGATCCTAGAATGTTACAGCTGAGGGAGAGGGTGGGTGGCAGTGTACAAAGCCATTGATATAGTTCAGAATAAATGATAAATGGTTTTATTTGAGTTTAGAATACTAGCTGACTAAACTTAGAACACCAATGTCATTTCCAGAGGTGAGAGAGGTGTTATCACATGGCAATGACTACATTCAGATAATTTTATCCAGTCAGTGCCCTCTGTAGAAGGAAAACCGAATTTTCATGCAAATCAACCACAAGGTATGAGGAAAAAAACTGCAAGACTCAGGTGAAGTATTTATCTAGTGAATTTCTGATAAATGTAGACAATGGTGCAATACACACAAACTCCAAAGGTAGCTGCACTTGTGTTTATGTTTCAAACATAACACTGTTCTGGGCAGACACGTATAACTGATTTGAGAGCTATTACAGTGTCCTCTATTGTGCAACAGTTTTTGTTTAGGGATTGACGTTTTAATATTTATTATGACTTTTTGGGGGTATCTGTGTGTACCTTACACAGATATCATCCAATCAACTTGCTATTATCAAAACAGGAATGTAAAATTACTCTTCTATTTCAAGCTACTACTACCTGACGTTTGTCTCCTAAAAGCTCTGTCAGCTTGATTTTACTGGGGGATGTGGGGGATGAAAGGGGTAACACACAGAGCAGAAAAAAAACAACCAAAAAACCCAGACTCTAAAAGGGAAGTATTGACTGACTATAGCTATGAGTCCACGAGTCAGACAGAACAGGAATACCAGTAAGGTGCCCAATGCCATTTTTTACATAAATTTATTTTGGATGTACCCACGTGAAACACAATTCCAGGTTTAGACTGGTACCACAAGCTGCATTCATTATAGTTATGCCTGCAACATACGTATACCAACCTTGATTCAAGTATGTAAGAGTTTCATCATATAATTTTACTGCTGGAGATGTTGCAGCACACATAACATACTGGAAGGGTGGATGTTTGGTCTCATTTTCTTGTGGAAGGCTGGAATCTTCCTGTTTGAAAATAGGCAGTGCCAAAACATCACTGAAAAAAACAAACAAACAAATAACTTTGTGAGACTGTTGGCCCTGTTCTGAAGTTAAAGAAAAAAAAAAGTTATTTGTGACTTAAAAACACACAGTGGAATATATACAGAATTGTGTCATTTTGAGTTTATTAGTGAAACCAATGTGAGCAGTATCCAAAACATTTTCCACCAAAATTTTAGGCTAGGACACATAAACAACGCTCTGGGACCTAAGCAGACAATAAATAAAATTGTGATGATCCTCTGAAAATTTAATCTTCAGTTCTTGTCTCCACTGAAAAAATTCAGTTTACTCTTAATGATTCACCTACCAACAAAGGCAAGCTCGTCTAATACACATGCAGCTGAGAGCAATGCATTTACTTTCTTCTTCAAAATAATATATTCACCAAAGTTAGTTAGTTACACTGTGAAAATCATTCTCCCCATTTAGTATAATTATATCTAACCTAATAACTCTGTTGACATTGCAGATTTTTCAGTCTTAACTTTGTTTAGGCTTCAGCACACTGAATAGCACAAAAATGATTAAGCAGCAGATTCACAAAACACAAGTTAAGGCAAGCGTATGCCAAGGTTCACTTCACCTATAGACATAAGGCCACCAGAAAGACTTCAGAACTGCAAGGTTTCTGAAGAGTAAAGAGCAATCCATACTGTCCACAGGGAGCGGTAAGAGAGACAGCTTCACCACAACCAGCAAATACATCTTCTGCTTTCTACAGAATTAAGTATCCTGTATTAACAAGATTTATTTTCCTTGTACACAGTGATCCTTCATAAATAAAACTTTAGAGAGACTAAGTTCTGTTCAAAGACACCGTTTTTCTAGCACTGAATTTTTGTTCATGATGACATTCTTATCTGCAGATCCATGAGATTTTCTTTGAAAGTTTCTAAACTGAAGGTTTCTAACACCACCTCAGTTGTTGATTCAGTTTTTAATCTACATGTATCTTTTATTTCCCTTGCATTGATCACAATCATAGATTTAATGTATTTCATAAAAGAATTGTCTTATCTGTATTGCACTATTATTTACACTTTGTACCCTAAAATTTTTGAAGTAAATTTTTTGCTGTTCCTTATTTCTGAGAGCACCTCCTTTATTTAAAGAGAGCTCTGTAATTCCTCTTGAATTCCAACTCATATCCAGAGAATCAAAAAGTATCAGTATCATAATCAATCTAAAAAGTAATTACCACCAATATTTTTGTGTCATAGAAGGTTTAGTATAGACTTGGTCTACGTAAGTATTAGCTATAAGGAGTGCATACTGGGTAAGAGGTAAAGGCCAGCCACATCATATTCCACTGCCCTGGCTAACCTGGAAGAAGCTATAACTGACCTGAAAGAGGAAACAATTATGAACGATGAAAAAGTTTAAGAAGGTTGTCTATACCTTGTAGAGACCGTACAGTTTCTCCCCAAAGTAACAACTAGAATTAAAAAAAAGACCAGAAAAAGTCATGCATTGCACTAGGAAGAAATCCCAAGCGATGCTACAAACCAGCATGAAAGCAGGACAAGGCAGGATACTGTCCAAAAAGGCAGTACGAGCCTGCTGTACCATACCTTAGCTACTTCTGATCCCAGCTCCCCAAACCAGAGTCCAGAGGAGGCTATACTCAACTAGTTACAAAGGAAGATAATGTGAAATACCCACTTAAGAGAAGCGGACACTCTTAAGTTTACTTAAATAGACAGAAGGAGCATCGTATGCAGAGGTAGGGCAGGAAATTTCATACAGTGGTGGACTGCTACTTGAGGATGACTCAGAAGAAACTAGATGCTTCATGCCTTGATGTCAGTCAAAAGGGGGGCATGAGCAGAGGGCAGCCCAACACAAGAGGGAGCACTGCGACAAGCAGAGAGAAGCATCGTCCCAAGATGGGACTTCCACACCAGGAACCCATGCTCGTCACACACTTTGGCACGTAAAAGCTAGTGTTTTTACAATGAGGAACTTCAAAACCAAAAGAACACGAAAACAATAACAATGTTTAAAATACACACATAAGAGTCGAAGTGCAACAAAGAAGGCATGCAAAGTACCTCACCAAATAAATAACCTGTAATTCTTGACTAAGTTCTTACTTTCACGTAACGTGCAAGATTAAAAAGAGAAGCTTTTGTGTATTTATGAAAAGTATCTTGCAAGCCTTCATCTTCCACCCACAATTTAAAGATAAAAATGCATCTGGTCTGGCTTAAGAATTTGTGTTGTGGTTAATGAACTAGTTAAATTAACAGAAAAGGCACTGGAAGCCAACAAACACAAGAGGAAAACAAATTTAACCAGCTTTAAACCTGCTTTTGCTAATACTTACAAGGCGGTAATGACTAACAGCCAGTGCAGAAGGGAAAAAAGACATCCAAGTCCTCAACCCTACAATTTAGTTGTAAAGAGAGCATAATGCACATTCTTAAATGCCACCATTCCAAAAAAACACCCCAGCAAATGGCACAAGGCAAATGTTAGAATCTTAATTTATTTTCCCAGATAAAAACATGTTTTTCTTATAAAAGAATGTCTTCTGGGTACCAGTACATTCCAAAGGAAAAGAGAAGCCAATGTAATTTAAAACTCCTTCCTAAACCATCTTGAAATAAATACTGTTTAAACAACGCTTTGATTTGTTCACTAATAAAGAATGAAATATCTGAGTTTTCACATTTAAACACACATCCAAAACCAGATAAAAGCTGAAGGCAATTAAAAAGAGTCAATAAGGTATGAATAAAGTATTTCAAATTAAAATTTTAAAGTGCCAGTGATAAAGAAATGTTGACTGATTTAGAACCAACTATTAATTCCTCTTTAAAAAAGTGATGTATCTTTTCTGGCTTTCAACAAGGAAGATGCTATGAAGCGAATGGTCTTTCCTTCCGTCACAGTTGTACAGCAAGAGGATGACCAGTTTTATTTGATACCCATGAGCCTACGGTTCAGCAATGCAAAAGGTCTTCTGGGCAGTACTGGCAGAAAGAATTTCTGCCCCGTGAGCTGCTCCCTCCCTACCCTTCCTCTCTACAAAATATTTTTCTGGGCTATGTTGGGATCTCTGTCAGTTCATAGCAGCGCTCAACACACAGCTACACAGCTGAGCGTGGTGAAAGCAGGGGATAAAAATCTTACTGTAGAGAAACCCCCATCCTACCAAACATAACTTGAGGGCAGGCATAATGAGTTAAGCCCATTTTCCTCCTCATGATTGGCAGTAACAGGGATAATGGGAATCAGGGAAGAAATTGCCGATGCCCACATTTACCTAGGAAATCATTAGAAACATGCAGCTTTGAGAAACGCAAGAATACAAAGAGCATTCCTCCCAGTTCTTTGAGGCCAAAATCCCCTGTTGTTTATCCCTACACTAGTACAAATAGGGACCATCTAAATGTCACAGTAACAAGCATTTTCTACAAATAAAATTCACTGCTCACACAGCACAGTTGAAGCAAAGATGCCAGGTGGATTCACAATTCAGAGTAAGAAACCAACAGGAAACAGAAATTTAGTCTTTTAGTAGTCTTCTTTACTTACACTAAAGTATCTTGTAAGTGATAAACTGCATTTAGAATATGCTATTATGTAGATCATGTTCCTAAAAACTACAGAGATCCTAAATGACAGGCTTTTTACCACCTCTAATTTTTTACTGATTCTAAGATCCAAAAAAAAAAAAAAAAAAAAAAAAAAACCACACCAAAAAAAAACCCAGGAGAATAGGTCAGCCTTCTCGATTCTCACTTTTCTTCCTCAGATCCCAGATACAATTTCTGCATTTATAATGAGCCAACAGCCTGGCAGTGCAAGTCATCTGCCTCCCAGTAAATCACTGGCAGCCTCCATGTTTATGTATACTTCAGCATCCTTTAGTCATTTTCCTGCTCACCTGGTGAAATTTGATTTGTACTGGCCCAATGCAGATTTAGTGACAGGCACTTTTACTGCCAGGCACTTTTGCTGCCAGCTTTGCTCAGGTTATTTAACATGGCAAAGTAACTCTTACCTAAAACTGAAGCACCCGCTTGCAGAGTTGCCCAGATGGAGGAAAAATAAGTTTTTCAAAATAGCTACTGTTGAAATTATTTCAGGCTACAGGAGAAAAGAGCTTTAAGAGACTGATTCTGTTCTTTTTCTGCCACTGATAACTTTTGATCTTGTGAAGTAAAAGACCTCACTTGTCTCATCTAAGTGAACTTTGGACTATTACAAAGAAACTGAGGTATAAACAAATAGCAATGTTTTGAAGCAGCATCTTTTGTTAGACTTGTTGATATCATTTGAAAAACCAGATCTATCAAGGTTTACCCTCCTGATGGAAGGAACTCTGAGACCAAGTTTTTGAAACTATTAGCTCCAGTAAGAAAAGTGTTATCTCAGTCCCTCACAATTTGTTATCTAAAGCCTTCGACTGAAAGCATTCTTTCTTCCTAGAGGGAGGAGAAAATTTTCCCAGAAAAACAAACAGAAACAGTCTTCACTACACACCAAAAGCAGGCAGTAAACACATGTCCCGACACCCAGTCTTAGCTAGCTATGCTACCGAAGTGCATAAATGAAACTTCACCATACAAAAGTAGGAAGGCTTAGAAGAGGAAGCAAGGTGCATGTTAACACTTGAACCTAAGCAGCCAGTGGGATGGACCACATGTGATAAGCTATCCTACACTACATAGCCTACATGAGTGTAGTACAAAGACACCAAGAAAAATTTAAGTTATCCTTCTTGTGATAACACTTGTGACAAGTGTTTGTCAGCCACAAAAATCACTTTCCTTCCAAATTTAAAACCCACTTTTCAACACTTTCTGAAGCATCTAAAAAAGACAAACTAAAACCTATCTAATAATAATAGGGTCACAAAAAAAATAAAAACCCTCCTGTCCTTACAAGAACAGGAACTAGTATGTCATCAAAATTTAAAAGGACATTTCATCGATCATCTGCCTTATCTGTCTTCTGGATTGTGTATTTTTGGGTGTGAGTACTAAAGTATCCAAGAACATGCAGGTCTTTTGAACCTTTAAAGCGCAGTTTACGAGGACACATACCTTGAGAAAAAATGTTTCTGAAGCAGTATTTGAATTAGTTATAATCTCAAAGCCAAGCTCTGCACTGTTAAGAGGTCTGAACAAGCCACAGGAAAATGTAAGGGAACAGGAGAGCTGATACTTCCTAACACTTTTGCTGCATCCACAAAAGCAAGTCTGATGCAAGACAAAACCCCTGGAAGTAGTTGCTGGGAAACATCTTTCTCTGAAGCAGTTGTCAAGAAATGCAACCTGAATGAGAAAACAGGTGCAAATGTAATGCTGTTCCTGGGAATCCTACAACCCATCATATAGAAACTCAGTGGTTAAAGGCCTTGACTTATGTCTGACAGACCCAAGTCTGGCACAAAATGCAAAAAAACAGCCAAAGGAAGAACAAAAATCCCACCACCAAAACCTGTGTCTTCCTAAGCTCTTGAAGGTACCAAGGAAAAGAACAGTATTTGTTCACAATTACAATCCCCGGTTCTCCATCCACTCCTCTGACACAGGGAAGCCAGGCAGCTGCTCTAATTTGCAGCAGTTATAGTACAGATTGCTTCCACGTGGGAGTAACGCATGAAGTGTAAATGAGGGTAAACTTGCTGGTGTTCTCAATCCTGCACATCCATCCACCATGAGGTGACAGGGTAACAGAGAATAGTTATGCAACCTGATGAGTCTTTTCCTTAAGAATTAAACTGGACTCCTTGACCTTTTGAAACGTATTCACACATTAAACTGGGGAGAAGAAGGAAAAAAAAAAAAAAAAACAACCAACATCGGTGATCTAGAACATGAGGTTTATCTTTCAACATGTTTTTATCTGTGGTGACAAAGCGAGGAGGTTTAAGTTTGTGGATTTTCTTTTTCCTCAAATGCCTATTTTCTGACAGGTATTTATATATTCGCATGCCTGCAAAGAGAATCAAGCTCCAATTCTAATCAGTACATACAATTTTTTTATTGTCAGTGAAAATTATTTTTTCTACAGTGCAATACCTAAAAATTGAACAGGCCACTGCAACAGAAGTTCTTTAAAGTATTCTGCAGAAAATACTCTGTACATCTTAATTTATAAAAAAGAAAAGGAAAAAATTTCAGGATACCTTAAGTAAGCACTCCTTTTAAAAAATCCCAACATAACCAGTAGCAGAGTCTCAAAAGAATGGGAGGCGTTAGGGGAAGCATAAACAGTCATTTTGTCTGTCAGAAAGTAACAGCAGCCACAAGGAAAACAGGGCCAGCATGAGATAACTCCATTTTTTTTATTTTTTGCACAGCAACTACAAAGTTAACACAGTAACTGTCATGATCCAATCATGTTCATCAGAAGCCAAAAAAAGGACGCCAGGGTCCCCAAAGCTGTTAGAAAACCCTCCCTTTCTTCTCCACCTGAAAACAAAGCTATAAGTTGTACAACAATGGTCCCGCAAATCCTAACAGACCACCTTAACGGTTACTTTAGCCTAAACTTTGGAGTAGAGTTGATGCACAAAGTTCCCTCACTATCCAAGGCTCTCCACAGGACAGTAAGGAAACAAGACTGACTGCAGTAGGTTTCTATTCTTTTCAACCAATGCAGCAGACAGTTCCATTCTCCAAAGACGCTCCCAAGTGTTTGGGAGATGCAGCAGTCAAACTGACTTGATTTTCCAGAAATGGGGGATTATCTGGATGTATTTTCATAGTCTTTTCTATAAATTTTCCTGTTTCAGAACCAAGAGTCATCTTTTTCAATTTAGTTTAATACACTTCAGGTTTTAATCTAGAAATATATTCCAAAATAGCTAATCCCGAAATAATCATCAAGTTCCCCAATGACAGATAGGCTTCAATTTTAGCACTACAAATACCATTGGAATTGTAGGTATTTAAATAAATCTATATACTGAGCTTCCAATTTACACATAAAAATACAGTCATTAAGGTACTTGCCCTTATATTAATGCTCATTTAACTTAATTTAAATCAATACATTAATCAAATACTTCATTACATGAAAAATGGAATTCTGCTAGAGAAATGAATGGCAGGCAGTTCCTGAAACTTATCTTTTCAATGACATAGCCTCCATTTTTTTACAGAATTTACACAATTACACAAAAATTACAAAATTCTTGCTGTGTTACAATGGATATTATGACAGATTTGTACAAAATAAGAGTCTTAAATCTACACAACGGTGTCATTACCAACTGAAGGTAACAACAATACTCAAAACTCACTATTGCTAAAGGTACAGTGCTTTTATATAGTTTTCCAAGAGAGGGATTATTTGACGCATCTGACAATTAATTATTATCACCTGAATTGAATTTTGTGTTTATAGGCAGTTTCTTATTACATGAGAAGATGCTAGAACAGCAATCATAAAAAAAATTTCAAGATTTTAATGAAATTTTGAGAACTGTTTAAAACCATGTGAATATGCTGAGAAATTTTGGCCAGTTAGCTACTTTTTAGAAAAGCTACAGTTACTGGTCAATAGACATGAGCAGTTTTCTTAATAAGAATAAACACAGGAGTAACGCCACATGTTCTACTTCAGGGCACTGACTGATCATCAACTTGAGGAAGCATCAACCATAAAACCCTACAGGGGCAAGAAAATAGAATACAGAAGCATTAAGATACAACCCTAGCAGGGAAAAGGGTTACACGCAAGTCTTCCTAACAAAATGCAAGGGCATATAGCTTGGGGAGCTCTCCCAGCATTCTCCTCTAGACAATATTTCTTTTTCTTCTACCATATCTTTTTGTAATGAAGTGACAAGTAACTAGCTCGCTCCTACTGGCACACAAAACAGTGACAGACTTCACTCTTCATGCTATGCCACTTCTTAGTTTTCCCTTCTCATATCACTTAACAGGCCATGATTTCCCTAAAGTAGAAACTTAAGCAATACATAAAATAACTTGCTGACATCACTCTGAATCCAGCAAACACTAATTGTAATTAGGTGATCCCTTTCATTAAGTGTTCAGAGACTAAAGTTACAAACAATATTAGTGACTAAAGTTACAAATAATATTAATGTGTGTTCCAAAAATACTTGCATCTCATCACAAGTATGCAACAAAATTTAAGACCAACGTATAGCTTTGCTTGTGCGATATTAACTTTTAAGAGCTGTTTTTAACTGCTACAACTCTTTTTGTGGTAACTCAAAATATCCTAATAGACAAGTACATGTAACTAAAAAAACACTTAGGATTACTGCCCACCATAAAAGGATGATATGAGCAGAAGCAGCAATCTATACAACAACAGTTCTTTAAGTTTCAAGAAACTAAACAGTGTGCGTTACTGGAGGAGACATGACATTTACAGAAAGAAAGGGAAAACTTTAAAAAGCCATCCCAGTCAAAAACAAGACTTCTAATCCCAGAAAGAACTGGATCATGATAGAGAAGGAAGAACGATTCTCGAACAGGTGCGCATGCCTTATCCGTTGGTGTTTGCACGAGGAAAAGATAACCAGAAACTGAATGCTGAGAAGCCATCCAGGCAACTGCCATGCAGTTGCCCACAAAAACTGGCACATCACTTCGTGGGATGAACATTTGCTTGACAAAGACAGAAACAGGACAGAAGTGGAATAAAATCCAGATGAGCCGAATATAAAATCAGGAGTATTCTCAGGAAGAGAGATGAATCACCTTGTTCTCTGAACTGGCAAGTTCTCAAAGTTATATTTAATTTAAAGAAAAAAAGAAAAAAATCAAACCCTACACAAAACAAAAACCCCATCATATACGTGTCCCACCATAAACCTGTTGAGCTCACAATCCCAAATAATAGCAAAATGGTCCTCATTTCTCTTCAGCCAAAACCCTTATTTATGACTTCGAACCAAGATACTACAGTTCCAACACTTCACCTGGTAAGTACTACCTTAAAATATATATAATAGCTGAAGCTTGCGGTGGCCTCCAAGTTTGAGGAAACTCTGAGAGACAATCTCCCACACAGGCTAGGCCAACAAAACTATCAAATGCCAGTGTTTTACCTCTCCAGACTCTCAAAATACTGACTAATCCTGTCGAAAACCTTAGAGTAAAATGTCTCCCAATGTCTCCAAAGCAGTTTCCCTTTTTCACGCTAAGAAGTCACTCGGGAATCTGCACGTTCTGCCCGTAACTGAGATAAAATGTACTTACTTCAAACCAGTACAGTTTTATCTTAACTTTGAAAAAGCACACCCAAACGCTATTTAAACACTTTTACTGTAAAACCTGGAAAACAATCAAAAGGTAAAGAAACTGCCAAGTTGACTAAGAACAGAAAGAGCTACATGGCAGAAAAAGAAGAACGTCACTAAAGACATATACTACACAAAAGTAAGAAACAAACTGATTAAAGTACAACCATAATACTACCCTATTAACTGCCACAATGCTTACTGGCTCGAGAAAGACCATTTTTTTAAGCGTTAGCGAAATTATGAACCAGAATTATATTCGCCGAGTAGGTGGTGACCATCTTCTGAAGCGCGGGGGTCCAGTTACACAGCCACGGCAGGGACAGAGAAATGCCATTTTTAGGGTAGAGATGATGCACGTAGGGCAAAAGCATGCCAGCCGCGGTAGCCCGCCCTTCCAGAGGGCCGTCCCCCGGGAGGGGGGGGGGGGTGCCCCTTCGCGTCCTGCCGAGCACACGGCAGCCGGTACCGGGGAAAGAGGCGGCGACACGCGGGCCATGCTCCTCGGGAAGAGCCTCCGGGAGCCGGAGGGATTTAGAAAAACAAAACAAAAAACAAACCAAAACATAACAAAACACACAAAAAAAAAAAAACACAGAGGAAAGAAGGGAAGGGGGGTGGGGAGGCAGCTCCTTCCCGCGCTCCCTGCCCAGCAGCCCGAGGCGGCCGGTCGGGACGCGGAACCCATCGTTCCCCCCCACCCCCGCCTCAGGGAAGGGGGGGCGTGAGGAGTTACCTCATGCTGTAGGCACCGGCTCCCAGCTCCTGCCCGATGCCGGAGAGGCTGGCGTCGAAGTCGTGCACCAGCCCCGACTCGATCACTTCATCCATCTTCAGCACCCACGCCATCTTCCGCCGTCCCCCGCGCTCCCGCGCCGCCGCGGGAGGAGCCGGACGGGGAGGAGCTGCTCAGCCCCGGAGCCGCCGCTGCTCCGCCGGGAGGCGGCGCCGGGAGAGAGTGAGGGGCTGAAGGAGGCGGGAAGGTGGGAAAGGAGGAGGAGGAGGAGGAGGGGGGGGGGGGGAGGGGAAGCGTGCAGGGGTGCGGGGGAGTCCGCGTTCAGCCCCGGGGGGGCCCTTTCCCCGCGGCGCGACCAGGGCGCGGGGTGGCTCTCAGCATCCTGCGCTCGCCCGGCCGCCGCGGGGGGCTGAGGACCGGGCGGCCGCCGCCTCCTCCTCTTCCTCCGCCGCCGCTGCTGTGCCCTTCCCCACCGCCTCCGACCGGACGCTGCCCAAGGCCGCCGCTGCTTCTGCCACCCAGCCCAGCGGCGCCTCCCGCCGCATCATTCAGAGAGGGGGAGGCTGCGGCGGCGGCGGCAGCAGCAGCAGCGCGGGTACCCGCCGCCACTACAGCCCCGCCGAGGAACCGCCGCCGCCCCTGAGGGGGGGGGGGGGGGGGAGGGGGTGGAGGGCTCCCCGCCCCCCCGCTGCCGCCGCGGGAGCCGCGCGCCGCTCCGGCGTGCCCCCCGACTCACGCGCGGCGCCGCCGCCGCTCACGCCAACATGGCGGCTACTTCCACCCCCGAGTGGCTGCCCCGGGGCAGGGCCTTCTCGCCTTTGGGGGCCGCCGATTGGTTGGCCTTCGCCGAAGGGCCCAATCAGAGGAAGGCGGGGAAGGGGTGAGGAGGGGGAGAGCCCAGCGAATGAGCGGGCACTTCCTCACGCCAGGTGGCGTCACCGGGTGCGCCCTCCTCCTCCCGCCCCCGCGGCACCTCCCGGAAGCGGAAACGCAGGAGGCGGGGGAGGAAGTGCCGTCAACGCCTCGCGGGCGAGGTGAGGCGGCGGCCTCTCCGCCACGAAGTAGGGTGCCCGAGGGGGCCACGCTGGGATTCGTAACAGGCCGGTTCTTCCCCCGCCTGCGGGCCGGTCAGTGCTGGTCCGGCGGTGGTTGCCGGTCGGAGCTCGTATAACGGGCTGCGTGCTTCGTCACAGCCTCCCAGGCAGAGGCCCGCCCCCGCTCTGCCCTCAGCCGGGCAGGAGGCGCCGCCCGGCAGCTCTTCAGGCAGCAGGGAGGGCAAGGTAACACATAATAGCTCCGCCTTGGCCTTTCTCAGCCCTGCGCACCCTTCAGCCTTGTCAAGCTCATAAGGCAAACTTTCTTACATCCCAAGAAGTCAACTTCTTATTCTGGGAAGAGGGAAGAAAAGATAATAGAAAGGAAAGGGGTTCACTTTGCCTTGCGTTGAGCTACAGCATTGTCCAAAGAACACTGAGGAGGCTGCCCAAAAAAACCCAAACCCATCCCAATCTAAGAGACCTGTTAGCAGCCTTCAAAGTGATGGGAAGAGAGATAAAAAGACCAGCAAGCATGCAAGGCAGAAAAGTACTTACGCTCTATGTCTAGTATACTACATAGCATACACTATAAATACACTACTTAATGTGAGGAAGAATATCTCAACACCTCCGCATCCTGGATTCAAGGTCTCCAGCTTGCTAAAACAAAAGTGTTCACAAATGCAAAGGCTGATGTGGCACCTGTGAGCAGGGGTGACTCAGAAATGGCTGGAGCTCGGAGGAACATAATTCAGGTCAGAGCCCTTCTATCACCTGATTGCTAGAAGGAAGCTGCTCTAAATAGACGTACAGCTAATGTTATTTCCAGATTAAACTCCATCCACCTGCAGTAAGATTAAAAGTGCACTACCTATAAAGAATTTTCTTTGCTTAGTATTAATTTCCTCTGTCTAGCCTTTGACTTGTTTCTTGGCCCATTTTATAGCACCTTAAGACCATTTTATATAGGTTTTCAGATGCAGTATGACTCCCTTTCTCTCCTTTAAAGGGCCAAGCCAAGTTAAATCCAGGTGTTTTCAAATAGCATCAAATTGTCTTTCTGGGATATGAATTTCTATTTTGTAAAAATTACAAAAGTATCTTGATTTTATACTGTTACTCAAATCGATTACTTTATATTCTCCAAGGAAAAGATCCAAGAGGCAGCTAAGCTTTTAACAAATAATTCTTATTGGTTATAATGGCCTGGCAGTTGGAGAAGCCACGGGGGGATGCAAGGAAGAACTGGAACTGCCAGGGGTTCAGATTTTAATCCCCTGGTCCCCTCTGGTCATAAAGTACTTAGTTTATTGAGGGGGTGCTCATAGGGTAAGTAACCCACGACTTCATGTAAAAAAGGGTTCTCAAAAAACCTCAAGTGTTAATCATTCAGAGGATTGTTAAATAATTTTATGAGAAGTTTCATTAAAATGATACACCCAGTGAGGAAACTACGGAAAAGTATTAAGAGTGTAGAATGTATTTTGATCATATAGTTACATGCTTTAAGCACAATTGCACAAGTTTTTCAAAAGATACAAGTCAGGAAGGCCCTACCTTCGTTAATGATTAACAAAATACTAGCTGTTGTTCAAAACGTACATGCGGCATCCCCAAAGATAAAGAGAAGGACACAGACTATGATTTATGATTTTGAAAGGCAATTTAAGTTAAGAGTCAACCGCCAGCTTCTCCAGAACACAGTACCGGTATTTTTGCTGCTGTAACTGACATAAGAGTTCTCAGCCTGTCTGTGGAGAGATGAACAATTCATCTGCATATAACAGGAAGCTTAAAAAAGGGAAATATATGAAGAGGGCATGGGCTTATGGACAAGTCACTAGCATAGGCACTAGCTACCAAATTACAGCTTTGAGTGAGAACTGAATTGCCACAGTTAAAACACCTCTTTTAAGCCTGACAACAACAATACCCAAATGGTGGTATTAATTTCAGTGACTGTTATGGGATGTTTGTGGTCCAGTTAATAAGTTAGCAGGCATTATTCAGCATACAACAATAGTGGCTACAAAGTTAGCTTAGACTCCTATCATTGCAGAATTTACAGTGTTTTAACTGAGAACTCAAACCTTACCCTAAGTGGACATTTGTAGACCTAAAATAGACCTTGTACAAATAAGGTAGCATAAATAACACTAAAAAGCACTTTTTAAAGTGATATAAAAGAAAGTGACTGTTTGTGGAAAACTAGAAGTAGTGCACTTTCTACTTCTGACAGTCAGAGAGGTAAGATGGGATGCAAGACCAGAGAAGCCAGATACGGTTTGATTTATGCATAGCAAAACTGGTTTATCTGCTTACTATACTTACATTAACATAGCTACATAGCAGTTACAAGATCATAAATTGATGATTTTTATACTGGGAATTGTTTTCTTCTGACATAAATTCCAACCTCTGCTGAGGGTATCTTGAGTGGATACAATAAGACCCATCTTATTGCAGTTCAGTCTTTAACAGTTGGGTAAAGCTTGTCCATGATAAGCCAACTGATTGTTAGTATTTCTGAAGATGTTATCGTTAGCTATTTTAGGACGCAAAGCATTCTTTTTGTGTTAAAATGTGAGTATTACACTGCATATCTTTTTTTCTTTAGCATTCTTTAGCATTATTTGTATCCCTGGCTAATTTACAACAAGTTTTCTTTAGAGGTTTGTGGTGTTTGTTTCTGTTTTGTTGTTTTTATAAAGTACAGGCCTGTGATGCATTTGCTTTCTCTGAGGCAGGCTCCTTGATCAGTCCCGTTCTTGGATCATCTGCTGAAGATCAGCAGTGCACACAAACACTGCTTCCCAGCCAGATGGAGCCAACTCCAATGTACGGAGTTGTAGCTTCAGTGCAAATCGGTTCAAGTACTCAACTTAAATCTCTAGTTTTTGTGATTATGATTCAGTGTTCTCAGATTTGCCAAGAGTTTAAAAGTATCTTCAGGCAGGTAGTGACTACAAACAGAAACCTTGAAAACAATTTTTTTTTTCTATTCTATTTTTCAGTTTTTAAACTAGCCTTGTGATGTTTTTTAATGCCTACAGTTGATATTCTGCATATTGTAGTATAAATGGTAGCTGCTCCCATAGCTTTTTTATTTTTAATTGTAATTTTTCTGTTAGTCTTCCCATAATTTAACTTTCAGGATGATTTGTTGTTGAACTTATATACTGGCCTCATACTCAGGGTGAGTAGAGTCAAGTTCAAGGTATTTTAAAGACTAAGCAAATAAAGAATAATGATTTCCATTACAAAAGTAAAGTTTTTCTTTATGAGCAAGAGCCTTGACTGGAAAAATTGTCTGTATTTTGATGCTTTCTGTATTCTACAGAAAACTCGAGTGGATTTAACTGAATAGGAACAATTGAAAACCCACATACTATGCACATATGGTACTTTTTGTTGTTGTTGTTGTTCTTTTCCTAATAAAATTCCTATTCTGCAATATAGACAATATAAGCCCCATGCAGAGTCCCACAAGTCAGGTATTTTTTGAGGATGAGATAAATAATTGCAGAATCTGTGCCTAAATTGTAACTATTTGCTTATCAGTAAGGCTGAGAGCAGAGGCTACAGGACAGAGAAGACTGTATGCTTTATAGAATGATACTACTTTCCTCCTGGCTCTCTCACAAGCTTTGCCTACATGAAAAGGATTCAAAACTTTCTAGTTGTCTGGTGGAATTGTATAAAACAGGAGTTAAGCATTTTGAGATCTCAGATTGTTTCTATAACCCTCTGAGCAGGTCAAATCCACAAGCCTAACTTGTCAGAGATGACATTCCCTGTGACCCTGCCATTCCATTTCTGCATACCCCCGTCACCAGACCCACCAATTGGAATTGGAGCCTTGATATAACAGAGAGCAAACGCATGCAGCCAGAGCCTGCTTTTGCAAATGTATCTGCATAAGTGTGTTCTAAGTACAGTTTTACTGGGACAGGGGAGAAGGGATCCTGGGACATTCCTTTCTCCATCTGCTCTTCACTAACACTGGCTGGCATCCTCCCCTGAAGTCCATTGCTCCTTCTATATAAGCCTTACTGATGTTCGGACGTGGGACTGAAGCGTGGTGCTTCATTAAGGATGAAGCGCTGAGGACAGAGCCAAACAACTTGATGATTATGACCAAACCGAAGCCTAGTGCCTGAACTGGTTTGTATCCTTTCTGCTTATGGTAATCATCAGGGGCCAATCTTGTTAGCTCCTGTACACAACCCTTAATTTATGGAAGTGTTCCCCGCTACGTTGTATTTCGATACCAAAATACACAGATGCAGGCTGCCATCCAAACCTAAAGGCAGGCACTCAAAAGTGTGTAGGAAGAGTAACTTCAGAGGGACTCAAATGGCAGATTTTTAGATAAGGGTGGGGAAACAGAAGCAATGAAGAAAGACAAGGACATGCTGAAAACGGGCCATGAGAGCACGGCCCTGAGAAAAGCTAGGAGGGGATACACCTCCTCTAGGCTGAACAGAGGCTGAATAAGGGGGGGGACTAGAGTTGCAAGTGGACGTCCTCACTTTCCATAGCTGGCTGGTTCCTTTTGTACTGGGAACTGCACACGTTGCTTATAAACAGGATTGCATCAGGGAACTCCAGCACCCATTCTTCATTTCTGTTTGACTGCTTGAGTCAATAGAAACAGCGCTGTGTTTGCTACATACTTGTGTTAGTCATTCTAAATTTCAAGTCACCCTGACCTTTGTATTGAAATGGATTAAATTTATAAAACTCCACTGCAGTTTCATTATTTTCACACTTTGGAACACAAATATAGCCTCAATGTCTTTGCTTTTTTTTTAAACCTAAAACTCAACACATTTCTAATAAAAACATGCTACTCGACAATTCTACAAGAGCAGAAATAATGTTGTGATACAGCAATAGGTGTGAGACTACCAACATACAAAAAGCCATATCATAGTAGATGATTAAACACTATCATGTTTACATACATTGTATTTAGCCAAAAATTAATAAGCTAAAGTTTAATAGAGTGAACCACATTATAAATTGAAACTCAATTAACATCAAGATTATCTGGATAGCTCTTGTCAAAGCATAATAATAATTTTTAATTATAAGAAAAATTTGAATACTGTACACAAATAATATTTTAGTCATGAAGAGGTAAACTAAGTTCGTAGCTCACAGGAATGTGCTGATGCAATAAGCTATATATTGCATCAGAAATTCAATGCAAAGCGTTTAGCCAGTGAGCCTGGACTGATAGGACAAGCAGCCCATAGTCCTGATCCTGCAGGTCAGCTGAGCTTCAGCAGATAATCAAAGCAGACATGAAACATCAAGGTATTTGTAAGTCTGTATTACTTCATGTAAACAGAGTTTTATCTGCAGACTGTGAACGTAATTTGAAAAAGAAAAATCCACATCTGTGGATGTCACATTAAGCAGCAAAACATTCCTATCAGTGTTACTGGCATACGGCGTATGGTGTCATGGTTTGTGAAAATCAGGGAGCTACAGGAAAGCAATTTCCACCGCGTTGACTGTTACTGCTCAAACTGTTCTCAAAGGGTCTACGATCACCAGCTCTATTTGAAAGCTTGAACTTCTGAATTAGCAAAAGTCTGCATTCTCGTGTCTTACATCATTATAATTGTTGTTATTATTTAAAATCACCCCCGTTCTTTTCTTACCGCAGGTAGCTGCTGTTGCTGGTGGGATACTGGTGATGGTGATAATGTTCAGGCTGGCTGTGCCAGAAAAGCATTTTGGGATGAGACGGAGTGTTGTGCTCAGCTAAGAGATGGTCACTGCAGTGATGGTAGAGAGGGAAGAGAAAACAAATACACACAATTCAGATTAAAGTTGCAGTTGTGTTCCTCTCACGCTTTCATATTTAGCTGCTGCCAGCAAGTTTGCTGGCATCACTCTCTCCAGAAGAGGCAAGTAGCTGAAATCTTGGCTGGTCCCCACCTACTCTTCTGTTCCCCATCCTTGCTGCACTGTTAGCTGCTGCCCAGCTGCAAGGCTTTATTACTAGCTGATGTAACATCAAGCGCAGCTCAGACCTCACCAGCATCCCCTTTGACCTCCTTCACCTCCCTCTGTGCTGTCAGAGCATCACTGAGCAGAGCTGTGTGTTACGGAGCCAGGAGAAAAAGCCATTTCATAGCACTTCTGCCTCAGAGAGGCATACAGTTCCCTCTTTACCCAGTCCACTTGGAGTACTTGAACACTGTAACCTGCTTAGGCACAACTAACTGAAGAGAAAAAGAAGAAAGGTGGAACATACAACGATCTCTTTAAGGCAAGCAAGATGCCTTCTCAGTAGTGTTTAGACTGTATCTGGTTTGCCTTTTTATTCTGTACAAGTTCAAGCAGCAGGCTACTGCAGACTACAGCTTGATAGTTACCTTCTTGCCATTTAAAAAAAAAAAAAAAAAAAACAATGAAAACAAAGAGCAGGGAAAATATTTACTCCGACACCCACCCATCCCTCACACACACACTTGAGGAAAAAATCATATTCGGATGCAAACCAGCTGCTTGGTGCACTCATGTCTCAGCACCATTTGCTTGCCTGGTTTGCAGCCAGGATTGTAATATCTGGTTTAAAATACACAAAATAGCACTGGTTGATCCTGCTAAGACCTTGACACTCAG
Organism: Vanellus vanellus; assembly: GCF_965231255.1. Classification (NCBI taxonomy): domain Eukaryota; kingdom Metazoa; phylum Chordata; class Aves; order Charadriiformes; family Charadriidae; genus Vanellus; species Vanellus vanellus. The sequence goes on along the minus strand of NC_138906.1, from coordinate 62,921,697 downwards.
AAATAAAAAGGGCACACATCCAAAAACCTCATCTGAAAAGTTACCTGCAGAGGGCACCCATCCTGCTTGAAATAGGAAGGACTACTGACAAATAATAGTAGTTTGCTGGGGTTTGTGTGTTGTTTTGGTGTGGGTTTTTTTTTGTTGTTGTTGTTTTTGTTTGTTTGTTTAACACCACCCACACACAAGCACACATTGCTTGTTCCTTGCAGTTCATTCTATTAAAAGATACTTTTAAAAGGTATTGCAATATTGTGACAACACTCAAGCTACGAAAATCAGAATATCAAAGAGCAAGATTCTGGAAACCAAAATGGAATTATTTCTTATTAGAGCGATAGTAATATCCAGCAGTCAAAAATACTTCAAATAAACAACATTGTTGGTTGTTTTTTTTCATAGCATGAGGCAGTTCTCCTTTAACTTAACCATTCTTACTCAACATCAAACAACCCAAACAAAAAGCAAAGGCCAAAATAATAATAGAAGACAAAGAGGAAAAGAGTGGGAAGAGAAAGAAACACCCATATGTGACACTGTCCAGAAAAGCAGACAAGAATTGGAACTGCTGAATTAGTGATTCTAAGAGATTATTCTCTTCCAAGAGGCACCTAGGTACCTCAAAGAGAGCTGCCATAACACAGACCTGCTGGTGTATGTGAATTGATCTTCGCTGCAGCAAGGATGAGACCTGGAGGGGTCTTTTCAAAGTCAGTTTTTCCACTGACGTATCTGTATGTAACTACATGCTCTCAATAAGCACCCTCCTAGCAGATGTAAAGGCTGCATGAGCCCCAGTGATCACTGCTGCATTTTTTTAATAATTAATTCGATTTCAGTGACTGTAGAAAAGCAGTATGTATCCTGCTATCCAGTTTGCTCCATCTACTGGCAAGTTACAAAATAAAATTACTCTGTCTCCAGCCCTGGATTTAGGCAAAGGCATCACATGTGTACAGCGCGTTGTATCTGGAAGCCTCATTTGCCTTTGCACTGATTATTCTCAAGAAAAGGACTACACATGCCTCAATCCACTTTCACAATCTTCCCTTGGGGCTGACATGAGGTTCCCAGACAGAAGTGACAGAACAAAACAAATGCCTACTATCCCTTTCTATTAAATGGCAAGACTAAAACCACAGATTCCCCATAACTTGAAGGGCTTTCAGTCCCTAGCACAGAATGGCTCCCATCTCTATGCACATCCTACAGAGCTCAATGTGGCTTTAAATTATCAGCCACTTTTTTTCTTCCCAAAGTGGCCTGTTGCTTTTGACAGATGCTGGTTTGCCAAATGCAGGTGGGAACACTGCAGTTTTGATCAGTCTTGTGTAGTCCAGGAGAGAACTTGTGAGCAAAAGCAATTGAGATTCCCAGACTAATCAGTAGCCTATTTTATTTAATATGTATACACACATCTACATATGTATACTAAAAACCTGCACTCCTATTTTTCATCTTCAGCACAGTAGGCTTCTGTCTACTGTAGAATTATTTTTTGTATTTTTTGCATAGTTTTAAATAACACAAACACAGCATATCAGGATTTGTTCTTATGTCATAGAATAGTTTAGGTTAGAAGGGACCTTGAGGATCACATAGTTCCAACCCCCCTGCCATGGGCAGGGACACCTCCCAGTAGACCAGGTTGTTCAAGATAGACAACTTGCTGTCATTGCAAATAGCCACCCCAGGGGAGCCCGGGCAAGCAGTTGCAGATTAGGCTACTGGCCTGGGTTTTCCCTGTGTATTTTGAGTGGGGATAGTGATTTGAGAGCTGTTAGGCCCAGTTACTTCAGTCCTCTGATGTCAGTCCTCTCTGTTATTAGCTTGCCCAGCTATTAACAAAGCTTTGACTCTACCAACTACATGAGTACGTCGTAATAAAACACAGCAGCATCACAGCATATGTGCCCATTCAGTCTCTTACCTTCATTTGATTATGCTTTTGCAGACTAAAAATAACCGAGTCATTTGTTATATCCAAAAAGCTACTGCCTAGAGGAGATGGGATGTGTATTAGTAGGGGAAGGTGAAACAATTAAGGCTATTCTCATCTCAGTTTCTAAGTACCTCCTTCTTATAAAAGGCAGAAGTTCAAGAGCCATGTTACGGCTACCCCTCATGGTATGCAAACTATTTCAAACTTGAGAGTGGGGCCACAAAGGCTGCCGCTACAAACCATCCTATCCTGCTGCGACCACTGTTCCCAACAGTGTAGAAAACCAAATTTTGTGGACTTCCGCAGTGCTTTTGCATGGAAGAGGAAAATTTGCCCCTTTTTTTTCCCTCCAAGGGTTGACAGAGCTCTTGACACATCATTCACAAAAGCTTTGAGTTCCTTGTATGGAAAGTACTAGACAGAACATGTAGGAAAGATGTTATTAATTCAAACTGAAATTAAACACTACCAAAAAAAATTATCATATTTTTCTTTCTTCTCTTTACAGTCTTGTGTTTTGATTGATCTTTGTTGCAAACAGTATATGGGTAAAACTTCAAAGTACAGTATAGCTTAGTTTTTTCAATCAGGATAAACTTTCCAGCTTACATTTAATTCTGGTGTTTTGCCTCGCGAAGCACTGTATGTTCCCCACACCCACACCTGCTGCCCTTGACTAACCTCTAGACATAAAGGTATGTGGTTACACGGTCTTACAAGTTTGGGGACAAATAAGGTGAGTTTTTTTACCTTGTCCTGTTTATTGTTAAGGGGCTATTTTTGTTTCTTGCTTTATAATCAGCCCAGTAAGTACTAAAACAGATGTCAGCAAAGGAGCATTGTATATACAAACAACAAGACATTATTTATTTAAAACATCTCGTGCTTTAAGGCTTGTGTATGGCATGCAAAGTCCAACCTGAAATTTAAGGTGGGGAGGCTAATGTTTTGCTAACGAGTGGATCTGCACTGAAGTTTACTTTAGCATATGGTGCCTGAAAACTTTGTCAGATTTTTCCATTAGCAGCATTCAAAGTGATGAGATCTCCTAAAGCATCACTCAATTTGATAATCTTTTTTATAGTGCTCAGACGCCTCACTTCATTTTCTGATTGCCCTTCTGAGAACTACAGCAAATGACACTGAATACTGGTATTATAACTGGTTATATACACAGAATGTCATCTTTGCACTTTGTTTTAGGCAAGCAAAAATTATTCTGCAGAAAACAACACATGGAAAAACTCAAATCAGGTACCATGTAAGACATGGAAAATTCAGTATATATTCTGAAAAATCTATTTAAAGGAAGCTTTTGCTGTCCAGTGACGATTTTTTGTTGTGCTTAAAATGCTAGGTCAGTTTAAAATCAGAAGACAGGTTTATATGTAGGCAGCAGCAATCCCTACATACTTCAGCTCCAAAACAGAGTACAGAGGGGAAAGTAGTGCTATTTTGATGCACCCTGTTTGGCCTTTGGACTCTTTTTGGTTGTTTAAGAGTTGCTGCCAAATGCAGGGTAACTTTGGAATGAAAACACCTGTCAAACCAGACATCGGTGACTCCATTCACCTGAATCACTACGTACCAGTGAGGTATTCGTGTCTAGATGATACTCCCTGCTTGGATGGGCTGGGTATCTGTCATACATGTACATGAAAGGGGCCGAAACAAATTTCTAGCCCTTCCTTGTAGGGACTTTTGAATACACAACCTCTTTGTCTCCGATACACGTTGGTAGCTGGACTGTATTCATTGCCACTGCTATAATGAACTTAAAACACTGACAGGTAACAATCATAAGCAAGACAAACTTCTGCATGTGATCTGTCGCTGCACAGACTTGCAGTTCTCACCACGCATCTCCCGACACATTGAGAGTTGACCCAGCCCAGTCCTATTCCTGTCTGGCCATCTGAAGGCAGCAACCACTACTAACAGTCAGTCTGCAAACAGCAATGCACTGTCTCTCTTTAGTGCCGTAAAGGATAAGCAGGAATGTCCGCATATTCTCCATGTCCTACTGCCACCTTTATTCTGGCTTGTTGGATGGTTTTAGACATCCTAATCTGGTCCTGCTTAACACTGAAGCACTGTAAGGACTATTGCATTTACCAGTCCTTCCTCTGTGATAGGATGTGTTCTTCTCAAGAACCCTTGAGAAGCAGGGCTGCCAACAAAAAAAAAAAAAAAGGGAGGGCAGGGAATGGGAAAAACCATAAAGAACATTTTTGGTAGACCACCTAAATTTCAGTAGAAATCTTAGGACACTACAAGCACAGAGACAAGGCAACGCATCATGAGGTATCTGACCAGAATGGCGTGCTGACAGCACTGAGCACACTAAATACTTCAACAGCTCTTTGTGATCACTTTAATGAGATACATTAGATGTGTAGGAGACCCTGTGCTTGGACTTGCTTCAGTGCCTCCTTGATATGAGCCCCTTAGAGAACTAATTTCATATGTAAAAGAAAAATATGGATTTCTTCCAATGCCTTGAGTGTCAGTTTACAAAAAACATAGGTTTAACTTTTTCTGAAGAATACAGGGTATGCTCCTTTCCCCATGGGATCTATCCCCTTTAAAAGAAAAGTCTGAAAATCATTGCAAGGTGTCACTGCTCTGCAATTTATTCCTCCATAGTCATATTCCTCAGTAACCTACTTCCGAATCTAGAAGGATGTGATTAAGGTGCTGAGGTATGAACTGAGGAATACATGTCTTGCTGACTTCAGACCTTATGAGATGGAGACATGGTAGGTATTACCTTTGCTTTCTTCTGCTGCCTCTTCGGAAGACTTAAAGGTTAGCAAAGGAACCTATCATATAGAGATCATTTATAGGCATAAAGATATTTAGACAGCAACACCGCCAGAGAAAATTTGGATTTAACCCATTACATCATACCTCAATCAAAACTTAATTTAGCAGGTTTTTATGGCTGTGGTAAAGAACTGAGTCATTTTTTTTTGCAGAAGATTCAGAAGTCCATAAAGGTGGACAAGTTCAAGTGTTTTTTATTCTAAGTGTCTGTTAGTCTAAGCGTCTCCTATTCTATGCTTGCTGTGTGCCTACTTGGTAGCCTAAACAAATCGGTATTTGGACTCACAAACTGCTGTAGCAATGTAGGCTTCCCGCATGTTCTGACACAGCAAAGACAACTCATTCCTCCTCATTTGTAATGGACAAAGTCCCTTTTACCTGAGTCTCTGAGGCAGCTTTGGTACTCTGACAGGTCTAACAATTTTCTAATATCATGTTCTCTTGGTTTTGCAGAAAAAATCCTCCAATATCAGTATTTTCCTCTTAATTCCCAATGCAGAAAGCAAAACATTCTATATTCCAAGAAAATCCCATTCCTAAAAACATTACAAACCACATGGAATTTTTAAGGATTTTAAGAACAAGAGCTAGAACTTACAGGGGGTTAAATTAAATATATGCACCCTGTCTCTCTCCTCATATTCTGTAACACCACTGTTGTCTTCCACTCCTTAACAGGGCAAAAAATCTCCTTTCTTACATGGTTCAAGAAGCAATGGCTCATTAACAGACTTCTGAGAAACAGCAGCCTCTGATGATATCAGCAGTTACTTCCGAGTAAGGTTTTAAAGTTTCATCTGACAATTTCTGATCAGGTAACATCCAATTAAGATTTCTCTTCTTAGGCAAATATAGGCTATATAAACAGTGACGTACGAAAACTCCTTAGGGAAAACAGGTAATTTCATCTAGGTAAAATAGTTCAATTGGTTTAGTTGGCCAACAAGGCCCCAGGTGTTAACTGAAGGATCAAAACCCGTATGAAACACCTCAGAATTTCTCTACTTAAAATATAACCACTTATAATGACATTTGGCATGGTGTAAATACGCACATCAGTTTAAGTTGCACTGAAAGGACCAAAAAAAAAAAAAAAAACCAGCCCAGAAATTACTATTTTACCAGATTAGAGGCTTTTTTGCACTTGTATATCATTAGTTATGTTTCAAGTGTATTACTTCAGATTAGCAGATAGATTAACCATTTTAAAACATGCTAATCTGCAACTCTAATTGAAACAGACACATCCAGTTCCCCCCACAGGCTTGCACTTCAGCTGTTTAAACCAAGCTGAAATCACAGTTTCCTTGTCTTCCCTGCTATTTTAACAGGAACTACATACGCTCAGGCTAAACAAACTACACTAAGAATGTGTTGTTTTGGTTTTTTTTATTCCTCCCCACCCCCATACAGGCAGACCCTCAAAGCCCAAGAAAGATGTTCACTTTTGCCAGCATCTCAGGCAGAAGTTTTTGATCCCAGGGTGCTGCTGGAGGACCAGCCTGAGGTTGTTCCCCAATGTGATTTGCCTGCAATAGATTAAGGGAGCTCCTGGCTCTGCCATGGGCAGAGATGAATAGATGGTGAGGGAATAACTAACCAGCCTAGCTCATTTTTGAGAATGTCTGTCTACCGCCTAACTTAAATCTGTGTGTTTGTTTTTACCGGTATAAACCTTCCTTCAACACACAGGCACTAACCTTTGAATGTAGCCTGACACAGAGTTAACAGAACCGACTCCAGTACTAATTTCAGTATGAGTTTATAGAGGTCCAAAGATCTGCATTGGTGGACAAGAGCACCATCTAGGACAGGAAGCACAATAAAAATGGAAGACTTATAAAACTTTGATGCCCAAGATAAAGTTTAGTTACCTTTATACCTCCTGCCAATGGTAACAAGTCTGGATATCAAACAGTTATATGCAGGTATGTTATTTTTTCCACCAAAGATATTTTCCATGTGTCGCTATCCAGCATTATTTCCAATCTTACTCCCTCAAAATAGGCTTCTTTAGGATCACTTCTATCTACCTAGAATACATTAAGAGTTACAGAATTTTTAGATTTGTCAGAAATCCTACAGTATTCAAAACTGCTTGCAAAATACCATTTAGAAGTTTCCAAGAGTTACTGTTTAACATCAATTTACAAACATGTCTGAGCAGAAATTACCTATTAGCAAACTTTCCTCAGCAGGGAATGTGCTCATTATCCTAAAATTCTACCAGCAAACGAAGAAACTTCTTTAACTGGGACAATCAAAGCTGCACAGCTTGGGAACCCTGAGGTCTTAAAATGTACTTAAGTATACAAGCATATACACAATGCAGAAAATAAAAAAAGTAACTGGAGTTTGATTTTTTTTTTCTGACCAGACTAGCACAATTAGTTTCTCAAACTTCCCACATTACTGAAAATCTTCTGTGTTTTAACAAAAAAGAAAGAAAAAATTTAATTTGTTTAAGAGAACATTTATAATATACAAAGCAAATCTTTAAAATATATGCTTCTAAAGAACTGGAAGACTTAATTACAAAATGTAGAGGGGAAAATGTAAGAAGTTTTCTTTAGAGAATGTAATATGAATATTGACTTTCACTTTACCTGGAAGCGGACTGCAACTGCAAGACTGATCATTTTACTGTTTTAATTGCGAGAAAACATTTTCTTTCTGTAGATAATCCTCCAGTTCCTAACCGCCCATTCACACTACCCTATCACAGGGAATAACTGTAGCATAACTCAACAAATTTATTCCTGCAGATTATTTTCTCTTTTATGATTGTTTTCAAAGGGACAACAACCTATTTAGAATTTGAATTCTTTTGCTGAAAATTAAATTGTGAGCAGTTCAGGCCTGCATCCTCAATAGGCTTTTTACATTCGTATGTTTGTGAATTTACTCAAACGTTTAAACACTCAGAAACCACTAAGAGTATGTATTTCAGGATACAAATATTTGTGCTTTTTACTCTGGGACTCAGACCACAAATAATAAACACAACTCAATCTGTTCCAACCTTTATCTTCAAAAGCAAGCAAGCAACCAAACTCATGAACATTTACATTTTCAGCTCTCCTTTCAATTTACATTTACTATCCCAACTTCCTTGCCAAGACTTCAGCTGAACATAATGTGTTACTCAAAATTCTTTAAAGCAAATGACATCCAAGTCAGAGACATCCAACACATGCACTTCCTATCCTGATCATACATGTAGCTTTCTTTCCTTCTTCCTCTTTTTTTAAGCCCGAACCAAACTTTTAAGAATTACATTTTAGTATTCAAATGACTGCAGTGACCTATCTTTACAGAATATTAGAAAGAACATAAAGAAACCCTTTCTGAAAGAACAGCAACTTATAATTGTCCTAGTTTTTCCCAGATCTTTATGCTAATCCATTAGAGAAACCACCTCCAGCAGGAACATAAGGCATGACTAATCATAGCTCGAATTTCACTGGGCTAACGTATATTTATAATACAGGAGATGAAGGCAAGAAGCAATGCAGTGAATCTGATAACTGGCTGCAGTAGAAATAATTTTGTTGCAAATTCTTCCATTCTGATGGCTCCATGTAATATAAACAGATTCTATCCACTATAGCAGCCTCATCTTTGTCGGAAACAGAACTAGACATAAATAAAATATTCATTTAAATATATTACATTTAGATTTTTAATACATCAGATATCCACACTTAGGACATTTAAAGATGGCTTAGAAGCAAAACTGAGGGACAAACTTTGTCTAAGTATCTTCCTCCCTCCCTACTTGGCGCAAAAATTTTCAGTCATATAGGGGATAAACACATTTCTTTCTTACCAACTTTTGTTTACACATAAAAAAAATAGGTTAATCCAGAATATATATTGTATGTTTCAATAACTTATTTTTTCAGCATGAAATATCATCTTCAAAAAGATGACAAACAGCAGTCAGCTTGAAATGATCTTCTGAAAATAAATGTTACCTGTAGAAAAAGCAGGAATAACATACGGGACTATTAAGCGTAGAATTTATGCAATTTTTTTTAAGTGACCTTTTGTATAATCAAAATGTAAACTACAAGATTGTAGACTGAAAAATATTTTTGAAATATTAAAAAAATAAAATGCAAACAATGTATAATGTACAAATAAATGAAACCGTAAACAAGAAACCTGTCTAGATGAAGGAAATTGGGTGTTCGTAAAGATTCTGTTCAATTTCTAAAACACATTTTTGTCTAGTAGACCTATATTCACAGCATATTCTCAAATGCCAAGTCAGATTAAGCAACAAGAATAAAGAAACATCATTTGGACACACAAAACATGAACATTAAGATAATTTTTTTTTAAACCAATGTTGTATCAACTGCATTTATAATTTTTTCTTATAGCATGTGATCAAATAAAACAGAAAAACAGAATGTATACATTGCTAATTTTTTAAGTAATGTTATGTACATTTTATTGCCAGTATATGCACAATGGTAAGCATAGAACTATAAATACACAATGTAATTAAACAGTAGAAAACAACAAGGATGTTACACATAACGAAGGAAAGAAAGAGAAGATACTATTTTCTTGATGTAGCTGCTAAGAAGGGCTAGCGATGAGTTATGAGTCTTGGTTTTAAGTCTTTACATATATTTCTACAACTTTTTCTCCAAATAAATCTCTGCAATGGCATTGCTTCTTTCTCAACCACATCTTAGCTCTTTCTATTGCATTCACTTCAAACTAAAGTGAAAACAACCTTTCATGTAACTACAAGCATCTGACTTATTATTTCATTCAGTTTTGCTTTTCAGGGTTCTGAGCAAGTAAAGTGTATAAGTAGTTTCTTATGGCATTTGGCTGCAATGTTGAAGAATAGAGTTCTGAACACACATTAAGTGAAAATTTGGAAAAAAAATAAAGAAGATTTTCTGTAGATAGTTCTTCCACCGGGTATATGCAGCAGCTCAGTCAAAAATTAGTCACCCTGAAGAGGTAGAGAGAATTTTAGGATCATCATCCTTGGCATCGCTATTTTCTCTCTTATCAGGATACACTTCCTACAACTAGACAACATCACAGTCAAAGGGAAAAAAAGTCAGGAAAAAAAAAAAGTTCCACCATTCCTGGAAAGGGCACTGTTTCATCCCAGTTCCCAGTTAATTAGCTTGCTGCTTATATCCAAGACCAAAAAAAAAAATAGAAAAAAGAAAAAAAGAAAAAAGAAAGACAACATTTAGGGACACATTTACTTGATCTTTGTTCTCTTTCCATTATCAAGTTCATAAATACAAAGAACCATTATTCACAATAAACTAACTCTTTTTTCAAAAATGGAAAAACAAACCCTGGAAACATTTCCACACCTTAATCCAGATGGGTCTTGAGGATGCTATTCAAGAAAACCATGCAAATAATTTGGTGCAGCTTTCCCAACTCCAAAATATAGATATTTTTTTTTTGTTAAATTAAAAGGTGGCAAGATCCATAGCATTTGTGACTATTCTCCCTCCCCCCATTTAAATTCAATGCAGAAAATCTTGGTGCTTTTAGGAAGGTAACGAATAAATAGTTTTCTGCACTGTTGTCGTAAAATCCCATGTGAGTTACAATACAAGACTACTTGTTCCAGCAATTAGGTTGAGAGGAAACATTCTAGTGATAAAGATAAATACATACTGAGCATGCTTGGGCAGAGCACTCCATTCTGAAGCATCCTGCTTGAAGAACGAAAGGTGACAAGGATGGTTCACGTCCATCAAGTGACCATTAACTCTGCTGCTCAAAAGCAGACTGCCACACTATCACCAGGTCAGCAATGCTACCCTGAAAGGGCTGTCTTCCACATTAAGAGGTACTGGTTGTACCAGTCCTCTACTGCGCACACCAAATTCTTATTTATGCAACAAACATACAACCAATGAACAATATCACTTTTACAGAACTGGATCAATCCAGCTTTTTTTTATAGGCATATTTCTCAATCTCCAGAATATCCCAAACAAGATGTAAATAAGATGATGAACCACCAACACAGTGAACGAGTCTCACTGCAGTTCAGACTAGTTCAGCCTTGTTTCACATCACTTCTTGTTTCTAGTGAAGGACATGATACTCAAACAAAATAGCAATAAAAAAAGTAATGTTATCTGCAGCTGAATAAAAGCAACAGAATTTATATTTTAACTCCTGAAGCTTAAAGCATACCTTTTTAATTAGCATAAAAAAAAAATCTTTTTTTTAATACAATAACACTGGCAAAAGTTAATGGGAAGACACAGAGGATTGCGAACAGGATAACTGATGGATTAGATTATTTTAAAATTTTATTCTGCTTTGATCAACTGATGTTAATACTGTTTTTCCTTGGATTTGGAATAATTCTATTGCAACAGTCACATGCAGGCTGAGGACAGCCATTGGTTAAAGGAAAAAAAAAAAAAAAAAAAAGGGGAAAAAACCAAGAAAAAAGTTCCGAAAGTTGTATGTAAGATTTTTCCTTTCACTGAAGAGGGCCTTGCCCTTGCTTTAGGAGACCTGGTTAACCCTTGTCAGCTTCATTAGCTTTGTCCAGACATATCTGCTGCTGTATCCCCTGGTCCAGAGCCTGTTTGTGCACGTTTGATGTAAAGGTTCAATAATTTCATCTGCAAATTTAAGACAGAAATTCACTTTGTTTAGTATTTGCAAACTATACAGACTACAGGAATGGTACAACAAAGGAGACAATAAATAATTTTCTTTTCGCCAAAAGCAAAATTGTATTTTACATGGTTGATTCAAAGGTAACACACTTGCCAATGAAAACATCAAATAGTAAAATTTGTCACAAGGAAACTGCTCAAGCTTCTTTAAGGATGTAAAGAAGAGAATAACTTAAGGTAGCTAGATTAAGATAGATGGAATATTTTCCTCAAATTACAGTGCTTTTCTAAATAAGGTAGGTTCTGTTTTTTTCTTTTAAGTTAACGTTGAGGTTTTAAACCTCTAGTTATGTTGATGCTGGTACTTACTAAAGCTTCCAATACTGTCTAGAATCACATTCAACACAATCACTGCAAGAGATTATTTTTAAGATATAACTGTCTTATTCAAAGATGTACAAAATTAATTGTCCTGTTTTACTCCCAAGGACAGAGATTCACAATTAACGTAAAACTGTTTGTATGCAATAAACTGTATGTAAGAGATGTCAATAAAATCATAAATATCCTGAACCCAAAAGGACCACAGACTGATTACTATCATTATTATTTCAAATTAGAGGTACTGAAAGAACTGCTGAAAGTAAAATAACAAGGAGGGAGAATAAATAAAACTGCTGTATGTAACATCTACATATTACATTTATTGCTTTCCAATCAGAACTTGCATGAAAAACAAGACAAGAAACACTGATAGGAAAAGCCATGCTGAGTATATGTATCACTACCACTGGGGATACAACCAGTAACTAAAGCCATTAAATAGCAGTAAGAAACATAATTTATTATTTAATGCGAAAATTCATACACTAGCATAAAGAAAGATCTGTGGATTTTCAGTTTTGAATATTTTATGACAAAGTTATATTAATCTTCAGAGGTTTTCAATAGCCCAGGTATTCTCATTCTAATAGATACTTTTGTGAAACTTTCTAGCAATTGCCACCAAAATACAAATGCATACATGCAATTATGAACCAAGATTTCTTTAAATGGTATCTTTTACTTACTTTACTGCCAGTGAGTTGACTGAGATGTGGTTTTAGTTCATCACCAATTACTGCATGAATGGCTACAAGGCAGAAAACACATGCCTTACGAACACTGCTCTCTGAATTATCATAACCCTAGAAAGCAATAAAATTAACATTAATACCTTATCAGTTAATGATTAAAAACCTCAGAAAGCTATTTAATTATTTACTATAATAAATATGTTGAAGTCTACAGTAAATGAATGCTAGTGTAGCCCAATGAAGCATTCTAACACAAAAACAAACACGCAAATACAGAGCACGCACTTAAAAAGCACAATGCTTATTTATCACCATTGATAATCATTTTCCAGACTGAAATTAAAACCCACACAATCCTGTTCGTAAGTTACACTGAAAACAGAGCTGCTGTCATGCAATAGGGGAATACATAACAGAAATGGTTCTAGATCATACAGATATTTACTTAAAGCAGAAGCCCACTCAATTTAGAGCTTCCTAACTGTAAAAGAAGTATTCTCTTAATAGCTAAAGATTCTCTTGTTAACTCCCATCTCATTCCTTAATGATTTTTGTTTCATTTGCCACTTTGCTAGTACCTTATGCCTGGCTATCTCACTCACACCCCTTCTTCAGAGGGCCCCTTCTCTGCCTCTACCTTCCTGCAGATGTATGATTGGATCACACCCATTAAAGACAGAAATCTGCAGTATGCAGCTGTCAAACTCTGAGAAGTCTTTATCCAGCATGTGCAAATTAATGTATCTCGGCTCTTGATAAGGTGGGAGAGAATTTATTTTTGAAGACAAAGGAAGAGAAACCTCTGATAACCTTCTCATTTTATTAAACTTTCCCTAATCAACTGCTTCTTTCCTCTTGCGTCTCCCAACCCCCAAGTGATAAAACCCTACAATTATACACAAATAAAACATGGACAATTTCAGACCAAATGATTACAACTTGGAAAAAGATACAAACAACCAAAAAACTATCTTATAAGTAAAAGTACCTACAGAGCTTAACTATAACCAGTCCTTTATATCCTACCAAGACTTTCTTTGAGTCCTAACTATAGTTATGATTTAGCTACTTGACAATAAAAGAGTTTGTTCGCCCTGAGTTATTTTTGGTCAAAGCAGCCATCAGACAAAAAATTCTTCACGATAGCCAAGTGATATTACTTTTAAGAAGTCTTTGCAGTTCTTATATATACGGTTTATTTTGTTTGTGTGTTTTTTTGTGTGTTTGGTTTTTTTTTTCTTTCATTTTTCTCTCCTTACCTGTATTAGACCTGGCACAATCTCTGGTAAAAGCTGCGTAAGGGTTTCTTTAGATACTCTTTCTATGACTTTTGTCTGCATTTTGATTGCAGCCAGATTAATGGGGTAATCTGCAGTTTGGATAATTGGACAAAGAACTTTGATGCACTGATCTGGGCTAATGGAAGTGGCCAGCATGGAAGCAGCTTCTTCTGCAGATCTCACCACCTATTGAAAGAGTAAGTAAAAGACACGGAAAAATGTTTTACAGGAGACTTACTATGGTGTTATTTGGCAATAATGGTCTTAAGCATAAAGATTTCCTACCAAGAGCTCTACAGTACTGTAGAAAAATGTGAATGAGGAGCCCTTTGAAAATCTGTTTACAAGATTCCAACTGTTGGACATACTTTCCTAAAAAAAAGACTCTTCCCAATATTCTGTGGCTAATCTATGCCCTCAGCAATATAGGTATCAGTTTTTCAAACCTGCTTGTTGAATTGGATCTGAAATATCTCTATTCTGCAATACCCTCCAACTACATATAGAAATATCCCCACCTTTGTAAATCTATAATTTCTTGCGTTGTCATTTGTTATTGCTTGTTAGGTCAGTGATTACTGACAGGACATGTTTTCACACTCATCTCAAAAACACGTTTACTGACATGCCTAGATTGCTACTTCTAGAAGCTTATCTAGCTGTTTTACCTCCCCTCTAAGTTTGAAAGAAATTATGACAAGAGAGTACTTTAAGCCTGAAGAATACGCAGAACAAGCAGAACAAGAGTAATTAGGTAGAAAGTCAACAGGTACAGAAGCGCAGGGCAACATGGGCACAACAGAGAAAATGCACATTTGATCTTCATATTAGTGCAGCTGTGGCATCTGCCATCTAGCAAGACAAACCACTGTACAAAATCAGCAGTTTGTACATTGATGATATACAAAAACCTCCATAACCATTTCTCACCATCCTTGTCCACTTTACACACTCACTCACATGCAAGAAACCAAGAGAGAGAAAAAGCACAGAAACAGAGAAGGAAAGATGGGGACAAGACACTGTAATAAATACAGTATATGGAAGAAATCAAGAGGGTGTAGGGGAGAGAAAAATGAGTATCAGATGAGTGAAAAAGTCATTGGTATGGGAGGAACTGCAGTCGAACCTCAAAACCTGGAACTCTACAGTAAGTTCCATATAGAGTAAGTGCCCTTACATGGGGAGGGCAGGGAGAAGATGTACTCATTCAGTAATAAACCTGGATTCTTTCCATAGCATCAGTGACACTGATGTGAACTGTTTAATATTCGGGTGGTTACTGTATTTGTGTTTCTTATACCTACATGCACTAGCCTTTATTGTGTATGTGCGCATCACAAATACTTCTGAATCCCCTCGCTATTCTTGGCCACAACCAACTCCTCCCTTTGATATGTTCCTGTGCGTTCTTCCCTAGCAAGATACGAAGCCACGCTCTTGAATGGTGCAGAGCTGGCTGAAAGTGGAAAGGGTTGATGATTCCTTGCCATGTTCAGTCCCATCTCTCAACCATGAAACTTAATGAAATCCAAGAGCCTGTTGTAGAGCTCCAGGACTCCTATATCTGGCTTAAGATGCCATACAAGGAAAAAACTCCCTTCAGTTACCCCTTGAAGAGCTATAATGACACTATGTCCTCTTGGACAGCACCCAAGGCAACTGTTATTAGGGCTGATATTAAGTATTTGAGAGCTTATAGAACTGTAGTTCTTTTTTTTTTTTCCTTGCATACCCCCATGTCAACTAATAACAGATGAATGCTTGATTATTAAAAAAATACTTCCTCAGTAAGGTCTGACCAATTTCTCAAACATTTTTTGTACAGCTGTTTCATTTTGTAATGATTTATCAAAACCTCAAACAAAAAGAATAACTGATTACTAACCTCCTTATGAGGATCCTTATGCGCTTCTAATGTCTTCATGATTGTGAGCTCTGCGTAATTCTTAAACCTTGCTGGCTGGTTTCTTAGAATTTCTCTTAAAACTTTTAATGCCAAAGCTCTAATTGCATGCTAAAGATTTAATATTAAAATAAATGAGTTATGAATCTTCAAACAAACAGTTGTTCAGCAGCTGGAAAAGTCTTTGATAATGGAAAAATATCAGATTATGCTCTATGCATATATACAGTATGAACCTAGTATTAACAAATAAAGCTAGAAAAAAATGCTTCAGTTTATCACTCTTCCTGATTTCTCTTTTTGCAGGTAATTCAGGTGGCATATCATAAACATGTTGCTAACCTGAGTTATCTATGCTACCCAGAAGTTAAGTTGCAAGCAATTTTACTCTTTACAAGTGCTGATAAACCCTTTAGCATCAGATCATGCAAATACATTTTTTGAAATATTTTTACTTTTTTTTTTTAAATCAAAAGCAAGTATTAGTGTCTTTTTGATCTTCAGTAATTTCAAAAAGGTGGCCCTTGTAGAGAACAATTACACAGAACTCAGTCTCTTCACAATAAGCGTTACTGTATTTCAGAAATATATTTTTAAATGCTTTGCCACACATGATGTTTTGATATTCTAGATTCCACCAGGGGCTATTAACAGATAAGCTTTGAATCCCAGTGAAAAATGTTTCATTTAATCTGTCAAGTGAGAATCAACAAATAAGAATACTTGAGAAGGTAAGTATTACTGATGCCCTTTTCACCAGCAGGGTATTCAGGCTTCGTGACATTTTTGTATTTCCACAGTCAGTTTTTTTTCAAGACTAATTGGAATTTATGCCATTCCTACAACCCACACAAATTTCAATGATACTGAAAGTAAACCACATACTTTGTTAACATTCTTAACTGGAATAATCCGAATTTACCTCTTTATCTCCAAGTGTTTCAAGCAGCAAAAGTAGTATTGTTTTGAAGTGCTCATCCCAAACACCGAAAGACTCTTCTTGAGTCAACTTCATGAGCTCATACAGGGCAGCCTTTCTTTCCTCAACTCTCTCATTATGGTTTGATAATTCTTTCAGTAACTCCGCAACTAGATCAGAATGGTCCATAGGAGGCTCTGTCATAAAGGAATACACACACACAGTTCTTAGATCATTGCAAGTAAATATTAGTGCTTGCTGTACAACTGAAGGATATTTTTGAGGATGGCTAGCTGCCTAACATGCTTTTATTTTTTCCCCAAAATTGCAAAAATTGCAATTTGGCTACTACATTTTCAGTGCAGCCAACATTGCTGAACAAGCTTACAATCACCAGAAAAACCCTACAACGATACTGCAAAAAAACCCCTGTAATCTAGTTTACTGCAAGAGTTTTTATGCTTGCAATACCCAGAGTGATAAATACTCTGCATCCTTTTAAATCTGATCTATACACAAAGTGCTACCTTTTCCATATGACCCTTCCATCCAAGATGATAAATTTGTCTTTTCTCCATTAGTATTACAGAATAGCTTAAACTTTTGTAAGCCATGGTTCCACAGCAACAGCTAGGCTGTCAGCACAAACGGGTGAAAAAAATGCACAAGAATGGTGCTTGGTATGAAATAGCTGAAATAGAAGCAAACCAAGGCCGTCAGTCCCACAGAGATTCCCAATAGCAATCATTACAAGATGGCTCTAGATTTTAGTTTTTATTAGAGAGGGTTCCATGATGAGGGAAAAACGCATTAGTAACATGACCCATATTTGTAAATACTGGACTGCAGACAGAGATCTGAACAGTCAAGAAACATAAAAATGGTCTTAATGAAAATTAAATATCAAGTTGTTGCTTTTATTCCATCGTCAAGACCCATTTAGCCTTTAAGAAAGAAAAGCATATAGCTTCCATCTTTGCACTGACACTTTTAGATAAATTAACTGAAACACATTTTTTTCTGGAAAAAGGTTTAAAAGTATTAGCATAAAGTGCAGGTGTTCCTGCAGTGCATCTTTCCTAAAATTATTCCATTTATTAACACATTAAATATATTCTGCATAACAAATTGATTAGGTCATATACTGAGAAACCACAGCCCTCGAACATCTTATATTGTTGTATTAAATATTGTAACTTATAAATGCTGTACAAAGCACCTGTACAAAGAAACAAGTAAAATCTGAATATCACATATCAATTATCTTAAAATCACACATCAGTTACCTTAAAAAATAAAATAAAATCACACTGGTTTTGTACCCAACATTCCTATTTGCATTCTGTTTTGCATGAATAATCAGGAGCACAAGCACTTGAAAACAGAAACTTTTTCCTGCAAGCAATTCTACTGCCTCTATGATATTAACGCGTGCTTTGCAGACTCTCTAAATGGATCATTAATGTTTGCCTAAAGGACAGACTGAAATTGCATTAGGCGAATTATTAGTACAGATGAGCCGAATGGACAATCATGTTTACAGAGGCAAGATCATTACTTTTATTACTAGAACTATTACACTTGTTCTACAAAACTGTGAGGATTACAGCTATAGTAAATCCTATTTTGGAGAATGCATATTGACACATAATTAGCAGAACTACCCATATCTGCTTGAATAAAGTTCTTTTCACTGCGGAAGTACCAGAACAAAAGAAGTGGCAATTTGAACATATGGACGGAAGGGGTACAGAGAGGAGAAGGTAGCAGCCATGTCCATGCAGGAATAAGGGGAGGAAAGAAGCTCCATCAGTGGAGGAAATAGATGGAATTCCTGAAATACATGAAGACAACCAAGAGGGATGTGCCCTCACAGCCTGTATTTTCCATTCTTCTGTATGACTTAGCACCCAGTGTTTAATTTCCAAACATTCGCCAGATAAGAATGGAGAAGTGTAAAATAAGTCATTCAAACTCTACTCTCAACATTTCTTTTTCAGAAAGAAAACAAAACACAAATGAGGAGTAGATGCAACTCCTTCATTTGAATGAATTAAAATATGCATTAGAGATATCAATATTTGATGAAGAACAGCTCTTCTCAAACCAATCAAATAATATCCTTTGGACAGGATAAACAGTGTAGGGGTTAAAAAAGAAAATGTAAGTGTATCCTGAATTTAGTCCTCCTGTCATGCACACAATCTTAATACAGAAGCTATGCAAACATGGTGGCCAAAAAAGCCAACAAAGTGGGTGCAAAACATGGTGAATCACTTGCAGTGTGACTGGACTATAAATGGCCTTCTATTAATCTAGGAGGACACAAGTGACATCCCTCCTCAGGTCTGTGCAGAGCCTCGTTGTTCGATGCTTTTGTTAATAATATCAAAGGAATATGGAAACCACGTATAAAATCTGCAAGGTAACATCAATTTAAGAGAAATTGCAAATACTCTGGAGAACAAGATAAAGACTGAAAATTATCATGATAAAACAGAGGAATGGTCTGAAAGAAAAAAGATGGTAAGTGTGAGGCAAGACACAGAAGCAGAAGTCTTAAGCCCATATACAAAGTGCCAGGTAAAAAGGAAGATGTTTGGAAAACACAATCCATGGAAGTAAGCTGAAATAAATACGCTTCTTTGAAGAGGAACACTGTTTTTCAACCAGAGACTGTGGACTTTTAAGGAGTCTTGAAATGACTTAGAAAGCCATGTTTCCCCATGCTTTGGATAAAGACCATCTCCCTTGGGCGGGGGGAGGGGAGGGGGGGAGTGCTAGAGGCTGGAAGATTTTTGCTGTTACTCTGAAAACCTCTTTAATGTAGGAGAGGCAAAACACTCAAATGGCCATGTGGGGTATGCTGTGGCACCTCCTCCACTGTAAATTTTTGACTGTTAGACAAGCCATCTGCAGAATACACGTTCAAGCCTCAGTGCCGTTGATGGAACCATATGAGTAGTGAAGGTTTTCTCATCTAGCCCAGTATTTCTGCATCCTTCTCCCAGTAACATGAGAGGATAGCTGGAAGTCCAGTAAAAACAGGACTTTGTGTCATTAACATACAGCAATTCTGTGGAGTTCCTGAAAATTGAACTCTAACATTCAACAAGTGCTTCGGGTTTATGGGAAAAGCATGCAGCTCCTAATTGAGGAAATGTAGGCATGCAGTAATTTGCCAAGTGTATCTTTTTTCATGTAAACTTTTTCAAAGTTATCTCAGATGAAATTCTAAAAGTAACAGACAAATGACAATGCACATGGTATAAGTAAAAACTAAGGGTGAACACAGCAATGAAAGCAAGTACTTTGTTAAGAACCATTAAAGAGCAGACCTAAATAATATATTGCAATACTCCTCCAGCCAGGACAAACTAATAATGGATGGGGACGCTTCACTCCAGCCAGTCATGAATTTTTACAAAACAGAACATGCTGGTGCAGCACAGATTGCATTTGGTTTAATGCAATATCCAGAAATATGTTGTCGGAAGGCATAAAGAAGCTTAACCCACGTAACAACAGGTTCCCTGTAATACAGAATCTCATAAACTGGCTCTGTATGCAGATGACAAAGATATTTAGTTACTGATATTTAGATATCAGTATCTATCAGTATCATTTTACACGATTTGTAAGAATTTCTTATCCCCTCAGTCTTTTTCAGATGATAATAACTGGACAGATGCACTGAACAGAAAACAATAGAGAAATGAACCTTACTTGGATTTGGTTTTAGTTTAATGTAAACTTAAAGCCAATTTATAGAATAGCTTAATACAACACCATGTCAGAAAATAGCTTTGTTTTTCAACAGTTTCTATAACACATCTTTGCTGGATGACAGAAAGTAAGAAAGGGGAAAATTTATTTGTCCCTCATTACTAAGAAATCTGTTTGTTTAAAATCTGATGTTAATCTATAACTGGATATGAAATATCAACAACAATGAATACCAGATAATGAAAATCACCTAATCCTATTTAAAATAATGATAGTAGTGATAATTTGGAAGTTACCCAAAGATCTACTGAGAAATATTAAAAAGAAGCTCTAGAAGCCTACAAAACAACAGCCCAAGTTCCTAGACTTTCATGGGCTAAATGAACCACCTTCCTGGTAAAAAGCGGTTTTTCTTTGCTTTTCTTTTTTTTTAAAGAATGTTTAGTCAACAGAAAACACCAATGTCGTGTTTCAAATATAAATATATTACTAATGAAATACTTAACCTTTCACCTAATTCCCAAATGTTTGATCCAGTTTTACTTCCTTGATGTAAATCTCTCTGCCCTTTAAGTTTCAATCATAAAGCAATCTGATCAGTAAATTTATATTGACAATCCTGCTACAGGATGTGCTATCAGAAGTATACAATATAGTTCAGCATTTATCTCATTTTTACCCTTAATTTCTAGAAATACCAAGTAATCCAACAATGTCACTCAAAAGGATTACTAACAAATAAACTAATTTGAAATACAGTATTTGTAAAAACCTCTCAAAGAAGCAGCACTGGTGATACATATGTTCCTAATAATAAATTTAGAAACTGAACTAAAAGATGGAAAATCTCACCATTTTTCTTCTAGCACAGAATGCAATCTGAAGCTTACCATCAGGAAATTGCTCTGCATCATCATCAAACATGGCTTCTTTCAAAGCAGATTTATTAAATGAACTGATACCATCAGAATAATTGTATGGGTTATAATCTCGTGAACGTGGCGAAGAGTGGGGAGGCATTGTATTGAGTAATGATGTTTTGTTATCAAGAGCTGTTCGGCCTGTATCGCTCACACCACTTCCAGCACGTAGGTCTACTATTCCAGAGGCACTGCAAATCTGCAGGAAAAGAAGTATCATATAAGCATATGAAATACACTTACATTTTTCAATTAACCACATTACTAATTCACCTATGCAGCAAAAACTTACAAATTTCAAAAAGTTTACATATTTTAAAAATTTCAGACTAGGCTCCAAATAAGAAGTCTTAGAAACAGTTCCACAAACTTGGCTTTCCTATTAAAAAAGTGTACATAGTCCAAAAAAAATCATTAACTAGAAACAGCTGTCAGTATATGATCTCAAAGTTTGATGCTAAGTAATTAAAAACATGTTTAAGCATATACATATTTGGCAAGCTCAACAAATCTGAAAGCCAAAGTTCCATAGAAACAGAAGCTTACAACACAGCATGTAGCATGAAAATTTCACAAGTCATAACATATAAACCTACTGAAAAAGATGCTTTATCATCTGTAATAAATCAGGCATTGGCTTGGTTTGCTGATACCAAGATGCACTGAGTTTAAATACTCACTGAATCGCCATCGTCTTTTTTGGAATCTCGTTTTACAGGCTCATTCATATCTTCCTGACTACGAAAACTGAAATTCTGAATGGCTTCAGTGACTCCACGAAGAGAGCTGTAAATATCTTCAGAATTCATATTTTCAGTGTCATAGTCAAATGCACTGTGGGCCACAGAGAAAGACATAGGAATTAAGATGTATTTGTTTTGTAACCCCATGTTTTTAAATAACATTAGCATGGAACTACAGAGACTCAAGAAATACTAATAAAATTGTTATTTTTCTTGAAACACGTTAAGGAAGAAAGCTAGATCTCCACATAACGAAACTGTACTATGGTACAATGGCAGTAAATGTACTGCCACTGACAGAGAAAGCACTGGGAGTAGCTGGTTAAGGGAAGGGCTCCATTATGTAGCAGCATCTGCCTCAAGAAATAAACTTTTTTGGTGCTGTTTTATGAGTATGAAACAACTGGGATTTTTTACACTCTTCTGAAAAAAGTTTTAAAGTAAGGAAGACTGATAAAACTCCAAAGTTTTCACAGTACTTGATTCCTAAAAGCAGAATTACAAAACCCACTTCACTGGCAACATCGGTACCGCAAAATTAAAGACCAGAACATTTACGAACTACTACTTTATTAGTCTCCCCAATATTAAGTCTGGTTCGACGACCTAGCTAACATTTGCTAGAGCTGAACACTTCCCTTCCTCCTCTTGATAATCCATTTGCATTCCAAGGTGTGCAGCCCTTTGCCACCTCAGGCCAGCCCTGGCACTTGTCAGACCCTTCAGGGAGGTTAAGCGGTTCACTGTACACTGTGGAGGGAGTGGGATTATTTTTCAGCACCTGTCAGTCCATGCAAAATTTACTCCATGCTTTCACTGTTGGGGTTACAACTTCGGTTAACATGTAATGAAGCCTTAGACGCGGAACGGTAGCAACAGCAGCTGACATTACCTTGGTGACAAAGTGTTCTGCGATGTATTGGTTGGGGAAGTAAGAGGACTTGACCAACTTGCTGGGGAATGTGGAGTAGGTCTTGTTAATGGACTGCCCATTGATCCCTGGAGGAGAGGCGAGAAGAGATACTCCAGTAGGACTTCAGCTGCTCTTTTAACTTATTACTGTATTTATTTTCTAGTGCCCAGAAACATTTAAAGAGCTTCTATTTGTTTTCTTGGATTGGCTAAACAATTACTTGTAACTTCAATCAGGTATAACTTTGAGATGAGTAAAGTAAAAGATAAACTACTCTTAAAAAGCACAATCAAACTTAAGTCACATGGAAACAACAGAGACTTAGAAAGTATCATTCTTCGGAGGAAAAAGAAAAGGCATTCCATAATGAGTGATACCTGTTACCAAGACAAACTTTTACATAGGATTTGGGTTGTGTCCCCTCCTCAACCAACCTTGCTCTCACAAATAACTGTACTGAACCAGACTGATGTTCAAAACACCAGTAACTTCAGAAAGAATACCTGACCACTGTTGCCTGTATTCCGGAGATGATTATGGAGAAGCTTTGTGGCTCCATCCTGAAATGTTTTTGGTAAAGCACCCAATAACATTGTAAACTCTGGAGTGTTGAGTTCAAAAAGGGAAATCAGCACTGACTGTGCAGCCTGGAAGATGAAAATACACATTGAAGACATTAATTTGAGTTTCTAAAGTAATTTTATCAGCAAGAGATGCCATAATGAACCGTAATCACAAAACATGACTTAATATCTTTATTCAAGCCTGATCAAGACTTAACAGATTTGAACAAAAGCAATTCATATTTTGTGATGAACTGGAAGTTTAGATATTGATAAATCCAAGCACACAACAACAAGCTTACACTTTGCACACTCATTCTAACAAGCAGTCTTTCAGAAATATGCTTCTCAACTCTCCCCAACCCCAGATCCCTACTTACTAAAAAAAGTACTAAAAGAATTTGCAAAACGGCTCTTAAAGGGTTCAAGGAGTTGAACAAATCTAAAGAGAGGAATGGAACACACCAGGCAGGAGCAAGCCCCCAATTCCTTCTCCTGACTTCTGCAAGCATTAATTGCAGATGATGGATAATCAACACGCTAGCTTGAAAAGGAACAGTTATCACTTTAGAAATTTAAAAAAAAAAAAAAACACAAACCCAACAAACCAAACACTCCCCCCTTCCTCCCCAAAACCCCAGATACCCTACTAATGTGGAATGAGGCAGTCTTGATTTTGAGTTGTGGTCACAGCACTTAATATTCTTTATAACTTAACCTACAGCCAAACTAGTTAGGTAACCTTCCCCCTCCTGACCTGGTTCCTTTATCTTTTTAGAAGACAGGCAAACAGCATGAGGAATAATTCAGCTGACTACATATTCTAAAGATGGAAACTGTTAAGAACAATTTTCATCTTTAGAATATGTAGTCAGCTGAATTACTGGAGTTTGTAGTCTACTGGATGTCACCTCCCACACCCCCGTTCATCTTTAATGTCATCTTACAGCATGTTTTACTATACATATTTCTTGGAATCAAAAATCAGAGCTCTTTACTGACAAAGCAACACCGTAAGTCACACAACGGTTGAGTTCCCTCTAGTAAAGGAATGCTGACTGCATGACTTCGCAATGCTTGTACAGTTTGATGACTGTTCACTGGACAGTCTAACAAACCTGTCAACATAGAAACTAAACTAACACATGCAGTGAAGGGCTAGAAATTATGTTCTCTGGAATCGTTTAATAGTTTCTTCATAGTACGAAACTCCACTTCTAAGATTAACCAACTATGTCTAGTTTATACAGCTCGCCATCAAGGTCTGCCATGCGCTGGAGAGAACCAGTGCCTCACGCTAGACAGAATGATAGGCAGCTTGCTTGAGTAGCAATATACTTCAAGCAAGTAGTTTAGAAAATTCTTTTAGACATTTATTTCCCTCCTTTTGCTTCCAGAGCAATGAACTGTAGCATTTTTTAATTAAAAGTGGAAAGCCAAGTTATGAGCACACATACCAGCACACATCTTGGTATCAAGTTTAATGACAAAAATACTAACATGTTAGATCGCTACAAATTATCTTTGCACACTCGTGACTGGCTGTTTCCTTTAACTTTTATTCCCTTTTCCCTTTGGTAGCCTTCCCTTCAAGTGAACAACCTGAATGCCCTCTACAATCTGTCTTTCATGTTTCTCTTTTCCTTGTTATTTCTTATGGTCTGTCTTAACAGAAACTCACACAAAGCAAACCTAAAACTAACCCTGCAACTGAGCAAGGGCTTGGGAATTACCACTTTCCTTTTTCTGTCCTGTTACCCAAGTCTCCACTCCATAACACTATGACTATTTAAGCTGCCAATAAAATAACACAATAGACAGTCCAGGGTCCTATCAGGAAAGAAACAGATACCATCAAGTCTGCCCAGAATGAAGCTCAACCTAAAGTATCAAAATTGATACCGACAGATGGTTTTCAGCTATACAATTATCTATTATCTCTCTCTCCCTTGACAAAAAAATGCATTTTAGACTACTTGGAGGTTTTTCTTCTCCTCAGCATAAGCTCGCTCTCTTGAGATTTAAGTCCAGTCATACTGATAACACCTTCAAAAGTCTGCAGTAAGGATCAGAAATCTTGTTTTGTTCTTAAAAGAACTCTAAAAAGAATCTAATTCTTTTCAGTGCAATTCTAATCTTATAAGAAATCTAAGTTCTGAAACATAGAATTTTACCTTCCAGAAAAAAGTTCCACATCACTGAACTGCACTAGGAGTTCCCAACTTAAGAATAATAAATGCAAAAAAGGATTTTTCATCATACTTAATACTGGAAATATTTTTACTAAAAAAAAACAAAAAAACAACCAAAATCATCAATTGCACAGAAATACACTTGGCAAAAACTTTTAAAGAAATCATATATGCTATAAGCTTATTAAAATTAATAAAATGAAAAAGCCTGGGATAGCATGCTGTGAAGCCCATTAAGAGAACAAAACATTTTATACCATCAGAATACCTTTTTGACTACTTATTGGTGAAATTTATTTTCAAGAGTTATTAAAGGCTTTTGGCAGTTAGTTGCCTCTAACAACTGTGTTATGGAAAGAAAAAATAAAATGAGAAAAATTCATATAATTAAGGTGTTCCAGATGATAAAACTCACTGGCAATTCTTTCCACGATTCAGTTACTTATTGACATAAAATACTTATTAGAGATACGAACCATCAGATAAGACAACTTGCCACGTGTCTTAGTACTAAAACTTCACTGATTTGTAAGATAGTGCTGCTTCAATTCCCCTCCTGTTTTATGCTCTTATATATCTCACTAGAACATGGTACTAGGCAAGAAAAGTTCATAGGATAGAGTCTATTATTGCTTTCTCATACTCATGAAGTTACGTAAGTGAAAGACAGAAACATTATCTCCATTACAAACTCTCCTATGTTTTTTTATTACGTATTAGAATCACAGAATCATCTAGGTTGGAAGGAACCTTTAAGGATCGTTGAGTCCAAACATCAACCTAACACTGCCAAAACCACCACTAAACCATGTCCCTAAGAACTACATCTATCCGTCTTTTAAATCCCTCCAGGGATGGTGACTCCACCACTTCTCTGGGCAGCCTGTTCCAACGTTTAATAACCCTTTCGGTGAAGAGATTTTTCCTAATATTCAACCTAAACCTCCCCTGGCGTAACTTGAGGCCATTTCCTCTTACAAACATTCCAGACATCAAGAAGCTGTGGAAGTTGTTTTTATTTTTGCTCTCTTCACTTTACACACTTTGTGAGACTGCCCGCACAATTTTCTCTCCACTGTCTTCCACAAAACATCCCTCCTAAAGAAAGGAAGTTTTGGTACTGTTTTCAGAAATGATGAAGTTGCCAAACTCAAAATTAACTGAAAACAGCAAAGGAAATCTAAACAAAAACTGTTCCAACTCTTCAAACTGCAGAAATAAAGAGAAAAAGGAACAGAAGAGTTAGTTCTGTGTGTCAGACACTTGTGAGTCATCACGTAAACGTTTATTTAGCATTCAAAAAGTGTCAGCATGCTGATACTGGCAGCTGAGACAGAATGGCTGGTGGCAATCAGAACAACAACAAAACTCTATTCCATCACACTGCAAACAAAATTAAAAGATTTTTCTTTCTATAATTGGAATAACTATTTAGAAACCCTTTCCAAACACTGCATTAGTACATTTCTTAAAGTTATTCTGTATCCCCGACATATCCACGTAGCTCACAAGTATTAATTTTCACTTCACTATAGTTATGTGGAAAAGGGGGTTTTGCACTGGAACTGCAACATTACAAGAACAAACATCTGATACTATCTTACTAAAGCACAAACCTTCTTTTGTCCAAGGGTCAACAGTTATTTACCTGTCTTTTGTTAAACACAAAGCACTTGAGAAAATCCAACAGAGATTGAACGGACTTTGCTACCAAACTTTCCACTCCTGTTACGAATGTGCTATTAGTAGCACAGATGGTGGTCTCTGAAGTAATATTAAAACTGTAATAGACAATGCCCACTGTGGAGATTTTAACACCATATAGCGCTTGAAACAAAGCTATTCCTTGTATTATGAAAGATAATCTCAACATATTCACATACATAAAAATACAATCCTAATGGAGAATTTCAAGATGTGTTACTATTAAATTTTTACTTAAATATTTTTTAACATATTATTTTTGGAAAATTCTGATACTTTAAACAGAAAAAACAGGTGTTCCTTCTGAGGAGGACATAAAAGTATCTTTTCCCAATGAAAGAATAAGTTTGCTTTGAAGGAAAAATAGTACTTTTGTTTGGGCAAGAAATACTAGCTTCTCGAATTTGCAAAAATACTTGCAATGTACTGCAATTCTAAGTACACATTAACAAACATACCTTCCTAACATCTGAGCTTTTAGGTTCTGTGGTCCAGGTGATGATTCGAGAGACTGCTAATCTAGTTTCACTTGAATTTACAAAATCTCCTGGATCCATCTGTTGCGCAAGAGTCTCTATGTATTTAAGGATTGCAACTTTGACCTGCAAAGAGAAATAAAAGTCAAGCGGACAATAAAAATGGTGTGCTGCAAGAACAACTGTGCTCACAAAGTATTCATTCCCTAAAACAAAGATGATTTTCTTCCCAATTAAACTGAACGTCTTTTCACCATTGATATAAAACTCTATACAATAAATCAATTTACACATGGATGTAACACTTCAAGAAGGCAATTATTCCACAGAAATTAAAATATTAATGAAAATCTTAGATTTCACTGGTAGCAACTAAAAGATACACAATCATTGCATATGCAGATGCTTATATTTAACAAAAAGAAAAACAAAGTACTTAGAATTTTTAAGAATATTCAGGATTTTAAAGAATTATTCAGAATTAAGAACTTCTTTCTAGTACTAAAATGAAAAATGAACATCATCTGATGAATCAATAATCAGTTTGTATTAGTTCCTACCATGTAGTTAACACTTGGCATTCTTTTATAAAACCCAGGGTTCAGCAGTCACTATCTTTGGGGATAAGCCACATGAATCTTCCTGTTAAATACTAAAAAGGTATGGAATAGAATTTCGACAAAAGACTTGGAAGGGGTCGCATACACACTTTGCCTTTGAAGATATTTAGGACAGAGACATGGATTGACCAGGAGGATAGAAAAGCTGCTTTACTCCCTTCATTTATCTGAGCATCGTTCTGCTACTCCACTAACTCCCCTCTACTCCTTACGCAGAATCTCTGTTTTAACCATCTTAGGCTGCAGCCTCTCTCTAGTTTCACCAAAATTGCACCACTGCACAGCTTTGGGTAAAGGTCTATTATACCTGTATCTCCCTTAAATATTTATCTCCTCAACTCCTGCTGCTCCAGAGATCTGTAACGCAACTCATCAACAAAAGTGGTGAACATTTCTTTAGGCCACCTATTTGACTTAACTGCTTTTATTTCCATTAATAATTACAGTGAACCAGAAATACCTACCAGGAGGGAGACACCTATGTCCATTATAACCAGAAAGAAAAAAGTTCTGGATATATTTTTAATTGTTCATGGTTTGTAGCACAACTGTTCCAAGCAAAGCTATTTAGATATTTTCCTTGGTCAACAAAAACTGAAAGCTATTAAAAACTCAAGATACACTAAGTGACACAGACGTTAGTGATAGCTGACAACATGTAGACTAATAATGAATACTTCATTTTCACAGCAGCTGTTAAAGCTCAACTTCCCCAAAGTTATACAACGGGCAACAGCTGAAGGTTTTCATATCATTAGATCAGTATCAACAACTGCAG
Organism: Vanellus vanellus; assembly: GCF_965231255.1. NCBI lineage: Eukaryota > Metazoa > Chordata > Aves > Charadriiformes > Charadriidae > Vanellus > Vanellus vanellus. The sequence continues at coordinate 62,892,478 of NC_138906.1, read as the reverse complement.
TAAAAACCACACTACTTGCAAGATTCTTTTCCAAGGAAAAAAACCAAACCACAAACATCTCCGCAGCAAAAAATGTTAGGCTACATTGTTTTCCAACCAGAAAGTAATGAAGTTAAAATTTCCAGATTACCAAGTGAAACCATTACAACAGCACTATGTTTCTCTTTATGATTTAAATAGATATCACACCTTAAAAAAAATTGCTGGTAGGAACTGTAACACTTAGAACATCCAGAGGCATGAATGAAAAAATTCTGTATCTGAGAGGGCAGTATTATTTAGTGTTTAAACTACTCCCACAGAGTAAATCGCACAGACTTCTGGAAAGATGGAGGCTCTCAGAAGACAGAAGAGCGCTGAACAGAGGATGAATTGGAAGGAGTTTGCACTAATAAATCTTTTTACAATGAGACAGATACCCAAAGTTAAGTTTGACAGCTATTTTGAAAGAGAGTGTTTTTTGCTAATTACTTTTGAGAGAAGAAATTCTGGAAGAGGTACCTTTCCACGACCAAATATAATGAGACAGTATTATAAATAAATAAAACCCCCACCCTGAAGTAAACTCCATAATAGCAGCAAATCTACTTACAATATATTTTTACCACTATTTCCAGTAAGTATGTACAGAGTTGAGATTTAGAAATTAGAGGTCTAACAAAGTCCTCTTCAACAACCCATTTAACCTTTCCGAGAGAAGATAAACAATTTTTGACTGAAATGAAAACAGCTCCAGGAATTCTTACAATGAATATCTGCTGTTAATCTGAAACCGCTGTCTGAGAAGTTTTTTAATACTGTTATGATCTTCTTGATCAAGGCAACTACAGACCAGTTAGTCTCACCTCTGTCCCTGGGAAGGTAATGGAGCGACTCATTCTGGATGTCATCTCCAAACACGTTGAGGAACAGGAAGTTATTGGAAGTGGTCAACATGGATTTACCAAGGGTAAATCGTGCTTGACCAATCTGATAGCTTTCTATGATGTTATAACTGGTTGGCTGGATGAGGGGAGAGTCGTGGATGTCATCTACCTTGAGTTTAGCAAGGCTTTTGACACTGTCTCCCATAACATCCTCATTAGGAAGCTGAGGAAGTATGGGCTAGATGAGGTGACAGTGAGGTGGATTGAGAGTTGGCTGCGGGACAGAACTCAGAGGGTTGTGATCAGCGGCACAGAGTCTAGTTGGAGGCCTGTAACCAGTGGTGTCCCCCAGGGGTCAATACTCGGTCCAATTTTGTTTAATATATTCATTAATGATCTGGATGAGGGAACGGAGTGTATCCTCAGCAAGTTTGCTGATGATACCAAACTGGGTGGGGTGGCTGACACCCCAGAGGGCCTTGCTGCCATCCAGCATGACCTGGACAGGCTGGAGAGCTGGGCAGAGAAGAACCTAACGAGGTTCAACAAAAGCAAGTTTCCTTATGAGGAAAGGCTGAGAGAGCTGGGACTCTTTAGCCTGGAGAAGAGAAGGCTGAAGGGAGACCTTATTATGGCGTACAAGTATCTAAAGGGTGGGTTGAAGGAGGATGGAGCCAGGCTCTTTTCAATGGTTCCCAGTGACAGGACGAGGGGCAATGGGCACAAGTTAGAACACAGGAAGTTCTGTTCAAATACACGGAAAAATTTCTTTACGGTGAGGGTGACAGAGCACTGGCACAGGCTGCCCAGGGAGGTTGTGGAGTCCCCTTCTCTGGAGATTTTCAAGACCCGCCTGGATGCAGTCCTGAGTAATGTGCTCTAGGCAATCCTGCTTTAGCAGGGGAGTTGGACTAGATGATCTCTAGAGGTCCCTTCCAACTCTGAAAATTCTGTGATTCTGTGATTCTTTGTACTATTTTAGGTAGAATTTATTGTACTTTTGCTGGACTATAAACACCAAGACATTTTTTTTCCTGTAGAGCATATTAACACAGGCATTTTGTTTAAGAATAGCACTGATGTACTAAGTGAAATATAGATCAAGCAACAATTAGCGCTATTACTCACAAAAAAAAAGATTAGACATAAATGGAACTAAAGTGCTTCATAAACATATTTCACAGATAATGCAATTACAAATTCCAGCACAATAATATGCGCAACTACTTCCAGAGATTCAGGAAATACTGCTACAAAGTCAATGCCAGAAGGCAAACTGTTTTTCTGTCCTGTGAAAAACTTGAGATTTACAGTTTAATTTGCTGCATCAGGTTAAGACAAAAGCAACATGTCACGTAACAGGAAAAAAGAAAAAAGGAGAGAGTAATGTAGAGAAGCTGCTTTACTTAAAGCACAAAAAACTCCATCTCTTACAGTGTTTTCCTGGGATGCGAGAGTCTACTCTGCCTTACTCAGACTGAATACAAGCAATTGCACCACATGACTTTCAGATTGCCACATCCCAGGCATCTGTCCCTAAGTTACTGCATACTTAGGAGTGACTGCCTCTGCCATTACTTAACCAAATGACTAAAATATACACTAACGATGAAGTTTGAAGAGCGCTCTCATCTCTGTGAATCTGTGTCATTGGTTGGTTGGGTTTTTTTAACCCAGAAATTTTAACACAGGCTTAGAAAAAAAAAATCTTCTGATCAACTGCAGCAAACCCCTCTGCCAACAAATAAGTATTTTCAAAGGAAAGAATCGTTCAGAAACTTGCAATGAACTTTGGTCACAATGCGTAAACCAATTCCTCGCTAAGTGTGAGCCATCTGACATTAAACCTAAGAAAAATGAAAGTGATGATTTGGAGTGCATTTCAGGACAACACCCATCCTTTAGAAATCATACGTTCTGCACCCACGAAAATAAGCTTAACAGACTGTATCCCTAGAAAATTTGACTCCTTCCATACATTTGACCAAAATCAATAGATGCATCTGGCACTTTTACACTGTGTTTCAGCAGTCCACCACACCTACATATAAAATTATAGCAAAAGAAAACAAGACAGATACAGCAAAATACACTGTGCTGCATCCTTCATGGATTAGGTCAGTATAATTGTATCTTCTCTCTGTTTGGTCCTCTTACTGCCTAGCTATCCAAACTCACCTCTGTGGCCACCCAAAAGCTTGACTTTTATTGTCCAAGTCTTAGCTGTGTTTGTAAGTGCAAGAACGACAATGACAGTTTATTCTGAAAGATCATGATTATTTACTACTACCACATGAAAAACAGAGGGAGAAGTCATTTGCAGTGGGAATCCTTCCACGGAGCAAATTTCTGATCTATCATCCCTTCTTACATCTTTAAGGATGCTGAAAATCCTTGCTCTCATTTTTCCTGTCACAGTGAATGCTGTTTCTCAGTATATCTGGCCCAAAGGCACACTCTGTAACAAAATACTCATTTATCAGAGTAAGAACAAAAGCTGAAGACTTCAAGAAATGGAGTAGTGCCCTAGGATTATCAATTAATCTGTTAGACACCTGGGTGCACTGAGGATGGGATTTAGACAAAATATTCAAGAATGTGGATATTAAATAGATACTTCTGCAATTTATGTTCAATAACTTTACTGTTTGGGTCCTGAAGTTGTAGTTGCCTCATGAAGATAGAAGAAGGGGTTAGATACCACTTCTGAAGAAAAAGCTTACTTTCTCTTAAACAGGTACATACTTTACTGTCCCAAAAATTTATTTTAAATACTCTTGATCTTATTTCAGACTAATGGGTATTCTTCTATGGAGGTAGTTTTTAGCAAAATCTTGGATTTCAGATTTCTCTCTCAAATACTGGAAATTATTTGCAGAATGTCCTCCCCATTAAGTGTTTCAGATTTCTTAATTCCATCTAGGTCATGTAGTTAATATTCTTGAACCCAGCCCCAACTCAGCCTAGTAGAAGTCCATGCCTCATTCCAAATCTATACCCTCAACTTCATCACCTATACTACTGTATGGAAAAAAAGAACATCTCAACCATCAAATTCACCTTCCTGGGGAGGAAAACCAAGTAAAACAAAACCAAGACCAATTTGTTCCAAGGATTTATTTAAACAACAAACTGATTTTTACTACCTCATTTGCTGTCTTCAATAAATGACAGCAGTCCCTTTTTAACACAGCTCTACGAAGCAACAGTGGTCAACGTATCAACTGTCCTCAAAAGTTTAAAAATGTAAGTTTTACTGTATTGTAGACAAAAAAGGCATATTCACGTGATTTTAGGTTCAACTTGGGAAAAGTCATATTCTTGTGCAGTATCAAACTATGTAAACATATTTCGTGCAGGATAGAGCAGAAAATGCCAGTTATCATATGCTTGTTATTTCCCCATTTACATCACTTGTAAATCTTCTTCGGATTTGATGCATTTATCCCCAAATCAACTCTCTTTGGAACTGTAAATGTACTACAGAATAGATTTTTACTTTTCAGTCATACTGGCAGGTCTATGGACTACAAATTCTTATGCAAAAATGTGTGTAATTATGAAGTTATGCATTACTTTCAGAAAAGTGTACCACAAAGGGAGTTGATTTTTAATATAGTAACTCAAGTTCATATTCATATTAAAATAATTTAAACTAATTCAAGACCTATCAGGCTGAACCCAGAAAAAACCCAAACAAACTAGGAAAACATGATTGGGAAATCACAAACATAAAATTAGAAAAGACTTTGATAGAGTGAGTTTGCATAACCAGCTTGATGTTAGGCGGCCACATTTTTGTTGCTCGTTTTTACAGTACCGTGGTTTTATTAGATCTCTCTTGCAGCAAACATTTTCATACTAGTGTAATGCTTAAAATTGAACATCTGCATGCTTAATGTTTCTCGCAAAGGTTAGTAGCAGCATACGAATGCATTCAAATAAAAATTATTGGAAACACTGTAAGAGTTTGACATAGGGTTAAGAATAAAGACAATAATTCAGACAAAAACCTTTGAGCTCCAAAAAGAGCGAAGCTGGTCCTGTAGTGCTGGCTTGACTGTCTGAAAGTTTACAAAAACAAAATCCACTAATTGAAAACTTTTTTTAAAAAAACAAACAAAACAAAAGAAAAATAACAATCCAAATTCAAATATTCAGACAAGCAAATGTATATCAATGAAGATTTTTGTTTGCAATGCAAGCTTGAAAATTCTTACCTTCAGGCTCGGTGTTTGGGTCTGGTCAACAGTAAATCTCATTAAAATACTGAACTGGAGGTCATTTGGAAAAGACTCCCTGTAAAACAAATCAAATCATGTTATGTGAAACTATTTTAACATCTGTTGAAAGGCACTAAAATAAGCCCTCACTCTTTTCAGTAAAGAAAAGCTCTAGTACTTCTAAAAGAAAAAAATTCTACCAGTTTTGTTGATATTGTATCTGACTTTCAGAAATATTAATCCTGCATGTGAAGGACAAAATTTAAGAAATTCCTACTTTAAAGCAATTATAGCTGAAATAGATAATTCCAGTAACAAGGAATGACATAATAACAATATGGTAGTACTCTGATTTTAAATCTATGCAATCCTCAAATTAATATGAAGTAGTACTGCTACAGGTATAGACCACAGTCAGCCTGCACACTTCTCTGAACCACTCTGGGCTGCTTCTGCTCTCCCACATTGCATACTCTGGGTATGACCCTCAAGGGGTCTGTAGCAGCAATAAAAAAAAAGGTATAGCAGACTATATTCCCTCTCTCCCAGCAACACACACCACACACTTCCCCAGATTTCACAGCAGATCTGCCACATGAACAGGTTCAGCAGAAGACCAGACATCTTAAGACTGTCCCATACTTCAGAGAATGGAGGACGAGAAGTTGTTCCCAGAGCCCCTCCAGCTCTACTTAAAAATCTATCTTTTCTTTGGAAATAAAACTGGTCAGGGATGGGCAGCCCTGATGGCCCCCAAAAATCACATAAGATGCTTTTGGAATCAGGCTATTGGTGAAATCTGGGGAGAGTGGAAGACAGACAGGAAGCAAATCCACTATTGCCATAACTCCTTCAAAGCCTGCTGACACAGATGAATATTGCAACAATATTTTTCTATCAAAATAAAGAAGTTCAAACACAAGCACTGCATGACTGAACACAAGGCAAGGCAACAAACATATGTGGCTCAGATGCCCATTTTGCAATCAGATAAGTAGTATTATATTAATTGTTCAGCATTAAGGACTGAATCAAAACCTTTCAACTAAGAATCATTGAGGAAACCAAAATGCCTAAGCAGTGAGGTTTACTGAAGTCTCACTATCTGTTATTAGCTCTGCATTTTTCCAAGAATAGCATACTCGGAGAAACCCCAAAACTTGGAAGTAGCATCAGGGTTTGGATTTTTTAAGGTTTTTTTTCTTTTATTATTTTTTTAAGAACTCGTTACCTTGTGACATCAAGTGCCTTCTGAACTTTTGCTTGTACAGACCCAAGCAAATCAGCACCCATTTTTTTCAACAGCTGTGTCAGCAGTACAAACAGCCAGTCCTGCAGATCTTCTTTATGGACCTGGATGAAGTCCACCAGTGTCTCCAAAAACATACTGAACACCTAAAAGGCAGAAGAAGATGGAAAGAGGGTAGGATGGGGCAAAAGAGGAAATGACACTGACGTATGCTGAACTTACAAACAAAGAAGAAAGCAGTAAGGGAATCAGAGGCAGAGAAAGGCAGTGTTTTGCAGCCAAGCAGGAAAAAAAAAAAAAGGAAAAAAAAAAAAAGAAATCTCTCTTGCTTTTTCATTGGATTTTGATACAAGAGTACATTGGAAATGTTAGCCGACTTCTGTAGAAGTTTGACAATTAGGTATTCCATGCAGTTTCATCAAGAAAAGAAATGCTTACTGTGATGGCTGGCGCAACCTCAATCTTTTTTTAGTAAAATTTATTTTTTACCCTTTCAAGCTTTATCATTAAGTTGATTTGACATATTCCTTAAAGACTACAAAAACACTTTTTCTCTAAAACCAAAATAGCTGCTACAATTCTTTAGCAAAATATTCACTGTAAATATCTGCATTACTAAGTACTGCAAAATCATGAAAGCTGGCCAATTCCTGTGCACAAAATATTTGTAGAACAGAACAAGATTCTCCTGCTATTGCAGGTATCCAAACACAAAATTATCCAGAGTAGGGAAAAAAACCATGATACATTTCAGAGTGGCAGGTGTTTAAAACGGAAGTACTTTTGTCTTTTCAAAAACATGTTGTCCATTGTGTTCTTTTCAACACATGATGTGGAATACAATAGATACAAATAACGTTGAAAAGACTGCATTCATTAAAAAAGCCATTTATTATTATATTTTAGTAACCTCAGCACTCAGACCAGGAAGAAGGGCTTTTTGGAGAGAAGGGGTAAAGCAGGGCATGACAAATAGGTAACTTTGTTTAAACAGCCTTTTTCGTATCTCACTAATTTTATCTTTTTCAAGACTTACAGTGAAATCAGGTTGTATATGCTCTATACCAGAGCATATATGGATTTCCCATTTCTTTGACAAGAAAAATGTGCGTTTGGGCTGAAAATGCTATCTTCACAACTCATGCGGACTCCGGCTCCAGCACATAGCTGGGTACAGAAGCAGAAGAACTGCTGTGATGCAAAGAGGGTGGGAGAGATATTGCCTCAGAGTATTTACGACACGGGTACAAGGTTGGAAACAGCCGCTGCAGAGGAAGGGCTGGAACCCCACATCCTCCTGCAGCTGACCTGGCTCGTCCTAAGGTCAAATTGTGCCGCTGTCTGTGAGAGTAGATGATCCCAAACTGCTACCACACCTCTAAGTACAGCAGAGACCAGTTCGTGGAAGAGGGTTTTCTTCCACAGTATTGATCCGAGTATGGAGGAGTTGGAGCATGCTGCTGCATGGTTTCCTCACTGAGCCAGATTAAGCAAATTCACAACATAATGTGAAAAAATCCATAGTATCTTTAAAAGAAGTGCCTCAAAATTTATGTTAGAAATAAATAAATTCAGATTCTTTCACAATCTCATAAAGACCAGGGAGAATCTTTTACTAAACATCTTAAATACTGAAAAGCTGTGTTAAACAGAACAATACAAATTCTACTCAACATAAAGCCCATCAGGGCGAGCTACTTTAATTAACCTGTCTTTTGGGGCAAACTTCACTGAAAATTGTAAAAAAATAAAATAAAATTGCTAGCTTTTCAGCTACCTGTCTAGATTTGTATTTCAGTCTGAGATTTAAAAATTACCCTCCTAATAGTGGGAAGACATTTTTATGCTCAAGATTGGAAATGTCTTCTGTATTCAGCTGAACTGAAACAATATACCACTTTGCAGATGCACAAGTAGTGGGCACAATTATAAGACCTAGGCAAAACCTAACGAGAAAGTACTTTCTGCATTGTAATACAACAGTCTTTGGATTTCACAGCCCTAGAATAAAGGGAAAATATATTTGACTCAGGCAAAAAAAAAACCAAAAAAATTTCTGTTGTTACAGAGATTACTCTAGGGGTCTTACAATTCTATTTAAAACCCTTCAAATTATACAGCTCAGCAGAATTAAAATCTGTACCTGTTACTTCAAGTTTGCAGACGCTGACACATCTTTTATTAAAATGTGCAAGCTGAACAAACTGGTTACCACCTCTTATTTGATGGGGTAATGTACACTTCTTATGACACTTTAAACATATAAAGTGGTTTAAATTGAAATCATTACGAAGTGAATTATGAATCACTATGGCAAAAGTATTCTAAAGATCTTGTGCCAATGTTTTAGCTGTTAAAAATACACATAACTGAGGACTCAATTTTGTTTTCAAGCTTTGTTTGAATTTAGGTTTACCACAGTGAATGTCTGGAGAAAACTCAAAGAAGTTGAGTCATATTGTTGTATTTAAAAAAAAAATGAATCATACCATTTTGTCTTAGGCTAAGCATGAACAGTTTAAGAAGGCTGTAAGAGCATTTCAGATAAAGGATGAATTTGGAATGGAAAATGGAACTCAACCACCTATATGTTGAACAATGTATGTGGGTACTGCAATTTTTGCAGTTTCCATTTTTATGATGTAAATTAAAATTCTGAAATCAAACATCTAAAGCCGAAGTATTTAATAATTTGACAGTGGAAAAAATAAACAGATATGAAAATAATTATAAGTGATCTACCTTTAAAGTGAATTATTTCAGATGTGCCAACCACCACAATATAAAGCAGGAATGCATAACCAAACAATGTCAGTTAATTAGTAGATAAAGCACATCTCGAAACTCTACCACACAGTTTACATAATTGTATATAGCATTTTATGATTGCAAAAGGCTTGACACTGCATGAACTCTTTGGGGAAGAAAAATAGAGAAAAAGGGTTAATTGCACATTCATGCAAGTAAGGTTAGGCTTCCAACAAATATTGAACCAACTTACTCTCTAAAGAGAGTTCCAACACAGGGGACAGCATGCAAAACAAAACATAAACAAAACAAAATAAAACAAAACAAAAAAAAACAACAAAAAAGGGAAAAAGATAAAAACACACAAATTAGTGGCCATCAATACAAAGTTCCTGTATGGAATATAAACCAAAATAAAACAAAAAAGGTATTTCAAACTTTTATGATAAATTTAGTAATTTTATTGGGCTACCCAATGTATTTTAAAAGTAAGCACTTGGCATGTCCTTCAAATCATTCTCCCATTTTCTCCTCCAAATGATATTACTCTTTTTCTAAGCAGTTCCCTACATCCAGCTATGACATTAAAGTAAGCATTTAAAAGAGAAAAAAAAAAAAAAAAAAAAAGATGACAGAATAATTACTACAGACACTTGAAAAGAGTCAAAGATGAGATTTATGTAGCCATGTGTGCGTGATTCAAAATTTACAGCTCAGGAACTCTTAAAACTTAAAGGATTCTCATGGTAATATTTTGATAAATATTAACAGTTTTGCAACACCAAAAAGCAGGCGAGGTTTCAGTGACTGAAGAGGTGTAGCATGTGCTATAAACAGGCCAATTTTTCAAAGTCAAAGCAACATTATTTTATGTCAGAATGCCCAGTAAACAAAACAATCAACTAGAATAATTCAATGTAACATTCCTAAAGGCTTAATGAAAAGATAGAATGCTCTTCTGGCACATACAACTAATTTTTGGGACACTTCAGTTACCCTTCCCTGACTCCCCCGCTACAAAACAAATCTCCAGAGTAGTTCTGATATATGCATAGCTGCAATATTAATTAACACAAGAACAAGCAAAATTAAACCAAGCTACTATTCACAATTTTGTCATTACTTCATTTAAAATCCAGTAATATTTCAACATTAATTCTCCTCTGACTTAACTGTTCTTTTTACGGAACGTTTTCTTCAGTTTCTCTGTAACTGCTTGACTTTGGTCTTTTGTTCTGCATTTCTGCAGTATGTGAACAACTTTAGTATCATGTTGCTGTGTGCAACGCAAGTTTCTTCCAAAATACATGGTGTCACAGATAGCAGCTAAGTCACTTTTTCCAGCAGGAAAAGTAAGGAGGACAGATGAACGCTATGTTAACCTGTCAAGACTTCTCAACACTCCGAATTTAATTTTCCATTGAAGCAATAAGGAAGGCTTAAAAATATGTAAAATGCATTGCATAATCAAAGTTGTTTTTCAAAATTCTGCTGGGAAAAGCCAATACTTCTGACATAACTACTTTGCTCTGAATTTTTCTAGGTTATCATTTTATCAATTCTGAAATATGGACACAAAGTGGGACATGTTACACTCAACATAAAAGATAAGGTTTCTTCCAAACAAGACTATAATTCAAACAAAATATGAAGTTACATGTTTTTTACTTGATACCATTATAACCTTATTCAGCTCCTTCCTTACCTGCAGTCCTTTTGCTATGGGAAATTACTGCATATATGAAGCTGAACTAGTAACCCACCTCCCACAAAACTGTAAATATACTATCAAGTGAAGTAACTCAGTTAAAAAGATTTTAATGATCTTAGAATCCAGAAGGATTATTCTCCTTGTTGTACCATCCATACTGGGTCTTTACCTAGGTGAAAGCGAATAAAACATTGCATTTTCTTTTATACTGAAGCACAGTCTTCACCTTACTTACTGAATACTACCAATGATGTAAAAATTACTCAGCAGTCTCAAGTGCCAGCAACTGCCTATTTATTGATGAAATTCGAGGAAGACTTCATAAGCTATGATAATACAAAATACCCTGGAAAATAAACTCAGACTCATCATGTACGCTTTAGTCCACTTTCTTTCTGATTTAAATTACTGCACCAAAGTCTTTTGTTTCTACTTGTGAGAAAACGATTACTCATGTTGAAGTGGCCTCTGTAAATAATTATGACTTCTTAAAAATACTTACAAATTTTGAGCACAAACTGTTGAACTATTTCAATGCATTTTAGATTAAACTAACTCTTATTTCAAATATCCTGTGAAAAAAGTGGAAAATTATCTTGTTCAAAATTGCAAATTAAATGGATTGAAATCTAATACCATTAACTGCTTATAGAATAGTTTGTCAAATTTTTACACGTGCAAATATTGCTGACATACTTTACTGCAACTGGCTTTCTATTAATATGTTTTCAAACACGTGCTGAAAGTAAGAGAAACCTAAACATACCTTACTGTGAGGATCAGCAAACATTCTTGTGAAGATTTCACACAACCTTTTCAACTCAACACGACTGCCAAAGTGACAACAATACATTAGTCACCAGTACTAGTACTACCACAACACTAATGCATAGCAATCAGTGAAATCAACTGTGACTATTGAATCAAATAATCTGGTAAACAAAGTAGAGAAAAGCATTTTGTTTAGGACATAGACAAAAAATGCAATAGAATTTCTCTAAAGTGAGACCTTCAACCTACAAATGTCTCTTTAAGCTATTTCACATGTTATACCATTCCCGACTACTTTAACAGAGCAGATAATGAAAACAGTATTCTTAGTAGCTAGCAGTAAACAGTTTCTTCTTAATAAATACCCAATAAAAAATTAATAAAAAGTAACTTAAAAATAAAGGCTTTTCATCAATACTAGAAGCACGCACTTCAGGAATCTTTTGAATTCCAAGAATTCTGTTGATTTTAAATTCCATTTCTTAAACTGAGCTCATTGCTTCCCTCATCTTACTCTCACAGGCACACACCACGCTGTCCCTCTCCCCAACTTTCTGTACTCTTTAGAACATCGGCCTCCTTTCCTACTTCCCTTGCCTCCCTTCAACTCTGAAAAGAAAGTGTTTTTCCTATTAACATGTCCTCTTACCTTAAAGTTCTCTGGTTCTTTAATAAGTTTTGCAGGCCTAGAAGACCTTCTTTTCTCTCTGACCAGTTGGAGCTGGCACAGCGATTTAGGACTTCAGCCACATCTTCTGTCTGTCTCATATACGTCGGTATACTTCCATTCCTAGAGCTATAGGACCTTTCTGAACAGGCACTTGATGCATCACTGTTGGCATCATCATCTGAGTACATCCCATAGGACTCGTATCTTCTTCGCACAGGCTTCTTCTATGGTACAGAAACACCACAAATTAGTACTGATTTTCAAAGAGATAGTATACATACCCGTAATCAGTAGGAAGACCAACAGTTCAAATAATCGGTGTGACCCCCTACTCCCTGCAGTGATGAATGGCTCCAACTTTTCGGCAGGTCAAACCAAGTTAATAAAAACACTTTAAAGAAGTATGGCTTGCGTAGTATTCCAAATATAAAACCAAAGCAAACACAGAGAAGACATACATTTAATGAAACATCCAACTTAAGGTTTACGTGTAAAAATCCATAAAATTGCATTATAGGGTGACATAAAGACTATATTGAAAGTTAGTTATTTCACTTAATAGCTTTATATATGTTACAGATTATAAGAATCAGGTCTAAGTCCACATATTCTGTCATTTTAACTTACTTTGTATCAAGCATGTTAATAACAAAATATTAAACTACTGAAGAAGGAAAATAGTTTCTATACCTTAGTCCGTATGTCTCCTAAGAGCTGTTAGCAGTAAATTATTGAAAAGAAACAGAAATTGAGAACAGGAAGGTAAAGCATAGCAGCATTGTGACTATTAAAACTACCTGCCACTGGAAAACACATAGTCTTACTGTAAATTTTATTCTTAGCTCTCTGTATCCGATTAGCATACAACGGGTTGCCAAGAAGCACTTTGCTAAGCTTCCATTTCCAGGGAAATATTAGATATCACCTGCTGGTTGGTCACAAAGACATCTCTGTCAAAATCTGTGTCTTATGCAGTGATGTTTGATCAAGCATGAAGACTTAACACATGCAGTCAATTGCTATCTGACATTGAAACTTTCATTTAAACTTTATTTTCCCAACTTCCCATCTCTGTCTTTGTTTAAATTCATTTCAATATCTAAATTTTGTCATTGCAACAATTACTACAGTAGTCAGTGTCCTACAAAAAATTAGCTACATAATGCAAAATCCCAAATCCCCTAAAAACAAAAGCAAGCCAAACAAAACAAAACACAACATGCCAAAGGCCAGAAGGGGAAAAAAAAAAAAAAACAACTATTTATCCTAAAAAGAAAAGCACACACCTCTGCAAAATAACTTTGCCATTCAAGTCTTGGAGTTGAAGCTGGTATTTAAAAATTCAGTTTCATGACATACCCAAAGAAGCAATAGTATAAGTGATTGTCTTCCCCTTAATTACCATTGCCATTTGCCCAGGGTTCTCATTTTTGACTGCAGAATAACTTCAAGGATATCACAATACAAACTAGCCAATACATCACGTAACAAGCAAACTTACTGTCAACAGAACAAGCATACACAGATATTTTTTTTAAGAGAATAAAGGAAGGGAAAAATCACACACACATGCATTTTTGAAAGGGTCACCATAAGTTAAAAAAAAAAAAAAAAAAAAAGATAGTAATAAATTCTGAAATGCCAAGGACTGCGTTAAAGTAAAAGGTATAAAAACATGTAAAGATCGCGATATTGCTGGACTTCAGGCATCTTATATTCAAACCAGATCTTAGCCAGAAGACTGATACCCCTTTGGCTGGAGCAGTATTATTCAGTAATACTGGCTGAGTATTTTTCATACCATAAAGATAGTAATACAATCCAGAATATTTCTGATTTTTATATTACATCGGTCAGGACTTTACAATCTACCTTTTCGAAACACTGTTCAGAGGGAGGAATTTAGTCTATGAGAAAACCAGAAGGGTGTTCCTAACCAGATTTCCATCTAAATGGAGCCATTTTTACAGGACAACCTGTACATTTAGAGCACGGCAGGCAACCAGGCATGCAAATACTAAAATAATAAAATATTGCTGTTCTTGATCCTTCTTTGTAATGACAGATTCTAGCTAAAATATACAAACTATTTTTCCTCTAACATTTCTAGAAGCATCATGCTATTTTGGATAGAGGTAATACAAACCAAATTCTATGACCAAATTTTATTGCTTCAATGAAGCGGGACACATTCAGGACTCAAGAGCAGTCATTGGAAGCCTGAGTTTCTCCTCAATTTGTATTCTTACTACATAGTTTGCCCAGCTAAATTTGAATGAGGTATGAAGCTGCTAAAAGTAGTAAGGATACTCTTCATGTAGCACCAGTGTGGATAAATCTATACACAGGCTTTCAAATTATAGCCATGAACTTTTCATTGTTCCCTATTCCAAAATCCAGAGTGACTTCCAGTTTATTAATTAGCATTCGCCATCCATGCTGAAAACTTTTTGCAAGTTTACAACATCAGAAAGGGGAAAAAACACTCAGTCTCACCATGACATCTTAGGTAAGATTTCAGAGATATCCTGAGCTCTGAGCCAGTGAAGGAACAGAAATTTTAAACCAATGCGTCAAGACAACAGTATTAACCAAGAAATCAATAAATTGCCAGACTAAGAACATGACAGAGTTCTTCAGATTTTTTCCTTTGAAATTTTGTTTCTCTCTGTCCAGTCATATCTGGTTATAATTAAATTTTTTAGACTCGAATTTGTATTTTTTTACTAGTGCTCCACATAATCTTTTTGTTAAAACAGAGTAATGACAAATTCCTTAAAGCATTCTGATAACTAGATAACAGGTACTTACAAATATTTAATGATATGCAAATAGTACACAATACCTGATAAAAATGTATCTGATTCATGGTGTCAGTATTTTAAATTGATGGAAGATTTTAGCTTGCTGACGCAAATGTCAAAATATCAAAATACATGATGCATTCAGTTTGACTAACTGAGGCAGGGAGGTACAGGAGCCAAACCCATCCTTTTAAAGAATGGTAAAGGTTAAGAAAGAGAATGGCACAACTAGTTTTAAATTTAGTGTAACATTTTGAAAACAAAAGAAAAGAAAAACTAAACTTATGAGATGCTGCCTGCCCAGCGATCAGTTTCTCTCTTCCGCATCAGCTCACATGTTGTCAGACAGAACAACTTTAAACAGAACCCAGTCTTACGATAAGCACTGTCATCATTCCCTTCCACCTTCAACCTATCCAGAAATTTGTCTGCCTGTTCTGGGAAACTGCTGGCTAGCGCTACCTGCTCGAGTGGCTCCTTGGGCCACTCCAACAGAACAGTCCAAGACTATTTCCTGTCTGCCATAGAAAGTTAAGACTTCTGTAGGGAACAAAAATTCCAATATTTTGCAGCTCCAGCAATTCAGTTTCTCTTTTTTTCCCCACCTAGAAGTCAGTAAAATAATGAATGACAAGTTCTTTTGCATAATGTAACACATAGGTACCAAACATTTTAAAGAGTCTGTATTCTAGAAGTGCGAGGTAAGTGCGAGATTCTTACCAAAGCATCCGCTACTGCCTCTTCCACGTCAGAACCTGTGTTCAGAACTCGCATAGCACTAACTGATGATGACAATCTACTCGACTGACTAATTCCAAAGCCGGTACCTGTTGTAACAACAACAAAATTGAATAGAAAGAATTCAGTCAGAATAGCAACGTGGGACATTAATACCATACTCACTTAAAAAAACCCAAGCAGAAGAAAAGCATTTTCTTAATGTTTCTAATAAATTATGTAGTGGCTAAAACACTGATTATTTTCATTCTGAAGTCTTTAGCGGTACAGCAAAAAGTAAGAAATGGAGTCATAAACATTCTATTCCAATATCACAGGGAAAAAAAGCCCAACAAAACAATGGTTTTAACTGAAAGAACCTTTCCTTTTTCTTTTTTTAAAACTTAATGTCTTCTTCATTTTGGGTTTTTGTTTTCATTTAAAAAGAAAGCAAATACAATAGGAAGGCTACTGAGACTGCTGATTAGAAAAACTACATGCATAAAGAATGCTGAAAAATGGAAAACTAAAAATGTTCTTCTGCAAGTAAAAATAAAATTATTATTGTTAAGGAAGAAAAGGATTAACATTGGAGGGTGGGGGTGGATACGAAATCTATCAACATAAACACATCTATCTGGATTATTAAAACCACAAAACTCAAATTAATATAAATAATGCTTTTAAAACTGAACTATGAGAATAACCAAGTGGGTGGGGAAAAAAAAAATCCAGGATGACTGCACAGATGACAGCAAAGTGTACTCATCCTTCACCTGCAGCCCCATAAACATCAGGAGCGTAGAGGGCACCGGTGGATCTGGAATGATGTCTGGAAGCTGCAATAACAGGATCATATAAACCCTATCTATTACCATAGAATCAAAGTGCTGCAATAGTTGCTTAGATGAACGAGAGAATATTTATCAGTACGATTCAGCTTTAGCACAAGAAACTGAGTATTACATAGAAGGCAAATGCTTCAGAGAAGTTTTTTGATTATAAAGAATATGATTATAAAGAATTATATAGGTTTATGTACACTGGACATTTCATGCGTAATTTTCTTAATTTAAAAGATTAAGAGCAGATTAAAAGTAAGTATGTTTAAGTTTAAAGAAGAAAAAATGGGTACATACATGCGTGCACACACACATACACCAGAAGCCTTACAAATACCTAAAAAGTTCCACTGATACTGGTCTCCCATTGTAGCGTTAACTTAATTCTACATGCTCAAGTTAGAGCTGGAGTTCATGTACCAAATGTTACTTGCAAAAAGTGACTCCTGCATGAACTTACTGTGTCAGTTAGCAGCTGACAATTTTTAAACTTGAGTTCTTGTCTATATGCAGGTAAGTCAACATCAGTTAAAACTCTTCATTTTAAATCAAAAAAAACTTAAAATAATTTAATGCATTTAATATTTCACATGTGTATTGTTTTCTTTAAATAAAAGTGAAATTGAAACATTAATGTAAGTTACTATAGCTCATTAAGATTCCTTAAAGTTACGGGAAGTGGGAATCAAAGACCCTTAGGGACTTCTGAATAGAAATTGAGTACTCTCCTCCTTCTGGCACTTGTATAAAACTGGCCTTTTAGAGATTCTAAAGAACTTAAATCACCATTGCTAATATTGTCTTTCTTAATTCGAGTAATTTTAAATTCAAAATGTTTTTAAACAATTCATCTTTTTTCTTTGGTTCACTTAAGTTAGATTTTTACAGCCCTATAAATGAAACTGCTTTGGACAATTTTAACTTGAATTCAAATGTCCACCCACAGTGACATAAGCCCCAAGTATAATCTTACAATTTAATAAATAACTGTAAGTGCAAATATTTTACATTTTTTGGATACATAAATAGAAACCAGGAATCAAATGAATAATCCTTTACTCTGGTTAACACAAACAACTTAAGAGTCTGATTTGAATCAAATAACCCTGACACGGACCAGACCACATTTGGGGAAGCACATGTCACAACCTGAGTGAACTCCAAAACGATCCTAAGTCTTATAATGGTCCCAGAAACAACACCGTGTTTTTTTCCATGTAAAGTTCTCTACTCCCTACATCAGGTACAGCAATGTATCTTATTTCAAACTAAACCTGCATGAAGCTGTTTAGCTGGGGAATTTTATTTTGCAAATATTGCTTTGCAGAATACCTAGTGCTTTAGAAAGTATGTCTCAGCATGGAAAAGGATGTCAAAACATAGGTCTCCCAGCTGATAGAGCTTTAAGTACAAGCAATAACGGGATAAACCTTTCTATTGCTTTCCATCAACAAACCCTGAAAAATAAAGGGACAATTAAAAATTCAAACCTTAGTCATAATTCAAAACGATCCTGTCCCCATGTATATTTGAAATATGCTGGGCAAATTTTTAAGACAGTGAAAGAAAGCACTATATTGGATCAAACGTACCTCATTACACAGCATATTTTCAAGAATATTCTTTGTACCCTTCAAATTGCAGAAACTGTGCAAGTATTTACTTTTGTTGTTTCATTTTTTGAAAAAATGAATCAAAATAAGTTCTTTAATGGACTCAAAATAACATAATTTCTTAGCTAAATTATACTAGTATGATATTTAATATTAACTATATGTAACAGAAAAATAGGCAATTCCATATAAATTACAAATCACTTGCTTCTCAGAGTGGCTGTAATCTCCCAGTTTAGAAATCTTACACTGAGATGTGAGATTACATAAACACTTCATACCAATGTATACAGAGAAGCAATTATGGAGCATCTGGGTCACTTTATGCCCCAAATGGCTTAGCATTTGTAAGTAAAAATTTCTGCACTGAGAATCAGACGCAATACAAGTTACATTCCCCCCTCCAACCCTATGTAAAACTGTCTCTAGCTACAAACAGAGCTGAATTTGCCTTATTTCACCTTCCACTTGTACTCTTGAAAAACATTAAATTTAATATTTTTGATAGAAGTTAATAGCATCCCATAAGACAAACTGGTCCAACACAACACTAAATGACATTCAAAATCATTCAAATAAGAAGTCATTCTAGTAGAATCCCAGGAATCCTCATTTATTCCAGGTATAGCTGCTTTTTTTTTTAAAAAAAAAAAACAAAAAAAACAAAACACAAACCAAACACACAACAACCCCAATACTGGATGCCTACACATGCTACTTTGTATTCTCTGTGCTATCAGACAATTCAACCTATTGTATTTGTATTGGTACTTGTTTTGATTTCTGAATACAAAAATTAAACTCCATCAATAAAAATAAAACCTCAAGTAGCATCTGTCCCAACGACCCATCTTATGGTATTAGTTTAATACAGATTTCTTAAAATAACAAGCATTTGAACAAACAAACTGTAAATCAGACCTCACATGCATGCAATTGAAGTCAAACTGTAAGGTAGCAAAAGCAGCACAAAAAGCTCTGGAAAATACCCTCATTTTTAAAAGAAAAGAAGATATGTGTGTACTACAACACAGTCTGCCAGCTGTGTTTTAGTAAAAGATACAAATTTACTAATCAATCCTGCATAATGTCTACTTTTAATTTAATTTACCAACTAAATAGCATCTGGGCAAATTAGCATTAGTTATTGAAACAGCTTTCATTCAATTAATCTATACTTTCCCAATAAAACCATGGCTGGAAGGAAGCATACTGCCTTAAAAGACCACAAGAGACCTCCAATGCTAATTAAGAACACAGTCCGGTGCCTCAATTTGAGACAGAAACCAGATATTTACTATTTTCAGACTATGTTTAACAGCTAGTATTACAAAGTCCTTAACTGTAAGCTACACTTGATCGAAAGAGGGACACATACTGAAGACTCAGACAAAGATAACACCCAAAAAGATTGGTTTCAGACACAATCTTACATAGACAGTATTGTACTACCAAACAGTAAAAAACAAAACAAACAACCCCAACACGTAAAAAGAGTTTTATCAAATTTTACTACCAACTTCTCAGTAACCCTGACAAGGATACACGGAGACGAGAAGCTTCCCTAATCCTCAGCCAACATGTTAAACTAATTATAAGCTCAAGTTCCTATGCCTTACTGACTTTTCAGGAAGAGACAACAGCTTGACAATCTTGAAAAATCTTTTACATGTCAGGCCAATAAGCTGAAACGCTAAGTGAAAACAAAACTTTTGCTTATAGCAGCTCTTGGAACAAAGACTGGATGTGGTTATGGGTGTGTGAATATTGAAGTTTTCAATGCCTCTCTTCTTCCCTACGTAACAACAACTGCTACTGCAAGTACTTATCACTTGTTCTGCAGATTACAAGTAAACTTCAGAACTGTACTTCGGTTCATCTACCTGCATAAGGACTTCGCTACTCGCCTTGTTCATTTTTAGAAAATGGAAAGCAGCCTCAGAGTACCGTTCTGCTTCAGGAGACTGGTTCCTTACCTGCACCATCATATTTACTTCCTTCAATAGCAAAAAGTTAAAATGTTTATTATTCTTTCACGTCATACAACAATGACAGTATAGCTAAGGAGACATAAAATGAAGGACATTTTCTTCTCGCACGCTAAAATGATTCGTTGACTAGGGAGCAGTTTTGAATACCAGCAGACCCTAGCTGTTGATTCAGGGAAAGGCAGAGGGTGACAGCCACGCTATATTGTTTGCTCTAGCTGCTCAGTGAGAAACGCATTATCTAACTGCACCCATGCAACGAGCGCTGTAAATAAAATGAGAAACACCAAATCTCGAAAAGGCTTTCCAAAAGCAGAATTGCCCTTTCAAAACAAGGATCTAGGCACTGCGTATCACACACACCTCTCCAGACTTGGCATTTAAGATAAGACTAACACCAGCAAAGCCTTTATTTTTCAAATGTGCAACCCATTCACACATTGGTCAGTTCTCCACAGAGGTAAGTGGTGAGCGAGCCAAAGGAAGGGAAAATAATGGTGGCCGGCTACAAGCTAAATGAAGGAGGCACGGATTCGTTAGGTGCACATAACGAAGGGCAAAGACAGCCATGCACAACAAGGGGCTCCGAGTACTTACCAAGGGGTGGAAAAGAGCGGACAGGGCTCGTGTCCCTGCTACTTTCGCGGCTGGCCTCCCGACTGCACCCCTGACTCACACTAGGCCGAGGAATGCGGCTGCCTCGCGCTAGTATGATTCAGGGTACAGACAAACAGCAGCACAGAAGGGAGAAGACATAAGAAAAGTTGCAGTTTTAATGCAATTCTGTTTTGCAGTAAGATCAAAGACGTACTTCTAAGAAAAGACACTGAGGGTTATGTCCTATTGTAAGTCATAACTTTCCACACACTTTCTTGATTGTGCTGGATTACACTAACTGTAGCCAGTTCAATGAAATTATTTCTTTGCACAGATTAAAATGGAGATTTACCAGCTCTTTACAGAAAGGTTGAAAAACCTCTTGAAAAGGATGAAGAGGAAACAAGCAACAAATACCAACAGAGTACTGATTCAGAGTTTGTGCTCAAAATCAAGTTAATCAACAGTAATGCAAATAAAAACCCCACAGCTTTCTAGAAAAGTAAAATATAAAGCTAATGCAGCTAAGGTAAAAATCAAAATGCAGAAAAAAAAAAAAAGGAAGAGCAACAATACCACTAAAATCAATCCATACTTTTCAATCACATTGTTTGTAATAAAGTGTAATCAGGTTATACCATGA
The DNA here is from genome assembly GCF_965231255.1 of Vanellus vanellus. Classification (NCBI taxonomy): domain Eukaryota; kingdom Metazoa; phylum Chordata; class Aves; order Charadriiformes; family Charadriidae; genus Vanellus; species Vanellus vanellus. Next base: position 62,871,036 of record NC_138906.1, on the reverse strand, counting down.
AGTTTAAGACATACAGTATTCATTTTTGTATCACAGAAGTATACACATGCATGCACACATACGCAGAAGACACAGAAGAGTAATGAAGAAAATAAATCTTTTCAGAATGGTATCACACTTTCATTCAATGGACATACGTATTATGGGGTTGAGGACAAGAAGTGAAGAAAAGTTAAAGAGAGAACGAAGAAAAGGAGGTGAGGAAAAGAACAACTACCGCATTCTGACAGCAAAAAATTAAAGTTTAAGCTTAAATTTAAAACTGTCTGGTATATCAAACAGAAGCCACAGAAAACAGGCACGTTTTAGATTTTTATCGATACATATGCTCATTTTGTCATCCAACAATAACTAGACGCAAGCTGTAGATATCCAGCACTTAAAAGTACGAAGGGCTATACAGAAACCATGAGTTAGTCAGTGATTCTTACCTACTGACAATCTAGAAGGACTAGCTTCTCTACTGCATCCCTGACTTCGCGGGATTTTGCTTCGTTTTTGTGCAGTTGCAGGATTCACTAACACTCTTTGAACTCCTGTGTTCATAGTGGAAAGTGTGGTGGTTGTCAAAACTCTTCCAGGAGACCCAGATCTACTGCCAGCTGAAGGCAAAACAAGTAAGTATAAGTAACAGCATAGAAGATAAACCAACCATGGTTAAAAAGAAAAAAATGCTTCAAGTTAGTAGGAAAATGGTGGTAGATTGAAATGGTCTGGAAAAACTTACAAGATAAAAATGTGAAATAGAAAACCTTGGTCCAAGTTTTCATAGCACTACACACAGAGTAAATAAAGTTATCAATGCAAGGAAGCACTTGGAATGGTATTTATCACTAGATACGCTCAAGAAATCATAAATAATGTTTCTAGTCTTAGTATAGCTAAGGAGACGTAAAACATATTTTCTTCTCGCACACTAAAATGATTCATTGGAAGTGCCTGCTACCCCAGTCAATGTCCTTAACATGAACATTGGTGTGTTTAATTTTTAAGCTACATGGTCTCACTAATCACATTTTCTATTAAAAAAGAAAAAAAGGATAAGAACTGCTAGAAAGCTAAAGGGAGCAACTTTAAACCAGTGATTTCATAATTATCCCAGCTCTTCCAATGCAACCAATGTTATAATAGAAGGAGGTAATTTTCCTAATATTTAAACTCTTCTCCCTTGTTTTTAAAAGCATGGGGTCTTCAAGCACCATTCTCCGTGAAGTTAAATAAAATGTAACTGAAGACACTTAAAGCACTCCTCTTCATTTCTGTGGAGGTTACCCCACAAATTCAAAGAAAATCTTTGATTAGTTTTAAACAAGCTAAAAAACTGATCAAGGCTTATTTAAGCATCTTATATTTTTATTAATCAAAACTGTACATTACAAAGTACTATAAGTGTTCAACACGCTGTACTTCCTATCAGAAACTGGTCACTGATCCCTAATTTTGATATTTCAGTTACAGAAAAATTAAGTCCTATGTGCTTACAAAGAATTCATTCTCCTCTGGTTATAACCAATTTATACCACCAGTTGATATAAATATATTGTTTCCAGCTGCAGAATTCAAGAAGTTTGATCAAATAAACAGCAAAACATAATTTTAACCAAAGGTTAATTACATACAGATATGAACCTTTCATTAATCAGGTAACTGTACAACCACAGCTATGCTATCTATCTATATATCTATAGACTTCACATGCAACATCTCAAGTGAGTTTCATGGGTTACTTCTTATGAGGCACATTTAAAAGAAGATACAATTTTATTAAAGCTTGACTACATGGAAAAAGAAACAAAATCCCAAACGAATTAATACATATGCTGGGTGGGAGGGAGAAAACTAAAACAATGTACCATGCATATACTTTCAGATTCATTGTTTGAATTCAAACTTGAAATGATTATTTAGCAAAAATCCCTTTTCCAACTATGGACCTATTCAGCAGAAATGATAAATAAAATATTACAAAGCTTTGAAAAAACAAGCATAACTTCTATAGCAAAAAAAAGAACCGGCAAGTCTATAAAACTGCTGTGGTCTGCAAAAATTAAGGGTTTGACGTATCAGTTGAAATTACTATCATTTCAACTTAGACCTGATATTACTATGCCTTCTTCGTAGCCTCCACTATTTTACATCTGTTTAAGACAATGAAAACAATGTAAGAGTTTTCACTGTGCTGGAGACTTTTAGACTATTTTGTTCAATAGGTCAGAAATCTGAAAAACTTACTCTTCTCAGAATATACAGAAGAAATGCAACCTCTCATTCTAATACTTTATTTATCTTTCATTGTCTGACCTGCAAAGCATACCACTATAGCGTAAATAGACCAAATGAAGCTTAATATCCTGGAAATATTATGCTTTAACAGCACTGGCATACTGTTGTGAGTACTACCACCAGTAGTAGGTCTAAGTGAAATGATTGAGGAAAAAAAGAGTATTCCAAAATGACAAAAAATCTCCCATCTCTACTGCCTTCTAAATAAAGATTACATCCAATTAGGTAAGTGCAGCATATGAAAAAAAAAGTGAGCCAGAATTTCTGCTGAATAGGGTCCTTAAATGAGATATGTCAAACAGGTGATCAAACAATGACATATACACAAATTCTGTAGACTCTTACCACCAATGGGGTTAGCGGACTGTGATCCTGAACAAGTGTAAAGGCAGGATTAGGGTAGGGGTTTATAATCCATGAAGAGGGAGGGAGCAGAGCAGATTAAAAAATGGATGGCAAATGCAAATAAGAAAGCTTTAGTCATTTCACACAGGAAAAAAAGCCACAAGGGGGTTATGCTAAAGCAGTGCTTTTAAGTAGCTTCCACAGTTGAAGAATTAAACTCAGATGCTATGTACAAAGCAGATGAAGCAAAGCTGCACAAGCAAATTAAAATTCTTCAGCTTTCTAATTGACAACTGGATAATACTGAAGAATTAAATTTCAATTAAACATGAAACTGTAGCCTTCATATTACTTTAAAAGAATGTTACATTGCCAAAAGGTTCAAGGAGTTCAACAGCTGAACAAAAATTACACACAAGGCCAAAACAATTTTATTTTTTTTTTGGAGACAGACAGTAAAGGAACTGAGCTGCAAGTGCGGTGGATGACAAAAAAAAAAACCTCACAATGGCACAACTGAAAAGACTTGCATAGAATTTCAGGTCTTCCTCTTTAAAATTAATCTGAAATATAAAAGTAAGAATTTGTTTCCATCCAGAAACGTAATTATTTTTCTCTGAATGAAGATCGTAATGTAATTTTAGCACACCTTGCTGAATTGCCTGACAACCAAACAGGAAGGAAGAGGAAAAAAATGGATCAATTTTTTTCCATTGATAAGAATAAAACAATGAGCTACAGATTTTTATATGCATTTATTTTATGTTACAATTTAAAAATAGAAGAGGAAGAGTAAAGGGCTTCTAAAGCCCTAAAAGAAGATTCTTTTATAAAAGCATTCAAACCTGCAAGTCTTTCATAAAATGATCTTTGAACAAAAGTGCTAAATAGTTGTAACCCTAAATGTACAAAAGCATCTGTGTTACAGTGGCTTTTAAAAAATAAAAGCTTAAATCTAATATAAAGCTATTCTCCCACTATAATCTGGGGAACTAAAACAATCCCCTATAAGGAAACATCAAGCATCTCACTCCCCACAATGCTGCGAAAATTTTCAGTTGCGTAAAGAAGCTTCACCCAAATAGCTGGCATAGAGTGTCTGACAATTCTCCTTCACCTATCCATTTGGATTTGCCCCGTTTATCTTCCTTAAAACATCTCAGAATTCTTGTTCTCCCCCACTGACAGGTTATAATGAGCTATCTGAAGCCATCAGTTCTGAACAGAAGCAGTAATAAAAGGCTGTAAAGATGCATTCATGCATTTAATTTCCACACATCATCCCATGTAGACAAATCTAGTTACTTCAATATCAATTCAACTTATCTCTTTAGACGTTAATACTGTGCAAGAATGAATTCTCTTGGGTAAAAACTGTCATTATTAGTAAAAAGAAACTGAAAAAGCTTCAGTTTGTTTCCCTGAATATACAGTCAATTTAATTAATATATAATATTATGATGATCATCATAATCACAAAAGTCTTATATTGCTACCTAAATTTAATACCTCACCCAAACAGTATCTCAAACACCTTAACATTTTAAGAATTTAACAAATTATTCAAATTACAAGTTTTTTCAAAAAGCTTATTTCAGAACATTACTGATACTAATGAATAGCATTACAGATACTGCTATTCATAAAGGGAAAAAGTGATTTGACGGGACTGTTGCTTCCCTTCCTCCTTAAATTATGAAACCAAATATTCTTTGCTTATGTTATAGTGTAGTCATCTTAACACTGAAAATGTAAAACAAGTTTTGCACAACCTTGTCACAGCTAATAACTGGAGCTGATTTTTAAGCTCTTATCCCACACACACTTGTGGGATTAGAGCACTGTCAAAGCAAAAGATTACTTAAGAGAACTTCTGTTATTTGATGTCATTATTTTATATTGATCTGTTCAGATATTTTAGAAGTTTTATTTCATGATACCTGCAAGCATTGGATCAGGTTTGATCCAACTACATTTTTTGGAAAATGAAGTAATGCAAAACTGAACAGGAAGTACTCTAATGGGAAAAAAAAGCCCCAAAACTCTTCTGCCTGCTTTTTAACCTCCAAAGTCATTCTATTTATGATAAATGCAGACATTGCTATGAAGATAAATGGTTCTGCCGTTAAACACAGAATTAAGTTTGTTTTTTTTTATTAAAAGGTAGTGGATATGGTTACTGATAGCAAAATAATTGTACTGGAAAAATTTAAACCTGTATAATTTACTGGGTTTATAACATTAGTCCTGACAAACTATAGGACTGGTTATTTTACTTCAGTTTTACTGTTAATGTGTCTTCCTTTCATTAATTTCATTGCAGTTCACTTAATTAGGCAAAAATTAGAATCTGAAAACACTACAGAGCTTAGACAGATGATGTCTGTTGGAGACATCAAGTGTGTGAACAAATTGCTATAGGTCAGCAAGTGCCAAAGAATGTGAGGTGATTAGGTCTTTTTAATTAATGACAGAGTGCCCAGCTAGATTGGAAATTTTGCATTTCTGAACACACATAGAAAATTACTGTGGATTAGCTGGTATATTAACTGGTTATTTTAACCCTTTGATTCAATATAAGTTGAGTAACTGATTATAAGGTTAGGCTTTAGTATTTTTACTCCAAAGAAGAGTTAAGTAAAGATAACAGCTGTAATACAAAAAAAGGAGTACATATCCAAAGAGTCCGAGTAGTGCCTAGCTTAAAATGAAAATAGGTACTTCTGGCTGAAAAATAAGACTTTTCAAAAAATGAAAAATGAGGTTTTGCAGGTAATACTCAGGACACCATTCAGCCTACCCGTTTTTCTGTATTACTTATCCATGTGTCATATGTAACTGACACAGAAGTTTACAGGTCTTTTGTGTTGAGGAGGTCAGAAAGGGGGGGAAAAGAATGTTGAGAAGTTATAACTGAAGACAGAATTGAAGGGTAGATTTAATTTCCTGCTACATTATCTAATTTAATTGGCAAACTAAGACCTAACCTAGTATTTTGTCCAGAGAAAAACAACATGAATCAGAAAAGCATGCAGATACCACTGATCCAAAACACTGAAAAAAATACCTTCATTTTTGTCTGGCGATGATGAACCTAAGGCACAGAACAACAACTCAGTATGTAGCTTTTTTTTTTAAATTAACTTTGACTGTAGCCATTGGTCAATGAATATTTGCTTAAGGATTTGGCCTCTTTATCAGGTTTAACTGACAAACAAAAAATACATACGCTGAGACTGTGACACCACTTTTGTTCTACTCCGTCCTCTGGAATCTGTTTTAGAATTTCCGATACCAACAGAAGGCGTTGAAAGCTTTGTTCGTACACGACCTGTAAAAGAAAAAAGGCATTAAATCAGTTTTTCACAGTAATGTAGAAAGCAAAGCATCAGCATTTACTAATATTTTCTTAAGTTTCTGTAGATAAAAAAGAAGCGTAACATAACTCAATTGGTGAAAATTCGCTTGGGATAATTAGTAGAAATTTGAACACCTTGAAGGACTTAATAGTTGAGGAATCAAAATACTTCTCCTCTGATACTATATGTTTCAGTAAACAATTTACACGTTATCACTTGAACACCCTGAACTAGCCAGCTAGTCCTTGCTTCCTACATAAACACGTTGATTATATTAAGGTGGTGAGGCACTGGAACAGGTTGCCCAGGGAAGCTGTGGAGGCCCCATCCCTGGAAGTGTTCAAGAACAGGCTGGATGGGGCTTTAAGCAACTGTGGGAGGTGTCCCTGCCCATGGCAGGGGGGTTGGAACTAGATGATCTTTAAGGTCCCTTCCAGCCCAAACCATCCTATGATCCTCTGATATTTAAAAACGGTAAGTTTATTAAATATAATAGGCAATGCATATGCTAACATTGCTGTATCAGGTACAGTCTTCTCATGATTACTTGTGGTTGTAATTCTACTTCTGCTGTCATCAAACTACAAAACTTACGTTGACTATTTTTTGAATAGGGTTCTAAGGTTTCTTCCTAACGTCACTCTTCTTTCTAGAAACCGAAACACTAGCTTTCCTATTACTGAAGATTCCGTTTTGCTGGCCACAGCCATATAGACTTCTACAGCATTTCCCAAGCCTTTTACAGCATTTTGCAAAGACTATGTACACTTAAGTACTTCTCAGTGACAACATGATATAAGGAAATACTGCTCTCCTCAACAGACATAAGAACTGAGGAAGAGAAAGAGTAAAGTGAGTATCTACAACCAAAACCAACAGATTCACTTCTCTCTAGAATGCCAAACCATCTTGGTTTTGGGTTAAATCTTTCTGCATTATTAGCCATATTCCTCATAATATCCAGAGTATACAATGAAATTACAAAAGAAAGGAAGACCCCAGTTGGATGAATTATAGATAACTGAAAGATTATTTATAAAAGAAAATAGTAAGAGTTGTGTACTACATTTCCTAAGCCAACCTCTCAAACAACAGAAAAATGAAACAAAATCCAAAACCATGCTAACCATAATTCTTGTAAGGTGCAATAATAAAACTCAAAAAGCTTGTAGAGGGTGGATCTAGCTCAACAAGCAATCCACTTTTAAAAACAGCATAATTAAATTATTTTCTAGACATGTAGAGTCAATATTTGACCCAGAAGAATTAGGTACACAGACTGTTATTTAGTTCTAGCCTCTTTAGGCTTTCCACAGCAGAATTTGGAGACCAACCAAGTTAATATTATTCATCCAAGTAGAGGGAATAGCCATAGATGAGTCTATAAGAAGAGAATCAGGATAAAAGAGGTTATTCACTAAACTATTAGAAAACAATATGTTAGCAAGAATGGTTAGATTAACTAGTCCAAACTCTACTAGTTATCCCTGTGCAATGGCAATGTTTTCCCGTTGAGTGCTGTGAGACTGCAAGGCATGTAACTGCATTCAGAATTTGGCCCCAAAACCTAGGAATACAGAGTGCCACTATTTTGATACTATGTTAAATTATCGCTTGGAACCTGGTTCCATTTTATCAGATTAAAAAAAAAAAAGATTGTATTTGTGAGGCAAATGAAGTGTTAATTCACTTGGAGTCTCTACATCCATTCACTAATGACAGGTTTAAATGTTAATAGCATATTGAAAATTAATTCCCAAGTCTCGAAGACATGAGTAATAGTAGCACCTGCTTCCCAGAGCGTGAACACATTTGATGAAATATTCTGTGACAAGATTTGTTTTAAAAAACAAATGCAAAATTATAAAGCTCCTATAATTTCACAATAAAGATGTTAAGCAATGACACTTCTACTGCAGATGAGTACTTGAGAATTAAAATAAAAGCAAAAAAATTTAAAAATATTACATGACAACCAAGTATTAGATGCATCAGCTACCTGGAATTATGAACCTCCAAAGCCCCAGAAAGACCGTATTCTACTTTTAAAGCTTAATTTGTATCAATGAAAATATGAAGCTGAAAATATTAGCTAGTCTAACAAAATATTTTCTTACCATCTTCAGAAGCTGTTCCTAAACAGAAAAAATAATAAAATACATGATATTTCAAACAATACTGTGTCTCTCCAATTCCTTTTTGAGATTAATCTTATGAATCTTGAAAAATTTTATGAAGTCAAAAGGGCTAAAGCTTTTTTTTGTGTTGCAGATCCATTATTGGAACTGAAGCAAAATTATCAAGAAACTTCCATACTACACTGTTAGTGATTTACAAGAACACTATATATAGATAGCACTGCCTTCCAAACTTGTTACAAAACCACAAAAAAAAAATCAATAGAAAAAAACTGAATTTATGAGAAGTCAACAAAATGACATGTACAGATCAAAACAGACATTAAAAATATTTTAGTGCAAGCTCTTCTGAAAATATAAAACACATTATTATAAATTACCTCACAGAAAAACAGAAGGACAGTGTTTCCCACACTGGACAGTGATAATTTGATAGGAACTGCCAGCAAGGAAGATTTCTCCGATTTGAGCCCATGGTTACTCTTAAGATCTACACGCACAAGATCAAGTTATGCTTCAAGAACTGGAAGTAATATGAGCTTGCTGAAACCAGATCACACTTGAACAAGTACGCCAAGCTTAACAAAGCTTGATTATGACAAAGAGAGTTAGACAAATATTTTTACTGACATCAGTACCTAGGAATTGATGGGAAGCTATCTAAAGACCAGTCCATTAAAATGTTAAATGCCTCAAAAAAAAAAAAAAGAAAAAAAAAAAAGAAATCAAAGGGTATTTCCATTTTTGTTTTCACACTCTGCTGTTTGTACCTTGTAAGAGAACTACAATGCTTAAAACGTCTGTCATTGTCTTCGGCTAGCTTGAGCTTAACTTTCTCAGCAAATCTGGCTAGGGCTTTCTCATATTATACTGTCTTCAAGGCACTATTTTTAAAAACTCCCTTTAAAAAAGTTTATTCACTGTAAATTTCAATGCTTCACAAAAATCAGTTACAGTAATATGTATGTAGGAGAGCTTCAGCGTTCTCCAGATCAAATTTGCCAGTCTATAAAAAACCCCAAACCCTAAACCAACTAAATCCAACATTCTTCCAGGGCTGGGTCTTGGAAGGCAGGTTCTATGCAACACCTAAGCCACACTAATAGCTATGCTCCTAAAAGGGGTGGTTCTGCTTATCCTTCCACTCCACCCTTGTCCTACCACCCAGTTTGGATGGCTAAAGGCCCACTGTCAGCTCCTAAAGCTAAACAGCAGAATACTATTCACTTTTGTTTTACGAAATCAGTTTTCTGGAGTTTGTTCAACTACAGTGATTGATAATGGAGTATTACAAGGCACTAGTGAAAGAAGTGGTAAAAACATGTGGCCAAGATTAGTGGGAAAAGGAAAAAATGATTATTTTCTCCCAGTGGCAGTTAGATCAGAGCAGCTGTATCATACAAGTACAGCTGGAGAGCTAAGCTGTGTTCACTCTGTCTCACACATCATCCTTACAGATATCCTCTAGAAAAAAAAAACTGTTACTCTGATCAATTGTGTAGTACTTCTACTATTTTTTAACAGATGTGTGGGACACCATTAGTTGTGACTACTAGTCTGAACAAAATAAAAAGCCTGTAAGCACGGTCCTAAAAACCTTTATTGCTGGTGAAAATGTGCGAAAGCTCAAGACTAACTGTTTATCACAGATAGTTATTAATAAATCCTACTATATGCAGTATAAAGAAATCTGACATGGAAATAAGCAAGACAGACACTACTATCCTGTACAAATCCCCCTCTATTTTATTAAAGTAGGCTTGCCATCTGCAACACTCTTAAATGGCTCAAATTCTTCCAGAAAGTATCTCTCATGAAACTGATTAGCTATGCTTTAAAATGATTCAAGATTCTGGGTTATAAAGATCTACCTTCTTAGTGTTTTCCTTTCTATAAAAAATACCACCTGCTTTGCTTCCAGTAAACTACTCTTATCAAAACATGTACTGTTAATAAATACATGGCAAGAATTATTAAGTAAGGAGCAAACATAACTGACTTGTTAAGTGTTCCCAAGCAATAAATTAGAACCAGAATTATCAGGCATCAAGCTGGGCCTCTGTCACTTTATTATACAGGAAATATTACTTACACACAAGTGAAACAGACAACTACTACGAGAAGCCTTGTTCTCAACTGCTTTGCAGTTAGGATAAAAACATATGACAACTCCCTCCATGTGTTTGATACAGTGAATTAAGAAAAAGTAAGAGCTAAAACTCAGCTGGAATACTTGGTAAGCTATTTTAACAGGTAAGTTTTCTTAACAAACTATTCTTTAATAAAATTACATTGTATTACATGATTTACAGGCACTTAAAATTATGTAGTGAGACTAGACTTTGATAGGGTAGTTTTGAAAGAGAAGATTTTAGTTGCATTTTTTAAAAAAATCCTTAATTATGTGGTCAAGTATCTTCTGCTCTCCCACTGCTGCTCTGCCAAGAAGTCAAAAAACTTGAGTTTACGGTAAAACTATGAAACACAATGGAAATAGAGCTAGTTAAAAAAGCATGTATTGACTACAGAATTGCTCTGTAATTAATAAAGCTTTTTAAAAAAAATAGGAGTGATGTCCAATTTCTGATAAAGTTTCTGTTGCTGATACAGACCAATCATCAAAAACATTGACAAATACAGCAATAACACAACACATATTAAGACAGCAAGATTACATAGGGGTTAATAAAAACAGCATAGCATCTTGTTAATGAACAAATATATTAAACATCAATAATTTTACATTAAAGGCATTTTATTAAATATTTAATAGAATTAGAGGACAGACTAAACAATTTCTTACCATCCATCTTGTCAGAAGTATCCTCTTTGTTGAAAAAGCAGGCAAAGAAACATGGAAAACTTAGTGTGTTAGAACAAAGGTGTTCACAGCAGAGTCATAAAACATTAATTAAGGAAAACACATTAATATTAAATACAGCAGACATGTTTATCTAACTCATGCATGTACAAGATACCTTAAGTAAAGTTGGTTTCTCTCAGTCCAAGATACAAAATTACAGAATGGGGAACAAGTACCCTGCACTGGAATGTTTAATCTCTATGTATTACCCAGATTTGAGCAAACCCTTACAGCAAAATATTTATAAACTGTTTTGACACTTGCTGTCAAAAGTTACTGAAGCATCAGTAGGTATCATTACTGAACTACAATACTTCTATTTCATACACAAACTCCTACTGAGCATGAAGCCCCACCTGGTGTAAGGCACAGGAGGGAAAAAGACATCACAATGAAGACAAAGGACAAATAGAAGAAAGTTCAACTCTGGTTTAAAAGCATTAAAGATTTACCAGTTCAGCTGGAAGGTAGTACATACATATTCTGACAGAAACAATCAAAATTAAAATATTTAGCATGGGACATATACAATTACAGCTCAAGTCTCCTCAAAAAGGACACTAATACTTAAGAATGTCACAGACAGACAACATTTAGAATAACTATAGAGAACATCCTCCAGCTTCTAGAACAGTCTTAAAAAAAAATCATAAATAAGCAAGCAACAGTTCTTCTATTAATAATAAAAAGGGAAGAGATGGGTGGAGACAATTATAGATTACTATGCTCATGAACTTGTGGTCCTCTGAGGCTCTAAATTTGGCAGCTGTCTACACAAAAAGTGCATGTTTCTCTATAAGTAAGGGTGAAAACAAATTCAAGTTCCAGGAGACAATGTTAGTTATTTTGGTATTGACTGCAATACCTGAGAAGATGTAGAAAGCATTATGGAAATACAGTTAACATTTTCTAGGCATTTTAGTAGTATGGTCAGCATTATCTTGACAATTCTGTCATTTAAGTTGCCGTATTTAGATTTAGTATAAACAATTCCCTTAAAATGAACAGAGGGGAGGAGATCACAAATTAGCCCACTTTCTGAAACGTGGCACTTGCTTAGATTCACACTCCATTCATTTTAAGGCTGCCTTTTGAAAACTAAGAGCAAACGATATTTTGAGGTGAATTCCATGGTTAATACATAGCCAAATACCTATGTAAAGAGTGTGACAGTTGTGTGAGCAGGGACAGGTATGTGTAATTTAAATTACCTTACCAGTATTAAAAAACTGTTAGGAGAATAAGGAAAGATCAATCAAGCAGTACTGCTTTTGTGTGACTGTAAACAAACCTTGGTCTCCTTAACTATCACTGCCCTTATACCATCTGTAATAGGATTTCACTTTACTAGATGCTGCTAGTATCACATTATTTTGCCATTTCAAACCACCATTGTATGCGCCTCCACAAGTGATTGCTTCTACTAGCAAGGCAGGGCTTTCCAGCTACTCAAATTCTTCAAAATAATATAACCTGGACTTACTGCCTATTTATTCCTCTCCCCATCCCCACTCACCAAATCTCTAAACTACAAAGATAATAAGCTATTTCTATATTACTGTTATTTTCCTGCAGAAAACCACCACTATTTACTGCCTGGAAAACCTCTGTGCTCTTCTCAACCCTTGCCTACAAAATTCTGGGCATGAATAACATATTGCTTAAAATGTTCTGAAAGCAAACCAGTACTCCAATCAAGAGCTCATTTTTTGTGAAACTCTTAAGACCAAAGTAGTCCCTTCATTTCAGCAGCATGAAGAAGATAGAGAAATCTCTTTCTGTTAATCTTCCTTTGCTGTTTGACCTTTTTTTCCCCTCCTTCTTCCACCATGCTCTGTGTCACTTTTACTTCTCACAACAGCTGAACTCCAACTTTGTCCGGGATTCAGAATACGTCTTGTTGCACACAAAAACAGACCCGGCGTTATTCTGATCTTGGAGAATAACCATCCCACCTCTTTCAGGCTTTTAGGCATTAAGTTAGGATGAACTGAGAATTCCTCAAGCAATAACCACAAGCATATCTCCACCAAGCAAGCTGAGCAGTCTAACTTTGGTGTCCACTTGCTACCCATCAGGTTCTCAGATTCCCTCGCTGTAGGCACTAGAGGGAGCCCACACCCGAAATTACTGCTTCAAGTAGCAAGTATTCCTTTTAGTCAGCACTGCTCACAGCCAAACTTTATCCTAAAATCAATGGTGCTCAAATAATTTCAAGTAGGCACTGATAAAAAAAGAATAATTTAAAATAGTTTTTAAATTAAATTTTAAAAAAAAAAAACCCACAACCAAAAACTTTGAAAACCGTAGCCTAAGTGTATCCTAACATTTCCCCAAACACAAGGTAAATCAGAAGAACTATACAGTTTCTCTGCCTCTCTTGTGACCATCTTCGGCGATACTGACATTAGGACACGCGTCCTTGGTGATCCAGCTGGCGCATAAGCCGAGAAGGAAAAACTAACAGTTTTGTGAACACTGAGCCTCACTTCCCCATTGCTACCCCTGCAATATGGAGCACCTAAAAAGAACAAAACCAGGCCCATATTCCTTTACCCTCCCCACTTATTGGAAGTTCTAGCATCTACCACCACCCTTTTCTGCACTTTTATCATTTGTAGCACTTTATGTCTAACAGCAAGTATTCCTATCAATGAAGAATGTCATCTAGATAAAAAACACACATAATTCCATCAACATGCTTTGGAAGAAATCTACGAAATCAATGTTGCATATTGTTGTGTAAAACACTTGTGTTACGTGAAGAAGCCACCACTTAATGCCAGGGTGTCTCTTTAGCATTGTTGTAAAATAGTCAGCTAAAGAGCTGAGAAAAATGGAAAAATCGAAAGTCCTAACACTTCTTTCCCTATTACTTCTAGAAACAAAAAAGCCATGATCACCATCTGCTGTTAAGTGAAGGTACTGCTCCTTCCAATACTTAATATTAATTCCAGATTAACACATCCGAAGAGCATAGTATAGATACAATCTTTGCATCAGCATTCTTCTAGCACAAGAAAAATAAAACATCTAGCAAAGCTAGTAACTTACTTCAGAACACCTGCTCTTTTGCAATACTCCAATACTACTAAAAATGACAACAATTTTTCAAATGTGCAAGTATTTTCCCATAACTTTTTGATCAGAAAACCTCAAAAAATACTTCACAATATTGTAAAGATGTTTCCCTTACCTAGCGAAGCGTAAGATCCCGGAGGTAGACCAGCTGCTGACAAGCGCCCAGCTCCAGCTGTCTGTCCAGCAGCATGGCGGGCCTTTGCACCTGCGGCAGCATTAACATCAATGTCGCTGCGAGACCTTTGCAGAGTTCCTGGGCTTGGAACACTCTTGCTGCTGCCTGAAACTAGCAAAAAAAAAAAAAATTAGGAAGTTAGTTGGCAATGAATAAGATTAATTATATAGAGAAGTTCAACACTTTCTACTACCGCAGCATACCTACAAAAAGTACAGAAAACAATGGAAAATGTGTAAGTCAAGTTAATATTAAACAAAGTATTATTGAGGTTAAGAAGCAAACTAGACCTGGTGTTGCCATGAAATTCATAGAATCATAGAATAGTTTGGGTTGGAAGGGACCTTTAATAGTCATCTAGTCCAACCGCTCTGTAATGAACTGCGACATCTTCAACTAGATAAAAACCAGTTTATTTTACATCCTCATTCAGCATGAAACTTTACCATTATTTAATACAAACTATGCGCTCCCACCCAAGTACAAATTACATTAGTCTGAACATTGATGTGATTTATTACATTATTGAATGCTTCACAAATGTAAGGAAATTCACAGCATCCTTTGTGATGTGAAATAATATTCCCACACTTCATCTAGGGTAAAGCCACAGGCAAGCTGAATGCACACCTTGAATTGCTTTAGGGTCTAATGTTCTGTAAAGCATTTTTACGTTCACCTCCTATTATTTACTGAATACTAACTATTCGCTTCATTTAATTTTAACCACTGGTTTATGCCTTCAAAACCTGACTCCCCCTTAACAGTTTCAGTATCCAGAAAACAAGCACTGTCAATTACTGGCCATTGTAAAAAGGAATTCAATTATTTACTCCACAAGAGTTACAAACACGTTATGTGAAAAGAGAACAAAGATACTAAATTCTGAAAACTCAAGACAAAAACTCTTTGAATTACAAATCTGTGGCTTTGTGTTTTGTTTTTTCTAAAGAGCAGCAGCTACATGGGAACAGAAGAAAGGTAAGAGTCCCTCATTTCCAATAGCCAGAAGCCTAATAATCATGAATAGACCATAGAATAATGTTTTGCTGCTTTGAGAGTGACTGTTCCATGACAAAACTCCAAGACAGATAATCAATTAATAGTACCAATACATAGCAAATTATGTCTTATACTTGCAACAACTGAAAATACATAAAATGCAAAGCAAGGATGAGGCAACCTTAGCTCCAGGTGCAGTTTGTAGTGACATATACCATTATTCAACTTCAAAACAGGGTAAATGCTTAAGACAGTAATATTTTAAGCTGCATTTAAAACTTTCAATTCAAAGAATCTAAAGAACAATTATTGTGCACTGCACTATATAGCAATCACCTTACCTCTGCCTGCAAGGCTTGCTGGACTGGCTGCAGACCATTTAGAAGATAGGGGCCGACTGGAAGAAAAAAAAAAAAAAAAAAAAAGTAGTCAAACCCAGACAGTAAGTCTCATGCATCAGATCCAAAAGGCAACAGAGAGAGGGGAAAAAAAAAAAAAAAAAAAAAAAAATCTTCTGTTCTTTACTACCCTTCAACTTTCTCAGCATATTTTAGATAAACACATTAAATACAGAATGATAAGGAAAACACAATCATCTTATCTTTTGTGTTTTATAAAATTACATCTTCATCACAAAGCATAAATCCTTTGGTTACCAATAGGCACACTTTGCTAACAAAGTTCAGACATTCCAGACTTGGTCACAGAAACATTTAAGGTTGTCAGTCCAAGCTTTTAACCACAGGGCTGATCTTCTAAATCAGCTGTCAAACAAAAGTTGCAGGAGTTGCTTGATTTATTAAGGAAATAATGTGAAGTGGTGTCTGCAGTAACAAGGAAAAAGGGTGCACAATTCAAAAGCCTCCTCCAGTCCTCTCTCTCCCAAGAAATGAGTTACAAATTAAAAAGGAAAAAGCTGGAACTTCCAAGCAGCTAGACTGAGTTTCCCCTGTTTCAATGTTAGAGGCTCCCACAATTCATAAAAAGGAAAAAAAATCCCAAGTAAACTTTTCCTTTATGTTTTCTCTCCATTTCCCTTTACTCTTACTTCAAATAGGAGTAGTTGCTGAAGCAAAATCTTTCTGTCTACTCAAGTTTAACTGTGAGCCCTTCCGACTGGTTCAGAAGGTAAAATGCAGTCAAAGGGACTACGGAAAAGCAAAAGAATAATAGAAGAAAGCATAATACTTTATTCATTGATTCATATCTACCCATCTACATATTTATCTGACTGGGAAGGTTTGCATTTGCTGAAATAGCTGACTGTTTTATCAATAGTCAAATTACAGCCCAAGTCTACAGTCTCAGATTTAGCAAAAATAATCCCTCTCCAATTTTAAACCAGAAAGCAGAGAGAAAAGAGATATATA
Organism: Vanellus vanellus; assembly: GCF_965231255.1. Classification (NCBI taxonomy): domain Eukaryota; kingdom Metazoa; phylum Chordata; class Aves; order Charadriiformes; family Charadriidae; genus Vanellus; species Vanellus vanellus. The sequence goes on along the minus strand of NC_138906.1, from coordinate 62,854,420 downwards.
AATGCACAATATTATGTGAGTTATTAGCTCTGGTGCTCAATGACAATATAGAGGTCAGCACTGTTACCTAGTTCTTCACAGAAGATCACGCATTTACAGCTTATTATAAATAATACCTGCTTTTCTGATATTACTAACTAGTGTTTGGAGGCATTTTGCTGCGATCAGTCAAGGAGGCCCAGGCAGAGCTTGAAAAACAAGCAGGGAAAACAACATGTATCTAAACACAAAATTAGTGGAAAAATCAATTAAAAATTAATTTCCAATATCACTATATCTTCTGTTCATCTCTTATTTTACTCCACCCTTTCTGTACTGTAGTACTTACAATATGTTGCAATACAGGAAGAGTATTTTGAGATTCTAATTTCTCTGTCATTTAGTTTTTAACATTTAGTACTAGCACTTTGATTTTCAGAAAGGGAATACAGATTAATTTAAACAAGAGTAATTAATATTTGAATAAACTTTTTTGTGGAAAATGAAGTGTTAGCAATAGCTTACACTACAGACAATTATTTTAAAAATGTTTTTATAATTACAAGTATCATAGGAAAATAAGATTTGACATAGAACACAGAAAGCCTCTGGTATTAAGGGAACAGTCAAAAAAAAAAAGAGGAAAAAACTTCCAATATGCTGGAAGCAGTCTTTGCTTTTAAGTCTGAGGTGAGCAGATAAGTTCTCTGGCTTTGGAAATGAAGCATCTGAATTGAAATCTTAACAGGTTTAAGTACTTTGAGGAAGCTTTCTAGAATCTAAAGGAAAGAAAAAAAAAAAAAAAAAAAAATCACACATACTACTGCTACTATTTTACATTTCTACTCAAACCCCAATAGATTTCTTTTGCTATTGGTACCTAAGCAAACTTTCGTCTATCCAGTTCAAGACTGTTAATACACCACCCTCTAGTAATTAGCATAGCTACAAAATACTGCTAATACATATTCAATACTACAAAGATGGGGAAAAAACAATCTCCGATCTGAATGAATCTCACTGTCAATGTTTCTTTCTCATACTTCCCAGTGAAAAGGCATAAAAAAGGAGTAACACCATTATTTCTTTCTATACTTATTCATTGCACCCAAATGCTGGACATCAAGATGTGAATGTTGAAGATATTTTGGCGTAACAGAAGCTGCCTAACGAATGAAATTATGAGTAAGAACAGCCTGCTAAAATCTAGTTAGTGACTGCCCTTATTTTTCACCTTGCTCAGGTAATACTGTCATATAGCAAAACACAACGACAGACTTTTTATTAAAAAAAAACTAAAAGTGACAAAACACAATTGCAGCATTTTTGTACACCACAGAAGTCCAGCTCATTTGTTTTTGAGAAACAGGTTTTCTTTTTCTTTAGGCTCAGAAACAGCTAAGTGGTCCTTACTTGAGGCTTTCCTGTGAGCTGGAAGATGACCTGTCTGACTGAGGGAGAGATGCTATACTGCCAGAATTCTTCAAGTAGGTCTGGAGGCTTCTTTGATAGGGCGGCTCAAGAGAATTGTACAGAGTCTCAGCTTCACTAGGAAAGTGATTTCTAAGACCCAGATAAGCCCTGCAAAATAAGGAATAACCACATGTAATTGCTCTGTATATTTTTCAAATTGTGGAGTCAGGAAGTAAAGATTACAGAACAAACCAGGGATGGGAGAGAAAGGAACTAGACTGAAAATGTGTAATGCATACAATACTGTTAATCAAATCATAAAAGAAACCAGCTACCTTGACTTAGTCTTTTCAAAAACTTAGCCTATCCTCTAAAATTCTCACATTCACTTACCAATTCTGTGGGGAAATGAGAAATTCTTTTCTGTACTCACTATTCAAAGTGCTGGGGGAAAAAGAATTATGCAGCAATATCAATCTTTACAACTCCCGTTTCAGTAGAATCCTCAAATGATGCACGACAGTATAAATTGCCTCAACTTTCAGAATGTCTTTTACAAAAGAAACTAGATACTCATTCAGGATTTCGAGAACAGAAATACCAATTTTCAACCTAACTTGTGTCCTCTCTTCTTCAGCCATAGTTAGCCACTGACCACCAATTAGAGCCTCCTATTGCTCATGTAAAACATACGATTTTTCAGAGCAAAATGTAGTCAAAACTCACTTTCTTGCCTCCACTCTTGCTTCTGCATCAGCATCATGAATGCCCTTCTTGATTGTTTCAACCAAGACAGCTGCATGCCTAGAAGACAGAAATGCTTCATGGTATTTTGCTACTCCAAATCTTATTTTAAGCAGTAAAGTTTTACACTTCAATTAAGATTTCCCTAAGTAAAAAACCACTGAGATAGTAGTTCTTTCTAAGATATGAAGTAAACAAACACTTAGCACACTGATGACATAATTGCACCATCTGTAAAGGTTTAGGTAAGCTTCCTCCTTCAATCTAAAAGAATTTTCAGACAGACATCCACCTATTACACTTAAGTTATTTTAAATTTTAAAATACCTTAAGACATCTACTTCCCTGAAATGGAATAACTATTTCTCCTACTATATTAATAGTAGGAAAAATGAAAAAGTTAAGATTAGTAAGTTTGCTTTCCTAGAAATTCACCTCTGAAAGGTTTTAGCGTATGAGTTCTAAACTTCAATTCATGCTCAAAGAACAGCAAAACGCTCATCAGGCGTTCTAATTCAAGACACATTTGGGTTTTTTTTTTGGGGGGGGGAGGGGAAGGAGGGGATTGTTCTGTTTGTGTTTTGTTTTGTTTTTAAATATGCACAAACACACTCCGACATAAATCCAATTATCTCCCCAGTGCTCCCTTTCTCAGGAACACCCTGAGGGGTTGAAAGATGACTACAAAGCTGGATGAGCTCCTCAGAGCCTTCTCTGGAGGCCCTGTAGTCCCGTTGCTCTTACTCTGTGCTTATAGCATAGATTCTGCAGAGCTGACACATACTATTTTCCTATCTACCCAGAGAAGCTACAGTGTGCTCTTAATCATTACCAGAAAAAGTCCTCCAGCCTAATCCCATTTTTCCTCTTTTATGGTGAGCACATAAATTTCCTCCTTTCAGGAGAAAAGACAGATGCTCACCTGTGCATATTTGCTGCACAGGATACATGATGCAAGTGAAACTCTGAGAAAGCATGGTACGTATTGCCCACACATGATATAGGAGAAGAGGCATAGGGTAAGGAGAGGCGGCAATACGAAGTCAAGGCTGAAAATACAGCGCTCTTTCTCCCTGGCATTTGAGCGAGCCACATGACTCGCTGTGCTACAATGGTTGCGTATGCTAAAAAGGCTGGCCAACACTCAATAATATAATCCAATTAAAGGATTCAATGAAAAGATTTCTGTCTTAAAATTCATTAGCAGTTTATTCCTGGGAAAAAAGTATACTGGCCCATACCTTTCCAACGAATGCGTTTGCCACTCTTGTAACAACAGGTCTAAAAATTCAAAGGAGCGCCTAAAAAGACAGAACAAAAAGGAATAATTAATACTCATTTCTCTAATGTACTTGTGGAATAAAAAGTAACTTTATTCTTTCCCCCTGAGGGAAACATACATAAAAGAAAGTACATTTATCTGTCAAATATGGACATTGGTCAGCTTATTGCAGAGTTAAAATATTCCGCACAGAAAGCAAACACGTGGGCTAACTAATCCTAAACTTCAAAAAAATAGATGTGGTTCAACTGACCGTCTGTCATGTTAGTACAGATATGCTATGTTAATTGCATTAGCTCCAAAATAACAGACAAAAAAAAAAATCAAAGTTTAAAAACTGTACAAACGATAAAATCTTAATATTAAAAGAACCTATTTTAAAAATTCAGCTATTAAGTCACAACATAATGTTTCTATGGCAGTGTACTTGTGTCCCAAATACTATTCCCATCCTTTCTTCTGTCATTACTGAGTATATAGCATGAAGTAAAACACGAGACCATTATTACAGGGCTCCGCATATATAAAGCACTCCTAAGGATTTGCTGGCACTGTACAAACTAAGTTATGTAACCTAACTCATTATTAATTAAGAATTCTTGACAATTTAGCAGACAGCCATTAGCAAAAGGCATACTTTAAAACATGTCTGAAGCTAGATCCTGGTGAACAAATCAAAGCAATATGGATTAGGAAGGTGTAGATAACAAATCTTCAAAAAGGTAGTGGATGGACTGCTGTCTGGAACTTTTACTTTTTCTGGTTATATTGCATCTTTGACCTGTTCTGGAGGGGCAGATTTCATTTCTATTCTACCCAAATCCTTTGGACATCTACAAGACATGACAAGAAACCCTGAAAGGCTTTTCACTATTATAACTGATCTAGTTTTTCTTTGTCTTTCCAAAGGAATGAAATCAGTATGAAAGCAATACAATTTTGGCCACATTCATTTATGCTCACTGGATTGTGAACTGCAGTACCAAAGCCACCTACAGTCTAATGTTCCTCAGCAAAGCCGAGGCACTGAAGCCCTGTAAACTGTTTTGCTGTCAAACCAGAAGTTATGACAGGTCAGCACAACCTGGGTTGAGACAATACTTGCTTTGGATGCAAAGACAGCTTAGATTCAGAGCAAATAGTTTAGATGCTCAAGCTATTTCTTGCATACACATAGCTATATGGCTTTCAGGGCTAGCGTGGGTCCAGAAACAGGGTGAGCCGCTTTCGTGAGACTCTGTGCAGAAAATGACACTCTGTCAGAAACCAATTAATTTTGTCAAGAGCCAACCCAAGTGTTCAAGTATCATGTTCTTGGAAAAAGCAATGTGCTGAAGATGCACTTCAATTATTAAACATGACAACACATTGATCCACCAGGTCCTACCTAAGGTAGCAACCGCTGTCTCGATCCCACAGTCTCCAGTGTGGTCAGTTGACTATTTTGGGCACAGTATCAAACAGTCTAGCTCCACGCATTCAAATGGCGTTGCACAAAAGTTACAAAATTCTCCTAGCATTGGGAGAGCGAGGCACAGGCACCCACCGCACGCAGTACGCTGTAATGCTTCAACAAGAGCTAACCTCACTACGCCTGTCAAGTCTGGCCCTAACAGTAACTAACAGGCTCCGTCTGGTTCTTCGCAGACACACGTATTGGTTTCACTCTCCCAATGCCTCTCAATACCTGCACTCTTTAGCCTCATTAGACTGAGCAACACAGATTCAACTACAGCTTGCTTTTGTTTTTTTCCTTCTGGTTTTAAATCTGAAGGTACTTTCTCAACAAGTGTTAGGAACATTTTAAATTAGAATAAAGTCTGCAGAAGGATAAAATGTATGTCCCCCAATACGGCAGAAAGTACCATTCCTCAACGTCATCCAATGTAACTTCACTGTAATTAATTATTGTAATTTACTGGATAATGCAGTTTTGTGTCGTTAACGGCTCTAAATCTTCCATTCTGTTTATTTTCAACATACAATGATGGTATTTTAAAAAGCAACAGCTTTAATAATTTACTGTTTATAATGTACTCACCTTCTAACTGCAACTGATTTTGAGGTACAGTTGCTTGTTATTAAAGGTATGAGTCGTGGCACATGGGTATGCTGAAGAGGGGAAAAAAAAAAAAAGACAAAGCAGTTAATGACAAAAGCATTCCTGAATTTGTACTGTACTAATTAATGCAAACAGAATTAGCAACATAATAAAAGTTGCAATCATCTAAAATGCTTACTGAAACTAAGTGCTGAATACTATTAAATAAGACTGCTGCTAGCAAGCCAATTTCTTAAACCTATTTTTTTTAAAAAAAGGTCAAGCAAAAAGCACTTCCAGTGCCATCAACAATCACATCATGATGTGCCATATTTAGCTCTCAGAAGTCATGTATGAAGGCTTCAATGTAAGTGTCTCCTCAAAAGAGTTGTAAGCTGATGTTATTTTAGTTTTGCCGCAGAAAAAAAAAAAAAACAATAGACATAGCAGTCTTAAAAATCAGAGTTATGGAACAAAAAGCAAACTAATCAATCAGAAACTACAGGCATTCTTTAGGGATCAATCAGTACCATTAGTGCTACAAAGACCAAACTTCTCTTAGTGCAAAATATGTCAATAAAATAATAAAAGCATGACATGCAATATAAGCAAGCTTATGTATATAATCTATATGGAAACACCAAACAAACTCATGGGAAAAGAAAACCCTTGAACTACCATTTAAAGTGAGTACAATAAACTACATTAAATCCAAATGCAATACTTTAATTCAGAATTAAAGCAGCCTTACTTCAGCTTATCTTAATTAATTGTAAAAACAAAGTATTAACATTTTAATTCCAAGTAGAAGTAACATGGTTCAACGAATCCATTTTCAGTTCGCTTCTTTATTCCTTTCTTGATTAAATGCATGTCTCCTAAAACAGTCCCCAATAGAGTATGAAACTGTAGCCTATAAAAAAAACGCTTAAAAAGTACAGTACTGAACAATAGTATCTCACGTATCATACTTCCTCCTTAGGTTATTGTTGCAGGATATAAACACACAAATCACCAAAAAAGCAGAGAGATCATTATCAGCTCTCACAGCACTGCCAACTTCAGAATTAGGAGGGAATTAATCCAAAAATCTGAAAGAACCTTAACAGTTGCACTTGTTCGTACTGATATACGGGGGGTTGTTTGCGTTTTGCATAGTTTTCAAATTGAGAAGTGGCACATGACTGCCAGAAAGGGAACAATAAGCAATATCAGGGGAAAGAATAAAACGTTTTTACAGACGGAGAAATGTGTATGTTCCAAGTCTTTGGAGCTATTGACATTGTAATTTCTAGAAAGTGTTTTGCAAAGGAATCAAAGCCTCAGGCTTGCTTCCATTCAGCTTTAAGACCACACATTTCATCTGTTACCCCTTTGAAGCTGTCATGATACATGCTTCTTCCCAACCTAACTTGCAGCTCAGTTGCTCAACCTAATCTCACCTCCCTCTGCTTCGAAAAGATTTTTTGCCACCCATGCCATCTCATCATGACACACACTCCCGTTTATTTTTTTTTAAATTGGTTTCCTGATTTACTAAGATTCATGAAAGAGAACTACAAGTACAAGAACTATCTGGAGAAGAAATATGAAATCCAATAAAGGCACAAAGATGAGACGGAGCTCTTCAAGATCACTGGTGTAACACAGCCTCCCTCTCTTTTCATAGACTCAGTCTCACAGCAATTATATACTAAAGGACCAGGGTCTGACAAGGCTCTCAGTGGATTCTGGTAGGAGTTTTTGAGCAAAACTCTGATTCCAAAAGCTGTAATGGCTTGGGCTCTAAATACTCAAATGATCACACACTCCCTGACCAACTCTCACTTAGTCCAAAGGACAGAAGCCCAGTGCACTTTGTTTGATACTTCTTTCTTTTTCCACTGAAACATGAATTTTCTGTCACAACACCATGCATATGCCATTTATTGGTAGGGTATTTCAACAGTATGGATAAGATTTTCTCGCTTCTATGTCTCCAATCTAGTATGTTAAATTACAGCTAAGAATAATAGTAGTTTAAACAAAATCAGGGCAGCTATAGCTAGTGTATAGGCTTGTCTCCAACTGAACCGAACCCATAAAGCCAATCTAATATAATCGGTGCAACTTCATGCTGCTTTTCTGGTGCTTGATTTGGCTCCTGTAAACAGCAAGACAGGGTTAGTTTCTTATATGCCTGAGCTCATCTAATACTACTGCAAATGGTATTCTTTTACAACTTTAATCATCCTGTGTAAGGTGTATTCCTTCCTCCACTCTCAACTCTGTGCCATTAGCCATCTCACAGTACATTGTTAAGAGTCTGGGGGAAAAAAGCCAGTGGATCTTAGCCCAAGTGCTGATGCAAAAGTAATGCAGAAGCTTCTGAGCACATTCTCAGAGGCCTGGGTAGACAGAACAAGTACAGATTCAAAAACACACTGAGGATGGCAATAAAAGGTGTGAGTGATTAAACCACTTAGGTTTCCAACAACTTACAAAATTAAAACCACGGATGAGATCATAGTGAATAGCAGTAAGTGCCTAGCATTAAGAACACTGCAGCTTTTTAATGTAGAAACTACAGGCAACCTCCCACTTTTATTTGAATCACAAAAATATCACTGCAAGTCCCAAAGATCTAGCTAAATATTTTGCCTCAGACACCAGTCAGTAGCAGATGCTTAAGGAACAGACTACAAAAAACAGCTCGTATACAGTATTCCCCTCTTCTTTCTAAGCTGAATCCTTAAAACTATAGCATATAGTTCTTAAACCCAAGGATTAAAATCTCTGTTGGGCTTTTCTTCCAATAACTTATGCTTTCTGAACTGATCCACGTATGTCCAGCCATTTCAACATTTTATCATTAACTCTGTGATTTCAACTTTTTTTAATAGATATTCTTTTTGTAAAAAAAAAAAAAAAAGTTTTGCTTTTTTTAAAAAAAAAAAAAAATCTTACTAGCTCCTTAACTACTAGCTTGACTTTGTCTCTTTGAAAAAGGCAGTTAAAAGCAGTTACCCTTTGGAATACACTTGCCTTTTTACAATTAAGACATTACCAAAAAAATACCAAAACCAGACTTGATTTTCATACCTATTCCTACATCTTCACTATGTTAACGCTGCCAACTGATTAATAATATTTGTCCACCTGTGAGAAAAGTTACTTCTCCATTATATAATGATTTATAATCCTGTATTTCAGAATTATTATCATCTCTGCTAAAAGCCACTACCTGAATACTAGCAAGCAAAGTGAGAGAACACCTACCCGAATAATGAATCTAATGGCTGCACACCCAGAAGTTGCCATCACTTTGGCGCTGTTGGGAACCAGATTAAAAAGAGTAGGCACAATAGCTTCAGCGCCATGATCAAACTTGTTTCCCAGAACAGTTGAAAGATGGCTATTTAGGAAAAAGAAATAAAACTTGTTAACAAACATTAATTTCTTAGTCTTAAAATAACAAAATTCACTGTGCTTTTTAAAGATTTAACTTTCCAAACAACATAATTTCTTAATTTCATTATTTCCTTGCCTCATTAGAAATGCAGGATTTGTTGAACATTTTTGTTAGTTAGTAGACACATTAAGAGGCCGAACACTTAATAACTTTATTTCATAATGAAAAACAAATACCAGAATTTGAAAGGGTAAAATTCTCATATCCACATAAAATATCACGTTATTCCTGCTTTTTAACCCACTTTGAGAGCAAAAAATCTAAAGTCTTATGGAAATTACGGTTTGATTTTTTTTTTCCTTTTGAATGCAGGCAAAACTACTGAATTTATCATAATTAGCCAACCATAAAATATGACTCCCCTGTTTATTTAAAGTTATGGTTTCAATTTTAACAAATATATGAGCACATAAAACACACACAATAATTTAACTGTCCAGTGGTGACAAACGCTTCTCCTGTGCATAGGGATTATAAAAAAAAAGAATTTGCCGTCAGCAGCAAATGACATTAAATATATCTAAGTTTCAGGGATCAAGAAAAACTCCAGGCTTTTAGGCTGGGATGAGGACATTCACACAGTATTTTTACACTACTTCTGACTTCATGTTAGAAAAGATCCGCATTTTCTGAAAGCCTCGACTTCCCTGGCACGGACAGTTGTACGCTTCAACAGGTCCCCATGGTCTGTTCAATCAGAAGACCAGAATAGCAAGGGTGAACTCTGGGGCGTATCTGTTCCAGATGGCCACTGAAAATCAGTGGTTACATTAATGCCTTTCCAGAGGAAAAAAAGCTGTGGAAAACATGGAAGTGGGAAAGACTGCCCTGGTGTAAAAAATAAGGCTTTTCCTCTCCGCCCCTGAATTTAATGAGAGTCCCTAGCATGATAAGAGTGAAGATCTTATTTCTGTTTAGCAACAGGTTCTAAAATTATCATGGAGATAAAAGGCATTACCTAACCAAAATGTACAATGTTCAAACCACTACAGGGCAGCTCACTTTGTTATTACAAGTAGTCACAGTAAAGTCCTGTTCCAATCACCCAAGTGTAAGTGCTCTTAAGACTAGCCCCCATTATCACAGTAGTACTTACAGCAGTTTGTATTAACTCGCACTAAGCACTCAGTGTAATGGTGGTAACTTGTTCTCCACATACAATCTGTTACAGGATTATCAACTATGTGTACTGCCTAAAAGAACAGATTCCTTTAAATTTTTCTTTTTCTCTACGGCTTCAGATGCTGACTTGACTGTTTATCAGTCATAGTGTACAGCAGTCCAACAAGATAATCTTTCCTGCAACACTGATAAAGCATCTTTAAGTCAAATTCATACTAAAATCTAGCAATGTACACAAATGCACTTAAACTATACTTACGCTACAGTAATGCATGCTTCTCTAACCACCTGGGATCTGAGATCCTTGGCCGACAGCTTGAACGCACCATCTAACAACCGTAAATGCTGGAAAAATCCATCATACTGTGCAGCTCCAGCAACAAGCAATGATCGAACTTTCTTCAGCTAAAAAATTTAAGGCATTTAGTTTAGGACACTACCAATATGCATTTCAAATAAAAAAAAAGTAACATCTTTATTGCAAAAACGTACATAGGTATGTCTTTAAAGCAAAGAATCATTTTGAAATATATGGCAGTAATTTAAAACACTGTAAAAAAAAAAAATCTATTACTCAAATTCTAGAGCTAAAAAGCCTCAGATCCCGGTCTACAAATATACAAATACATAATTCTGTTCACATACCTGTTTCCAAACACTAAGATGCCAAAAACCTGATAAAAAAATAAAAACGCTACATACACACAAACATTTTAATCCTGCAAGTGAAACTTATCATAGCCACACGTAAGAGTACTAATGCTAGCAGTTTACCTGAAGAATATGGAATTTGGTGTAAATGCCAACTGAAACATACACTATGGCTTTTAGAAAAGCTTCCACTTAGATGTCAGCAAAAATGTATTTTGGCCTTTTTAAAACACTTGCTCAAACTTCTTTGGTAAACAGAAATTCCAGGTTTAAAAATGAAAATGAAAATTCCTTCAGTTATCTGGAATGTAATTACTTTAAGAAAAAACATATTAAGATATCTAGCTGCCTGTGCTTTATGAAGCACCCATACACCCACCCAAACTTGAAACCAGATAAAAAGTTTACCGCATTAGTTCGTTGATCCCAATCATGTTTGTCATCTGAGAGAATTTCCCTGATTTTGTTCAACGTTTCTTCAAGTTCTCGACTAGAATAGATCTGAAGTATTAAAAGAAAAAAAAACCAAACCAGAAAATTTATATTGTTAATATCCCAGGTAACCCGATGAAAGAAAACAGCCTGAGAAGACTGAAAATACAATTATAATTCTGAAAATCCTGCCCCCCAAAAGTCCAGACAACTATGTATAAATGGGCATTTTAATGCAAATCTTTGAAGATATCTCTGAGTAGCTAATATTTGTTAAAAGAGAAGCTGAAGAATCAACATTTTCCTCAAGATTTCACCTTTCACCTTTGCGATGAGCTAATCATATCCAAAATTTCATTAACTCCATTAAAAAACAAACAAACAAACAAACAATTCAAAACAAGCAGAGGTTTTAGATAATCTGCTGCAATATTACTGCAATTCAATTTCATTGTCATACTACTATAATGAAACTCAGCCAACAGATTTTAACCCAATGAAACTCTTTTGGGGCAGGGACTCTCTTCCACATTACAAGAGTGCATGGCTCTGTGAGGACCAAACTGGGCTGCTAGTCAACACTAAAAGAAAAGTCTGTCTGAAAAAAATAAGTCAAAACTTCAATAGGTTCTATATGTAGTATTACTCCAAGCCTATCATTTATTAACTTATGCAGCAAGTAAATAAATGGCAAGAGCAGCCTCCAGTCGGCGTTCTTTTCTCGCCACACACTAACTCCTGCAAAATGGGGCCTGACCAATCTAATCATGCATCAGTCACTATTTGGTAACACATGAATTAATGCATTTATTGATAACTGTACATGCACAACAGTGGATTTCTAAAGAAGAAAATAAAAAAAACTGGTCTTGAAGATATATTATTCATGTCAGAAATAAGCTGACTTCCCTTCTAATCTCCTGACCATATGCCACAGGATGCACTTTTCTGCTTCCACAGCACATGCAAAATTTAAAAGTTGTCCTCCCCACCCCAGATTGAGAAAAAGTTGAAGAAGAGATGAAGCAAATTACTAACCAGAAACTTATCTGGCCAGAGTTTTTTCAAAAATGTATTTTCAGCTAAAGATTTCCAATTTTCTGGTTCAAAAGTTGTTTACATAAACACATTGGGCAAAGCGCAGTTGCCCATGCCCAGGCATCTGGTGCCATCTGAGACACATCCAAGACATCCACGCGGGGCTGGCAGATGTAATTCAGGACTTCAAGGAAACTCACACCCTTCTAGAGTGAAAGCTGGAGGCCAGCATGATAACTCATGTAGCACCTAAACAGTAGTGCCTGATGCTCCCTCATTATTTATTTAAGTCCAAGACAATTTTTTTATGTGCAAGAGCACAGAGCATGTAGAGGAAACAACCACCACTGTCAAGACACCTTGCTTTGCATGGATTGCTGAAGAGTTGACACCGGGCTCTTGAACACACTGAACTGCATGTATATATGCATCTTTAATTTTATTGTAAAAAGATTTAGGAACATCTGTCTTCTATTCTACAGTTAAGCTGAACACCTATTTTCTACAAACTATCTTATTTTCCTGGGCAACTAGAAATTAGTAGAAGAGTTATTCCAAATACAGTCTAGTTTTCCAACTTCCTGAGCATTATCAAGTGAATTTAACTTAGAGTAAATATGGGACCTTGACTCTACTGACATTTACTCTTGTTCCAATGCTTTAACAGAACATGGTTATGGAGGCCTCTATATTTCATGCTGGAATATTGAGGAGGTGGAAGACCTCCATGTTCTAAAACACCTGCATATCTGGTTTGTAGAATAAACAGGGTAGGAATCATTTCAGAAACAGGTGAATTAGTGCATCCAGGCCAGCTTCCCTATCATGAAGAAAACAATTTCTGTATATGCTTTACCAACAAAATTGAAGTTTTTATTACCACACAGCTGTGCAATCTTTCCCAGGGTGCACGGTGGGAGCAGCTTTGCAGTTCTATACAGGAGACACGACTACACCCATAAAAACCAAAAAGCTATTCCTCATGATTACTGTTTTCTTCTTCATTAGAAGTCAGTAAACATCTGATGCACAACTTTTTTAAAAAGAGCAAATGATTTAATAAAAACAGTGAGTCCAAGCATAACAGACTTTCTACTCCACTGCCCACAAAATCGAACGTGAGTTTTGCAGCACCATTTGATATACTTACTTATACTGGTAGCACAGAATATTTGTTACACAACACTAATTTACTCTTAACACTAATTCTATAGGTGCCATACTATTAGGAATAAAAATTATGTCTCTCTTTGTAAGCATGTTTATCAAATTAAATTTCCATTATAAAAGAAAATTCTTATTTTCCTTTTAAAAGTGGGAGTAGTCACTGGTTAACTAAAGATGCAATTCATATTACGGTGACCCTAATGCCATCAGAATTCGTGACACAATTCAACCTCCTCAGGCTCCCTCTTTACCATCACCCATCTTTGCCCTGTCTCCTTCCCTCTTCAGAGCTTTAACATACAAAAAGCTAACCCTACAGGAGGAAAGGCAAAAATCTCTCTGCCAACTCAGCAGCCTACGCCAACTTATCGCAAAAAAGTGCAACAGTAAGGGCAGCAGGATCATGCCTTTTGGTGGCAGCTGTTCAGTGCATGCTCAAAACTTAGTCTGAGGGTCTGGTCAAGGTACAAATACCTTTTTCTAAGCTGACTCATTGAGTAGATCCTGAAAAATATTTGCTGTCGGGCTATGTGTTATACCACAGACCATGTGCTGTAGTTATTGTCACAGGATTAAAACATGCGAGGCAATCGACAAACACAGAAGCAACAGGTACAATGGGTTTATGTCCGCTCTACTTGCAGGTCTAGGCAAAGAATTTAATTTTTTCTTTAATTACCTGGCACAAACAGAATGCGATCTGGGCAATTTCTACTATTCAAATTGGCTTTATAATGAGGAATTTAGTAAGTGGCATAATTTTATCTTGTCATGAAATTAAAACTGTAATTCCACTGAAAAATCCCAAATGGTCAAGGTTGTCCATACCTACATTATTTTCAGAGGAATAAAAGGTAATACTTGAATAATTTATCTTCTCCCTGTCCTTGATTAATTATGCTTTTAGAAGGCCAAGAGGAAATTGTGTCCAGTACATGACATAATACATTTTTTTGTTCTGAAGTTCACACATCAAACTTTCACAAAAGCAACTAAATTTGTTTTGAAACAAATTTTAACTATTAAATGGGAGTTACCCCTAATAACCTGAACATGGAGTTTTCTTCAATTTAAGCAAAGGCAAATAAACAGAGTTGTAAAAACAGTTTGGTTGTAATCTTAAATATGAAGGCACAATCCTCTCACCACAGTACTTCGCTCTTTGGCACACAGATCCAGACTATATCTCAAAATCACCTATCTTCTTGATAAACTGCTGTTATCCATTAGAGGGCAACACACACACGCATCATTAAAAGTAAGTGCACCATCAAAGACAGAAAAATTAAAAACTCAAACACAAACAAGAGTAGTAACTATACCGGTGGAAACTATTTCCCATATGGGGTCTGCAAGCTAGATATGAGTAAACCATACAATATTCCTAAAAAAATTAATGATGAGCAGTCACTGGAACAGCTTACTGGAAAGGCTGATCTGCCATCGGAGGCTTTTAAGAATGAGTTAAACATACACACACTGTAAGGAATCTCTATTTACTTGACTAATCCAGATGCACTTAATCTCAATTCAGAATTGGTTCCATTCTTCCATAATGTAGTTCCTTTCCTTACTTTCAGTGAAGCCACTACTGAAACCCACAAATGTAATGAAAACAGACAGACACAGGAATGGGCCCAATAATGCACAAACAACTCCCTCTCCCCATTCTGTCTAACAGAGTTTCCTTTGCTTTTAGAATTACTTGGCAAATTACAGGTCATAAACATTCATTCTTCACAGGGTCTAGTACAGAAACTTCTCTCTTCCTTAGTAATTAACATGGTCTCAGAACGTGGGATCTGCCTTTTTCTGGAAAGATCAGAGATTGTCCACAACCAGAAGCATGAATTTGGGCAGCAGACGTCATTATTCCTAAGGGTACAAAAAAAAAAAAAAAACCCCAACAAAATCCAACCACCTTTGTGGGGGGCTCGTCAGCAGGTCTTTCTTACATTCTTATCCATGCAACAAATAGCTTATTTGGGGGTCAACTACACACTCCTCCCCTGCCTCCTCAACTCAGGTGAGTTTAGTAAAGACAAGTGTGTCTTTCTCTTCCACCTCTTGCAGTTTAGGAATGACCTACCTTCCCAGGTCATCCAGCAGAAAGACAGAAAATTACATGTGCTTGTCAATGACAAACATTTACCCCACTTTTTTTCTTGCAATGTTATTAACCAACTTGAGTGATTAGAGAACTGCAATTACTAAGGCATTGAACTATAAGCAGCATATTTTCTGTGCTGTGGAATATGGCTCTGTTCAATGTAACTGGGATAAATAATATTAAGAGCTCCATGGTTTTGCCCTCCAAAGAATTCTTAACACAGTTTGGAGAGGCAAAGAAACATAAAGCTCTTACAGTGTGAGACAAAGATTTCCTTGATGTGACAGGGATTGCAGAGATAGAGTGCTCCTTCATAAAAGCAGACAGTATTTCTGCCTACAGAAGGAGATCTAACAAATAGCTACGCTATCATCTTGGGAAATAAAAATAGAACAAAAGTACATATCAAGAATAGGGACTCGTACAAAATCCTTCAGGTGTTTGGGAACTATGGCTTTCTGAGTTTTTGGTTGCCTTCCACACCTCAGCTGCTCAAGGAAAACTTATTTAAAATAGGTCTAGGAAGATACAAGCATGTTAAATGACTCAACTGTGTGAAGGTACCAAATATGTGCAATTCCCACATTTAAAGATTAGAAATTAAAATCTGATTTTTCAACTAAGAACTCAGAATCCAACAAGTTCATTAGTATTCAAATAAGACGCTGTATTTCTTTTTTTGAAGTATTCCTAGAGATGAAGACATGAATGCCAGACATGCATCATTACAATTCAGACACATTTGAAAATACAATTCTTGCTTTTTAAATTATTTGCCTGTATTATTATTACTTGATTATCCCTTGAAATTGCACTCCTAAATTCTCCAAACGTTATAGAAATCTTTTTCTTATTAAAATTAAAAAATACAATTATTTTCAGTAGCTCCCTGGATAAGATTAAGAAAAGCAATAATGGATTTTAGCTGAAACACAATGTGATAATAGTTAGTAGGACAGTAAAGAACAGGTGTTTTTTTGGTAACTAACTGGAAAAAGTAAAAAGCTTTCCATCAAAACTGTCAATACAGAAAGAAGGAAGAAGTAACAACACTTGCTTAGAAGACTGTAAAGTTACAGAAGTTTTAAAAGTAGGCTAACACACAGTATTGCAAATAGCATATTTCTGAAAACCAACGTGAGTATACACAGCATCTTACCTGTACAGTAGGAACATCTGTAAATGCCTTAATAAAATCATCCTCATCCACAGCTCCAGCTCCTCCTTCTTTAGAGGAACCTAAATAAACATAAAATACTGTTAAACAGTACGTAACGTATGTCAAGGTTTTCAAACTGACATAAGCACCTTTCAAAATACCATTTTCAAAGATTTAATATAACTTCTAAAAATCCTGAACATTCATCATGTGCAAAATTGCAAGACTTTGAACTCTGATTTCACCATGAATAAAAAAAAACCCTTTTTTTTTTAAAATACATCTCTTACAGAAAATGAACACTCAAGAACAAGGGTCTTGTCTCAACTCTGAAAGAGTGAGGCCAACAGGACAGGTGGCAGAATGTCCTCCCTAACTTGCAGAGCACACCTGAAATGGAGGCATCAGGCAGAGAATACAAGTATTTTACTAACTATAGGACAAATAAAAACTAAGGAAAAAGCAGTTAAGGCTGAGTGGTCAACCAAAACAGAAAGCTAAAACTTCCTGACAAACCCAACTCTTGGTGGCTGCAGTCTTAAAAAAACATTTCATGGTTTACAGTCCCTGATCTCCTATTTAGAGCGCAGGGAATTATGTCTGCTGTGTTTGTGTACTTGTGCAGTTTGGAAACATGAGGGTCCACTACTACCACACATTTGATGGCAAACTTAGTAGATCTCAACACCTCTATGCAGAACAAGATCTCTCGCTTGCCTTTGTGGCTGCTTAGTGTAGAAAACACTGAAGCAATATCTAGCAAAATTTGGACATGGTGCCTGCAGTGTGATACAGGAACATCTAACAGATTTTGACAGCCTTAGCTCAAGGATGTTGTAAAGAGATGCTGTACATAACACACTTCTACATGTGTATCTCCAACACCATCTGTTGTAATTGCCAATGGCAGCCAGAAGGGAAAGAAGAAATTATAACCGCCTGTTTCTTCTCCCTCCAGACAGAACAAGTCCTTCCACAAAGTGAATGAGTACCTGACTGGCTAGAAGAAGGAAGAGAGAAAGACCCCGTTTACACCCAGAACACACTCTTCTGCCACACAAACCTGCACAGCTCCTAAAACAGAGGATGCCCTGATCAGAGCAGACTTTTGTGTAGAGAAACCCTGAAAAGACATAATTTGGCACAGGGGTATCATGCTAAAGTAGGAGGTACAAACAGCCACCTGGATGCTCAATTCATAATCTTATTTGTCCCTCCCAAAATACTCCAACATTTAAGAAAGTCTCATAGTACCAAAATAATCACAGTCAATATGCAGTACATACGAAAAGTAAATGAAAAAGAAAGCTTAAAGTAAGCCAAAAGGTTACCAGAAAACCTAATCTTTAAAGGTTAAAACATAGTTTTCATATGGTCAAAGAATTTTTTTTAATGTTTAAAATTATATAAACAACAGTTCATAAAAGGTTTCTGTTCCTATGCAAGTTTTTTAGTAAAACCTAACCCATTGTGTTTGTCACAACACAGTAAACCTCTATGAAACTCATACTACATGTTTCTTTGTAACCAGATAAAATACTAAGACTACAGTGATCCCATGACACTAGAGACAAATTAACAGTTTATACAGTCCTGCGTTATTATGCAGTTACATAAATACCCAAGCCCCATTGTTAAAGCTGGAGAAAAAGTACTCTGCATTCCCATCCATTACTTACCAATTTTCTGCCAAGAGAATGAACTTACAGAAATCAAATATTAAAAATTGACACATGAACATAAAAACACAGAAAATGGTTGGATTTCAAGTATTCTGAGTGCACTCCTGTACACTATAAAGTACAGATTAAAAGAGGATGAAGTTGCCTTTGCTAAATAAGTAAATGATGTTGTCTTTAGTCTGCCTTAAAATATCACACTTAAAATCAGACAATTGCATGGACTCCATAACAAGTTTTCTAGCACCTTAATATCATTCGATAAGAGAACAGCCTTTACCTAAGGAATAACAATTTCTGACTTTAAAGGGAAAATGAGGAAGGACTGACTACTCTTTAAAAGCCATTTGACATAGCCCAGGCACTCAGCATTTCCCACCTTCACTAGTCTCAACAACTAGTTTACTTCTACAGACCACTTTTCTTTTAAAAATTAATATTCCCAGAAAATTGTTTGATTGCCTCTTTGCCTGGTAATAGAAAAGCTTATGTGTTTTTTGGCAGGTGACACTTCAAAAAAATTTATCTCTAAAAACACATTCACTATTACTTCACTAATCTTTCTTCTCTTGTACTGTATGATCACATACACATACCAAAATAAAGTGTGAAATAACTGTCTTCTCTTTATATTGAATACAAGTCAGTCTGCATTGCAAGAGGAGGAAAAATGTTGTTCAACCTTTCCCTTTTCCTGTTTTTTTGGTAGGTATGTTTACCAAGTCACTCACAGTCACTGTTTCTGTAGAGACTAAGCAAAAAGTAAGAGAACTCAACCTGTTGTTTCCTAATTCAGGAGAAAGTCTTTTACTATGCTAACAAGACACGCAAGTCACAGACATGTAGATGCCTTCAAAGAACTTCTCATGCTTTTGTAAGGCTTGACTCTCCTCCACAGAAGCAAAAGCAGAGCTTTACAAGACTCTCATTTCAGACAGCACTGCCTTCAGACTCAAAATTGACGTATCTGACAGAGCATGCATATTTTGGTAAGCCGTTTTGTTGTTGTTGCTGCTTACCTTCTCAGACCAAGATGTGATTATAAATTTCTTAGAAGTATCTCTCTCGAGTGTTAATGCCTTCCACTGAATAATGCATGTTCCTAACTTTACCCACAGAGCACATGATCCTTTAAGTGCCCAGCAGATAACTAAAATCCAGAGCCTCACTGACTGGCTTTTTCTTAAATGAGTGCAATTTACATTACCCTTCCTTTGGACTCGGCCCACTGAATCCAACTAGGCCTCCCTCAGCTAAGACCCAGAGGACAAACACACCTGCAGATGAGGGAGAAATGCCTTGTGTGGACTGTTATCTACATTGTTTGTTAGTTTTCATTCATAACCCTTACTTATTCTTATCCTTCAAGCTCCCTGGTTAGACAGACTTACAGAGAGACTGGAAGCCTAAGTTCCACTTCAGGAAGCTGGTAAGAACCTCCTGAACACAACAAATAAACTTGCTATCAAAATAAATACAGCAGCTTAAGCATCTCTAAGTTTTACAGGGTGTGGTTGTTTGTTTTTTTTTTTTTTCTTTTTTTGTTTGTTTGTTTGTTTGTTTTTTTTTTTAACTTAACTGCAATGTGTCTGGAGATGGCAGCAAAGGAAACAAACCCCTTCCTGCAGACTACTAAGAGAGATGATATCTTTGCAAGCCAAACTTAAGGATTTCAAACATTTTGTGAGGCCCTAGAAGTCGTCTTTTTTTTTTTTTTTTTTTAAGAAGGTTTTTTCCTTTGAGTTCAGCACTATGTGCTGTGAATAGGTCAGTGCCAGAAACGCTACTAGATGCGAGCAAAGAAATAACCCAGTCTTTTGCAGAATCAATTTTCTCACCCAGGAATTAATTCCTGTGGTTGAGTTCTTCCCCTCTTCCAACTGAAACATATGAAATCTCTCCATCATATCACAACAACTTTGGACTGCTCACTTGTTCTACCACCTTAATGCTCTCCCCACTGGTATCTACAGTATCATCATGGGATGACAAAACAACGGGACAACACTATATGGGAGAAGGATGTCGTGACAGTGATAATGAACTGGTATTTTTGTTTTGAAACAAAGAACTATCTAATCAAAGCAAACAAGCGCTGGTCTAAAAAATACAAAGAATTGCTCAATTTGTATTTGGCAGTATGTCTTTACTAATCTGATTCAGGTGATTTTTATATTTTTATTGTGTTGTTTTGGGTTTTTGTTTTGTTGGTTTTTTTTTTTGTTTTTTTTTTTTACTTCTGTAGGCCTTTTGACAAAAATTCCAGAACAAAAATTTCCCTGTGAAAAAAGGGAATTTCAAAACCAGTACAGAAACTTAGGAGTAACACAAATTCTAAAACTTTGTTTCATTTTTTATTCTTAAATGCTTTTCTCAAAACATTTCCCCCAAAAATTCATAACTGTTTTCTGATACAACATGCATCACAAATTAAACCTTAATAAACTTTGAAAAGGGTACTGTTATACAACTTTTTTGCATCCCTCAGAAATCTCTAATTCCATGCAGTAACAGTATCTTACTGAGCAACACAACTAGAGTAGGAAGACGTGGATTACTTTTTTTTTTTCCTGAAAGAAACAAACAAACCAAAAAACCCCAAAAGCTAAAGCTAAACCTCAACTAATTCAAAAGCTTCACTTCTTATGTATCAGAGACTGAAGCAGAAGATGCAGATCATTTTGGATTAAAAAAAAAAAAAGTAGTTACCCTTTTGGGTTTGTAGTATAATAAATAATCAGCTGTAAATTAGGAACTGACAGCAGCTTCAGCTCAGCATAGGATAAGTGTACAGGATAAGCTCAAGTACTTACTCAGCTTTTCATATAATAGGTTAACCGGCAACTCCCACTCACTCCTACTGACCTCCCTCATTCTAGCACTAGTACAGCTGAATAGTAAATCACAACAGGGAGCGGCTAAACTGAGAATAAAATAAACTGGCCAAGAACAGTTTCAATGAGCAAGTTCCCCAGTCTGCATCACTGCAGGGCCATATAAACACCATGCTAGCACAACCCAACGGATGACTCGGGATACAAGTGGAGATAGTGTAGACAGGGAAGGAAAAGACTCCAGGCAGTTTAAACAGTACAGCTGCTGATAGTCTAAGCATAGGCTGAAGGGAGCAGAGCAATACTCAAACAAAATGAACTCAAGCAAGGACAAGTGCAAAGGCAACCTAGTGCAATGGACAGCCTATCTCATTAAACAATGGGGGCAGGGAATCTAAAGATAGTGCTGATACAAAAAGAAAAAAAAAGCACAAGCTACAAATAAACTGATGGATTACAGCAACCAATTTTTGGAATCCCTGTCAACAACAAAGATATAAAACCTAATTGTTTGTGAACAGTTCTTTAGCATGGTACTTGCAATGGACAGAGACAGCACTCAATAACTAAATTCTGTTCTCAGTCCTAGTGGACAGATGTTGTAAAGGTCATAGTTAATTCTTTCTTTGCATATATGTTCTGCTGTTTGATAGTCTCTGAAACTGGGATTTTTCCTGAATCTTCTGAAGCTCTCGGGTAGTCTTTGCAAAATCTACTTATTTATCCTTGGGTCTGCCCTTGTTACTATTTGATAAAACTGACAGCTTTCTTTTAGTACAGTATCTGTTGGGGGGCAGGGGATGAAGTTACTAGTGCTTCATCATCTGAATTACCACCTCCGAGATGGCAAGGGCGAGTTTTAAGATGATGATTCTGATAAAGCCCTCTGTATAGACAATCTCAGTAGCTCAGTCAGGAATCTCTGTCTTTCCGGGTACCATCATAAGATTACTGCTACTGTTAATAAAACAATCCAGAATAACATCTTTTCATATGCAATTTTCACAATTCTGCTTCTGTAAAACATGAAACAAATGTTTGGAAAAGTAGCTGAATATTGAAAACGTGAAGGGAATTTTCAGAGATTCTCAATTACTGGGTCATCTAAAGCAATTTGATATACTGTATACATATGCCTTGACATATTAATAGAACACAGGAAACATTAGCGGTCTTACCTTAATTCTGTCAACGTTCTAAATGTTCTTATTTCCATCTTTGGATTTTAATCAAAAAACGTGAATAAAAACCTCCCATAAAACAAGCAAAGAACTATTCTTCAGTCTCAAATATCTGGATAGAGCACAAAAGTGTTATTCCATCAGGTGACTAAGAGTCACTTAGTATAGATGCCTCCAGGTTGCCTGCTTAAGTTAAGAAAACATTTGATCGCAACAAAGAACCAGCACTTGCTCCGGTAAAAAAACCACTCTGATCAACATTAGACAGGGTGGTTTTTGTAAACAAGGCAGATTTACTTTTAGATAGTTACACCAGTAAATCCTCTAGGATGGATATAATTAGACTAATTTAAATAAAATTATGTCAGTGTAGAAACTTGTACCAAGTTCTACTCACAGCTTAAACTGTACCAGCCAATGCATTATTGTTGTGCTGTAACTGTCAGTGTCACTTACTGGCTCTGCTATACAAGCTAAATAACAGATCACACTGATGACTGGCACAGCTCTGCCAATAAAACTTAAGGGAATAACAAATCCAGGAAAGCTGTAGTGATCTTAGTTTAGACAAAAATTTTCATCAACAGAATTCCAGCTGCCTTGTGTCCGTTTTTCTGAGAAGAAAACCAATTGCACCTGGAAACAAATAACCCCCCATCCTCAAAAACCTCCCTGTTATTATAAACTTGACTATATTCCTAGTGCTTTTGCAAGCACACGCTTTGCCTACCAGAGAAACCTCACAAATAAAACTGGGAAACCATTGGGAGATTACCTTATTGGGTTGCTCAACCCATCTGTCCGATGGTAGTTATTACCTGCATATTGTGGAGAGAGAAGGGGTAGAGGAACAGCAGAAGGAACATATACCAGTCTCTTAAGCTACTGCAGTTCATGACTTATTAACTTAAGCTAAAATGCCTTTGACTTAAGCTGAACTGCCTTTGAGAAAGACAATGGGCAGACAATTAGGATCAGTAAACCTAATCAGTTGTTCCAACACAAGTCACCAGGGTTTTCTGAAATAAGTTTCAGAAATAAAAAATATTTTTAAATCATCAGATAAAATACTAAACCCAAACAAGTTGTTGGGGTTTTTTTGCAGAACCTTAACTGATAAAGCCTTCCTGTTTTAAACCAGCTTAGAAGACAATTCAAGTTATAACCAAGTGACTTAGAGTAGAAAAGCCTTCGCTAGAAAGCCCACTTTAAGGAAACTGACAGATGAATTCTGTCATGTTCAGCCCCAGTGATTGACATTCCTTCTGAACTGACTTGTCCACTTCAGCTCCTCTAATGCCAAAAGTCATTGTCCCTGAGGCACCCAGAAATTTATTCGAGACAAAACAGCTGCACAAACTGAAGAAAATAGCAAAATACCTTCAAATACCTTCTATTCCTTACTTTATCAGCCTATATTAGAAACTTGGTGGCCATGGTTAGAGAACTTCCCCAGAGATCCCACCTGTATCACATCTGCTTCATTAAAACATTCCTCCTACATGCCAGAGATATTGCACATGAACAGAAGTTTCCACCCAGCAAATGAGTGTGCCATCTCTGAGGACCGAGATGCTGAGCAGATCTCTCCATGCAATTACTCACCCCAGGAAAGAACAGGAGCAGGAGGGACAAGAAGAAATTAGGAGTGAGCTATGTTTACAAGGAAGAAGGTGGTGCAAGTTGTCCAACTATTAGGATAGCACACCTCAATCCCTGAGGTGTGCCACATTAGTCAGGAGCAAATACAGGACTCGCATACTAAGAGGAAGCACAAAATAATTCTTACGTGGACTAAAGATCCTGACTGAAGAGACTGAAGATCACTGCACCAGCATGCATACCTTAAAATCTGGGGACGCACTTGAGCATGAAAATTCCTTTCGAGTTGTGTACTGAGCATTACATTCTCTGAGAAATTTAGTCAGTAGTATTTGAAGCTGATTCCTAATACTGAATGCACAGTTTCAACAACTTTCGCCTCAATTCCAATGTAGCACAGTTTCACGGGTGTAAAAGATTAATAATACTACCTCTTATTTTCACAGGCATGCTATGGAGATCAATTCAGTTCACAAGCATTTGTGAAGCACACGGAAAATCTGACAACTATACAAAGTTATTAATAGTGGTTTACTTAATGTGAGGCTTGGACAGCATACATTAGATAAGACCAAACCCTGAGTGTGGAGAAAAAATAAGCAGTTCCATAAGCAGCAAGAATACAGATACCTGATTTCTTTCAGGCTTATCTCGTCGTTGATTAATGCCTGGTTCCACTCAACTAGAAGCTCATACATACATCTTTCAACTCATGCACAATGCTCATGCTCACACAGTAATCTTTCAAAGCACCCATGTATTTCTTTTCTCTATTGGCACTCATTTTTCACAAATACTTGAATATACATTTCAGACCCTGACTCATTCATTCAGTTTCAACAGGTGAGTTTTAAAGTTAGCCTAATTTTATGAGCATGACAGCATTAGTCTTATTTTCGGTTTTTAATATAGCTTTCTAATAACCTAATATTTACATTTTACTTTAATTTGTTCCTAGTTTTACACCTGAATAGGGAAAATTGCACTAATTATTTTACATTGCAGAAATTACTGAGAACAACCAGGAACACAAACAGTTCATTTGTATCATCTATAATTTGTGTTGCAAAACAGATTGGGATACTGATTTTTTTTTTTTTTTTGGAGTTGTGTGGTATAGTTTCAGAAAAATAGTGTTTTCGTTACTGTTGTCACTTCTCTTCAACTGTGCGCTCTTTTCTGAAACAGTTTAAACAGATACTGTATTAAGAACAATTAGAACTAACTTTGCCTGTCATCACAAACTACACAATTAGTTTTACATGTTTTAGATAACACATTTTTATCTTTTACTTCTAAAAGTTCACTAGGGCAAGACAGAGGATCAAAGTGATTTGATTTTAATGTATTGTTTTTCTCATATTTTAAGGACATTTATTTGTCGAAAGTAAATATTTG
This sequence comes from Vanellus vanellus, assembly GCF_965231255.1. Lineage (NCBI taxonomy): Eukaryota > Metazoa > Chordata > Aves > Charadriiformes > Charadriidae > Vanellus > Vanellus vanellus. Next base: position 62,829,137 of record NC_138906.1, on the reverse strand, counting down.
CACCCTTGGTGAAAATTCTCTACTTAAATCATAAAAATAATTTGCATCTTATGCTTCTACATTCCCTGTTTCTTTATTTGAGAGCATATATAATTGCCCAAAGAAATGAAACGGGTTTTTTCTAAGATACTTCTTTCCCTCCCTGCCCTACAGAGAAGAATCACACCTACTACTTTGCAAAGCAGCAATGCAGCAATGTTTCAGAATGTTTTTTTGCCAGCCACAGTCCACAAGGACTCTAAGTGGCAGAGTCAGCTGATTTCAGCCCAGCTGATCTCAGCCCAGCTTCCTCCCCCCTCCTTTTCCTTCTGGATTCACCCATATGAAAATATAAACAAACTGCTTCCCCTTCTCACTACTTGAGAACAAAAAAATAAATCGGTATTCAATGTTAGCAAACTAAACAAGGGATGGGTTGTCTTTCTTATTCTTATCACTGCTTGGTACTACCATGATGACTAGTAGGACATTTGGGACTAGAACACAGGGTAGGGATGTCAAAAGAAGGTTTCACAGTATAGTGAGCTCTTACCTCCAGACGCCTTAATTTCTGCTCCACTGTTACTCTCTTCCTATTTTATCCATTCGTAAGCTGACTTCTAGGCTATCAGCCTTTTGAGAAAAGACTACTAGATGCAGTACTATGCTTACACCAACAAAACAAATCTTACAATCTAATTGAAGCTTCTAGAAATTAGTGCAAAACAAGCTAAAGTAGTACGAACTATCTGCCAGCTGTCCTTGGGTGACACAGAAAACACAGAGACTAACAAACAGTAATTATTAATATATACTATATATTCTCTGAAGGTGTATATATATATTTATAATTTATCATGTTTGTTTATTTTAGTTCAGATTGCTCATTAAGGTTGATTTTCCAATCCATCTGCTGAGGCTAGCTGCAAAGGAAAGCGTCTGTCAGAGGAATGGAAACCTGAGTGACTAGACAAGCGTTTGTAACAGCCAAGGAGAACAGACCACTGATCACATGCAAGGAAACCCTCTCCTGAAGTGCCATTCGGGGGACTAAACAACAACAAAATCCAACTCTCAGAGAACCCGGAATGCTGAAAGTCCTCCTTCTTCCCTGAACTCTGGGTTAGGTTAAAATAGCAGCAGTTCACGACTGCAGGACTGCGACCCAGCAATTCCATGAGCAAGGAACTTGCAGGAACGAAGTTAATTGACATTCACCGTGGGGACAAGGAAGCAAACAGGTAACAATTTTTTTTGTAACAAATCCTCTGATTCAGACACTGATACCCAAGGCTGATCCCAAAGGCTGCTCAGAAAGACAGAAAGGTTGATTTAAGCTGAAATCTGGCAGAAAAATCCTTGAATTTCACAACAACCTGGAAACCAAAAAGGGAAGCAAGTGCCACAGAATGTCTGGGATGCTTTGCTGACCAAGATTATGTCAGAGCAGTTTTATGTCATACAAAAGGCCAATATAGAATAATGGGGGGGAAAAAATCCAAGTTTATTTTACATGACAAATACAGCACTTTAGAAATCACTTAATGAGGGCTAAACAAATAATAGAGGAAAAACTCCTGAATTTATTTTCTGCAAAACTTAAAGTTAAAAAAAAAAAAGCCAAACTTGGGCATTAATTACTATGAAGCTTTTGTGTGCAAGTAAACAGAACTGTCTTTGTGAGTCTGAAGACAATCAATACAGCGAGCATGAGTTTACCTTGTTTCAAGTCCATCCACTAACAATTTGTACTTATAGCTGCACAATTACTGAAGCCCTTTTAACAAAAATGTTTCTTAACTACAGTATACAGTTTTAATGCTGTTAACTTCACCTGCTTAAGTTTTCAGAAGGCAACTCCATTTTTCAGTACCACATTTGTTTTATGTAGAGCTTTTCTGATGGCCACAAAAACGATGAGAGGGTTGGAGCACCTCTTCTGTGAAGACAGGCTGAGAGACTTGGGGTTGTTCAGCCTGGAGAAGAGAAGGCTCTAGGGACACCTTATAGTGGCCTTCTAGTACCTAAAGGGGGACTACAGGAAAGAGGGGGACAAACTTTTTAACAGGGCCTGTTGCGATATGACAAGGGGTAATGGTTTTAAACTAAAAGAAGGTAGACTTAGACTAGATATAAGGAAGAAGTTTTTTTTACACTGAGGGTGGTGAAACAGTGACACAGGTTTCCCAGAGAGGTGCTAGATGTCCCATCCCTGGAAACATTCAAGGTCAGGTTGGATGGGGCTCTGAGCAACCTGATCTAGTTGAAGATGTCCCTGCTCATTGCAGGGAGGGCGGACCAGATGATCTTTAAAGGTCTCTTCCAATCCATCTATGAGTCTTTCCATTTAAAACGTTTCCTACTAAAGCCTCTAAACACTTTGAAACGCCTTCTGCTAGGAAATACAGCCAAAAGAAGGAAATCAGTATCATTTTAATACTTCTTAGCTAAGATGTGTATTGCTATTATTGAGAAGGAAAAAATGGAATTACAATGCTGACAGAATAAGTATAGACCGATACAACAAAAGTTAAATTTCCTAAAATTGGGAATAGCTTCCTTCAGTTAAGAACATGTTCTTGAAGTTAAGAAAAACATGTACGGTGTTCTTACAGTTCTCACAGACTTCTTTTGCCAAATCTGTTCACTTGGTTCACCCAAGTTTTCCAGTTACTTGATTTCTACTTAAAAGGAGATATTTTTGATGTTTTTTGTTTAGGAGGCCTTTTTTTAACTTTAAGACTTAAGACCATCCTAAAACTTGAGGGTTATTTCAAATAATGCCAGCAAACCTCAAGCTGGCACAGTTGCACTCTTCATTGAAGACCAGATCCTCTGAACAGGTTAAGAAAAAAAAGTAACATCACAATTTTTCTGTTGGAAAAAAAAATAGACGTTTTTTGCATACACACGTATTTTTTTAACAGAAAAAAAAAATAAAACACTGAAGTCCTTGGGGTTTCACTTCATATTCTTCATGCTTGGCATCAACAACATTCTTACTCCAAAACATCTTGTTAAACAGGAGTTAAAATAATTCCGACAGTTGAATTAGTAACATCCCCTTTGCTGTTTTGTTATTGGATGATTCACCCTAAAGTAACATCCTTACTAGCATTAAACAGTAAGCAACGTATAATAGCACTAGTAGGCCAATAAACCATAGATTAAAAAAAGCCAACGAACCATAGGTAAAAATACATGATGCAGTATCTTCCCACTGAAGACAACTGCAAAAAGTAGAAAGTCCACCTTGTTTAAAATTACATTAAGAATGATGTTCCAGCCCTACCAAGCTTCTCATAAAACACAGAACAGAAAGTTAATACCAACTTTTGTCATGATTGGGTTTCATTAGCAAGCTTTTCTTCCAAATGCCACATGGCTCTACTGAAGTATCACTATTCCGACATTTAATCAATTTTAAAGACTACTGACTTAAATTGACATTTTGGGAAAAGAAAGGAGGCCAGACTTCTTGTTGAGGTACAGATTGAGGTTTCCTACTAACATCCAGACTACATAAAGCTTCTGAATAGTATACAAGCAAACAATTCCCTAGAAGACTTGGAACAGGGAGCTCACATTTGCAAGAGAACCTGCCAAAGCTCTATTAGAGATCTTGAACCGTACAGGGACAAGAATATAGCTCTTTTGGCTGACACACTCAACTTAAGTCTTTTTCTACTGCAAGTTACAGTGCCCTTACAATCAAAAAACTGCTTGTCGTACTGCCAAGAAGGAGCCCATCAGTATCCATTTCTGGAAGGGCAGAACACACACGGTGCACATTCTAAGGCAGTCGTAGAGCAAAGGGGCCTTCTTTTTTTTCCAGTGGCTCTGCCACTTGAGCGAAGAGCTGAAAGCGAGTGTGCCAGAAATAAGTAGATCAGCTGTGCATTTCCTGGCAAAGGGCTAACTTGGGAAAGTGTATTGACCATGCAATAAGAAATATGCCAAACAAAGCACTACCCCATTAAGTTGAAGACCCATCGCTTCTCATTCATCACAAGCAAGAAAGTCAGTGTCCGAACACCTCCCAGCAGTGAAGTCAGATGAGAGACTGCTGGATTTCTTACTCTCAGGGCAGTACCCCACTAAGGCTGACTGCTCTGATACTTTTCTGGCAAGCTGTCTTCTACAGACTTAATCACACCTGTCAGCAAATGCACAAGTTCTACAAGCTCTCCCATCCCTACAGCTGGCAGGAAAAGATCTCACACAGTCGTTCCCAGCACAAGGAGAGAGAATTCCAGCCTGAGGAGGACACTACTATTGCTAACAAACATTGCTGTTTCACCTGCCTTCCTGGACAATGATTTTGCATTTCCAGTGTCACCAAAGTGCACTTCCTACAGTAAATGGAAAGTGTCCATCACAGTGAAAAAAAAAAAAATCTCTTTCTGCAGGTTGGATGGGTCCTTTCACTTGAACAGAGTATCTGGTCAGTGGTGGAATTATCCATTTCTTCAATAGGAAACATCTCCATGGAGTATATAATGAAAAGCCAAGCACACGTGCATCTAAGGTATAATTCAGCAGATAGCAGCAGAAGAGAAAGCGAGCAGCATGGCTAAGAGGTTTCATTTTCTTAGCCTCAAGACAGGACAGCCCCCACTCCCTTTTGGAACCAAGAAAAAGCTGTACTTTCTTTGTCATCTACAGCTGCTAGGAAAATGCATCTTTCTAAATCAATACCCTAGGAAAAGGGTTTGTGGAACGTAAGAGGCAGCGTAAGTGAATGGAACTTGAAGTAATTTCAGTCTACACTCAACAGTTTCTACCTGCACTAGCAGTTCTGCCTGGTCACAGAAGCCTGAAGAGAAGATACTGCAGCTAAGGGCTGCTTCAGCTGGGGGGTGTCACTGACATGACTTTGGAGATTTTTGTGAAAAGGAAAGAAAAAGCAACAGAGTTAGTGGAGCTGCTGCTACTTCTTCCTCCAAGGCCGAACTGCAACTTCTTAGTATGTATATATGAAAGAGTCAGAGAAAACAGGCAAGCAGGACCAACAGGTGGCAGAACTGTGAGGTGAGCAGTTATGAGCCTGAAATAGCTGCAGCCACTGCTTATGAGGGAAAGGTGAGAAGTGACATTCCCACTGATTACAGGCTTGGAATGCGGTGGGGAGCAGAAGGACTTGGGACTGCAGGATATGACAGAGCCTTAATAAATCAGCAAGAGCAGACAACTTCCAGAACCATAGGTTGGCTCCATCAAGACGGCAATTTTGAGGCTGGAGAAAAATATCTCAGGTGTCCTTTAGGCACCTGCAAAGCAGACCCTAGAGAAAGTGGATGCGTAACAGCATCAAGGTTTCTTTGTAGCCATAAAGATCCACAAAGTCTTAAAATAAGCAGAATAGGATGCCCTAACTGGGTGCTTCGAAGACCGTGGTTCTCTGCGGAATAAAGGCCTCTAAACCCAGCACTTTATCCTGTAACGACCATGTGCTTCTAGACACTTGCCCTGTTCACGTACATTTTTCTAGTAGCAATTTTTGACTACTGTCAGATGGGACAGTGGACTATACAGACCTGTTGTCTGACCTAGTATCACTGTTCATATGAATAATGTTATGGGAAACTCCTCACTTTGGGAAGAGACTATGATTTGATCGATTTGTTTAAGAAATACATTTGGCATCTACACTAATGTTCTTTATTAGCCATGGGGATGCAGGATTTGTAAATACTATGCAGAGGGGTAAGGTTGTCTTAGCACAGACATTTAAGACTTCTATCTGCTAGCAAACTTGTTACTAGATAGAACTAGTTTAAACACTGGTAACCTCAAACTATGGAGATGGAGAAAAACATTGAAAGATACAAATAATGAGCAGCAGGAGTAAAATGAAGATAAATTCTAGCTGCTAAAAATGAAGTCAGCAACAGTAGCCTTGCTGATCAATGATGACATATGTAAAATGGTAAAAAGAAAAGATTGAGGGTCAACTCCAGGAAAACCGGAAGGGAAAAAACACCAAAGAAGAATTAAACTGGGAAGTTATATGCAATGAAAGAAATCTATGCACAAGCAGATTAATAGACCCATAAAAGTTTCTCTCTGGTAGACAGCAAGAGAAAAAAGTAGAGGTAGTCAAGAACACCTGAAGCCTGGAAGACAAATTTCCACCTTTTAGCCATTTAGTGAAGAATACAAGGCATAACATCTTTCCTACAAAGTATTAAGGCAAAAATTCTCCATGGTCAAAAGCATCTGAGCAGTCTACACAACCACACCATAGATGCACATACAGACAAGCATTCAAAGAATACTTTAATCAACATTATAAAGGCCATCCAAACATTTAATCCTAAATTTAAAAAATTCTGACTACAGATATACTGACAGAATAAAAAAAGAGGGGAAACAGTTGCGTATGTGAGCACTCCTCAATATTTTCCAGAGATGAAAGAAGATGGTATAAAGCAAGGAATGGCCAAAGTTCTCTGGTTTTGGCACGTTTGAATTTTGTACTTATTCCCTGGATTTTTTCATTCTAATATTTTTATGTTCAGCAATACAGGAAAAGGAGGAAAAACAATGCCATAATTTTTTTTTTTTAAATGTCCTTTACTCCTGAATTTTTAGATAAACGGAAAAAAAAACCCAGTCTAGTGGTTATTCTGTTCTTGTTTGCCTTCCCCTGCTCTCCTATCTCCATGTTCTTACTGCAGAGCATGTAAAGTGGAAGTCTACGTGTAAAAAGAATTTTACATGAAAAACATCTACATTTAATAAAATATTAAAATAAGCACATATTAAAAGAAACAGGAATCCTGAGTATTCAGTTCTGGTACTATATATTTTAGTCTTGCATGCAAAAACCACCATGCTTCAGGTTAAAGGAGATGATAGTATTATTACTTATTTGTGTAATAATAAGAGTCAATTTCAAGAAATAACTTCCTTTAGGAAGCCTTTTGGGTGTTACTTTCTGACCCATACGGCTATCAATTTTGAGTTATGCTATGGCAGTGTTGATCCTGCCCTATGGGAATCTTCTCAATGTACTAGGAATTCTGAAGATCACATTAGAAAAACAATAAATTGTCAAAACATTAGCTATATCTTATTAATATGAATATACTTAAGGCAGCTTGTTTGGCATGTGTATTTTTCAAATTTTATCTTTGCAGTTCACATATGGGAATGCTACATGAATAGGAACATGAAAAAATTACTTACTCTTACAAAAATCCCTTACTGAAAGAATCAATTATTCATAAAAAAGCCATACCTGAAGCATGTATATTTCCACTTGATTATTTATTTTTCTGAATGTGTACGTGAACCATCAAAAAAGCTGTCACTTCTCTAGCAGTAAACAGTTGCTTTTGTTAGATTACCCCCGCCCTAAAAAAATGCGGATTTCCATGTTCAAAGATTATAATTAGTAAGCATCATCATTATAATGCTTTGAAGTCTACCATGCAAAAAAAAAATCCTGGCAAGTGTTTTGGCCCTTGTTTTTTATCTTTTACAACCAATTTCACATTACTCTGGCAGTTTAAGGAATAATAGTAAAAGTCATTCAGGTGTAATATACACCTCTGTAGAGGTATACGGTTGATGGCTAGTCCTTTCTAGCCATGTGAAACACAGTGTAGACCTACAGCAAAAAAATTCATCTACACAGACCTACTACAGAATTTCACAGTATATTTATATATACAGTAAGTGTTGTGAGAATTCCATCAGAAGGAAGCATATATTTATTTTACCAACACAACTGCTATCTCCGGATGTTAATTTTATTTATAAAATGAGAGGCCTTTATAAGCTAATTTTACATTCACAGAAACAAACAGACATGCACACACCTTTACATATGAATAATTACGTAAAACAGGGTCCCTCACTGTTTTCAGCTCTGCAAAAATACTGCAGTCATGAATTAAACATCACCTTCCAAAGTTCTGTTTTGTGCCTGCTCTGGCAAGGTTTCTGGGAACACCAATTAGAATGTGAATAGCTTTACATTACCTCCAACCTTAGGCCCACCAGCTGATCCTGGCTTTCTTGCACTGTTTGAAGGATTTCCTGGCTTTTTAGGCGCCGGAACCTTGAAGGCTGAAGCAGCTGATGATGGCCTATTTCCATCCACGGACTCTTCATCATCAAAGCTTTTGTCTAGAAAACGATATGTTAAATAAAAATACAAGTATTAGAATGGATGTTTATTTATTTCCTAATCAACTATTATGCTTCACATTTCACAGAAATCCACAAAATGTATAGATAAAACCAAATATTTATCACTTTGTCCTCTGTCTCTGACCTAGGAATAAAATGACAATGAGAAATAAAGAGCATTTTCTACATGTTAAATTCTTATAAAACACTATTTTGCCTTCATAATTAACCACGGTGAAACTGAACATAAAAATGAATCCTACACATTCATTCCCACAAAGGGAAAATATCTTTGCAGAGATTGAATATTTTTGCCCATTTCTGAATATTTTCCCCAAAGGAAAGCCCTTAATATAATTTTTATCATTCCAGTCTACCAAAGACAAATGCTTCTCCCTTTTCCTCTTTTACTCATGCATGCATTTTCTGCTACACATCCTCCCACAATGTGTCTAACCAGCACTCCCTGTCTCTTTCCTTCCACCCAGATTTTTCAACTTACAATCACAGATCCTCTTGCAGATCAGCCGCCTCATTCCTCTGATAGCGCTTCAATCCCCTCACCCTTGGATGGACCCAGCACCTCACATGGCCACACGCAGTAAATTCTCAATACTAATCAAAGATTCTATCAAAAACTGCTCGCAAACACCCTAGATCCACCACTGAGATTTGTGCCGGCATCTTTCTCTCCCTTCCCCGCACTAGGTGCCGCACAACCAATGAGCTGCAAGGTGACATCATCTTCTGGGAGCCACCGCCAGAGGAAAAGGTGAAAATTCTCCATGCAAATAAATTCATTCCCACACATGGTATTTGCCACTATTCCAATCCTTCATTAAAAAGAAATTAGACAGGCAGACAATGCTCCGGGGCTCGCACTCCTCTTTCCTATAATTTCAAGTTTGTGTATTTTTAATCAAGAAAGAAATTAATCTCTAGTGACTAAATAAAATAGTCTCGATACAAAATATTCAGCCTTCTAAAAAAACCCAAGCATATTCCAACAGTAGAACGTAACGGTTTCTCAATCCACTTAGGGAAGAAGGATTTATTTATAAGCTTGAGGACAGAAGACAGATATCACCCTATGGTTCCTATACTAAATAAAATGGGTGAGGCTGAGACACAGCTGCACTACAGTAATGGAAGACCAATTCAGCATAATACCTGCTCTAAAACCTGCCATTTCTAAAACATAAAATTAATTGCAAAGCTTTGTTATCTCTGGAATGGTGACTATTTACCCTTTGCTTATCCAGAACTTGCTCCCAGTGAAATGTCAGCTATATTTAATAATATAGCCTCCCAAAGGAAGGCAGCTTTCATTAAAAGGGCAAAGCAAGGTTTTGTCCAACAGCATTTGCTGACAATTACTGACAATTTTCACCAGTGTTATTTCCTCCTCTCCTACAAACACCCATTTTTAAGAGAATCTTGCTAAGAATAATCGTGTTTGGATATGAAAACTCTCAGAATCGGGGAAAAGGCGTCAGTATCTCTCCCCCCCCCCCCCCCCCCCCCCTCCCCACTAGCCCGTGTGTTGCCATGGAAACAGCACTCCCGCTCCGCACCCGGGCGGAGGCAGAATACATTTTGATTCCTGCTGGTTTTACTCTCAGTCTCTTAAATAGAACCGGGCATCAAGCTTTTTGACCAGGGAAAAAAAAAACACTAATCCAAACGCCAGGTTAAAAGCAATGAACTAAACACTACAGTATACACTATAATAGAAGTGTAAACAGTAACGGTTCATATCCAGGATGCGACATTACAGGTAATTTTAAAAACAGCATTAAGAAATATCTTGTAGATTTTTTTTTAAGCGGCATGAAGAGATCAACACTGACACATGAATATGCCATTATAAAAACTGATTAGAAGTGAAAACATGCTTTTCAAATAAAAATGGTTTTGTTGCCACATTTATTTTTTTTATTTTTTTTTTTTAGGTTTGATAATGAAACAGGCGAGGCGGTCAAGTTACTATCCAACAACACTACAACACAGCATTGATATGCAAATACTGCACAAGAAGCCTTTGAAAAAATAAAGTTATTTGCAGTACAATTTTAAAGATAGTAAGTGAGCATTTTGCTCACTTGTGCAAAACCTCCTAATCAAGAAAAACCTAGACAACAAACAACAGCATACTTCGGGACCCAATGGCTCAGATAAATTAATTTTATTCATACCAAGCAATTCATTATGGAGTATTGAAAATGGAGAATTGTAGAAATTACTGCTCAATCCCAAAATGCAGAAATAGAATTGCAGCAAAACACAAAACCAAACATTCCCAGCTATTGACATGTAGTGTAAATTACAGGACAATATATTAAACAATGATCTTGATAATAGCACGAAATTACTTTGCTTAAGTTTTTTTTCATACATTTAAAACATTGTTAACATTGGATTAAAAACCTATGCCTAGATATAGTTTGATAATTTCTTAGTCCACACAAAACACAGCTTTTAAAATATTTTTTTAAATGTTCAAGTATTTCTGAGAAACATAGAGGTGATCTCAACCACTGATACCCAGACATTCTTAACTGGACTCTTCACGATTTATGCTAAAATAAGCTAAAAACTAAAGTACAGTCACTAAGTGTTCCAAAATTATAGCCCAGTACCGTAAAGGTATAAAATTAACAGGTGAAAGGATCTTTCTTAATTCTTTTAAGGCTAAAGTGATAAAACCCGAGTTTTTTTTGTTGTGGGGTTTTTTGTTTGTTTGTTTTTAAATAAACATGAGCAAGAAAATTTTGTACTGTCTTTTATAGAAACCAGTTTTCTCCACCCTTTTGGGCCCTTACACTTTCATTTCCCTAGGCTCTATTAACAACGTAACCCCAATTGATCTTTAGGGACATTCCATTTTCGGAAAGATACCTACCAGTATTTGGGAAGATCTGAAACCTGAGGTCTGTATTTATAGCAGTTAGTGAAACAAAAGCATTATATTAGCTTCTAGTATCATCTGCTCTCCATGTGCTGTCACTCATGTGCAACAATACACTGGTTCATAGCTCTTACAAAAGCGTTTCCATATATTTCAGCGTACTGAATCCCAGCTCAAGGTATAACTGTTACTCCACAGGGTATAATCAGGGTTCAGTTCTGCTCAGTCCAGCTGAGCCAAACCTGTTTACTACGTGTCTTTGTTTAGCCAACGGACCAGGGCTGGAGCTCCTAACTGCCAACATGCAGAGCGTGATGGTGGTTGTACTGTCAGTATTAAACTGTGACTGTAATGTTAGTTTCATGCAGTCTGCAAACAAAATTAACTTCTACAACAGAAGTCATAAAAGCTTAAATATAATTGATACTTCAAAACAAATCTACCTGAAGGATGCAAACACTTTTTCATTTGAGAACGGCTACATAATTTTCATTCCAGCTAATTTTAAACGCCAAACACTTTCAGCATATCAAATTTTACGTGTTCAAATACACCTGACAGTTGAGAAAGCACTATCTAAACAACATTTTACAAAAAAGTTCTAAGCTACTAAAAGCAGGAATAAATTGCTAGCAACGTACAGAACATCTTACATTAAAAACACAATTGATGAAAGCCACTGAACTTCAGTTGAATCTCACAAGACTGTTATTGTACTCAGGATCTTAATTTTACATCACAATGGGTAAGAGGAGTTTTGGAGATAAGCCCACCCCACAGAGAAGAAGCTGGAATCTAGTACTGCCAAAAGCTCCTGAAGGAACCTGATGAGCAACAAATGTTCTCACTCTGGAACAAGTTCTCTTCCAGATGAACAAATTCAAAGCCAAAAAAAAAAAAAGAACAGTCAAGGAAAGGTTCTTCTTAGATTCAGAAAGCTAGAAACACAAGATTCAACTTCCAAGCATTATTTTTCTCTTCTAATAGAGGGAAGAGATCCGTACTGCAGAGGAGCATTCTGCAGGTACTACGCAGCAAGTGAACTGGTATCAACGAAATGCTGTGCATTTCCATAAAATGTTTCAGAGAAGTCAGGGGAATGTTTCTAGTGAAAAACCAACCACAAACCAACCTGCATGACATATCAGACCCTAGAATTTACCACGCTTTCAAAACTTGGGGTTTACCAAAGTTATTCTAAGATTAAATCCAGACACAGCTGTTCAATTAGAAACACAAACCAAAACTCTTAACCATTACAACGGCTTAAAATACTAAAATTCTTAAGAAAATGCCATTTGTACTAAAAATAACCAAAAGATACGTGGTATCTTTATATCTTGTAGCATTACTCTTGGGGGCCAGATTACAAATCTGTAGTATCTGTTTTTTTAGAGTGTTCAGAGGTATCAAAGGACAAGCATTTACAATCAAACTTGACACTCAAAGAACATTCTAGCACTGCCAATGCTAAAAACTTCTAAACAACCTATTTACTGTGATTTGGCTATAGAGCAGTAAGAATAATTACAGATGTATTCAGGCACAAAGGAGACTCTAAAACTTTTCATATCTAGAGAGAAAAATATTTATTTTAAAGAAACTGAAATTAAAATATATTTACCTTTACTGCAACTCAAGCCTTTACCTTAGCTCATCTTAAGATTTGTAGAATTAATGTGATATTTAATATCTAACATTCTGTAAGTCACAGCCAATAACAGAAGAAAGAAATATGGTATCATCTACACGGATGTAGAAATAGAAGGCCTGCATTCTACTCATGCTACTGAGATGCAGCCACTCAGAATTTAACTGGCCTTAAAGCAAACCCCCAAGTAACACCACGGGGGGGTGGGGGAGCCTGGATTCCCTACAGTAACAGGAACGAAAGCTGGCCATAAAGGCAAATCTCAATACTCTACCAGTATCGAGATCTTACATATCTAACACTACTAGGGTTGTAAATACCAACTTGCAGCATTTTACAGTAGATTGACAATAGTCAAACCAAAGAACATAGTATGTTTAATCATACTGCTTTTAAACCTCGACTTTTTTTAAAAAGGTGTCCTTCCTATATCCGTCTTCCTTTTAAGCATTGCTAACAGACACCAAATGTTTAACTACTGCTAACAGTTCCTCTTCCACACCACAAACTGTTTATAATGACACGATTGCGAAACCGTGCCCAATCAAAACAATGACAAGCAGATGAACTCCTTACATTTCCCAAGTCCTCCCACACCCTGCGCCTACCAAGACATCGACTGCCAGTCTCCCTTCAGTGATTTACCAACACTGACTGCATCAATTACTTGGAACATCTGGGACTGGATCGTTAGCTCAATTCCAGATGAACTGGTGCAGCCTACAAGAGTTTCTGCCAAGCATGAAAATGAAGCCGCAAGCACTACAGATGCATCAGGTTGGTTGATCCTTCTAATCCATACTTCAAGCCAATGCCCAACATCATTTAGTGAGCGCTTTATCCCTTACACATCAGGCATTCCATACAGCCCCGAATCTGTTTGTCCTGACACAAAGGACAGGATTCATTTGCCTAAGCACAGTCATCTAAAACTAGTTTAGACAGTCCTGGGTATCCTGTCTGGCTGCCAGCTGACATTCCAGAAGGGCACAGATCTCTTGTGGGTCTCGTGTCAGGCTTGTTTGCTCCCTGTGGCTAGTGTGGATACTACAAGGCACCTGCAGTTGCACTAGATGCCTACGTCTGGGCAGCTGAATCGCACCTAAGATGCTTTAGATGTACCATAAAGGCGTAATTCCTGGGCATTCTCCCTGTGCCACAGCAGGTAGAGGGATCTTGAACCATTAGGACACAAATTCTCATTCAAAAACAAAAATCTGCTTCCCACAACACTGGAGCATGGTTCTTCAGAACACAGAGAGTAGGGACAGAAATAATATGACATTGCTTACTGATGGATTTAACTTTACCTCATGGTACCTCCTCTGTTTCTCTTTGCGTTCCTGAAGGAGGCAACTGTACCTATGATTCAGTGCTGGCAACCAGTTCTCGTGTTCTGCACAACATATTCTGAAGCTCATCAGCAGAATCTCCAAATCTTACCAAAAGAGACTCCTTTTTCCACTGTAATCTCACTGGGGAACGGTGGGGAGTGGATAGAAATTACAAAAGTAGCTAAATAATACAAAAAAGCAAACAAACAATGTACTAAAGCCAACTGTGAAGCCAAATGCATTCCTTCAGTGCCAGTTTTTAGGGCAGTTCCAGTGGACTAGAGTGCCTTTTATAAAATATAAAAAAGGCAGCAAGCACGGGGAGCACCAGTCAGTAAGTAACAGGAATGAGGCAAATATTTATCAGTTAAATTTATGCTGTTGTTCCAATCTTAAATTCTGATAACATTCCCCTAACTTTTCAACAGGAGCAGAGTACAGCTCTCCTGCGTCCACTGATCAGCTACAGCACACTGAAAGAGGCTCACACCAGATGTGCTTTTTTTTGTTGTTTTTTTTTTTTTTTGTGTGTGTGTTGTTTTTTTTTTTTAACAGGAATCTAAATGAATGGGGCAAAAGAGAAGAAGGGAAAACTGGAAAAAGTAGACTAAACCCGACAGAGACAGTTAGAAAAGAAATATGTAGGAGTGGCAATGGCACTTGCCACAATAATTATCCATATTTCTTGCAGGCTTATCCTAATGACACTAATAATTTATCCATCTCCCTCAATAGTTTCATGAAAGAATATGTTCAGAAAAGATTTAATACAGAAAAAAAATAACACATTCCAGTAGTATTTTCCTGACCCTAAAGAAAAGCTAGTCTTATACTTCATCTTACTCTTGTGTGGCTGAAAGACACAATTTAAATATAGATTTCAAACAAAGCTGCAACAAGCCAGAACAAGTACTGAGCTAAACTCCCTCCCAAGCAAAACTTCATGTCCATTTCTAGTTCTGGAATACCTCCTTTAAACCAAAGTAAAGGTTATTTTCTCATTTCTTGCCATTAGAGTTGAAAACGGTTTCCGCAAATCTTGCTAGATTTTTAACCTTTGTAGCATCTCTAAAAGCACAGTCCAATTAAGTATGTTTTAAAAATAAAAATTAAAAAACTCTTCAGTCAGTTTAAAATTCTTGCAATTGGGCTCTCCTGTTATACATTTCCCAAACGCTACTCAGAGCAACCTACTGAAAACTGGAGATGCAGTCAGTATTACTGTACTGAAATCATCAATTTAACTTTATTTACAGCTTTCCTCAGGCATGTTCAATAGCCTCCTGAATCAACACCTAATAGTCTACAACCTATTAGTAACCAAAGCACAATGTTACCAGTAAAGGGCAAACAGAAAGATAGCCAGGGTCTCCAGGATTCCTGACAATGCAACATCTAAAATAGGATTCGTGATCAAATTGGAAGATTTTTTTAAAAGTACATACTGACTGTTACTGTTCTTTGACATCTGTACTACATTATAGTGTTGGGCCACACTACACTATGCCCAGTGCTGAAATATTAACAAGCAATCTGTCTTTTGGGCGGGTGGAAGGAAAAAAAGCATAGAAAGGATACAGACATGATTTGCAGAGGAATCTCAAAACAGATAATTTCTGACAATTTAAACATATTACAGGTTGACTCAGTAGCTGTAACACAAACTGATGGGAGTACTCCTCTGTTTTAGCACAAAGTATAAAATATGTCTACCTCAGCACAGGTGTTTTACTCTTCTATGAAATGTCAGAAGTAAAGCTGAGAAGGGAAGTAACTTCTGAAGCAATCAAGACCTCTGGTACACTAATATGAGTACTCCCGTAGAAAGTCTCCCTACCCAGACATTGATTAAAATGAAATTGGGTAGTTCACTTAAAATAGTAATAACCAAAAGAGAAATGAAAGGCGTGAAGAGAATTTTCACTTGATGCCGGGTAAATCCGTAAGCCACAGAAGAGACTCATCATTTGTACCAAAAGTTATGGTTTGCTTAACTGTTGTAGCCTGTTGGAATGCACACCCCATTTTTGGCCTGACACTTCACTACACTGCTTAACTTGCCCTCTAAAAAAACTACCACTTCGAATATATACTTGAAGTATAAACCCCACTATTCACCTTTAAAATACTGTGTAACTCAGCAGCTAGTCTTTGCTAAATAGGCCTGGTTTAGTTACTGTCTTCATTACCTTTTATTTCTTTCTTCACAAATTTCCTTTCCTTCTGCATCAAGTATCTACTCTCAATAGCACCAGTATTTTCTCAAGTGAATCTAATGACCTGTTTTAAAACCAATATATTTAATGTGAAAAGACATTATATTTAGAATCCACTATCCATAAATTACATAATATGGCTCGCATTACCAATGTATTTAAGTTCAGAAACGTGAGAAAAAAGGACCATTATTTTAGTATCTGTAGCTAAGTCAATCAAATAATTGATGTCCACTGAGGAAGAAGCGATTGGTGGCATTTCCAATAATTCATTCACACAGGAACACTTGAAGAGTTTAATGATTTAATTTTTCAAACTATCAATTACATTACAGCAAAGGTAAGAGAGGCAGCCTTAAGGGCCATGTTCATACACCTTTAGCATAGATCACCTGTATATGTGATAGCAAAGGGCCATGTGATATATATCATATAATATCAATACGAAGGTTTACAAACAGTGAGCTTAAATTGTGATTTACTATTAGCAGCTGAAAGCGACAGATGTACTTCTACCATCAGAGAAATTATTTTAGTATCAAACGGTCACGTTACTTTTTAGTGCCGCAAATTTCTGTGTTAAACTAAATTTGTATGCTGAAAATGTAAACCAGCAAGGCAGAGTCACAAATAAAATGCAAGTCCTAGAAGCAGAAAGTGTAACTAATATGAATACACAGCAAATAACACAGAGATTTATTTTTCTAAATTTACTTTAAATCCCCGTAGTTCAGGAATTCAAAAATAATTTTCATCTCTGAACATAAAAATGTGCACACCACAGCACAGAATAAAAGGGGCTGTTAATGGTCTTTGAGCTCACTGACCAACCTGTTCCCTAACTCACCTATCCAGAAGTGGAAATTAAGGAATTACGGCAAGTATGTCTGATATATAGCTAGGAGTTTTAGTAGCTGCCATTTCTCCTCCTCTTTTGCAAGAGCATCATCCAATCCCAAAGTAATACATACTGCCTGCTTCCCTCAGTGTTTCTAAGTAGTTTGCAAAAATCAACTCAATGCTGCGAAGAAATTTTAGACAAAAACTATCTACACAGAAATGCTCTTAACCTTTAAGTTCAACAGCAAACCTCATATTGCATAAGTTGATTGACCAAAGGACTTTATCAGGTCAACACGCAAAACAATCCATTACAATAAAAGGTTATTTCAGCAAATATAAATCTACCTATGGTAATTGTTTAGGTAACGAAGGAACGTGAAGGAGCTCCTGACATTTGATGAAAGGAAAAATATCTAATTTGAAGAAAGTAAGGTTCTTCTGCAGGGTCTTAAGAGTTTGCTCCACATCTTCATCCCTTTTCACCTTTTCTCAGCCTCCAACCATTCATAATTCTGATGGTTTTTAAGTGTTTCTCAGTTGAAAAAAAGAATTTTTACATCAATTAAATACACGCAAAGCTATACCAGAGAAATTTTAAACCAGTAACCATGAAAAATCTTGTTGCCTATACTATATATAGCTGTGCAATTCCTTTGAGTTTTAAATTGCAGTTACTTCTTGTAAGAATCCACAGGCATAGCTGGTTTTTAAGAGGCTCTTTCAAGTTAAGCCCTGCTCTTTCCTGCTGTTGCTACAAAAGCGTATTTTGATGAAGAAGCTGGGAAATGAAAAAATGCACAAAACCCAAAACACAATTCCTTAAAACTAAGGTACTTCTATAAATACGACATACAGAGTTTAATTTCTGGTTCAGGTGAATACTACAGCAGAACTTTCACTTCTGAAGGCATTTCAGACACCTGAAATGATCCAATTATAGCTTACTTGCTCATCGGTATTTACTACAGTAAGACTTTATTAAAAATAACATATAACAGTAAGGAAAAACTCCTCATATTTAATAGATAACAAAGATGAAAACTAACCCTGCAAGGCAAATATCCAATTAGTCATGTCAAAGAGTCCTGCATAATCTGTCAAAGAAAATGCTTACTAGACTTTAAATTTCTCCTTGGGCTGTTGGCAATTCTAACACTTATTTCAAAACGCACCTTTTCTTAAAAAAAAACAACCAAACCATAACATTAGCAATAGTCTGGAATAATCAAAGATGTATCAAAACAAATAAGGATATCAACCAAAACACCAACGGAATTTCTTTTTTTTTTTTTGTAACTTGTTCTTAGAAACAAATGGAAACAAACTCCAAAAGTAACCAGCACTTTTGACAGATATCTGGAAACCTTTTCAGTGGGCTGCTGTTTCATGTTTAATGAAAACAACAACAACCACCCACAAGCTCCCCAGAACCGAACACCAGAAACTCCTTGACACTCTAAAAATGTCATTTAGAAACAGGAAAACAGAACTTATTTGTGGCCATTATTCTAGAATATAAAAAAATAATCGAGTGCAATTATCACTCTAGAATACATGCTGGTTTTGAGAAAATAACTGTGTGTTTACCATATGTTTGCAACTTTGTTTTTTAAGAAACGCTCCAACTTGCACACTTCTTCCTTGAATTTTTTTTTATTCACATCAGTGTCGAACCACGCTGTATTCATCCATTCTCTGAGTAGAAACTGTGTCTTTTCATATACCCCTTGGCTTGTTTACGCATTCCCTCCCTCTCCCACTCAGTTGTTTCACTGTCCCACTGTTCTTTTACTGCTATTAGCAACGCTACGTGCATTTTATAGACAAAACAGTACTCAGAATCTATGTTAATCACTGGGAGTAGCATATGACCTTACCCTGAAAAGAAGCTTTGCACTGGTTTAGTTCAGAACAGCAATCGAATTCCAGCTCACGGTATCTGTCCTTCCTCTCTCAGGCACAGTGAGTAAAGCCATTTCCCAAACCAATGTGCCCACCAACTGCTAATAACGCAAGAGCGGGGGTGCGGAGCAATTACAGGTAAAGGAGCCAGTGCAGGCAGAGTCAGCATGTTTTAAAAAAAAAACAAAAAAACAAACAAAAAAAAAAACCAACAACAACAAAAAAAAACCCCACACAAAACAGGCCCAAAGAAGAACAGAAAAGGGAACTAGTCATGTGTTTCTATTTCCAAGAAAAAAACTTCTGCCACTATCTGCATTTTTTTTTTCCCCAGGAAACAGCTCTGAATGGTACAAAGCACCACAGTTACATCCTGCCCAATTTCTAGGCCAGTGTTGTAATTGCTTTATTACCATCATTCACAGGACCCTCTTCATTTAAAAAGCCTTCTCCCTCCTAGCAGAGGAAAGGAAAATCAAAATACACATCAGAAATATACATACTACAATTACATATATATTTTTAAAGTCAAGCTAATGTCTCAAACATCACTATAGCCTCTGTACCTTTCATATGTCCATTCTTTTTTTCTGTCCAAAGTAAAACATTAAAGCTGTACAGCACCCATATTTTACAGAAAATACTAATGAGATTAAAGACTTAGGAAGACAGCCTTCCCTCAGAAGAACATCAGGGAATGGAATATAATTGTTCTTGTGCTCTAGGACCATGCATACATTAATGAAGTATTTTGAAAGAACACAAAATCCGTAACTTGATACGCACACGTAGTAAGATATAAGGATAATTCCTATTCATGAACCAGTCACATATGCTTTATCATCTGAAATCTGACAGGTGTTTGAAGTCATGAAACATCATCACATTGTATGCCACTTAAATAAAAAGTCAGTAATAAATAAAGTAGATTTATCTTATTCTTTATATGATTCAAAATGGTATACTTAGTATATATTAGTGCAACAAATTTGTGCACCAAATATGTCCTCTTACAAAGCTGATTATATGCTTTTAGATAGTCCTCAAATACCTTATGTCTGGTACTGCAATATGTTTAGTACATCTTAAGAAAACCTACGTCTAATCTTCCCTTCATGGCCCCTCATAGTTTTAAGCACATAATTTTGTCCTTATTCTAATTACCTGGTTCAACCGGGAGCATGACAGTCCCTTACCTATGAAATAACAAAGTAGCATAGCCCAGACTGACAACAGGGTGAGAAAGCGCTGATGGAATTACAGCACCGCTGTATTACAAACCCCGAAGAGAAAGCACAACCCGATGTGCCGCGCTGCGATTCTGTTGGCGACCTCCTAAACACCCTAATCTGGTTATCAACGGATAAGGGCAGAAATGCATTATCCTCTCCAAGGAAGAAGAAACCCAGAGCGAGGAACGGTTGGTTCCTGACTGGTTTTCCTCAGCAGCCTCAGAACACAATTTGCAGGTCGCACGCAGACTGACGTTCGTTCACTCACACAAGTATGTGAAAAGCCTTTAAGGCTGAGACAGTGCATTGCTTTCCCACTGGCACGCATTCAGTACAGTAGAAGTAACAGCCCAATTGTCTGCTGGGCCAGAAACACAGGACTAATTTTTTTTTTCCCCTCTACATTCTTCCAACAAAAGACTGGAAAGCTTGAGACAGTTAACATGGGGGTAAACAGAAAATCTGGCTCTTCCCTTTAATCTTTACTTGAGAAATCAGATTAAGACTCAACAGTTAAGCACCACGTTTTATTTACATTTCTGCTTGTGGTCGAGAAAAGTGAGAAAATTCCAAAAGGTTACAATAAGCCAGTTGCCTTGCGTTCAAGATAAAATGTTGAAATTACCACCTCTCTACAGCATTTCCAAACATACTCTGTGCAATTTTGTAACATATCTAGACTGATTAAGTGAGCAAACCAAATAAAATAAATAAAAAAAATCTGTTCTCTGAAGTATCTGCACAACACCTTCCAGGAGATCAGCAGTGTCTCACAAATAGTAAGTTAAACATACATCCAGGCCACAACAAAGTGACATTTTGTCAAGAAAAGACATTTCTCAAAAGCTACAGAATCACTAACCTTAAAAGAGACTGTTTCTTCTATGTTGCATATATTAGGAGGATGTACAGGATATTTGCAAAACAAAAGACCATGGCAAAACCTACATTTAAACTCAGAAGAAAAGATCAAAGAGTTTTCTTAAGAGTAACTAAGGTTTTGTTTTCCCTAGCAGTTTCATAACACAGCGTCAGAAGACTGAATTCCTTGTAAATGTGGTAAGCAGTAGTTTTAAGAGACCAACAGCTACATAATCATCCTACACACTCTTAATTGTATCTGGCATTACTGCTCAAAGCTCCTACACAGAATGTCAGCTGACTGCCTGAACAGTACTTTGTTCTTAGTGCCTTTGTTAATAACGAATTAAATTATACAGAAGAGAGCTCCACAACCACCCTCACTTTATAAACCTCGACCATTACAGAACCACAAAAATCCTATGGCTCTGCTGAGGGAATACAGTTATTTCTTAACGTGCTACAACTTGCATCCTTAATCTGCAGGTTACCACAATCTGTATTTACACCATGGAGAACTGTGTTGCTTCACAGGAAGAAAACAAAGATGAAGAAAAACATTACTGGGGAAAAAAAAGAAATCTCAGCAATAAAGGGTTTACTCCATGTTCAGTTCTACAAGGACCATGACATCCCTTGCATCTTGCAGATAACAAACAAAAATACAAACACCAGAGAACTGACTTTTTAAGTGTTATGTCCAGCCATAGTTTCACTGCTCTGGTCACACCGATTATCTCTTTCAGCCTCTAATATACCAAAGAACAAAGTGAAAAACTTACATTTCAGGGCACCTTAAGAAACGGTCTTTCTCAGGACTCTTACTACTGATGTTAAAACAAATTCAGACAAAAGATTCACCTTAATCTAAGTATGTGATCTTTATAAGACCATCTTCCTCAATGTTATTTAAAACCGCATACATATCTATATAATTTTTTGTAGCACAGCCCTCCTACTACATTCCTGAACTGGCTGCAAGTCAAAGGAACACTTCTCAAGTTTCTCTGAAAACAATAACGCATATAGAGAAAGTCATCACGTTATTAAGCTCAAAAAACCTGGCTGTCGTGCCAGGTGACAAAGATAAAACATATGCCCAGCTTTTAATCAAAACACAGCAATACAGCCCGTATTGCTTTACTGACCTACTTTCCATCGGTTTGTGTAACAATACACTGTGCAGCGAAGGAAACGTAGTAACATCCCATCTCTTTACCAAATATATATTCCTCTCCCTCGCAGCACGGCGCTGCTTTTATGGCTACGCTGAATTACTGTGAATTTCTTCACAAAGCAGCCCCGATCGGCAGAGGCTTGTTTACAAAGCGGCGTAGTCAATTCAGTCCTGAGCTGGCTAATGGGGAGACGGGAGGGGTAAACAACAACGCCAACAGAAAAATGCAGAGTGGAAACCGCCAGCGCTGTAAATAATTAAGACCGATTACATCCACGCAGGGTTACAATTTAGAAGGCGGCCGAGAACTGCGGCGCTCGGAGCCCACGGGAAGGTACGGACCCTCCAGCCGCCCCCTACCACGGCCTCCGGCCGAAGCCACCTAACACGGGGCGCAGACCCCAACCGGCTGTACCACAGACTCCGCGCCCTCCGTACGGCCGAACCGCGCTCTGGCAGGGGGGCGGAGGAAGCGGAGCGGAGCGCAGCCCGCCCGCCTTTCCCCCCCTCACCTCAGGGCACCGCCGGGCCCCTCCGGGTCACCGAGCGCCCCGACCCACCTGCGCGCCCCGCGCCTCCACAGGGCTGCACACAACCCCCACCCACCCTCGGTCGTGTCCCCCCCCCTCGCACGCCCCGGACGGGGCCGCGCCGGTGCCCAGGGGCGCGCACTCACCGTCCCCCACAGCCATCATGCCGCGGGCCGGGCCGCCGCGGGAGGGCAGGCGCGGCGGCCGCCGGCTCCCTGCCTGCAATAGCCGCCGCCCCGCTTCAAAATAGCAGTCCCGCCTCGCGCGGGAACACACACCACACCCCCCCCCCGCTTCCTCTTCCTCCTCCTCCTCCTCCCGCCACCGCGCCTGGCCCGGCCCCGTCCCACCGGGGACTTTTACTGCGCTCCGCCTCCCGCACCGCGGCGGTCACGTGCCCCGCGCGGTCCGTCGCCTCCCGCCCCGCGGCGCTGCTCTTCGGCGGGCCCGGGGAGGCACAGGCCCAGCCGGGACGCCCGGGAGGGGAAGTTTCCACGCCCCCGCGAAAGACGATAGGAGTACCGTAACTGCTGGCTGCGCTGCTGCCTTCAGTAGGGCAGGCTGTCCGCCAAAAGAAATCAACGGAAAATTAAAAAAAAAAAAAAAGTAAAAAAAAAAAAAAATGAAATAACAAAACAAAATGACATAAAAATAAAATAAATTAAAAAAATAAAATAAAAATAAACCAAAATAAAAATTAAAGTACGAATAAAATGAAATTGAATAAAACAAAATATAAAACAAAATATAAAACAAAATATAAAACAAAATATAAAACAAAATATAAAACAAAATATAAAACAAAATATAAAACAAAATATAAAACAAAATATAAAACAAAATATAAAACATAACAAAATAAAATCAAAGCAGAAGATTGGTCACTGAAGAAAGGTACTCTTTGACCCGACTTTTTGGAAATCCCCTCAGAAGCTGGAAGAGAAACAGGTTGGTTGATGCTGGAGAGCATTTTGCAGTGCTACGGAAATCGTAACGAAAACCTACCCCAAACCTTAACTTCCGCTTACAATTTATTCCCAGATCGACGTTTCAAGTGACGTACTGAAGGTAGAAGGAGTGCAAGCCAATAAAGTTATTTAAAAAAAAAAACAAAATCCATAAGGAAAAGTTTAAAATGTGGAGGGGATACAGAAGCCTAACACACACTGGGCTGCGCAGCGGCGTGAGCCGTGCTTTCGCAGGAGTTGGGGTGCAGTTCCCCAAAGCAGTAATTCAAAAACTCATGAAAAGTTCCTTAAAAACCCCATGGAAGCATCAGCCTGCGGAGGGCCTTTACTTCCAAATGGGATTAAACTGGCCCTTGCGCTTCAGTGGCCAGTAAATGTTCCTATTTAAAATTATAAACCAGCAAGAGTAACAGCCCAGATTTAAAATAATGTGGCTGCATTCTGGCCATTCGCATTGAGCAACCAAAAGAAACACACGGAGCTCAAAACCCTATAAGGCACTCGTGGCAGCTCTTGCCAGTTTCCGTATTTCCCAAACTATATACATTCATACTGTGCCACACTGGTGAGCTCTGTCAGAGTGTGTCGTCACTGTCTCCATAGTAACTATATTTCCAAAAAGAAAACGGCAAAGGGAAATAAAAAACAAGAGCGTAATGTGGAAAAACAGATATACACTTGTGCTATGGATTTTTATTTGCCCCCCCCCCCCTTTTTTTTTTTGATTGGGAGAACATATTCCTCAACTGTATCTTTATCATCCACAACACCACTCCCCCACACCGGTGACACTAACATCACTGCATCCTGCCTGTCACATTTCATGTTTGTAAAGACAACACAACGAGGCATACTACTGAAATGGGAAAATTGCACGGGCTGAAGAGAGATGTATAACTTATATTCACCTCAAATAGCTCTGTCTGCTGAATGAGGCAACGTGGAGAGCTCAATATTATTATTTTCCCCGCTCTTCTTTTAATTCCCTGTCTCAAAATTTTACACTACTGCCCGATATAGGAGTCTGTTTAAATTCTCTTAGAGAAAACAGTATTTACAAATCTCAGGCAGCAGAAACAAGTGCTTTTGCCGGGTTGAGATTGGCTGCCAGTTCTGTTTCCATAGAAACGAACAGTCATTTGCTGAAAAACGGGGAGGTGCTTTAAAGAACCTTCTCCAGTTCGCAGGGATACGTATGTTGCTGGTGGAGTAAAAGGGCAAAAATAGCAGCACGTGTAAGATTTTGCTTAGCAGGCAAACAGCCTGACATGATTCTCTTAATATGCAACATCATTATGAACGTAAACAAACCCCAAGGTTTTCATGGCAGCTAATTCATTCACGTAATTCACATTAAAGAAACGATGGCTGTTTTTACTATCCACGGCTGAGGGAAAGGGAAGACGGGGGAAGCGGGGAAAAATAATTTGAAAAAAAAAAAACCAAAACAAAACAAAAACCAAAACAAACCATCAAAGGTCAGTTGGAGAGGCGAGTTAGTAGTATGATATTATTTAAGCCTGTAAGTCTCCCTCATCAAGCAGAAGCACTACGACTCTCGCCCAGTCCCCTTGTTAAGGCACAGTGCCTTCTCATCTTTTGGCTTTTGAAACTCCTTGCTACATCCTGCCCCAATTATTCCATCCACACTCGTTTCAATACACTCTTCGCCTCGTCTGCCCTCCAAGTGGATCTGTCAGCCTAACGGTAACTCGTTGCCACCCTCCTCCTCTTCACAGTTTCATCAGGGATCAGATTCAATGAAGGAAGATGTTCACGCTGGATAAGCTCTAACACAATCACAGGGATAACAAGATATTAAATCTACCAGTATGCATAAGACTGCAGGTACGATATCTTTTCCTCCCCGCATTTCTCCCACACACCTAAGCATATCGATACAATATTTTTAAAACCTGTCATGTGTTTAATTATGTTAGTCCAAACATTTTTTTAAAATATATATTTGTTTGGATTATTAAAATACTATGGAAAACATTCTTGTGTTCAGATTGTTTAAAGCTGCAAGTTTTGAGCTTTGGTGGGGTTTTTTGGGTTGTTTTTTTTTTCCCCCCTCCTAAGTATACACTGAATAAATAGTATTAGTATTATTAGACATTAGTATTATTTGATGAAAGAATCCAAAGTCACATCTTTGGATTCTCAGAAACTAGGTCAGCACAACAAAGATTTGCCACCACAGCAGTGTCACTCAGGACTGGGAAGAAGCTGACATCTTCCACAGCTGTATTAGCAAGTCCTTCCCTATCCCTCACACACTGAAGAGAACCCTCATCAGTACAGTTAACTTACTTGGGAAAGTAACTCAATCTGACAAAAAGCTTTTCCTTTTTCTGGTAAAAAGGTCCACTGCGGAGCTGCACCAGTCTAATTACATTAAAGCCTGTTGAAAAGTTTTTGGCACACGCAGCCTCCCCCCTTGGAAACGTAAACCTATTTCCCCTTAACTTCCCAAACCCTACTCCAAAAATATCCAAAGCACTAAAAAAATTCTCAACACTGTAACAGCTGTGTTTAGACATTGAAATTTGGCCTTTACCCAGAGATGTTTGATAAAGCCCCTAAAAGAAAAGTTGGTAACAAGACTGCAGGAATTCAACAGTAACTTTCAATCTACACGTGCCAGCAGTAAACACAAATTGTCCTTCAGAGAATAATGACGGACAAAGCCAAGATAAAGCACTAACAATGGAAGAGTACCTGCTCAATAACATTAAAAAATTGCCGAGATAGATGCAACAGATAAACTACGTTCAGGCAAAAACACTGAAACTTATGTATTAGAGGGATTCTGTCTCTATGGTACCAAAACAGAATCATAGTAACTTTTGCTTAGAAATTGCCACCTACAAGACAAAATAAATGGTTTATACTGATGTAGATCAGCATCAATACCTGCATTTTACAGATGAGCTAAAAACAGCTTAAAGGAAAAGAAACTTAATCAACTCCCTTAAAGAGACAAAAAGCTCAGAAGTGCTATGTAAACTAGTCCATCAATGTTGTATTTACATTTTCATATATTTAAATTATTTCAATGCATTTATATTCCCCCATGTAACTTTCTCCATTCTCCTGAGAACTACCAACAGAAGAAAATATATGCAAAATGCATCTTCGAACCTCTAACCTATGCAGCAATATTTACTTTAAACGCAAAAGGTAATGGTTTACCCTTCCACAGTGAGTAAATTTACAATCTAACATAACATTTATGCACAATATTTTCCTCCAAATTAGTCTGCTTTCTTTTTTTGTATTAATCCTTACACATCTGTTTTTGTATTTTTTAAATGTTCAATAGCGACGTTTTATTTCAAAGCAGAATGCAGCATAGAAACTGTTACTACCTCAGAGAAAAGGTAAAAGCACATTCCTTTGAACCTACAGTCTCTTCTGTTTTCACAGTAACAAGAAAAGGGTGAGAACACTTAAAATGAAAAGGTATATTTGAATACCTTAACAAATCATATGCATTCCTCAAAATATTTCTACTCTTGCACAGTTACACTTTTTAAATCTAGCAGAGCCTCCTTTTCAGACAGCACAGTTGCACTGAAAGGAAAATGAACAGCAGAGAACCCTCCTCCCCTGTAAAACAAGACCTACTGACTCCTTGCAGAAGACAAGACAATGAAGCTTTCAAAAACAACCATAATGAAGCCACTGCCACAACACCTCCCTTGTCGTGCTGTTATGTAACAGTTGTTTTTTTTTTCTTAAATTATAGTTTTAAGTAAGAAAGAATCGTGGTTTTACTCTTTTATACTATAAAACACTGTATCAAGAATGCAGTAGGAAGCAACTAGGATTCTTTGCACAACAGGTCTTATTTTCATGAAATATATCAAAAATAAAGAGCTCAGGCTCAGTACAGTAAAGATAAAGTCTTAATTTCAACACTTAAGCATCTTTGAATGCTACAATTGCCTATTTCTGTAGTTTAGAACTCCATGTATTATAATCATTATTCATCATTTTAACTGATGAGAAACACACAGAGTCATCACTAAATTAACATTTTCTTTTAGAAACATACTGTAAGATAGGCTAAAGGTTCATTCGGATTTTTTTCCCTCATGCATAAACACTTTGCAGGATTCTTGTATCCTCTACTGAGCACACATGTAACTTGTTAAAGATTCACTGCTTGTTTCCATGCAGCTTCAACACCGTTTCCAATCGTATTCTGAAAATACTTTCAGTAACACAGTGTATGTTTATTTCACTGTCTCACTTTCTTAGTACTTGCATATGTTTATAGTCATCCTTCTCACATTGATAATGCCAGCATTTAAATATTTATCTTGTTTTAATCTAAAACGGATTGTAAATACATGATCTTTCATACTCACCACTGACACTACTTAAAATCATATTTCCAGAGTTTTTTACTTCATCAAATTTAGCAAAGATGGTTTGCAACCTGTAAAGAACAACAACAAAAATATCTTTACAACTCTGAAATCCCCCAGGTTACTGGTGAAAACAGATATCAGTTTATTATCACATATAAAGCAGTAATACAGAATATACAAGGGATTAAGAATATCTAGAAACGATTCCCAAAGGACTCCTCTGTGGTTGAGCATCTTCATGCAAATGCACAGAAAACAAACTCAATTTAGCAAAGAATAAAAGCAAGCATTGTTATTAGCATGATTAAAAATAACTAAAATTCTAAAGTTCAGGTTCAGTAATAGTATATATTGGGTTCAGATGACTGATATTACCCTATTTATACACCACACTAAAAGGCAACAATTTGAACTACAGAATGTTAAATGTGGGAAAAAATAGAGATTACTATTTAATTTGTTCTGAGACAAATACTAATTTTCACCAAATTTTTTGTTCCTCAATGTTTCCTCAGTTTTGTTATGAAAATACTTTTGTAGTAATTTCACTGGGGGGCGGGAGGGGGAATACTTTTGTTCTAAACTTAAGGTACACTAAAAACTTTAGTTATGTTCAACATACACGCCGCTAATTTAAACTCTTATAATAGAAAACACATTGCAAGTGCCCCAAACATACTCTAGATTTGCAATCTAGTCCCACAAGGGAGAAAATGCTATTCAAGCAAGAAAGTTGGCAAAACATTTCAACAGGCATTTCTCATCACTTCTACAGAAGACTCAATAAAAGCAGTGGAAGTATCTCACAGAAAAAAACGTGACCCACAGGCTAGCAATGGGTTTGTACTGACATAATACACTATTCAACTGCAAACAATTGAGAACATCTTCTTATATTTCTCCAAAGACTTTTCCGCATCTCAGACTACTCAGAATATGGTAATATCCAAGATGCATGTGAAGTTTTAGCTACGAGACTAACAGGACCTTAAATGCAGACTTATGAAAGATGAATCTCATGATAGCCTGCAACTCTCCAAACAGGTACAGTTCAGCTACGTCACCAGTACTAGAGACTATGTTACCCTATTCAAAATTTGCTAAAAGAGCAAATACTGAAAGGCTCCATTTACAACCCACAATCCAAACTCTTTCAAGACAAACCAAGAAAAATGGATAAGGACGGTGCCTGGGTATGAAAATTCTCACAATACATACAGGACCAGAGTCAAGGACATACAAAGATTTAACTTCAGTATTTCCTTATGCACACACCACTTTTACTCAATGATCCGTATAGAGAGGCTGTGCACAGTCTAACTTCTCTGCCACACTGCATACCCCTTTCATTCCCTGCTACCTCATTTATATCATAACGAAGAACGTGATAAAACCATGAAACACAGCCAGACAACAGTGTAAAAAGCCTGAGCCCTTCCCCACACTTCCCAATGTTTTAGGACTCTCACAATGTGTTGGGTTTACTTTCCAAATACTTCAAAGCAATCTGCTAGAGGGCAAATTTGTCCTGTACTTAACAGGCCCCGCAACAGGAACTACCCAGATTTAGCCAAGAATTCCACAAAAAGGTCTGCCCTACTGCAAGCATCTAAAAAAAACCAAAACCAAAAAACCCCTTAATCATGTAAGTCAATAACCCATAACATCAAACCAGCAGTTATTCTATCATCTCGTCTTATCCCAAAACTATATGTAGCTCAGTAGTAGTTTGGATAATCTTCCCCTAACATATTTGTCAGTCTTCTCTCTGGGAGCTATTACCCTCTCCCTTTTGCGCCACGTTTGCATTTACAGCCATTGCAGCCACAGCAAAATGTCTGAAGTGGCGGCCATTCACAAGATGTCAGGCTACACTGCTTTAATATCAAGTCAGCCTTTTAATGAAAAGGCCAATTTGTAAACCGAAGGCAATTTATACCAAAATAGGGTGGGTTTTTTTGCACTTAGACTTTGAAAAAGCAAAACTAGAGTTACTATATGAAATGCTTTTCAGGTACTAGCATTTGCTAATGACACATGGAATCCCATTAACGGGCGATGTGCTTTCAAACGTACAAAGTGAAAAGTTAACACAAGAATCAATACGCATAGTAATGCGTTATGCCATCTTGCTTTCATAAAAGGAAGTTAATGCATTTGCTTCGTAGGTACCATAGGAAGTATTTTTACTGTTTACCAGTGACTGGGAGTTGCCCTCAACGCTGCTGGACTCCATACCAAATGCTGCATTAACAGTCTGCCTAGTTAATGAGGAGGACTTAAAACTACATCGGAAAGGCTGAAACTGTTATCCTGAGAGAAACTGAACACAAAGAGTAGAGAGATTAACAGATTTCCATTAAAACGTCACTTTAATGTTTATATCCTGTTAGGCTGACATTATGCATTTGGCACACGTATTTTAAAGAACTCAAAAGAAAAAAATACTTCCTGCTCCTTTGAACTTAGTTTTCAAAAATGCTTTCCTGAGCATTTTAAACAGACAAACATAAAATGCTTCCTTGTAAATACATTACAATAATACACATGTTGCTTCTCACTCTGAGTGAAGTATCTGATAAAGTACTTGCTATGAACGTTAAAAAAATATGTGTTTGTCAGCACTGGATGCTATGTAGTTGGTAGTGCAGGCTGGAGAACACCACAGTGCTGCCTCTCCTTAAGCTTTCAAAGTGTGTCCTTATGACCAGAGGCATAATAAAGAGTATTTTGTCATAATTACAAAAAAAGTAAAATCCAGTAAAACACAGCTGACAAAATGGTCAAGCTGTACTGACCAACCCTCTCTTTTAGGACAGTTTACAGGAACTGTAACTACTCCTTTGCAATGACTCTCACAAGAAGTTTCTTCCTTCCTCTCCTCCCAACCAGCTTTTCATGCTACCATCTTCTCTTCTCACATTTCTTCACACAGTCACAGACAGCAAGGCAGTATTGGCTACAGTCTCAAAAATTATTGCAACCACGATCAATTTAAGAATGTTTACAGGACCTGGCCAAGAGGAATCCAAGAAAGTTTACAAGGCCGGGTGAAGACTGCTTTCACCGTCGTCATCAATGAGGAACTTTCTTTGAGGAGAGCAACATTATTACTCCCTTATCTCATATCTGCAAGCCCAAGTCTGGATATGATATACATAACCAATCACTGAAGTCACCAGTCAATACAAATACCATGTCACCAGTGAAAATATTATCTTCTTTCTGCAAAAAGGCACAGACAGGTCGTCTGCAACTTCATATATGAAAGGAAAAATCCCCATTGATGAAAAACGTGTTCAGGACAGCAGGCCACTTCTGCATGGGCTGGATGATTCTTGCTGTCTCGGTGAACAAATGAATGTATGAGGCTGTAGTGCTTCAAACAGGGGCTCCTGGCAACCTGCTAAACCCTCTCCTAAAACAGGTGACAGGTCTCTATCAAAGCATTAGCATATTATGGTGATTATGTTCAATGAGAAGAATGCGTACCCTTCTAGGACACAGCCTGAGCTGACAGGCACGCACATGGAAATGCAGATGCTAGTAAAGAATATGCGCCACACTTCTAGACTGAAAAGCTGTTATTTATGACGATGCTTGATGGAGTTCAACTGTTTGCCTGACAGGCAGCAGGGAGGATACCTAAAAGTTTGGACCTTGTGATGAAGAGGCAAAAAAGCACCACTCCCCTGTCAATAGCAGGAGGATAAAGAAGAAGAAAGGGTGGTAACTAGACTGCTCTTCATGTCCAAAGTGAGTCTAAAGCAGGAAATGGCCCATATGAAACCTTGTGCTTATTTTCCCTTACTTCCCCTTCCAAAAAAAAAAGGGGGGAGCTTGCACAGACATGTGTCCACATCTGGACATACAGATGGACCTCATCTACAACTGAACTAGACAGATAAGTAGAATGTGCATACCACATAAAATGCAGTGTTCAGAAATGCATACGGCAAAAACATTACAGGATATGAACTTGTGGCCCTAGACACAAGAACTAAACAAATAACTGGTTTTTATACATTTATGTTTCTCAAGCAACACTGGGAAAAGTTGCCAGATGACTTCCTGAAAGATCTTAAAAAGCTTTAGACACTCATACTAAGCAACTGCTACCCAGAGCCGCATATATTATTTCCATCCAAGGAAGATCAGTCACACAGATTCCATACTGTAACAAATTCAATTTGGCCCAAACAGAACAAAACCTGTTCACTATTCTTGGCTCACAGAACAAGAAATATAACATCCACTTTCAGTATTCACAAATGTATTAACTTACAGGCCCAATACCAGATTGTCAAACCTCTTTGGCGGCAACTTGAACAAAAGGGAGAACAACATCCAAATTTCCAACCACTGACTCGATACTGATTTTTCTGAACAAGGAATGTGCTTCAGGCAGAAAGCACGGTATTATTCTGAGATTTGTTAGTTGAAAAGTAACAAATAGAAAGAGGAACTCACTGATTTTATTTATAAACAAATTTAAACTCACACATTTATCTCTGTAAAGAATAAAAACCCACTGAAGAAAAACAAAATAGTAGCAAGTAGAGTCAAACTACAAAAGTAAGACCCCCATCTTCTTTTATTGGCTACCTAGACTCCAACAAGTCCAATAACCTTCTCTCGAAAATCCAGTATTTTCCACAAAGGCAAACCTACCAGGAGCAGATTACAAAACCTTTTAAGCCTACCATTATTAAATTACTAACTACATTTGGCTTTATGTAGACAGAACATGTACATACCATTTGCATATTTAAGGAAGTCGGACAATTTCTCAAAACAATGCTTGATTAACTTTCCTGCCTTCCTTTCAGCAGCCACGAGCTCTTATTTTCAGTGCTTTAGGGCAGAGTGCATTCAAGCAGCAACACACAGATCTCTAATGTGTAATTTGTTATGTAAACTAAACAAGCCTACATTCTATTAAAT
Source organism: Vanellus vanellus (assembly GCF_965231255.1). Lineage (NCBI taxonomy): Eukaryota > Metazoa > Chordata > Aves > Charadriiformes > Charadriidae > Vanellus > Vanellus vanellus. The sequence continues at coordinate 62,796,074 of NC_138906.1, read as the reverse complement.
CACGTGTGCACCAAATACTGAAGTAATGGGGTTTCCTGCTAATATTTACGTTTACACACAATTTTTAATGCACTGCCGTACAGCAAAGGAGCTGCAGTGCAGTTCTTTAAGGCTGAACTCAACAACTGAACAGAGCTGCGTCTGAACCACAGATTATCCATAATACTTAAAACCCTTAAAACCTACCCAGACACACAAATGTGAACACAGACTCCCCCTCAAAACAATGATAAGATGCTACTCTACATCAAAGGCTTTTTCCACGGATCATAGCTCCTGCATAACCACATGAAAATTTTAATGCATCCAAGTGAAGGGAAAAAACTTCTGACAGGCACTGGGGAAGAAACGCCTTAAATTAGGTCTGCCTCTGAAGGAACAACAGTCTGAGCTACCACAGAGCTAATCTGTCTTTCCTGAGCTTTGTCAATCGCCTTGTTACTTGTGTGAAGGAGTAAGAGGAGACTACAGGAGCGATGGATGGGACAGCGACCAGTAGTCTCACGCTCAACTCACGTAAATCCTAACTCCCCCCTCATCCCAAGGTGAAAACTACTGCAGAGGACACAGCACTGAGACTCAGCTCGTGTATTATTTTACACTAGCCTTGACTGTCAGGTGCAAAACAGTTGAGATTCAGTGGCAACAACCTGCTTACCGTGCACCAAGTAGAGCCTCGCTCCCTTATGTAAATGCAAATGGTAGAACCATCCTTGCTTTCAGATCAGGGGGAATTTTGTATTCCACTGATTCAGACAGTAGAAATAACAATTTGGCACCTACCGCAACTAAATTAGAAGCTGCTGATTGCCCTGAGGATACAAAGCTCCTATGGTGTTTAATCCTATTTGGATTCCAAGATTTACTCAGTTTGCATCACATGGAAAAGTGGACAGGATGAATGCTGAACCTGAACTTCTGGTCAGACCCAACATTCATAGTACAAAGGCTGCTGTTATCCGCGCTCTTTTGCTCTTATTCTATGTTGCAAAAGATGTCTAAGACCCTATCTTAATGAGAGAAGGATCTTCTCTGGTATGTTCCAATTACCTGCTATGAAAGTCAACTTCTGGAATTGTAGTAGTAACACAGCTTAAACTTTTGTAGTAACCACATAAACTCTTAATAGTCTAAAATTGTGACAGCTGTTAAATAGAAGAGAATGTGTATAACCTCCCATTCCCATAGGCAGGGTAAGCTTTTGTCCAAGCAGGCTGAACTCTGCCTGGAATGTGAAACAATAAATTCAACACCATTCTTCTATAATATTTTGATACCCGACAAATCATCATTAAAAACTAGGGCTAATAGTTTTTAGAGGGGTCTGATGAGGCACAGTATCCATTCTGATAATCTCTCTGACACCATGTAGTAGATATATTCAGCTTTATCAAAATCAGGAAGTGAGACGAAGGCTCAGAGTAAAGTCATATGTTAATTGATAAGGGCTTAACACATTTTAAAATAAGTGTAATTGGTTTAATAAAGAATTAAAGATTTTATTGTATAAACACTCTTTCCCACTAAGTACAACTTCAAGCTCTGTCTAGTTTTCTAGAAAATCAGAAATCCTTTCCAAGGTAGCAATAAAACAATGGCTACTTTTATTTCACATGAACTAATCTACACACAACACAGACCAGCCTTTAAAGACTGGAATTGCTTTTCAGGAAGAGAAAGGATCGATGAAGTACGTATTTTCCAAACTTCCTTGCACCTTTTGCAAGAAAAAGAAACATCCAGTGTCCTGTGACGGCATGTGTAACAGTTAGATCAGTGAACACTCCTTTTGAATATTCTTTTCTCATTGAACCCCAGAATTGCAGCTTCAGAACTGGGAAGTAGTTATTTTGAAAAGCATCCCTCTCTCATCAAACTGTAGCCCATAAGCAAACATCTAGGGTGGAAAGGATTGGTCTGATGTAATTAGAAAGAAGCAAGGGAGGACAATTTTTCCATTATAATTATCTTCAAGAAAGTAATAGCTTGTTGATTAACCATACTTCCATTGCACACTTACACGTGTACACACACACTGTTCTCTCTCGCACATGCACAATACATGAAAAGTATTGATTTAAGTGCTTCAGTTGAGACTCTTCTACACTGAGGCTAAACAGCAACTCCAGAATAAGGACAAGATGTATATATTCCAGTATTTTCTAATTATTTTCCCACTGCACTCAGTACACATTTGCTTAATTTTGAAACATTTCTCTGCTACTGTCCAGCTCTCGGCTTCTCTTAATAAAGAAGAATTTAAATTTTAAATGGTGAATGTAAGGCTGCTTTTCATTATACACCTGCAAGCCTCTTCCAAGCAGAAAAGACAACAGCAAAAGAAAGTCAGGAACAGTAGTTAACATCACGATGGAAGCAAAACTAACTAGAAGATAAAATAAAAATTGTAATAATTTTAAAACAAAGTTTTAAGTGAGTTTAAAGTTCTGATAAAGAAATGTAACACAGAACGGCTCAGGGTTACAAAGTTAAAGCAGTTAACTCACCTTCCGGGGGGAATTCCTCTCTTTGTAAGATCTATTCGTACTTTCTCTCCTACATGTCTATAAACCTCTACAACGGCTAGTATGGCAGCATCTCTCACCTGTGAACACAGAGTTTAAATTGTTAATTTCAGGGTTACAGAAACCAAAACAACATTTGCTGACAACCTACTAATCTTCCAGTTTCTATCAATCTGCATGCCAACTCATTTCACAAAACAGTTGAAACAGTAAGGATGGAAGGGAAAGGAAATATAACTGTTATTTCAAGATGGCATTTGTTCCAAGTTAGAGCATCTCCAGATGGTAAATGAAAAATCCTAGAAATAACAGCTCTAGAGGGAATTTCTGGGATTGACATAAGAATAATATTTGTGGAAAAAATGTGCTTTATTTAGGACTCTATCACAGTAGACAGTACTTCCAAAAGTTAGTCCCTGCACCCAGTCTTGACACTTTGTCTTGCTTTTATCTGTTTCTACACACCACACGGCCCTTCCGGAAAAGGAACCTGACTGCCCACAAGAGTGTTCTTTGCAACAGTTCAAACTAAACTCACAATTGCCCTATCAAGATATGAACTACATCTTTACTAATGATCAACAAACAAGACAAATTCATAACAGATTTTCTCTAGAATAGAACAATCCTACACTATACAGAGGAGACAAGGACATTGCTGCACCCAGATAAGAAGCATAAAGACCTATCCTATTTAGTTGCCTATCTCCTACCAATGCTACCTTCTTCCTGTATTCTTAGTCTTTTCTCTCAGACACAACTTCAGATAAATCAAGACAGATTTTATCCAGTTCCATTTGAAGGTTTTCTGACGTTCAGAAGTCACCACTATGAACTACACCTTGATTTTCACTGCAGTTGTTCCTACTTAATTATCTGATTTTAACTGCAGTCCTTGCATGTGCTCAAATGCCATTTGGGTTCCATTTAGGAAATCATTACCTGTCCTGCAAATGATAATGTTATCTTCAGCAAATTTGGCAGACTATTACACGTCTCATGTAGGGGCTCCTTCTGGAGGCAATTCTTCTTGTCAGTATATTTTTTTTCTTTTCTTTCAACGTGTTTCATAAGAAACAACTATTTTCAGCAATGACTAGTTTCAACCTCCTGAAGAGAAAACTAAAGGGGCCAGTATATCACAACACTGCTGCCTTCGCAACTCTACTTTCATCTTCCAATGGATGGACTGATTCAGAAAAAAATGGGTTTATTGTCTCTCGTGGTAGAAAATAATGATCTGTTGTATACCGACAAGCCTATCAGCTTTTCTTAAATGCCTGTGTTTATTTTGCTTTCATTCCTCTGTCAAAGTAGAGTTGTTGAAGTACTAGTAAGTAATGAAATCCTTACCTGACTATTCGAGTCACCAAACGCTGTACACAGATGTGGTACCAACTTGCTAAGGATTAATGGTTGTGCACCATAACTAAAAAAAGAAAAAAAAAAAAGTTAAACATTTTGGGTTTGTTTTTTTTTTTACAGAATACCAGAAAATACTTTACGTAGAAGTTAACTTTTAGCTCAGCATTGATATAACACAATCTTACATCACTCAAACTCCATCTATCTCTCACTACTCCTTTGTCTACTTTTAAGTAAGACAAAAATACTATACCTTTAGCCTTCCTTTCAGAAAGCTCACAAGTTAAGTTGTTTGATTTTTCCCTTTTATTAACTTAATTGAATCAGACTTCCTAAACTATTAGTTTCAGAGAAAATGGACATTCAGAAGAAGGATAGAACCCTGACATCTCCATAGAAACAAAAAGCTTACATGTTTAAGGTAGCAATAAGACACAAACACACTCCTTCTCGGGATCGGTAATTCTTGTGTTTAAAACCAACAGCAAGGCGTTCCCAAATGTACTATAAAAACAGAAATAATTGTCTTTGATTACCAGGAGCACAATACAATGTAATTCCATCCATATTTTATAATTATATTCTTAATGGTTGCAAAACAATAACAGAAGACAGGTCCACTGGAAAAGTAAAGGCACTTCTCAGACAAAATTAAGTTATAAAATCCACAGTATGGAACACAACACAGATTATTCCTATGCCAAAAACAATTCCTAAAAATCATTTAGCTGAGTATTTTTATCGTTTGAGAAACAGCTCTTAAAAACATACAGAATTGCTACAGTTAACACACACAAAACAAACACTAACATTACAGACTACTGACTCAAGCAGAACTTGCTGTATTCTTTTTGCTACATATTCCGTTTCCCTGCCAAAATTTCCTCTCATCCATTTTAGCTCTCGTCCTTATCCATACCCCTGCTGTCCACTTCTCTCCTACTTCTGTTTTAAATGTATTTCTTCGTTTTTAAATTATTTCTTGCCCATTCATTCTAATTCCTGTGCTTCCATTTTTGTTCTGCTTTCGTATCTCCTTTTGTGCTGGTGCCACTTCCCCGTAGTATGATTCCCCAGGCTGGCTAAACCCTCATTTACCTTCTTCCGTGCTCCTTTTTCATTGCCTGCTTTTAGCCTTTCCCTCCTCAGTTCCTCTTTTTACCTTTCCATCTCCTCGCCGTCCTCTAGCCGCGCGTTACGGCGCAAAAAGCGCAAACGTGAAGCTGACGAGCCTTGGGATTCTCAGCGGAATTTCGCAGCAGATGCACGCAGGCTCCGGCTGCAACAACACCCCCCCCTCCTCTCCTCCCCAGGCTGCAGCGCTGCCATTGCAGCCTCGCCAGCATCCGCGGGCAGCGTTGCCTAGTAACGCATGCACACTGCCTATTGCACATCTTGCAGCCTGGGCACCACCCTCATCCCTGGCACCCCTTCCCCCCCCCCCCCCCCCCCCCCAAAGCAGGGCGATTGCGACGTATAACCATTCCACACAAATCTGCTAAAATGTATTAGATACCAATTATTGCAATCCTATTCGGTATTCGGAAAAAAAAAAAAAACAACCACCACAACAACTCACAAACAGCGACTGATCAACAGAGACAGCGAAAAAGCAGGGAATGGTGCATCCTTTTTATTAATGAGGTAGCACACTTGATAGCAGACATAAAAATTTCCAATTAGAGACTTGCTTGATCGCTTTGTCCCATGTGTGGCTTCTTGTTTGGTTGGTTGGTTTATACTTCATTACATTTAGAGAAAACAAACCTTAGACAAGCAGGATATGGCTTGCCAAAACTGCAGAGCTTAACAACAAAGAACAGGATTTTACGGAAGAAAACGTCCTTCCAATTAACTCACTGTCCCGGACAAACATGGGGAAAAAAGAAATCTCCTTGCTAGGTGTACAAAAGTACAGGTAGAAAGATAACTGTAAAGTACTGAAATAAACAAAGCAGACTGAAGAGAAATTTAGTCTTTCACTAAAGTAACCCTACTTTAAGAACCGAATTCTTCTGAAGAGAAATTCAAATGGCTGCTTATAAATTTCAACTCTCACAACTTGCTAGTAACAGTTGGTGTCAACTTCCCTTTATCCCATTCATGCATTTATACCACCTATATTATTATTTTTATGCTTTCCTGCCCATAAACAGCTACATCTAGTTCCCACTCATAAAAAAAAACACCAAACAAACAAACAAAACCCCAAACATTTAAAACAAGAAAAGGGAATTGACAACAGGACAAATTAAATATTATTCAACAAACACACTAGAACAGACAAGATGAGTTGATTGGAAAGAAACTTGCAGGACTTATCCCCCAAAAATTATTCCACCCAACTCTTCCAAAAGGATGTTTCTCTGCAGTAAAGGGAGCCTAAAACTCATTTGTATTTCAGGGCTGGAGGCACAGGAAAGACTTTTCTGTTTCGTTCCCTGCTGTGAGGATGATTCATGCTTTTCATCCAAATTTTTAATGATACATCAGCTGTCCTGAGAGCAGACAACTGAAGCCAGGTTTCTCCCACCCTAGGGGAATTACCAGAAGAGCTATACCTTCTCGTACTTATACACGCTGTTCCTTGGACCCCATGAACGTTGTATTCTTTCTGACACTGCGAGTAAGCTTCAAAGGGGATGGAAGCCTTCTTCTACCACCTCAGTGTGTGCAGCCTAACAACTCCTCAGAAACCAAAAGACAGACCAGTAATCTAAAACTCTTTCATGATGAGGGCCCAGCACGAAGCATCACCACATTCTTTATCAGCACTTGCTCAAATGAAGGCGTCTCCAAGATGCTCTGCTGTGCAGTAAACCAAATGCTATTACTGTAGAAATCTTTCAGGTCTGTGTGCCAGCTAGTTGGGAGCATCTTGGGCACTGGAACATGTCACTCATGAACTACCTGCACTCAGGCATGAAAAAATGCTGCAATGCCTCTTCACCAATGAACACAATCAACACTAGATCTCTTGAAAAGGTAAAGGCATGTCTTTGTGGATGACACTACGAGGCTTTGATCCCTGGATCCCAGTCAGATCTGTGACTAAATCATGTGAGAAAAAGCCTCATGTTGAAAGGGAGATAAATATGTTTCTACAGTTGGCCAACACGCTACCTGTTTTTCTTATCAGGCAAACAAAGCAACTGAGAACAATTTTCTCACTGCAGATCAAGTCTGCAAAATCTTATTCCCTGAGCACAAACATTCAAACCTGTATCTATGAATAAACAAAGCCAGGGATTATCACGTAAAAGAATCTCATTTTCGTTCACAAAAAATAAGACATTCCCTATTAACTTCTGTGCTTAAAACTCAGAAACAGATTTCCTTCAGAAATTAAAAACTCAAATAGTAAATTCTTACTGACAACCAGGGTCCTTAGAGTTCCAAATAACATCATTGCTCAACCAATATAATCCTGTTAAATAATCCTACATTTTTCAGACTCAGAGAGCAGAAATGTAAGATTTAGCACTTGGAAGCCACATAACGCTAAGAACTGTGAGAAAGTTTGCTCAACTCAAACTTCAACCTAAGTCAGAGGGCAAATTATCCCCACCTCAGTTTGTCCAAGGTTCACACAGCATGTTAGTCACACATCTAGAAAGTCAGATTTTCTAGGTTAGAATGTATCATCTCAACTGAAAGACTACTGCTACGTGTTCAAGTACAAAGCTGATCTTAAAATAAATTCAGAGCTAAATAAACTTATTTATTCCATTATGCAAACTCAAATCCAGGAGGGTATTTCAAACATGCGTTAATTAACAACATCCTGCCACGTGACATGAAAACATCTACTCAGAATTAAGCTACGATATGCAAAACCTGCAGAATTGCACTCTGCCAGATTTTTATCTTTAGCTAAACAATGCATAAGTGTCAATCTATTAAGAGTATCGTTAACATTTACACCATTAACAGTCACCATAACATTGTGACATATTCAAAGTCAAGCTCATGCATAAGTCATAAGCACACTGGAGGCCTACATCTGAATCTACATCAAGTAATCATACCATGGGCGGTGCTGCTTCATCCATCAATTTCAATATAAGATTCTGTGCTTGCTCTCGAACTTGGTCTTTGGCATCTCCCATACGATCTATCAAAGGCAGAAGAACTACAGAAGAGGGGGAAAAAAAAATAAAAAAAATGTTAAACAACCAATGAAGATTTTCTAATACTTAAGCATATTTCCTGAAACAGAATTAAGATACATTTCATTCAGAAATAAAAGCTCACTTTTATTGGTCACAATATCTTAATGTCTCAAATATATTTTTGAGTATGTTACAAGATTAACAACAAATGCATTGGACTGAAATTGAAGAAAACAGTATCTTCCAACAGGCTAAAAAGAATGAAGTTTTCCATCTTAAAAACTGTATGAATTACTTCAATTTAATCTTCAAAAAGTATGCCAGTAGCTTCTGAATATCGGGCTTTTCTGAAAAAAGATGCTACACCTGGTGAGTGGGGAAGAATAGGCATAGGAAAAAAAAAAGACTATTTCAAAATCAGTGGGATTTTGCTGTTTAATTACAAAAATTTTGGAAGTTTTAAATACTCCTATCCACACAATGTATCTTCTGGAAACCCATCCTTACTTCAGTAAAAGTATCAGTAAACAAGGGTCCACAAATAATATTTAACTAAAATTGCATGGTAGCCGACGATGTTACATCCTAAAAGTCAGAACTCACTCAAAATGAAAGGACTTGCCAATTCTTTTTGCTTACTTATCCAGAGAGCAGTTTATGATTACATCTGATAAACAAATTAATGTTATAATATTTAGGAAAGTTATCTGAATGAACGCTTAGATCAGCATCGTATAAGACATCCTGCTATACTGGTTCCCAGTCCTCCATCTGGTGTCTACACACATGCTTTGCGAGACTCTCCCCCCCAGGGCTTTTGGCACCAGTTCTTCAAAATGAGACGTGACGACACCAAGCACGTGCCGCCTCCCCTCAGCAAGTACAACTGACATGGAAGTGCTGGAGATCTCATTTCCTGCAAGACAGCGTTGTTAAAGTTACTATAAGCATAGAATCATAGAATCGTTTGGGTTGGAAGGGACCTTGAAGATCATCGAGTTCCAACCCCCCTGCCATGGACAGGGACACCCCCCACTAGACCAGGCTGCTCAAAGCCCCATCCAGCCTGGCCTTAAACACCTCCAGGGACGGAGGTTCCACAACTTCTCTGGGCAACCTCTTCCAGTGCCTTACCACCCTCAGAGTGAAAAATTTCTTCCTAACATCTAATCTAAATCTGCCTTCTTCCAGTTTGAAGCCATTCCCCCTCGTCCTATCGCTACATGCCCTTGTAAAAAGTCCTTCCTCAGCTCTCCTGTAGGCCCCCTTTAAGTACTGGAAGGCTGCTATAAGGTCTTCCCAAAATCTTCTCTTCTCCAGGCATAACAACCCCAACTCTCTAGGCCTGTCCACATAGGAGAGGTGCTCCAGCCCTCTGATCACCATAAGCATGCGAAACACCACCTAGAAAAAGCAGTGTCACATGCTAACAGCAACATTTACCTGTCAACAGCTCAACCTTCTGCATTGGCTTTTGTTTCTGACCTCATCCACGGTTTTCTAAGAGCTGCAAGTATCAGTCAAATCATCTAGGCGGAACTTAGTCAACACAGACCACCATACCCACCCAGCCCATCCTTCTGCTCCTGGACTCTAGTTAAGCTGGGGCTAAGTTTGCAATTACCGTGCCATTTATTCCAAACTTCTAGAAATGGCACAACATCTACCTTGAGTCTTTTGGAGACTTGTTCGTATTCCAACAAAAAAAGACACAGTAGTAGCTTAAAGCACTTCCAGCTGTATTTGATAGCGTATCTCTAAACACCTGAGCGTATTTTACAGTTGCTGCCTCATCTCTCTCAGCTGCTGACTGCTATAAAATTAATTTTCCTATTCTACTCACAAAAGAAATAACTGTATTGCCCTATTTTTTTGAAAGGGAGATCTGAAAGAATTTTAGCAGTACTTAATGATTTTATAGTAATAACTAAACAATACCGTTGCCAGCAAAAGAAAGGTAACAGAATCAATAACTCAGGAGGTCTCCTCAGTCCTCCGTTCCTACGTTAAAACAGCAGCCAGTTCTGTACCACGATTATTACTAGACAAATCACAGAATGGTTTAGGTTGGAAATGACCTTGAAGATCATAGAGTTCCAACCCCCCTGCCATAGGCAGGGACACCTCCGTTCCAGTGCCTTACCACCCTCCAAGTGGAAAAACTTCTTCCTAATGTTCAATCTGAACCTTCCCTCTTCCAGTTTCAAGCCATTCACTCTCGTCCTATTGCTACATGCCCTAATAAAAAGTCCTTCCCCAGCTCTCCTGTAGGCCCCCTTTAGGTACTGGAAGGCTGCAATAAGATCTCCCTGGAGCCTTTTCTTTTCCAGGCTGAACAGCCCCAACTCTTTCAGCCTCTTCTCATAGGGGAGGTGCTCCAGCCCTCGGATCTTCCTCGTGGCTCTCCTCTGGACACGCTCCAGCAGGCCCATGTCCTTCTGATGTTGGGGACACCAGAGCTGGATTGCTGATGTTTGAATTTCCCTCCTGCTGTATCTGAACACTTTCTAATTGTCCTAATCTGAATATTTAATTCTACCGGCTCTGGATATTTCACTGACATCTTCAGCTGCCATTATCAAATTTTAGCATTTTCATCTCTCTTTTCTTCCCTTTCTCCTCTGAATAAATTATTGCAGCTACCTTCATTCTACAGTTTGAAAAGAAGGGTTTGGATTTTTTTTTGTTTTGGTTTGGGTTTTTTGTTGTTGTTTCGTTGGTGTGGGGTGGGTTTTTGGGGGTGTTTGGTGGTTGGGGTTTTTTTTGGCAGGATTTTTTTCCCCATTTTGTGAACATGGAATAAACATCCAGAACTAGAGAAGTGAATTTTGGGAGTACACAGCTGTCCTCTCCCCTAAATTTCAATCACTCATATACTTACTGATTACATTTTTCTTCCCAATGGTATTTTTTCACTACTATTTTCAGCACTTCTAAACTGTCCTGTAATCCGTATCACACATTTTACTGGTGAGGTCTGCTGCATCAACCTGACCACTGGGCAGTCCTGAAGGCAACTCTTGCTTTGCAGAGAGGGAAACAGAACACAGCCACCGAGAAGCCGTTCCAGCGGAGGGAAACACAGCGAGTGCCAGTCCTACGGGAACACGGGCTCCTTTGTGACTCATTAGCACGCCGAGTCCGCTGACGGCGCTGAAGATACCAGGGCTCCGCTCAAATCACCAAGGCAAGCACAGAGAACAGCTAACTAGAAGCCGCCGAAGAGAGGTGAGGTCATCGAGTTAAACTAAGCGATGACACAGCCTGCGGATTTCAGTGCACAGAGCTCCCGAACACGCCAGCCTTTGTCACTCGCCAAGCTCTGACAGAGGGACAACTTGCTGTGGGAGCTGTTAAAGGGCCCAAATGTCTGCAGGCGTGACTTTTGCCCCTTCTCCTGCTAAATCTCAAGTTTCTGTAAGACCCCATATAAGGCATGATATATTCTGTTTGGGTAAGACAAATTAAATTAGGCTGTTGAATGCTGGCAACCACCAGCTGGTTTTTCAGTTTGGTAGTTCATCTTCTCTGTCGGAATAAGCTCCAACAGAAAATTATTTGAAGTTGGTTGCTTACTGAGAAGTTTCAGAACGCTCAACCAGGAGGGGATCTCCCCCAAACATATTTCAATTTGAACCCCTAATGCCGTCATCACTTTTTCTCCAAATGTTAAGACATATCTAAGGAGCACTACAGTGAAAAATAGCTGAATTGTGTTAGCTCTCCTTTTTACAAATGGGTGGGAAACACATTTCCCTGCCTAAAAATTCTGATGGCATTTGAGACACTCGGGTCCATCCCAGCACCCTGTTTTGCTGATCACCCTTTTCTTTTCCCTACTCCAAGCCTCCTGGCCTCTCCTTGCTCCTTTCTAGTCCTGCCCAACCAAAAACACAGACCACAACAAACTTTTGAGTTCTTGTGAGAAACTTCACCTAAGCCCACAGCAGTAATTACAGCTGAGCGTCAGAGATGACAGTACAACACAGGATAAGGCAGTGCTGTCACGAGAAAGCAGCAGCTTTGCCTACTCGCTACCCCAACCACTGTTTCCCCCTCCCAGCCCGTACCACCCAATGTGCCAGTATTCGTCTGTTTACAGCGTGAACTGAGGACATATTCAGATATTCAAGGCGATACACACATGTCAATCAAAAGCACGAGATAAGAGGCATGTTGGGACTGAGCCAACAGGAACGGCCTATGGAGGTTCTGGCACCTTAGGAAGTATCTGCTGGGTGCTTGCACACTAAGATTTTATAAAAATATTTTTACTTTTAGGCAGGTTTCTATCCCTACCAGGAACAGCTGAAGTCATACTCAAATACAAGGGCACCCTTTACCAAAAATAAGTCTCTGCTTTAGAAGATTAGAGCACTACCACATCCCAAAGAAGAGATGACCAGAAAACACTTCACTAAGAACAATGCTTTTTCCACCCCCTCCTCCCCCCCAACTTCATTCTAAAAACAATTGAACAATCATTTTTGGCTGACACTTTTCCTTTAAGTTTTATATGCTTTCTCATCAGCATTATCAAATCAGCATCCTTCTTTATGCTGCAGTGCAAATATATGCATTTGGTCAGTTCTGGCATTGGTCTGCAAGCTAAACTATCTCAAATAGATGTTGGAGTTAAAAGAAAGGTGAGGAGGGAGAAGTAGGGCCATGCATGAAGGCAGTATTCAAATTGGTAGTCTCCTAACAAGTTACCCAGTGAAGTATATAATTTGTCACATTCAGTATGCATTCACCTACTGTTTTATATTAACCTTATCCAACTTACTCCTTCTGTTGCCTAGTTTCTTTAGTTATTTCAAAGGGATTTTGGAAAACCTAATAACATATGACAACTTTCTTCCTTTTATTTAATTGTGCTGATATGCTGAGAAATATTACATTGAATTTAGGAGACACTGATTCCCTTTGCAGTTGCTGGTTATTTTTTGCAGAGCCAAGAAGCACTATATCCCATTCAATCTGCCTTTTTTCCACGTTTTAGCATATTGTCAGTTTCCTATCACTACCAACTACTCCTGAGTTTTTCCTGTTAAGATTTTCTACATCGTTATAACAGTTTACAGGTTTTGATTAGTGAAGAAAACTTAGAAGTGGCAGTAGAAATATCGTATCACACACATTAATTCTACCAGATCTACCTCAAATTGACCTGCTATTTACATCTGAGCTGCGATTTATGCCTTTTTCCTTTCTATTTGCAGAATAGTTGCCTTTCTATTATATCCCTAACAGACCTTATTATCCCATCTGTTTCTTTTCCATTGTTTGTCTTCCTTCTCTTGTCTCTGCATACCTAAATAAAATTCCATTTATACAAATTCACATAATGATTTTATCACCACTAGTCAGACAGCAGATGCAGGAGTTAAGGCCAAAACCAGCCTAGAGAGTCGGAGCACAGCCTTGAGAGATTAAATATTTATTTCCTCTATCAGGACTGAAGAGGATAAACAAGTAAATCACAGAAGTCAGTCCCTAGAATGGCACCCAATGTATTTTTTAAAATCCTGAGCAGCTTAACTGTATGATGCCCTGCAGCAAAGAATGCTATAGGTAGCACAAACAATTTCCTTTTGTTAAACTTTAACACAAGTTCCTTCTGTTATGACACAAATATGGAGCTTTTCAGTTTGCATTATCGGTTACAGCTCCCCCTCCATTCTTTCTCTCTTGACCACTTATGACTGCTCTTCGTACATGCCCGTTTTACATACACCCTCTCATGCCTACCCATTTCTATGAACCCGCTTTACATAGTCCATATCTGCTTTACTGCAAAGACTTACAAAAAAGCATTAAGCAAATAAGAGTCTTTACCAAGGAAAGAACATCAGCGTTGGCAAAAATTCTGTTACTTCAGAGTCTAACTTCTTGTCTTAGACGTTAAAAGAAAAGGCTTTGAGGACAGGAATAGATTAAACCTAAGCAGCAGTATCTTCCTAGTTTTCTCAGAAGGCTTGCCAGCTCGGGCAACAGCACTGAACAGCTGCCATTAGAAAGGAGGGAGGGAAACGGCTGCCTCCGCAATTAGAGCAGTCTCTGTTATCCAGGGTAAGATGCACCGTAGAAAAAGGAATCCCACAGAGGCTCCTAGGGGGCCAGCGATAGGGCTGGTCTGACAGACCCACATGGCCAAGGGCTACTTCTAAGCAAAGAATCATTAGCAGGCTCTCAGAGAGGGCCTCACTGCTCCCCTCCTCAAGATAAAATCCAGTCCACAGTAAGTTTAATCAAAAAGCCATCTCAGACATTGACGTGCTTCTTTGGGTCTCTCCAGGAGCAAACTAAGAAAAACATTAATGGGATTAATGAGACACATTCTTCATCACCAGTAGTGGAGGGAAAAAAAATAAACAACCACTTTTTTTTTTTCTTTTAATATGATACATCCACAACCCTCTCAGGGTCTCAGTCTCAGGAAAGATGAGAAGACAGCCTTCAAGCCCAAAGAATTTCAAGAGGTGTATCAGAACAGTAGGAAAACTAAAAGGTAGAGAACAGATGTTTTTAGCTCTAGGCTAGGTTTTTAGAGAACTAGGATTAATTAAAAACAAACAGAAACAAGGAAGGCTGGGATTTCCCTACTCTTATTTAACAGCACTGCATTTCTAGGTGTCATACGGTGAAGTGTCCACAGACAGCAAGCAGATGGTACTCTAAATCACAGCCTGCCACTCAAGCATGAATCACTTCAGGTAAAATGCACTCCTACTACTAATAAATTCCAGTGCTAGCCAGCCAGGACATAGAAAGCTTTAAAAGGCTGCAGAATTTTTTTTTTTTTTTTTAACTAAAGCTTTAGAGACTCTGTCACCAAGATGAAAAAAGTCGCAGCTTAAATCAGCTATGACCATTAGCTGTGATCATTAACTACAGAGGGAACCAAAGAAAAGGATTTTCTGACTTGGTGCAGAAAGTTCATCTTTTTATTAAATTTGAAAATATGAAAGCAATTCAAAACATCTATTCTGAAGAAAAAAATGCAAATAATGGAGTCTCCTCTAAAAGTCTTTTCTAAAAAAAAAAAGTCTGAAATAGTCAGCATTTTATTGTTGAAGAAAATGCTACAACACATATCCAACACAGCTTTTCCTGAGGTCAATAAGCAATGAACTGAAAAGGCAGTATCAGACAAAACACCTGACTTGCATTTAGATGCAACAAGGTATCTTTGAGACAAGACTTCTCTCACAAAAATAGAAAAGCTGGCTTTACATTATCTGTGCAATTCAATTTCTTGAATTATTTGATTTCATTTCAAAGTTTTCTCTCTAACATCTGAGGTTAGCCATACTTCAAGCAAAGCCATGGGCCAGATGATCCTGAAGGTCCCTTCCTACCTAAATTATTCCAGGTTTTATGTTTAGGTGTTCTGCAGGCATTTGTAATCCGGAATCCTCCAGTAGATCGTGCCATTAGTCTCAACATGTAAATGAAATTAGTAAAAATGAAAAAGAAGAATAAAAATCAGTCCCTAAAACATGAAGATCAACTATTTTTCTACATGCTATATATCCACAGTAGCTCTTGCTAAAACAGTTCTTGGTTTTCATGGTGTTGAGGAAAGCATTTCTCCATTCGTTATTAAAACCACTTATTGAAGAGTCTTGATTAAACTGCACGTTTAAGTCTTTTTCATCCAAAAGTTTCAATCATTAAGCAAGAAAAAAAGCAAAAATTACGAACTTGGGTGTCACTTATCTAAATACAGTCTTACTCAAACAAGTATTTCCAAATTCTTGTATCAAATGCTTTTAATCCAAATTCACTCAAAAAATTTATGTACATTGCAAGTCCTTATAACTGCTTTAAAATAAATTAGGCAACACACTTGCATGCTTAATTATGACAATAATTTTGAAAGAGCATTTAAATTATTCTGAAGAGTCTAATTTAAAGGATCTTCCATCACTTCTAGAAGCCACCTGGGAAAGAATTTAAACACTTCAAATTGGTTTCGCATCTTAGTATATGGCACTACAACCATCTTCCAATATTATTTTTGGCTATTGGTTTCTTTTTGCGTGAAGAAGAATTTGAAACTGCTATTACACATATACACTCATTTACATATAGGGGGTTGTGTGTAAAAAGTGTATTTATATTCAGACTTACACATATTTAAATATAATATGCGATTCTGTTGTTTGGTCTTTTTTAAATGTCAAGTATCTTTCCTGTAATTTGCAGGTAACTAAAATATATTTTGCAACATCTTGTAAGTTTGTTTGTGTAAGTGAATGACAATATAATTATAACAGACTAATGGACAGTTCAATACATGCAGAAAAATGTCATGAAATAACACCACATTAAAACTGAAACAGATTCCACATATCTTTATTACACTTTTTCTTTTTCCCATTCCTTTGACAATAACTAGAGGGCAAAACAACATTCAATCATCATAGAAAACAAAACTACAAGTATGAGTAGATACTTTTCCCGGAAACTCTATCATCTAGTCCCATTTGCCCATAATTCTAATATTCTCTTTTATTTCTAATATATTTTAATAATTAATGCCATCACCTGGGAAAAAAAGATTGTGACAGGGTAATTATGTACTTACATAATCTCTCTTAATCACAGAACAAGCAGTAGTTTTAAATACTGAAAGATCTAACACTCAAACACTCCTTAATCTGCTTTGTTTTTTTCCAGAATAAAACCACACAGTCTTATGAACTAACACATACTCTGACATTTATTGCTTGCAAAGTATTTTCAAGCATCTTCACTGGAAGTACTAAAAAGGAGATTCCAAATTTGTGTGTCCAAGTTCTCACAACACAAATGCCAGCTGCAGAGAGCGTGCAATGTGGTTAATTATAAAAGGATAACACCTTGGAAGAAAGTTACTGCAACATTAGATTGTTGCCTAGGAAACTGAATCGAGTCTCTTATCAGGCATTATACTTCAATACAAAGATCACTAACATGCTCTTCAGAATACTGGAAAGCACCTGTCCTACAACTTTGTCCTGATTTTGCCCAAATTGAATTTACAGCCTATATGTAGGCTGTAAAGATGGAAATAATAATAATAAAGCGTTCCTGTTCTTTTCTGCTTAGCAAAAAGCCTGTAATGCTTATGGGGGTGAATATTCAGTCACATCAGTTACTTTTCTCTGCACATAAAGAAATCTATACCCATCATAGCTGAACAGGAAATTAAACAGGAGGTAGGGGGTGATGTGTGGAATATGTTTTGCCATATTATAGTTGGGTAACATGCTATTATATTTCCATCATTTAATGAGTTCTGAATCATGAATAAAAACATTTCAGGGTCACAAAAATGTAGCACTCTCTATTAAGACAAAAATACATTTAAGGTTCCAGGTATTTTATGACAAAATACAGCTATAAAAGTGAAACTTCACCCAGAAAATAGGATTCATTGTATTTTAAAAAAAGGAAGAAAACAGAGTAGGTAGGTATTTTACATATTCATCTTCCTTCACTATATTCATAGTGCAATCCTAATTGTCGGCAAGCATGAAAGTACCTACAATAACTTACTACAATAAATGAAACACTAACTATATTTTGAATATTTCAAAGTAATAATTAAATTGCCTGGAAAAGTTCTATTACGCTTGTCTTTGAAAAAGAATATACTCGCATTTATTTGACCAGAAAGAAGAAAGTAAAAGCCTACTATATAAAATACTACTGACACTTCTTGTATAGCCTAATTGTAGACGAGAAACAATTAGACCGGAAGTCTTACCCGGGGTAGGGAGGGAGGAAGGAAAGCAGAGGAGAGGCACAGAAGAGATCTGTAAAATGAAGACTGGCGGTCAAGAAGATGATAAATGATGGCTCACCTCCCTAACACAAGATGTAGCAAGCATCAAGTTATCAGACAGCCAGTCCAAAACAAGAGTTTTGCGTAATTAAGTATTACAACAGAACACTGTAGAAGCCAAAGGTCTATTTGTGTCCAAAAAATAACCAGATAATGCTACAGGAGAACAGGGTGACAGGGGAGACCCTGAAGATACCCTCTGCCTCAGCAGGCCCTAGACTGCAAGACTGCCGACAACTCAGGGGTCATACTGAAGGAGTTATCACTGCATGTTTGTCCTGTCCTCACTTTCTTCTCAGGTGTCTGCAAATGGATCACTGTCAGACATGAGTCTTTGGTCTGACTTACTGAAGTCATTCTCAGATTACGTTAGAAGCCAAATCTGTGGAGTCAACAGAACATCGTTTGGGAAAATGCTGGTTCTTTAAGTTCTGTTGAAGGAAGCATTTTTCTTGCTCACCAGCCTGCTTTTAATTACCCTCATAAACCCTGAACTATCCACTCTCCCAGATATTTACAATAAAGTTTTTGTATTACCGCTTCACTGGCAAAAACTGAAAATCATCCAAATCTTGTTATAAGACTTGGCAAGACAGCTACCAACTAAAGATAATTCGTACTATAAATCACTCTTTTAAAAAGTCATCTAAAATAAATATCGTTTTCTGCCTTTACTGAGACTAACATTTCTGTGTCTGTTAAGCTTTTATAAAAGCTGATGACGCATAACAGTGACTTGCATATTCAGCATAATACACGCTACAAGTCTTGGTTCTGGAGACACTCAGAAGACCAATTTCAGTTGAAGGTACTACTACGTAGCTTCTCTAAAAAGTACTTCTGGAATACACAGCTTCAGATGTGTATTGATGTTACACATTTGACGGTCAGTGCCAATACTTTTTTTTGTTGTTAATATAAATGCTACTGAGTACTGAAACTGAAATCTTTAATTTGCTCATAATCTCAAACTACTCAAATACAGGGACAAAAAAGTGCTTTCAAACTATTCTCACATAGTTCATACTTAAAAAAAAAAAAACCAAAAACAGAAAAAAAGAAAAAGCTTTCCACCCTTGAATAAAGTTGCTGTAATTAAGTTCTACATACCACTATAATATAAATCAAAACAGAGTGAAACTCTGAAGCCTAGCAGTGTTTTTAGCTACAAATGGAGACTACTCAGAAATCAATATTCTGCATAGCACAATACCCCTCCAGTTCCCTTACACTGTTCCAATACAAAACTAACCAGTCAAAGAAAAACCCTCCGCAACAAAATAGATTTAAATTCTGTAGCACTTGTACTGCAGTAGTTCTACAGCATCCTGAAATACACTTCAAATTAATTTAGTTAGTAACCTGTCATAAACTATACTTCCTATTATTCCTAAACTTTCCAATTTTGCTCATTTCTTAACTCTTAAATACAAAAGTAGACGCGTAAAGACGGGGAAGCTTAACATTTTGACAGACAATTTGAAATAGCTGGGGGACGTGGGAACAAGATGCAAGATAATTCACACAAATGTTGAACAAAGGACACTAAGCTAGAAACTTCTGTTAAAAACAGCCAGTGATATAAGCCCAATGTTAATGCCCTAGTATCGCTATCTCTTTTCAAGGACAGCAGCAAAATGAGTTGAGCTGCACAGTTCGCTTGTACCTCCCAGAACAAGTGTTTCATAGGCACACATAGATCCATTAATTTGAAATTCATTTCAGTAAACATTTCACACAGGAATAACAGTTAGTACTTTTTTTCACCCCATAAAAAGTTTGGACTACTAAAAGCTGCAGTCCAGTTACCAAACAGGAGGTAGGCCACGTAGTCCTCTGAGACCACAGGCTTCAGCAGACATAAGGCTCTAATTAAAGTGATCTGCAAGTAAAACCTTCAATCTTTAACACAAGTTAAAGGTAACGCTTATGTTACAAAGCAATTTTTAGATGACTGTCTTGGGGACTGGTAAGCAAGAACATAGCATGGGAGTGGTAAGCAACTACACAGCATGAAACTAGTATTAGTTGAAAAGGTATTCCTGGAACCTTTAAAAAACCCCAGCCACCACCTAGAAATCAGGGATTGCATGATAAATGAATATTTAAATAATTTTATATGAATATGTAAATATGTAAATTCCAACAACAGCAATAAGATGCATATCATTATATTATAATTAGCTCAGAAAGATTTCAACATGTTCCACTTCAGCTGCTGGGGGGCAAGAAAGTGTCTTTCACTTTTTGGTCTCAAGAAAAAGAAAGTTGTAGTACACTTACCAGTTCCTATATAGGATTTAAAGCGTCCTGATAGTCTGTCGACAAAGGCACCTAAAACATCTAATCCCAGTAGTGCTACCTGTTGAAACAAAAGGATTAGATATACAAAAGAGATCATTAAAGAATTCTTTAGAATATATTTTAAAGAAATTAGACATATATGTGCAAGAATGTTGAAAGATTGTATCTTTACCTAAAGATAAATTAAAGTTCCAATTAGAGAGCTGATAATTTCTTGAAAGCTTTCATTAAGAAAAGGTTATCAGAACACATTTGGAATGGATCAAGTATATTTGCATACAGAGCAGTTCAGATTTTTCAGTACTTGTCTTAGAACAAAAAAAAAAAAATATAAATCTAATGTTTTAGTATTTTCAGCTACAAACGATTAAAATTCAAATAATTATGAAGACTACGGAGTTGGAAAAAGCTCTCATTCCCACCCACCCTGGACCATATATTAGGACTGCAGTTCTGACCCTCATTTTCTTTAAAAGGTGGCTCTAGAGGTCTAACTCAGAATTAACTGAAAATCAAAATTCCTTTGAAACAGGCACCAGTAAGGCTTTAGGCCTTACCTCTTCTACCAGGTTTCTTTCTGATGAAAGAAACAATACAATGCCTTAACAACAACCACAAAAAGGGAAGGGGAGGTGAATTACCAGACTCAGAAAGAGCAAACAACTTAAAATGCAAAACTAAGCCTTTAAATTTAAGTACTAATACAGACTGAGGGGGAAAAAAAAAAAACAACAAACACACACATGGTTTAAACAGTTTCCCAGATGCTAAGAGCTTACTTCAATCTGGCTACTTAGCTCATCGACTAAGGTCATTACAACGTTTCCAAACTCCCAAAAGAAAAGAACTGAGAGAAGCTAATACTGGCTTCCCTAGCAGTTCAGACCACACCATTTGTCCACCTGCTCGTTAAGCTAGGAAAGTTTTATTCCTAGTCATTTAATCTTGTTTAAAAAAAAAAAAAAAAAAAAAAAAAGGAAAAAAAAGTCAGAAAACTAAAGGAAGTTCAGAATACTACTGGGACTGTGAGGAAATTCACATCTAGAAATTCCCATCTATGAACAGAAACTAGACGAGAGGACAATATCCACTAATATACAAACAAAAACATGATCAGAAATGATCAGTTGAACTAAATTCTTTTAACTAGTCAGCACACTTTTTCACCCCTAACTAGCCTGCATGCTCTTCCAAGACTTCATTCTTAATTTCCTATAGCAGTTCATTACGAACACCAGAACCTGCATTTTCACATCTTGCAGTTAACTCAATTTGCTGCCCCTGAAGGTGCAGATGCCAAAGGATACGTTTGTAACAGTTTTTCTTCCTCTTTATTTTCTAGTAAGACGTGCACTGCAATTTTTTTCCCCACAAAGACGTAAGCAGAATTACTCCCTTCTACTAGCTATTTATTTTCATAAAACTTGGAACCACATTTTCTTGGACAACTGTTTCCTGAAGATCCTTAGGTGTCACAGTTGTCCACACTAGACAACAGGCCCCCAAAAACTTGACTGGAGATGACACGGCCCATGCACACAGGATCACGTGACCTTTGTTTCCACAGGAAACTAGACAAAAAAGTCCCCGTAAAATCTAGGATCTGAACCAGCTGCATAATTAAGCAGATTTTAATAAATTCAGTATTAGTACAATAGAACTCCTTTTAAACAGGAGGTACAAAACTTAGTTCCACATTAGTATGATTTACTTGGAAATTTACACAATTTTTATTACATACTAGAATAGAGAACAGCAAATATAAGTGGACGGCATCATGGGCTTAAACTAATATATTGCCAACAAGCAACTGCATCTACAGCTTAGGATGAGACAACAGTATACTATAATTGATAATTTGGACAAAAAATGTAAGTCAGCTTTTATGGTAATGTCAAGGCTTCCCAAAAGCTCTTTCCTTTAATGTTCTTTTCCAGATTGTCAAGCTATATGAGACCTGACACAAGACCTCAATCGAGAAAATGACGCCTGAAAGAAATCAGAAATTGATTCTGGATATACATTGTTTTCCTACACTTCTGTTTCCTGACTACAAGCCCCACTTCAGACTTGTCTTCCAGTGACAACCTTTAAGATACTTTTCCCATGCAAATATTTTGGGGTCTATTAATGCACAAACTGCAGCTTCTCTTTCTGTAAAGGTACTTAAAGTCTCTCTCTTCTCCGCACGTTTGATAATCTTTCTAAAATCTCTCTTGAAGACTTCTACCACTCTGAACAACATCAGCTCAGAAATTTAAAAAAAGTAAAGCATGCATGGCTGTTTTATACTACAGATCTACTCATCACAAAGAAGAGTTCCAAGTAAGACAGAGGGTATTTCTTGATTAATTCCTCAGACTCTAGGGTTTGGAGGGATTTTTTTTTTTTTTTTGCCTTTTTTTGTTGGTTGGTTGGTTTTGGTTGGGGGGAGGGCACAGGGATTGTTTGTTTTTTAAGTTTCACATGGGTAAATACAGTGGCCAGCCATATGGAATATCCGAAACTCCATGTACCTAAGGGTCAGAGGCTTGATAACTACCAGAGAAATGGCTATTCATCCTCCCGTGGATGTTACTGCCAACAAAGAATCGGATCTCTTGTATTTCATTTGTGTAGGAGTATTTTGTTTTGATCATGAGCACCCACTGTGATAATGCCTGCATATTCCATACTTTTGTATCCCTTCCTGTGAATGGGTGAAGTTTAATCACTGTTACGATGCAAGTCACATTTATCTCGATTAACCATTCAAGCAGTTGTCAATATGGTGTTGGCTCTCTGTAACTGTCTCTCAAAGATTTATTTAATGAATACAGTAGGGGTTCTACTTCAATAGTCTACAAAAGCCACTTCAGTTAATACTATAAATTTAAATATCCTGATGAGTACTTTTGCTTTGTGATGTCCCTACTGTATGAATATAGTTCAGACTGCATGGGATGAAATAAAGCTTTCAAAAGTTACCTTTTTAAGTCAGAGTAAGGTACAAGACTAACTCTGACTTTAAGAAAAAGTAGCAAAAGCTGCTGTGAAATTCTCATCTCTAACAGCTACTAAACAAGAACCTTTACAGATACGAGGCAAGGGAACAGGTTACTATGGTCTTAAAGGAACAATCCTTTACCTAAAACACGATGGTTATTCTTTAGCTCGTACTCTATGGTCCGCAACTTTGGAAAGGTAACAGGTATGAAATGTCATGATTTATCTCCAGAGCAAGAAAGTATGATGCGACCTCAGGCTGGAAGTAATGGGAAACTGCTCTAGCTACAAAACTGGCTCTCATTATACAAAGAAAACAAGTCAGCTGAAGCATACCACTACAGAGCATATCAAATGAAGTACCTCTTACTGTTTTTGCAAATCGGTCTTAACATTTCTGTGCTTTGATACACAACGTTCTGAGTTTAAGCATCCCCTGGTAGGTATCATCCATGCAGTATTCAGGCAGCCCTTTGGAAGCAGTCCTTAACAATTGATATAGGATCACATGAGCAGCATTCAGAAAATAAAAAAATAATTTAAAAAAAAAAAATCACAAGTCAAGGCAGAACGGATCTGCAGGAAAATGGTTTTAAGCTGTCAGACACTGCGTGGGACAATGTACCAACACAGGCTCTCCACTATCAACAGAAAACCTCTCACCAGCATCACAGCTCTTTCCCCACCAGCTTCAATGAGGGATATATTTCTTCAGGGATTAAAATCATTGGATCCGTTTCTTACTCTGCATTCATTAAGCCTGCTGCCTAGAAAGAACCTTTGTATATTGAGAACGATTCATCAGCTCACTGTTGTTTGATGCTTTCAAACGCTGCTTTTGAGGTTCAGGGTGGAAAAGAAATTTAGGCATATTTGAACTGGATTTATTAGTTGTTGAGCTACTCTTTAACAAGCCAGTGCTCAGGGCCGTCCTTGACTTCTCAGATGACAACAAAATTGTCAACCCAAGTGAGAAATATTTATCTGTTCTGTAAAGGACCAGACTCTTTAGTGAAATCAAGATGTTCCAACCAAAATGCAATTATGGATTGAGCCAGTGATTAAGAATTGAGCTACTCTGCAGCTTGTTCCTTTTCCAGCTCTCCTTCTACATACTCTTTCCAGCAATGCCACTGCTCTTCTGTGGGCAACTTCCAGGCCTTTAAGTCTTTGCTAGGAAAAGAAATACTGCCCTTCAAACCATATCTGGTTAACCATGCATGCTTACTATTATTTTTACTATGATTCTGTAATTTCTCATCCTTGGGGGGAACATCTAAGGGCAGGACACTGCCAGGAACCCATCTCTAGTTATGTAAGTTGCCAAATGACCTTAATATGAACGTTCTTGGATTTGGCCATAGAAAGTCTTAACTGTATATGGAAATAAGGATTCTGTAGATTGCAATCTGCAAACTAGTCAGGAGAATCTGATTGGGGAATTATGGAGGTCACTATATGGAACTGCGAAACCATGAAGTTAAGGAATTGGAACTTCCTGTCACCATGGGGACAGCTGTGGTATCACTAACAATCGACTGACAAACACAAAGCAGTATGCCAAACAACTACGCCCTGCAAGAACAAGCATTGTTCCACCACTGCAATACACTGCATCTTGCAATGCAAGAACATAATAAGATACTTTATTTTTTTTAAAGTATTGTCAGCCAAGCCCAAAGGTGTACTTTCTCAAAGAATCTCAAGCACCTCGCAAGTAGCTAAACACGAAATAAAAACATGCATGGATGTGCAGTCTCTTCTGCTTCACTTCTTGAAGTTTTTATTCCTAGTTCTCTTTATTCATCTCCCCAAATACACTCCTCTCCTTTTTCACAGGCTACTCAATCACTTTTTGCTCCCTTTACTGTTTCCCACTCCAATTCTCTCCACATCACCCACTTCTCTGAGATCTACCCATATTCCATTCCCACTCTTAACCCAAAAGCTTGCATAGATATGAAAAAAACTGCCCTTGGCTCAACAGGCAGAAGGAAGCTTCAATTTTCCTGTGTCGTTTCTTGAACCCAGGTGGTTTTTCAGTCCCAGCCAGGCCATCTTTAGATTCTGTTCACCCTTGTACAAAAAAAATGCACTGCTGCAATCCTCCCACTCAGCATCAGTGGGCAGCTGCCTCTGCTGACAGCAGCCAAAACTGCAGTCCCAGCTGCTGAAGCTACCACATGCATCATCTATGCTTAAAATATTTTACCTGGCAAGAAAGCATTATTTCCATTCTCCTGCTTCTTTCATCTTCAAGAGTACAGATGACACACCTTCAAAGATGTGTGGATCCTGAATGCAGATCCGGAATCCACAAAATCTAGTTTTGTTTTCTTTTGTGGTGTTTTTTTGTTTGTTTGGTGGTATTTTTTTTTTGGGGGGGGGTGGGGGGGTGGGGGGGTGGTTAATGTATATCACATCACTTCACATTGCAAGGAGGGAGAGGGGCTGCTGGTAATCAAAGTCTTCAAGCTCAACAACCTGAGCCTCAAGTTCTTTCGCAAATGCAGAGCCTCCTCTATCTAAAAATGTAAGTTTACTGACTTCAAAGCAGTGTTTTGCAAATATAATTTGGACTACAAGCTAAGATTCTCCTGAGAGTATCAAATCTTCGCTAATGTAAAAACTACACATTAGCTGCAACCCTCACGGTCTCAAAAGGAGTCCGGACCACCGAACTTCTTATGATAATCTTCCTTTCATAATCCTTCTGTGACAGCTGATCACAAATCATTTCAGTGTTGCAGTGCAAGTAACCACACTACCAGAGGATTACTGAATGAATCAATCATATCTATCCAGAGACTGATGAGTGCAGCTCAACACTGAAAAAGCTTGGTTTCTTTGGAGGTCCTTGTCCTGGTTTGAGGTAAAACAGGACCAATTTTGTTCAGTAACTTCGCTTCTTAGCTGGGCCTCTTCTAACTACTGAAATTAACTGCATATTGTGCTGACAATGTTCGCTCTCTCAGAGTGATAAGACCAATTGTTTATAGCTGATGCCCAGGCACGGTATGCAGAGAGGCTCTTGCTTATACTTATTGCTATAACCCCCAAGGCCAACCAACTTTATTTTCCCCGTTGGAGGGTTGGAAGCGGAAAAGCATAGTGGGATCCCACCTGCAGGGAGGAGCGGACAGGACAGGTGACCCAAAACTGACCAACAGGGTATTCCATCCCATCTGCCTCATGCTCAGTATAAAAGCTGAGGGATCAAAGGGTCAGCGCTCTTCCTTCAAGGGCCGACATCTGAGGAGGACTCTGTTCGTCTGCCTGTGATCCCAATCCTGAATCCAGATCCGGAATCCAGTTCCCGTCCGTCACTGAGTCCAGCCTGGGACTGCCCCAGTGCCAGCCGGTGACGTGATTGTCATCTCGGGAGCTTGATACGGTTTTGTATAGATTTCATTATTTCTTTTTACTTTATTACTAATATTTCATTAAAGTAGTTTAGTTCCTTCTAAACTCATACGTCTCTTTTTCCCTCCTCTGCCTCTCTCTTTGTAGAGGGGTAGAGGGAAGCATCTGTTGGTCCCATCTGGGGTCCCTCAGGTCCCCAGTAGTGGATTTGTCCTAAACCACAACAGTCCTTCAACAGGCATAGTTCCGGGAGGTCCTTGTTATTTTGACCTCTCCTGTATAGCAGCCAAAACAAGCAAACATAGTGCTGTCATAAAAATTTTAAAGCTTATATATAAAAAAAAAAAAAAAATCTGTTTTACTGCCCTGTCCCCATGATGGGAACAGGAACATTCCTCCCCCCCCCTTGCATTAATTAAGAAACATTTACCCGATTCGGAAGAACTCTTTAGCGTAACACTCAAAATGGTTACTGGGAAAGTGTTTACAATCTTCTGTTACTTCAGGACCTCTTATGATCTTCAAACTGACTTGAGTTCAGACCAAAAGTGCGATTTCCAAATTGTTCTGTATTCTGTGGACAATACAGTGATCAATACTCTAAAATGTGTTGTGTACTGCCTCCAGCTTGATCCATTACAGGAATATCTACAGTTTGTTTTATAGGTACATTAAACATTCCTCCCTTGACCATTGTCACAAATTTTTCATAGACATTGTTCCAAGGACAGTAAGCATAAAACAAAAGTATGTGATACAGCAACACTTGACATTTTAAGACATTTTGAGATTGTCTGGCTTAAACTTTATGTGCTGCAGTAGGAAAAGTTTGAAGACAGAGCCTTTTTAAAAGCCGGGCTCAGTGGGAAGACAATAAGATGTATGGTACTTCTCTTTAGAATATATAATCGGGGGGGGAAAAAAAAAAAAAAAAAAAGGAGGGTTCCCCACCCCCAAGAAAATTGCCCTTGGAAGTGTTTCTAAGTATGTTGATGGAGCAAAACAAAGAAACACCTTATTTTAGGACTCAGGACTTCCAAAAGAATATAATTCTTTTCGTGCCCAAGGTCTTTTATTGTCTTTCCCATTTCCTCTTATTTACATTGTATTAAAGAGACATTGATTCCCATTCTTCTCTACTTACTCCTACCCCTGCAACAGCTCCTCTACTGTCAGAAGTGCAGGATTCACGCAGCTGAGCACTAACCTGGTTTAAGAAACCAGCCCAACAAATGAACAAGAGAAAGCATCTTCTCAGCCAGATCTCTTTCTTCCCTGAGCCCGTTTACTGTGCAGCCTCACAAGCGTTGGCAGCAGAGCAACGAAGGCATGACGCACCACCGCGGTTCAGCAGCCAGGGAAAGAAACTGCTTAAATCAGCAACGCTGCTGAAAACGGACATTGAACTACCTACGGCTCACAGGCGTTGACTGCTGGGATTTCCATTCTGAAGGATGTACGTCTCCTCTTGCTCACAGCTTGCAAAGTGCCTCTATTCACACCCAAAAATCAATCAAAACGCAGGCTAAAAGGGATATAGGCCCTGTTTTCCATCTTGACTTACAGTCATATTTGATCTGGGGCACTTAAATCTCCTGTAGTATCAGTCCAATCAGTTTGTTGAAACACTGGAAAAATTAATTCAACATCACAGAGAGTTAATTGCCTCAAGAACGAGGGTGAAAACACCTAGCCACGGGAGGAGCAGAGCTGCTATTTCAACAGGGACTACAGTTAGGCTGGATTACACCAGTTGAAACTGCAAAACAATTGAGAATTGTCAATTCTACCTCTGGAGGAGATGTCTGAGAGTTTGAGACTACATATTCCACGTTTCTAATTAAAGGCTGGACAAAATTAGTTTTAATTAAAAACATAACATAATTAAAACTTCTTGCATGCTTCCCTCATCTTCCAGCAATCTGCTTGATTATTTGGCTAACATTCAATAGTTTCTTTAACATTCTATAAACAGAACATAAATAATACATGAAAAAATAATAATTATTACTCAAGAAAAAGAATCGAATCATTGAGCTCGAAAATTAAAACTGGATTCATATGTGGACAGGTCAAACTGCATTCTCTTTACCTAGAAATAAGGGAAGTAGCTCCCACATAGCCAAGATAAAACAAACAACTTTAAGAAAGGAATAATGAAATTCAGCGAAGAGCTGAAAGTCAAACATTTCTCTTCCAACAGAGACATTTAAAATGACTAATACCAGGATCTACACAGTAACTGAAAAATAAAGGCTGAGGTGGGTCTTCTTTTATTTCATTTTTCTGTCCTGCCAGTTACAGTCCTACAACTCACTACAGCATTTGCCTTCTGTGTAGCACACGTTGGCTTGTGTTCAACCTCAGATCCAAAATAACCCAGACATTTTCTTCCTAAGGACCACTACTCAATCACATGCTGCACATCCTGCACTTGTGCATTCAGTTATTCTTACTGAAATGTAGAACTTCCCATTTTTTATTTCTGAACTTTCCTTTTTTTCGGATCTCAGTATCTCCATTTTGTTTAAGCAATTTTAAATTCTGGCTTCCACCTCACACACTTACACACAGTCAACGAAATTACACTTGCTGCCATCTCTTTGCAAGGACTTTCAGACAAACATCCTAACCACTTGTCTTCACTAATTGCAAAATTACAGTTCAAATCTTCCCTTCCTCTCTGGAAACTGAAAGCTCCTCCTGCTGGCCTTTTGTTGAACTAAAGAAAAATCAAAACAAACACTTGCCAAACCAAGGAAGCACAAAAATGCAACAACAACATTATCGGTATTTTAGTATCTTTCAGTATTTGGTGTTGAGACAAACAAAGCGAAGAAAAATCTCATTCTACAGGAAGCACAGAATAAAAGATAACTCCAAAGATTTGCCTAAAAGAAACAGATTATCCACACTATCAGAAACAGTGTGGAATCCAATTTTTTCTTTGCATGGCAAACAATCTGCTGCTCTGACATAGAAACAATGATTATTAATTATTTTCCTACTTCAGCTGAAGAATAAAACAAGCTAAAATATCAACTACAAAGGTAAGAAATCCAAAGATGACTCACAGTCACAAACACTACTGATTCCTCTTCCCACATAAAATTACCTTGAGAAACTACCAGAATTTTAGTCATGGGGTTTTATTACTTCTGATCAGGTGTGATTTGCATAAAGAACTGAAAGTTGGCTTTATTGCTCAAAAATACATTTTATGAGGGTAACTATTCAATTTTGATGGGCTTTTGATGAACCCAAAACAAACACAACAGGTTAACAGCCATGAGTAGACTTGCAAAGCTTGACCTGAAAAGTACTACTTCTCCATCCTGTATCTCTTTAGCAGAGGTTCAAAGCAGATTTCCAGATTACCTAACTTTTTACAAACTATTCTGTCTGACCTAAGTAATCTTCTAATTATTTCAAGTGACAATCGATAACAAGAGCGATATAAGAGACATATTAATTAAAACTCATGTATACATAAACATCCACGTTAACCCAGTAAAGCCAGCAAATATCTACCAGTAGTGATACCCTCAGAATGGGGAATTTATTTACTGCTTGAAGTTCACCTGAGAGCCTGAACTCAAACATTAGCACTGTTCCAATTTTCTGAGATTGACAAATATTTCAAAGTTTTGAGGAGAACAAATACCAGCAGAATAATACCATCACCCAAATCTTAATACTTTGCATCCAACCCACCTGCTCTCTAAAAAGATTTCAGAATTCACTCCCCTATTTTTTTTCTCTCCTCCACTATTTCTCACAGCCTTGGAAAAAAAAATTGATAAAATTTGGGGAGAAAAAAACCACAAACAACAAAAAACAACAAACCACCAAGCAAACAATTTTCAGTTCTGTGAGCAGCTCTTTCATTCTAATGAGATCCAAAATAAAAGCTTAAATCATGCACATCTTTTCTGTACTCCCCGGTGCTGCAAAGTTTTCAACAGTCTCTGGAAGTTAATTTACCACTGACTGCATGGGCATTTGTCGTGGTTTGGAAATTAACCCCATCCTTGCCGGAACCAGGACATTATTGTAACTGCAGTCCCCATATTACATCTTTAAGGTCAGCCTTTAGAGATGACTCACTTCTCTCTCTAGGTCACTTCCCATGTTCTGCAACCAACTTTCACTAGAACTCCATACCATTTGCAGGTGAGTCAACATGTTCTTAATCCCATCTTTTTGATTTATCAGTAACTCAAAATCGGAATTGCGTTTTCCACTTCAATGAGCTACATGAACTCAGAAATTTTCCTATCTGCTTTCTTAGTTTGGAACAGCCAGATTGTTTATTAAACCACTATAAATAGCTGCAAACTTCAGAAAAGCAAAAGCACTATTTAGATGGCCAAAATTTTTTTGAGACAAGTTAATTCAATCTTGCTGACAACAAGCCCATACTTGTTTACTGACCACCTATTCTCTTTTTCCCCACTCGTTATCAACTCTGCCAAATCAACCCTCCTCTTCCTATCCCCTCCAGATCCTTCCCCTTCTGGTTACGTGACACAGAAACTTTCCAGGGTTACATTTCATAGAAAGTTTTCTCTTCTCAGGCACAGGTAGAGTTGAGCCTAGAGCTCCCAGATCACGCATCTTCTCCTTCAGTATGGTCAGCAGAGCACACTGCATGCAAGAACTGAGTTTTCACACAAAAGGAAAGAATCGGCACATCCAGGGCAAGTTACATCAGTTATTCCCTTGTTATCCATAGTGGTCACCTACAGTGGAAATAATGCTACCCCTCAGAACTTCCTCCAACATTCCCCACTTGTCACTCCAATTCATCTAGCTCAGCAGTTCTGATAAAGGCAATCGCCAGCCATTATCACTGCTCAATTAAACAACCATGTCAACAGGGAGGGATTAATTACTTTGGGACTTTGAAGACTTGCAGGACTTTTAGCAAGATACAAGAAGAAAGAGATGACAAGCAGTGTCTAAGTGCTCTACATACCCTTTCCCCTGCTGAGGAAGGATAAACAACAAATTATTAAAAATATAGTAATCAAAAAAAAAAAAAGAATACTTTAATATTTTTCTTGAAAATACATGTGTAAGTCTGTAGTACTCATTACTTTATGATAGCATTCCGGACCTGAGTCTAACAACAACCTCAGATCTAACATTTAAACGTGTAACATGTATGCTTGCATAAGATAAAATATGCAAATAAGATGCAAACCACCGTTTTCCAGAATATTTTTAATTTTCTTTTTGAAGCAGCAGATGCTGGCAGTCACCACCGCAGCCAGGAACATTAGAACTGATCATGAGCAAAATATCCAAGATCTTGTGCTCTTGCAGTTAATATAATGCACATAATATGCTTTGAACTGGAATACAGCACGTATAGAGAAGAGGTAAAAAAAATATTGTTATTATGCAAGCTATTTTTAAAACTCTTAGAATTTGTAACACTCTTAACCTCATCTTGTACGTCTGAGGTTTGTGATCTGAGTACTGCATACTCCTCATTTGTTCTGCAGTTTTAACAGCCAAGCGGTTCCATCATCTTACATCAACAGCAAGCAGAATGTCTTGTGTTATGAAAAATACATCTTGAAAAGCAAATTTCAAGTATTAACGCCCAATTTTGTCAATTTAAAAAGGCAGGAAAAAACTTTTGCATTATCCTGTGGAGATAAGTATCTAGTCCCCGTTACACAAAAGGGTATTTTTAAATACCTAAGTTTCTCAGTAGTCAATTATAACCAACAACTACCCTCAGATTAAGGATTTAAAAGCAAAATAAATTATACTTGTCCAACGTAACGTTATTTCCTCAAGCTAACCTGACCTTTAAGGACAAATACGCTTCCCCAAAAAATAAATCACACAAGCAAATAGAGTTAAGCCTTATTAGTTTCAGACCTCAAACTTAGAAGTGCTGTGTGCAAACACTGGCAAGTACACAGCACTGTAAAGTCAACGGAGAAAAAAAAAAAATAACCAATTTAATGAACGTGCTGCCCTTACAAGTTACTCCTACGTTCTCCTCCTGAGCCTAAGCAAATAGGAAAAAAATGACAATAACCTCACGACGCTAAGTTCAAAGGCCCAAAGCGCAGGTCAGTCATCTCTCAGGGCGCAGTAAGGGAGGTAAGGGCAGAGGGAAGGGAGGACCTGACTGGGCTCACCCACCCCACATCGCCACCGCAGACCCACACCGCCACCCACCGGTGACACCGCACGCCAGCACAGGCTACACACTGGGGAACAAAAAAATTTTAAAAAAAAAAAAATCGCTAATGCGAATAGGATCGTCCTTGGTAGTAAAACTATGCTGTCATTCGTGTTATCAGCTGAGCAACGTCAGAAAAAAAACCTTACACATATTACAAGAGACGTGCGCAGGAGTAATCAGTGTTTTCCTGCCGCTCGGCCTAAAACGCACGAAAAAAAAAAAAAAAACCAACCAAAATCCAAACGTGAGTCATCATTGGGCTGCTATAATGATATGATATAACTTCCCACGTACAGGAGAGGCACCTGAAGACGACAGAGAGAACTTTAAAACTTACAACGGGAACGCCAAGAAGCAAATTACTCATTAAACGGTATAAAACACACGCGGTGTAATAAAACCTCGGTGAAACGGCGCTCTTCACGGCCTACAGAAAATAATGGCAATCTCTCACCAAACATTACACCCAAGTAGAGAACGTGGAATGGGATTGGTAGCGAAAAAAAGAAAAAGAAAAAAGAAATCATCACCTGTCTCGTTTCAGAAGAAATGCAACCCGAGACTGTAAAATAATTAATTATTGTTGGGTTTTTTTAATATTATGCGCAAAAACGTTTAACCAACGATAAAAGCAAAACCGAAGAAAACCACTATTACCGCTTGTTTTAGGACAGAGGAATAGAAACAAGAAAATATTAGCCAACCCTCCCAAAATTTATTAATTTCCCTTTGGGGGTGTGTGTGTGCGTGTATAAAAACTTGGGTAAACTCAGTTTTATTTCTGCTGGTGCCTGATGAAAAGTAACCCGGAGCTCCGCGTCGTCGTCCCCCCCCCCCAACCATGACGAATCATGGCCTTCCTGCACCGAGCCTCCACCTCCCCCCCAACCCCCCCCCCCCCACCTTACCTTAAAATTACTCGAGTTGACCCATCCCGTCAACTCGTCGATCACTTTGTCCAGGCGCTGCTGGTCCTGCTCCACATCGGGCGACCTCGCCGGGTCGCTCAGGTACTCCAGCAGCTCCTGGCCCACCTGCAGCCTGCGGCCCACGTCCTTCTGCTGCACCTGGTCGCAGAAATAATCCATACCGGCAGGCTCCATCCTCGCCCGATGCGGAAAAGTTTTTGGTTTTGGAGGGGGGGTTTGGTTTTTTTGTTTTGTTTTGTTTTTTACGGAGGCGAGCCGACCGGCTTCAGGGTCGGGAGCGCGGCCGGGGCAGGGCGGCCCGGAGGGAAACGCCCGGTGAAGGCGGCGATCCCCGGCAGGGCCGCGGCCCTCATGGAGCCTCTCCTCGCCCTCTTCTCCGCCCCGGCTCCGCGCCCGCCGCCTCCATACGCCTCACGACCGCCGCCTGCCTTCCTCCGGGTTCCTCCGGCCTCTTTCCCGAGCCTGCCCGCAAGGTGAAGCCCCGAGTAAGGCGGAGAAGGGAGGGAAGGCCGGGGGCGCTCGGGAGGCTGCGGAGGGACCGGAGACCGGACGGCAGCCGCCTCCACGGGCTCCGGGGCTTTCCGGGCGCCTCCGCCTCGTCCTAGGGGATCTCCTCGCCGCCGCCCCTCCTCTTCCCCCGCCGGGGGAAGGGAAATTGAGAGTGAGAACAAGCGTTAAAGCTCGCCCGAGGGGCGGGGGGGTGTCGCAGGCACCTCAGCGGAGGGCGGGCAGCCGCGGGCTGAGGGGGTCCCGGCGGGAGCTGCCGCCGCCCTCTCGCTCTCTTCTCCCGCCCGCAGGCCCCGAGGAGTGATCCCTCGCGGGCCGCCTCTCACCGGCGCGGGCACCGGCCCGTCCTCCCACGGAGGCGGCGAGGCCGGGGCGGACCTCTCATGCTCCCGACGTCGGCGGCCTCCGACCCCTCCCGCTTCGCCAACGAGGGGCAGCTTCGAAAACTTCGCCCCGGCGGGTCTCGGCGCCGCTCTGCTCCCCTTCCCCGACGGATCCACTCGGGTCGGGTCGATCCAAACCCCGGGGGAAGCCGCTCACGCTCCGCCCGACCGCGCCACCGCCTCCGTCCCGTGGAAGTTGGGTCCCGCCGCCGCCGGCCGCCCCGCCCGGCGCCAGCTAGACTGGGCGTGGCGTGAGACAGCCACGCCCCACGCCACTACCGCCCCGCCCTTCACCCCGCCTCTACCAGCGCCGAGCGCGCGACCGGGCGGCCCTTCCCGCCCCGCGCTGCGGCGGGCGGGTGGGCGAGCGAGCAGCCCCGTTGGCGGAAAGCGCATGCGCGCTCCGCCCCAGCCCGCCCACTAGGGCCGGCTTGTCCGCAGCGGCCATCGCCGCACTGCTGGCTGCAGAGGGGAGGGCGGTGTGCGGCTGGCCTGGCCCCGCGGTGCTAGCCGGCAGCCCTGAGGGCAGGCGGCGGCGGGCGAGGAGGAGGAAGTGTTAAGAAGCAGGGGAAGCGGCGTGGAGGCTGCTGAGGCGACCTGTCGGCCGTTGGGCGGTCGCGGCGGCGCTGAGGGGAAGGTGGGGGAGAAGCCGCTGAGGGGGAGAGTAGGGGGGGTGTCAGCCCGGGCTTCTCGCCGGGGTTTTCTCCTTTCTCTCCCCACGCAGGGTGTTGGGTGGCCCGTTGGCTGCTGCCCGCCTCTCCTCGGGGCGGCGCAGGGCAGAGAGGAGGAGGCTGTGCGGGAAGGGGATCTCTGTGGGGTGGGGACGCCCCACCGCAGAGGGGGAAGTGGAGTTGCTGCTATCGCCGCCGCCTTTCCAGCTTGGGCCCGGCCCTACAGCCTCTTCGGTGTGAGGTGGAGGGACCCCCCCCACCCCTCCGGGAGGCAGCTCGGTAGGCATTCTGCGGTTAACGCTGCAGCCTCGCTAACCCGCACGCAGACTGCCAGCAACGTTTAAAACAGGGACCCTTCAGTGCCGCGGCTGTGACTTGAGGTCTTGTTTCAGGGTCGGTTTAAACCGGTCCACATCTCCACGATGTTAGAAAGGGGAAAAGGCAGTCCTGTCCTGTGTTCCCTCCCTCCGCCTTGTATTAGCAGGGTGTTTCAGGCCTCTGAAAGCACCGTTGTGGTTCTCACATGCAGGGAAAGGAAAGGAAAAAGGAAAGGCGAGGAGGTCGCTATCCCCCTCTTTGTGCTCAAGCTGCTCTGCTTAGGCCCAGTTGTGTCTCCTGTACTGGGTCCTGCGCTTGGTGACCACTTTGGGTCGATTTAACAGGCTGAATGACAGAGCTGGTATCGGTGAGTTGGGCTGGCTCGCAAGTCCGAAGAGCAGAACCACGGGACTCGGGAGATGGGAAGTGTAACATCCGCTGTCAATGGCAGTGGATGGTGGAGTTGGTCTGCCATTCTTCTGGTACTCAGAGGTTCCATGTTACACTTACTGTTGATACAGGCAGTCTGTTTTTTTCCCCTGCTGTCATGTATGCAGTCCTTCTCTTTCCTACAACAGAGCTGGTGTTTGTTTGACTTCATGTAAAAAAATCAGGAAGATAATTTTTGTCTTTATTCCCTCCCCCCCCTTTTTTTTTCCCCACAGAATTGGCTGTTTGCTGATTCATATTCCTAAATTGCCTCACTCTGGGGTTAAGCAAGTGGCGCAGGGAAAGTAGAAGCAGACAGCCAGAGGCTAGATGGGGATAGGTGAGGGCTGGTGGGACCTCTTGTGATGACAGCCGTTGTGTCATGAAAGCTCAGCTTAGTTTCAAGACAGCACAGTCTGGCTGTCTCACTTGTCTCATTAGTCCTAATGCTGCGGAAGGGTGAGACTGCAGGAAAGCGAGGTACTCCTTTCATTTGGCTGCAGAATTTAGACAGGTATAAACTGACTGAGGAACCACGCCTGCAAATTGCAGTTTCACAGCAGTGTAAACCAAACTAAATTGGTAGTACAGTGGTCCCACTTGCCTGCTTCTCACAAGTCCCATTTTCAGGAATTCTGCACTTCCTTTTTGTCCTGTGCACTGACATCTGTGTGACCTTGCAGAGGGCTACTTCAGGGAATTGATCTGGAAAAAAAAAAAATCTACATCCACAGGCATAGCAGAAGGCAATACTGCAAGCAGGCTTTTGTCGATTTTTGGTGTGATGTGGCAAATTCAGGATCCCATGCTTGATCGGGCCCTAGGCATTACAATAATGAACATGATTAAAAAGATTATAGATGCCCTTAAAACAGAAATGTATGTATTGTACTTTGAGCTTATTATAATTTTACAAAATTGCTTTCACAATGGATTTCCCTGTGCACATATAAAGAACCGTAATGTTGGATGGAGCTGAATAGTTCTTGTCCTATGTGTACAATGCCATTTTCAAAGCTGGATTACTTATCTATCATTACAAAGATGGAACTACTAATTGCTTTTATTGAAAATGGGACTCAAGAAACTGTGGGAAATGGCAAAATAAATATCAGAAAAATAAAACTGCATTGTTATATTTTTTCAGTGCACTAGAATCTGATTCACTGGTGTTATAAGTTTAAAAAGTAAATTTTTTGCTGTGAAAATTTTAAACTGTCAAACTAATAAGATTGGCTGAATAGAAAAGAACCGAGTAGATGGTACTGGACTCTTGGAGTATCAAGAACTGTAAACAGTTTCAGTCCACCAAACTTTCTGAAAAAAAAAAACCCAAGTAATTTAAAATGCACCTTTCATTATAGTCCAAGTTAATTTCATTCTCATAAGAGAGAAAATCCTCAGCAAACAGAGAGGGTAAAGCTTGTGGCATGAGCTTTTCTGAATTTCTTTGATTCAAAGCAAATATACTGATTAGGTAATCTAATTGCTGTGAATAGCATTGAAGCTGAAGAGAAGGGTAAATTATAGTAAGATACACACTTGAAATGTTGAAACTATTTTGTTAATCTAAAGACGACATCACAAAGCTATGTTAAGGGCAAAAAGCTATGCTGGGATATTTGGCTCCCCCCCCCCCCCCCCCCCATTTCATGTAATGTGTTTTCCTTGAAATCACAGGAGAAAATAGTTGCTTTGCTGTGAAATCGGAGTATTAGACTACTGTATTTCATTCTGTTAGTACCTGCCAGCACTAGTGCCTTTATACTGTATGGACACTGATACAACACCAGAAAATTGGTAGCCTTTTTATCGCTGAGGTGTTCTGATAAGATCAAGGCAATTTCCTCTGACATCCTAGCGCTGAACAGAATTATCTTTTTTGTGGGATCAATAAATGTTGGTTCATTTCTTCCTCTGCAGACAAATAGCATTTTGATTTGGCAACTAGAGCTTCTGGATACTCATTTCTTTTTTTTAGCAAGGCAGGAGTAGTGCTCTAATGTTAAATCTAGAGCAGTCCTCCAGCTTGGACAAAGGACACAGTTTTGTTGTTGGATGTTCTCACAGAGTCCTAGTGGACTTTATACCTAGGGATGTGGGCTAGGCTCCAAAAAGAAGGCATTTTCATTCAAGCTGAAGATCTTTTAAAGCCTCTTATTCTCAGTTAAGGAGATTGCTTCCTTTGGAATGCAATCTTTATTTTGGTGTGTGAGCATGTGAGCGTAAATCCACTACTCTTGTGTATTTCTACAATGCATGATATTTTGTAGGGCAATTAAGCCCCATAATTGAACGCAGAATTAAAATTTCCTTCAGTCTTCTGAATATGACTTGTTAGCAACCAGAACGAATACAGCAGGAGCTGAAGTAAACGACACTAATCCAGTGAGGCGCATTTCCAACCTGAATTGCACACCAAACCTGTTTCTCTGCCCCCATCCCATATAAGTGTGCTGCACAATTATCGCATGTAGCGTCCTGTTCTGAAAAAGGCGAGAATAGTACAGAGAGACAGGCTGGGGAGGGAGAATGCTGTCCTCTTCATTCATTTGGCTGATAAGAAAGCGCATACTGTGTTTCAAGCTCTACTTCTACCCTCTTTCCTTTCCTTGCAGTAGCTTTAACAGGCTGAGACCTCATGCAATGCAGTTATCGATCTTCTGTAGTGTGCCTGTCAGTCATTCTAGCAGAAAAGCTACTTCCACAGACTGACTTCCTCTTCTGAAAAATCCTTTCTATACAGAAGGTGTAACCCTGTCACTGAAAGGACCATAACCCCCCCGTGATTAAAAAGTCTCTATCACAAAAAGAAAAACCAGCGCAGGCCATAATAATAAAAATAGAAGGAATTTAACCATGAGTCACTCAGAATGTTCCTGTAAATTACACTTGGCGTTGCCTAAATTGACACTGAAGAAATCTATGAGAAAGTTGCCCTTACATTCCTGTCGGATTCCTCAGCAGCTGGGACAGCACTTCTACATCATGTTCTGCCCTGGCCGGCTTGAAGCAAATGTTCAGATTGCATCTTGGATGTGGTGTCCTTCAATCGTGTACCACCTCCTTTTAATGTATTGTGGAATAACCATAGGCTTTTATTTGTTTATAGGTTGGAGATCACTACATCTAGGTTTGTCTTAATACCATTAGGAGGTAAAATGCTGTCATATTGTGCTTTTTTCGGCAGAATTGTGGCATTTTTTGTTATCCATGTCATATAGGTATTTGTTTTACATCTTTTTTTTACGTAAATTGTAAAAGCATGATGTGTATCTTTTTGAGCTGAATTTATCACTGTTGATAACTTTTAGGAATCATTTTAATTCCTCCTCCTGAGATTAATAATATCAAAATAGTGAAGTAATAAACATCTTCAGAATATAAATCAGTTCATTCATGAAGGAAAGTTCTGATGATGTTGTTGCAATACATGTACCAAGCTAGTTGAAGTACTGCCTGTTTTTCTCACAAGGCCTTAAAGATGAAATTGGATGTAACTGTATTAAAAAAGTACTCGGTGAACTCTGCTACATTTTGGCTTGTGCCATGGATGTTCTTGAAATTGCATGTTTAACACAGATCGCTTTCATATGCTTGTTTATAAATCAGAAGTTGAAACCAGTAGTCTGGTATTTTCTTGTACATACTAAATCAATTTGATTACAGAAATGGAGTGTGAGGGGGGTCAGACTGATGCCTGATTACAGGATTACTCCAAGGCATTAATTTGCTCCTTATTGTCAAATATGTTTTAATGTGTAGATACTGCAATTAAATAATACATCCTGATAAATCTTTTATGATTCATTTGCTAATTTTCTGATACATGTGATACAGAGAAGGCAAAACAAATGAAAAACTGTCAGTAATGAAAAACAGTAATAACAGATCAAGAAAATAGTGTCATAATTAACGTGCGAGTGGCCACTTCTCTTTTATCATGTTAGTCTATCATGTCTTCTATAATTACTCAAGCACTGCTATATAACTTAGTATCCTTTATATCATTTTTGTACAGTGGCAGAAACATTTGTCTCTAGTGGCAGAGATGCTGTTTGTCAAGAGAATGATTGTATTTGTTTTGCGCAACAGGTTAGTTTGCTAGACCTTGGTCAATTATGCTTTTCTGTCTTTAAATTTCTTTGATGGTATATCATGTGCCTGTGTTCTACTCCATACCTTTGTGTAATGTTGCTGTATAATAATTTTGTATCACGCTGGAAAAATTTGTGATGCAATAGCTCAACATAATAGTCCATCAATCAAAAATGTTCTAAATTGTTAAAATTAAGAAACTGATTAAACTTTTAGTTAAACTACTTATCAGAACTATTCCAATATAGATGCAATTACCTTTGTAGTGTCATGCTACTGTTTCTAACAGCAGTACGCAAAAACTAGAAGAGGATCCAAAATACTTGATTCACCTGGCCTGAAAAGTAAAAACTTGTGAGCACACAATGTACTGCACAGGACTGTCCAGGGACGTGTAGCTGGGTGTATTTTGGCCTTGGACTGGCAAAATCTCTGCTCTTGCAAAACAAGCCATGGCATTCTTATTATCTGCAGGAAGTTTGCAAGACAGTGAATGCGCTGAAGAATGTGAAAAAAGAAAAACCACGCAGAGACATTACATAGAGACAACTTTGCAAACCAGGCAGTGTGTTGATATTCAGCCTCGTAACACTAGTGCAGGGACGGAGCGTGCCCACCTTTACACAAAGCAACCCACTTCTCGCTGCATGGGAAGTAGAAGGGAAAGGGAAGGGATGATCTGATTTGTTGGGCACTGGTTTGGCTTGCTTTTTCTTCTGTGACGCAAACCCTGCTGTAAATAGGACCAAATCCAGCAATCGTTTATTACTTGAGTAATTCCTGCATTACCGGTATTGATGAAGAAAGGTTTTCTCAGGTAAGTAGAAGCTGCAGGGTTCTTCAAAAAGAGAAAAAGTTTTCTTTCATACATGTAGTTTAATGCATACATGACGTTGCATACATATAGTTTAGAATGCTTTTTTTCATAAAGAATTGTATGCATTTACATTTTTTAATTAATGTAAGCTGACTGAATTTTTTGGCTGTTGCCTAATTTTGACACGCTTTTCCTCTGTAGTTTGAAAATAACTTGTCTGGCTGCTTGAGAGCTCCCTCTCGTGGTAAACTTTCCTGGAAGATCTTCATAAGTATTCCCGTCCAAAGGCACGTCCTTGAAACTTTACCTACCGTATCTATTACTGATAACGCTGGGCAGAAGAAGAAAGCAGCCAAGCTAGCAGTTGTCACGGATCCTATTTTTTGCTTGGCTGTCCACCCTTCGCACATGGAAACCTACTGTTTTGGTAGGGATGCAAATATCAATTGGTATTTCGGGGGAATTTCTGTAAATGTGTATGCATATGAAAAAAATGTAAGAATTCGTTTGTGTTCTAGGGAAAAAAATAGTAATGAATGGTTTTATTTTTTACCCTAAAGTGAAGAAAATACTGTCCTTGTCTAGAATAGTTTCAAAGCTCTTGTATCTGGGTTGGTGCTGCTGAACATGCAGTTTAAAGCAGAGTGTACTTATTACAGCCATCAGCAGCTTTGTCCAAACTCCCACTATTATGTGTCTATGCTGTACAAAGATGTGTTTTTACTAAATTGCTTCGCAGTTCAAAACTGGGTTTGTCTCTCACTCTGTGCAGGAGGAGTACCACCAATGGTTTCGAAAAAGAAGTTCAAACATTCCCCCCCGCCAAGTCTTGACCTCCTGTGCTTCACCTGGGAAAACATGTGGTCTGCAGCATCAGGGACTAAAGCAGCAGCCACAAATCCTGCAACCCTCTTGCGCAGCGTGGCAGAGTCATTGCAACTGGCTCTTTATGTCTCCTGGGAGAGAGGCTGGTAACTCTGCACCAGCTGATACAAGGGAGCATGAAGGTTGCTGCTAAAAATACAGAGGGTGCACCTATTGTCCCTGTTTTCCTATGGTTAAAGCGATGGCTTCTCCAGATCTTCCAAGCAAGAGTGAATTATACCATTTTAGAATGAAAATTGAAATGAGAGCCATAGAGACAGCTCCAAATGTAATAGCACTGTAAATCAAGTAAAATAGTGGGAAAAAAGGCTCTGGCAGCGGGGTTGGACTAGATGATCTCCAGAGGTCCCTTCCAACCCTATAATTCTATGATTCTATGAAAAGTAAGGCAGATTAGGGGGGAAGACAGTAAGGTTGGTTTTGTGTATGTGTATCATGTGAGTTCTGAAGTGGACTGTTTAAATTAAATGTAGTTAAATTCATAGTGGTTTAATGATCAACGGATAGCTCACTCTCAAGAAAATGAAGCATTTAGTCACATATAGTCATCTAACAGGGAAACAAGTAACAAAACCACATGAATCCAAGCAACTCAAATTCAGGCAATTTTTGAAAACTAAGGTTGGATTCAGATCCCATGGCCCTGACCAGTATCAGGGATTGGGCTTGCTATTTTGCTTTTTTTTTGTTTGCAGGAAGAGGTTGAGGTGCTGATGCAATGTGTACTGATGGGATCTTCCATTGAAGGTATGTGAAAACGATAATTAATTGAAGTAATAAAAATGAGTAAAAAATTCTTATAATTAAAATGTAATATAATTGTCAGAACTTAAATGATCGATTTTTATATAAACATATGCACAAATTTAATTTAAAAAACAACCTGTTTCAAAGAATTATTCAGAACAACTTCTAACTTTTCTTTGATATTTATTGAACCCATGAAGATCTTCAGTTTACTTCCCAACAAATTCTATAGCCACTAATTTATTTTATGCCTTATATGTAAGAAATTTGATATTCCTTTACCCTAATCCATAAAGTTGCAGTTAGGACTTTCATAAAACAACATTTAAGTGCCAATTTAACAGTCTTTTAACAAAATTTTTAGGTACTTCACAATTTCTGCATTCTAGAATGGAAATGGTTAGAGAAGGGAACATACAGATTTGATACACAGGCGCTTTGAAGAGACAAAATTTCTTAGACTCAAATTATGAATAGGGTTTTGTTCCCCTTTTCTCTCAGTGTAAAGATAGAGACTCCAACTCACTTATCCACAATGCAGGTCTGGGGGACTATTTCACTACAGACAAATCAAGAAAAATATGTCATAATATAGGTAACAATATAATGTAACTTTTTTTTCTATAAAATCCCAAGTAATATCAGGCAAATTTGTGGCAGCAGAAGTGGATTCTTTTTAATCTGCTTTTAACTGAGTAACCAGAGTGTCTGTGATGCCTCAATTTTTTTTTTTAATATTTTATGACTCATAGCAGAAACATTCTTGTATTCATTGTCAGTATTTAAAGACAGTAAACGGCCTATTTAGAAGTAAATTCCTTTTGAAATAAAAATTTCTGCATACGGGTATTTCGGCATACAAACGTATGCTGTGCCATAGATTTTCCAGAACATATGCCCAGTGCGTAAGTGAGTATGAGTGCTCCAAATGACAACAGATGCAAAGCCCTGACCCCAGCACAGTACAGGGCCATCTTTGCAGTGGACATCTCAACCTTCCCCTGCATTCACTCCATAACAGATGTCATGACAGACACTCATGAGAAATTGAGGCTGTATAAAAGTGAGAGTGAATAGCCAGACATCATCTATTACTGGACTTGAAGTTTGTTCAATTCAGAAACTTGCTTATGTTAAACTTGGCTGATTTTAAACTAGTTTAAATGCCAATCTATAACCTAATCCTTTGGGAAGGAAAAGACCCTACAACCTCAGCTAAAATAATATTAATTCAGCGACCAGTACCTTGTTTTGTTTAATAAAACATCATTCTTCATTCTCAGGTCCCAACAATGTCACTTTTATTCAAGGATCCTGGTATCAAGCAGATGTTCTTCTAGGTTCACATCGGGTCCCATGAACCTCAGGGGGACTACTGCAGCGAGGACTGCGGCTCGAGCAGGCTGCTCTGTAAGGGCAGGCAAGCCACCAGCTGAGGGTGACAACAAGGCAAGCTGGGACAGGGGGCCTCGCTGCGCCCTGTGCCGGAACAAGGCAAGCAGAGAGGTCCCCTGGCAGTGCCCAGGGTCAGCCAAA
The DNA here is from genome assembly GCF_965231255.1 of Vanellus vanellus. Taxonomy (NCBI): domain Eukaryota; kingdom Metazoa; phylum Chordata; class Aves; order Charadriiformes; family Charadriidae; genus Vanellus; species Vanellus vanellus. The sequence goes on along the minus strand of NC_138906.1, from coordinate 62,752,057 downwards.
AGCCTGGTGTCTGCCAGGTGGGTCTGCAGTCACAGGGCAGGTCCCCAGGTCAAGCCAGGCATCTGACTCAGTGGGGTACATGACTTGGGCGCAGGCACAGCCACCAGGTACCTCAGGCAGGGGCCCAGGGCGAGAGCTGGAGCTTAAATGCAGTTCCCAAGCGAAGCAGGGAGGCCTGCAGTGGGGATTTCTGCAGCTCTTTCTCGCCCACCAGCTTTTCCCAGCCATCTGATCCAAGGTTACGCAGCTACACCACATCAGTGCTGGCCTCCAGCACAGGCAGTCAGACCTTTGCTGGGGGAATGCACCCAGGGTCCTCATACTGCGGATTTAATGGTATAATGGTGGTCTCTCATTTGTTGCTTGCAATTCCAATAAATGAGTTTCTTACCTCCCTATATAGTCTCTCATTTTCTGAAGTGTAAAAATACATGCTTCTTTATGTGCACAAGAATGGCAGTGTTCCTTTGTCTTAAATGCTTTAAACATGTGGTACTGAACATAGGAGAACTTGTATCCCACTTCTGCCACAAAGCTATGTGGTAAAGGAGGAGTAAGAGCAGTAGAACCAGTACATCTGAACTACAGATTTAAATTTGAGATGGACCTGAATGACAGCACCTAAAATTTCAACACAGAGTTTGATTTTCCACCCACAGTTCACTTTTATTCATCTCTGTGGTTTTGCTGCGGACCATTATAAGTCTAAGGACTAGTTTCAAAACTTTAGCTGAAGACGGGTTGAGATTCAGAAATCCAGAAAATCCTGTTATGATGAGGCTTAGTGTCAGTCCTTACCTAAGCACAACTTCCCTTAAATGCAGTGAGTGTTGCTTAAGTATGAACTTCCGAAGTATGCCCAAAAATAGGAATGAAGCACATCTTGGCAATGGCTACAATTCCTCATATTTATGAAAGCAATCCTGGGGCATGATGACATTTTCAAAACTAGCATCCAGTTATAAAAAGAGACATACTTCAACAGAGGATAAGTATGTATTATTCCCCCAACCTTATTTTCCTGAATCTCATTTTCATGTGTGATGAAAGGAAAGTGCATCCGGATCATCCATTTTATTTCTTCAAGCAAACACTTCACTCAGATGGTGCTAACTGAGAAGACTTTCAGAGAAGTTGCAACATTCCTGGTATTTTGTAGCACTCCTTTCTTTTCCCTGTGATCCTGGAAGTGTCACAAGCTCTCTGAGTTTCACTGGGACAGATGAGACTGGCAACATTTTCCCTCTTCGAGGCAATGTAATTGATATCTTGATGCTGCTTCAAGCAATGCTAACTTGAGCCCAGAGAATGAAGCAGATACGCTGGCAATGTCTATGCTGCATTTGAGGTTACTCTATACATGTTCACGCTGCAGACTGCAGGATGCTTCCAGCCTATTACAGAGATGTCCATACACAGGGATACACTATGGTTATGTCAGAAAAAGAAATCAGAACTTTTGTCTTCGAAAGCACTTTTGAGTGCATATTTGTGCAACCTTATGTGTTTAAGGGTGTCGGTTTGTGCAAACCAAAAGCTGCCCCCAAGGCACCATTTCAGGAAGTATGGTATTTGTATGGTTATGTGACCATATTCCCTGCCAGGCCAGGAATTTTATTCAGGGGGTATTATTCAAGACAAAATACTTTTGCTGTCCTTATTAGCATAAGTTGTAGCCAAAGAGAGTCTGTCACAGCCAGCTTCAGAGTGTCTTGCTAGTCAGTGCTTGGCATTCTAGGGTTTGGTGTTCAGCTGGCATTGCTGGAGGAAGGTCTGCAGCTGCAGGTGAAAGCCAAAGTGAAAACATAGGTATAGCAGCTGTGGCTGTGCTTGTCTACTACCGACATTGCTTTTCGCTTGTCATCGTAGGTGCAAGGAAAACTCCAACAGTCACCGAGCGCTTAGCCCTTCGGGAGCTGGAGTGTGGTGTGATGTCCTCCCTTGTGCCTTGTTGGTGTGCTGGTGTAGTCAGCCTAGGAAACAAGACAGCTGAATATCCCACATGTGCTACAGAATATCTGAAGAAGCATGTCACAGGTGAAGGTGGTGGTGCAGGCTGTGGCGTGGCCCTGTAGTTGCCCTAGCAGCGGTTCTCGAGAGCAGACCAGCCCAGACCTCCTCATTGCACATACTGGTGGACATACGAGGAGGATTCTCTGCTAGCTTAACTCGGTTACTCTCTCAGTGTCTCGGAGTGTGCATAAATAATTGATAGGGGATAGTCAGGGCTTCTGGCCTCAGGCAGTGTACAGTCTAAGAAGGCAATAAGGCAATACAGCTGAGATCCCAGAACCTGTATCACAAAATCCAGTTTCAAGTATACTCTGTGCCTTCCATGCCAAGACATGATCCTTACATGAAAATCCAAGAACACAATTATCACAAGAAGTTTTCCTAAGGCATAATTGCATCCAGTAGCCCATGTAAATGAATATTTAATCCAAACAATATTTTTCCACAAAGAGCCACACCCCATCAAAAGATAATGCACACTGTATCTCACAGAACTGGGCAAAGGATGTGTAATCATTGCTTGAATCCAGACAGTCTTTATCAGCTTTAAAACGTGTCTGTAACCTCTCTTTATAAGCATAGATCCCAGCAGGTGTTTTGCCTGAAGGGCTGTACGGCAGCGGGACTTTGAGAGCCATCAAACCAAAATTCATCACATGGTTTCAGTATAAAACTGTTACTGATATTTTAAATCTTTCCAGCTTTAATTAAGTAAGTTTAGCTGCCATTATTCACTCCTATTTAATGTACCACCATTATAGTTTAATTGCAGACTGACTTTCTTTCCATAACCACTAACTAGCGGTTGGTTTTATGAGCCCTGTTTTTTTCCCCCACTCTGATAAAAGTCCATTATACAATAAAATGTGACTTAATTTCAAATGTGTTCTGGTCACTGTGTTTTATTTCACGTGTCAGTAGTCATAAAGTAGAGAGCTGATCCTGCAACAAGAAGAAAATCCAATATTAAATTAATACATAATAGCTTTGTACAGTGTAATCTTTTGACACCGAGATATGAATTTTGTCAGCATGGCATTTGCAGTTGGTAGTAGATTCAAGAGATACACTACTTTTCTCAGGAAATAAGTCAAAAGCATGGCAGGAATATTATTACTTTTAGCTTTATCTTGTGGCTAGAAAAAATGGGCTCCCTATCATTTCTATCAGTATCCCCTATTTATTTAGGCAGTGCTGAGTGTAAAGCTGGAGATGTGATTTACATGGTAATTGTTTTTAGAAGTTTTTTCATTCCCTTCTATAAGTGAATTTTTAAGATAGAAGGGAAAAAGCGTGTTTTGTTCCCACAATGTCGTGGGTTGCACAGTATGGCAAGACAGCTACCTCTGCACTGTAATACAGAGCTAATTGGCTTGGGGCAGTTTCTTCTAGAGGCTTCTGCTTTGAGAACTAGTTCTGGTGGGGCTACATCAGGAATCTCTGCACTGTGTTAGATAAGTAACCTTGTGCATTTCCATCTGTCTTCATCTGCTGGCTCTTTACAATTGTATGTTGTTTCAGACAGCATTTTTTTATTTGCTTGTACAGTAATTCACGCAGTTGTGTTCTTCCTCTGCAGCACAGTAATATTGACAACACTAGAAAATTGAGACAAAGTCAGACAGCTTAGTTCCTTTCAGGTGTAGTACAGAGCAGAAAGCAAATGCAAGAAAAATGTACTTATCTCCATTCTGAAGTTGCCACAAGCCAGTTTGGTCCCTGGAAAAATTCCAGCTATCCTAAGAGTTGCCCTAACTTGTACCATAATTGCTATGTTTCCCATAGGACTTTTCAGCGCTACGGATGACGAGTACTAAAGAACATCTCGGCCACACCTCAAACTGCTTTCATGCTGGCTTGCACACAAAAACATCTTTAGCAAATACTACCAGTCTAGTAATTTTTTCATTTTTTGAGAAGACCTCTTCTGGTACAGGTGTTCTTGGAAACATGAAGAGATGTAAAAGGAGAGAGACAGGGACAGCTAATGGCCACAATACGTCAATAAATTCTACTAAAGCAGAAATCCCTAGTTCTTCTCTTGTGCCTGGTGTGAAAGTTCTTCTGGCAAATAACTTCTCTGCTATATTTAAGATAGGTCTATTAATATATAACTGCTTCAATTATTGTCTAACTTAATTAACAATTACAAAGTGTTCCTAAACCTTTGCAAAGACCCTTGCATACACCTATAGTTATTTAGTAGGTATTATGGCAAATAAACCCACACTCCCTATGTTCCTCATTGAAGATGTAAACGCCCTAAAATTTTGCATTTGACTTAACCAGGAGACCCTGAACTTGATACTTTTTCACAAGTATTCAGTCACCACCTCAGTTTGCAATAATTGCCCACGGTCCTCCATTTTTTACAGCGTTCCTTTTTCCATTTCCTAAAGAGTCACCGTTCTTAATTCCTGTTTCCCTGTGTATAGTCTGTCTAATACACCATTCTCAAACATGGTTTATTATTCCATGTGAGTGTATTAGAAAACAGGAAGGAAAATGAGTTGGAGCAAACTTTCTGTTTGCCTGTGATGAGGTACAGAGTTGGCATGCTGTCACAGCTCAAGAGTACAAATTACTGGGTACAACTATCGCACTTCTGAAAACAATTTCTGGTGAGCTTTCAGTTTTAATCTTTGATTTTTATCTTTGCTCTTAACAAATAATACATCACAAGTAAAATTTCCCATCTCTCACTGAGCTGCTTTTTGGGCATGTATTTTGAAGTGCGTGCATTTAGACCTTATATGAGTTTTATACAAACGGAGATGTTTACCGTTGAATCACTGCATATATTTATGGGCAATAAAACAGAACATTTAAATAATTACCATATAAAGACTAGGTACGTTGAATGAAAAGTCACATTGAATCATCTACATAGTAAAGAAAAAAATTCTTTAGCCGCTTCATCCCTGAAAATAAGTACCTAATTAGTCACTGATAAACTGCCATACCAAGCAGGTAATACTGGTAAGATCAAAAAGGAAAAAATGAGAGTCATGAGGTGGAACAACACATGCCACGGGAAAATGAACTCACCTGCTATGATGACTCACATCTAGCTAACCAATCTGAAGCATATTCTTTGAACCCTGTGAAAAGTGGAGGAAGCAGATGCTAGGAACAAATGTAGATCTAAAGGTACAGAAAGGATACACAAAAACATGAGCCTGCAAGTGGACAGACACATGCACGTCTGTTGTCATCAGAGCTACAGAGCATGAAGGATTCTTTCGGTAAAGAAGCTTTGCTTTTTACTTTGTGAAATTCACTGGCTGTCCTAGAGTGATTGATTCCAAGGACAATTTAATGTCAGTTATGGCTAGTCATCGTCAAACTCCTAACTACTAAGTAGTTTGTAGGTGGTGCCAGCTGATTGCAAAAGTAGACCGCTGATAAGCCTGTCAATGCTTGCATGGAGAATGGATAGTAATTAAGCATTTGTTTAAACACAGTATTTGAAGCAGGAATATACTATCTCATGTTCCTTGAAATATCTTATTTGTGTATGTCAACATCTCTGTATCTGAAAAGAGAGGCTTGGCACACTAATTTGAAAGGAACGTGACATTACAGTTCATACATACGGTGTGAATGGAAGAAATGTTGCATATACAAATCAGCTGAATGTCTGATTCCACAGAAGAAAGTGGAAAAAAATGGACTTTCCCCCCCTAAAAGTGACTCACTACAAAACTTTCAGTCTGCCTATGTGACAAGTAAGAACTTCCTGGAACTTCAGAGGGAATGTCAAGCAGAGCAACCTGAGAATTCATGAAGTATTAGGGATAATCTCCTGAGCTTGCAGAACATAATTTGCATGCTCAATTCCTTACAGTAACATTTTAGGTACTGGCATTAGTCAAGCCATGTCCAGATACTTCATGCCAGGATGAATCACATATGACAAATAGCTCACTGAAATCTGCCCTAATTTATGTAATTTTTGCAAAGGTGTCGACTGAAGTGCAGTCTCGTAACACAAACTGGCTCATCCAGTGCCTCTCAAACTCTCCCCTTTAATGTCTGAGTCAGACTCTGTGATGTCCTATGGATGTCCTACCACAATTATAAGCAACTTTAGCCACAGTTATCTCCTTTGATGAAAAAAAAAAAAATAGAAAAAGGCACGTATTGTAAAAATGCCTTTGATCAAATCATCCTCCCTTCCCTTTTTTGTGCAAAAGTACACTCCTAATGCTGGATTTTGTTGCCTGCTTGCACCATGTACAGCCATATAGAGCCAGTAATATGATGAAACAGAAGATTAAACCACATTTTTTGCATCTCACTTTTTGCAGACGGCACCGGTGCAAGTTTGTCTATCATTTCTCCTTTGAACATTGCAAAGCAAGCATTTTTAGGAGGAATCCTTTGGCAGTGTTGATGGCAAATCCTGTTGCCATTTCTTTATCCCTAAATTCTTGTGGTCGGACTAAACTTTGCAAAAGAGCTGCCTGTGCTGATGTTTGCTACATTACGTAACAGAGAAACTTTGTTCTGATTCATTACGTTTGGAATGTATAAGATAAAAACCTCATATTATGGACAAGTTTAACAACAGGACGTGAGGATCTTCACTGCGTCCAGAAGTGGATTCCCTATATTGTTATTAGAGGTGGCTCTTTGTTAGCCTGTCAGTACATGGGTTAAGGAGATGTTTTGAACTGGGAAAAGTCATAAACCCCTCCCTGCATGGACCATGGAACAACCCTGACCTCAAGGTCTTCTATCTTTTGTTTGCTCTTTCTGTCTTCTTGTAAGGTCTCAGACTGTTGTTCACCAGAGTGAGTTGTTTCCACAGAATGAGGACCGCAGCTGTCCTTCCTAGACTGCATTCCTGGGGAACGATGCATTCAATTCCCACATTAGAAGAAGAAACCTTGAATTTACAGCTTTTAAATTAGGTCCTTGCTTTCCTTCTTACACGCTTGTCATCCCCCTTGGACCTAAAATTAGGTGTTGGCTGCTGCTGTTGTCTCTTAATACAGCTCCAGCAGTGTGATTCTGCTCTGTCCAGCACATAATGGCAAATTCTTCCCCCTGACTGTAAGATGCTTTTACGTAATAGATTCCATGTATGCAGTGACAATGGCAAATATGCACAGATGGGGATACGGAGGATTGGCCTATAGGAGCATGCTGAAAAGTATGCCTGGCTTTCAGTTCACCTTGGTTCAAAACCCCTCCACGTCACTTTACTGAGTAGGCAGAGCACAGTGTCTCATTGTTTATCTGAATTAGCGAGTAGGTGGCAAACAACCTAGCAACAAGCGAAGCGCTGCACTGCACATTCAGGCAGCCACTGCTATGGGCACACAAGTAGAGGCACATGCCCCCAGCCAAAGGGCAGATGCTTCCCACCTCACACAGAAGCAACAAGTTTGTCCCTGTTCGGGCACATGTACGCAGCCCACAAGAGGGACAAAATTTATTACTGTCTAATCAAAAGACAAGACTGCTTTGTGCAGTGATGGAGTTCTAGATGTTTGAACCGCAACTGATTACAGGCTCCTCTCTGCCTGAAATGCTGAAAATAAAATACTTCACTGTCGATAAAGAGGATTGCTTAGTGGTGTAAACCTCTCACTTGCCATAAAAAGAGTCTGTTGAATGACAAAAGTGAATTTCAGCAATGTTTTTTAGTGAACTTTACCAAGTGAAGGTATCTCTGTCAGGATCTTATTTACTATCCTTGTTCCAGGTAGGAAGAAGTGATCTCTCTACACTAGCAAATGTTATGCTGTATAATGACTGACTACGTAATTACCTATTTCCATCCAGACCTATTTCAAGCTATGTGAAATGATTTCTATTTGAATATATTATAAGATATTTCAGGATAAGGAATACTCCAAATTGAAAACACTGTTGAAATAAATGCTAAGTCAATGATGACTTATAAAGGATCTTCCTCAATTAACCAGATTCAACTTCTTTTATATCTTTCAATGTAATAAACCTAGTAGTCTTCAAATTATATATGGAGTTTTCCAGTCAAGCCTTGTAATTGCAATGTAACAAACAGGAAAAGGTATTTTTCTTGCATTGAATATACAAGCAAAACCAATATAAAATTTAATTATATATTGTAAAATGCCAACAAAGGTAAAATATTAATTTATGCTTCTTTGAAGGCTACTCTGTCCTTTGGTGCAAAAAATATTTTGATTGAATTGATCACATATTTGGACAAAATTCTTTATAAAATGTAAAATACCATGCTTTCTATAAAGCAATGTTTTAAAGTGAACAAAATAAAGCTGTTGTTTTAGGTATATCCCATATTGCAATTATTAAGAGATTCAAAGTCACCCAGTTATTTTCATTTATTTTGCTACTTTCAATAATTGATATATTTGCATTATGTAGTAATACACAATTTAAGTGAAAACTGTCTAACTTTCAAATTTTAAGGGGTAGCTTAATTAGCCAAGCTTGTAAGAGCAATTTGTAAAATCAAAAACTCTTCTCTCTTCTGGAATAAATAAATAATCACATACTTAAGTCTCAGTTGTTTATTATTATAAAATTAGAAGCAGTAAAAAAACAGCATTGTTAGGGGAAGGATATATTGCAAGAACGTGTGTTTCAAGGTCATTAATCATTGCTTCTTTCAACTTTTAATTGAAGATGTGATAACATTAGAACGCTATCCATCTCCTGTTGGGGTTTCTGAAATCCTATGACAGCTCAAGGAAATGTTCATAGCAAGAGTAAGTGAAATGTAAGGCAAAATTTAGACCATTATCACAAAAAGCAGACGCCTGATTTTTCATCTGCTTTTAATGCAATATGATAGATACTTTGTTTTCCATTCCTAAGAGTAAAAATTATTTAAAACTCCATAATTTACATATGTAAAGTAGAATTAATGATATACTAAGTAGCATCAACAGTTCAGCACTGAACAAAGGTAGAACAAACCTTTTTCTTTCTTTCAAGAAACTCTTAGAGGAAGGATCAGAACTTTTTTCAAACTGCACACCATAAACATTGCACCAAAAATGTGTCAATTACAGAGTCAAATATTCATGAATGTCTTTAGATTTTTCAGAAACTTTTACAGAACACTGAATTCAGTAAATAGGTGTGCACTGTGCCCAGGATCAAATGACAATGATATTCTCTATTACATACTCTTCTTCGTATGCATAGCTGCCCCATTACCAATCGACGGGAAACAAGGTGTAAATCTATATCCTCACACTCTCATTCAGAGCAAAGTGCCCATTTTGAGGGTTACCAGTCACCTGACTTGTATATCTATAGCACCGCACATTTATGTTTTGCCTTGTATCAGGATAATTATGTAAACATTGCCTCTTTTTAAGCAGATAGCGTATACCTGGAGGCAGAATGTGACTATACCCTCATATACAGTACACATGACTACGGTAGTAATAGCTAAATAGCAAGCAGTTTTATTCAATGCATTGTAATGAAGCATTTTAGATGTTTGTACTTGTACACCTTGCACTAATCCTGACCTTCAGCTTTTGGGAAACGTTTTAATAGCCACTCAGCTACTTCTTACTGAACTGAAAGTTGGTGCTGGCTTCTACAACCTGTTCTGCTTTGTAAATATTCTAAAACCACATGATATGAATAGTATAGGCAGTAAAAATAATACTAAAAAATATATATCCTTTTGAGTGGGACATAATTTTACCACAGATTTTTAACAGGATATATAAAAAGCTTTAGCAATGCTTTTGGTGTTTATTATGAAGACCCACTACTACAAACCATGATGTGGGACAGTGAAGAGGTCTTTCTTCCTGTTTTATGTGGTGTATTTGAGTAACAAGCACAGGCACTATCATTATGTGATCAGTAATATGGCATATTTCTGAAGCCTGCTGAGACTTGAGGAAAATTCTAGGCTGCATTCTAATTGGCCTAATAGCTAATATTCTTGTAACCATTTCTGGAAAATATTGCACTAATGCTGGTTGGATTCCCTGTTTGCTCTGCTTTTTACCCTGGTCAACAGTTTCCAGGCCTTGCATAATATCTCTCTCTCTCTCATGTGTCATCTAAGTTTGTATTAATTCACCTCTATCTCCTCTTTAGCCTTCTCTGATCCCCACTTCTGCTCCTGCTTGCCATTTATTTCGTCTACAAGGTACTTTTCTGTGCCATTAGCTATGCATGTGATGCCCTTCTTATTCCAGATCATTCTGCCAGCACCCCCTCCTCAATCAAAAATCAGACATAGTGACTATCCTTATTTAGCTTGTGGTTGAAAGGCAACTTTGCTATAATCACCATTATACACAAGTGTCTATACTAAGTAGGCGTACCCATAGTATTTAGACCTATTTTCCCCCCTTTTCCAGCCTCTCATTTCTTCGTCCTGACCTGTATCACATCTGGAATTTAGACTGAAGATGTGGGTTTTTTTATTTAGCATTGGAACAGCGGGAGGATGGTATATCGAGCATTCTTGTGAATGTGGCTCTACAAGCACAAAGATAAGCACAGCCCCTGCCCAGCTGAGTTTGCTATCAATGGATCTTCTGGTTCAGGTCCCTCCTCATCTATGAGAAATATAAAACTAATAAACACAAATGAAAACTGAGGAAAATAGGCTTAACAGTTACTCTACATTTTGAAACAAACGGTAGAGGAGTGTCAACTTTCAAGTAAATGGTAGGAATTCTTCCTTGTGCTTTTGATTATGGACTGTTAGGGAGAAATTTCCTTCATAGGTCATGAGAATCTTACATTTTCTTCTAAATGGGCAGTAGGACTATGTAATAAGTAATTTGGCAAAAATTTTGCTTCAGCTAAAAATGAATGTGTGCTCGCTATGGCTTCAGCTAAGATGGGTGTGTGCTTGCTATGCGTTTGGAAAAGGGATAGTTTTAAATAGGATATCAGACGAAAGCAACAGTTAGAACTACCGAAAATTTGCAGAACAAAGGGTGGTGTAGTTAGCTAAGATAACCACAGAAGTGTAAAGAGTGAAGAAGCCACAAGAAGGACATGGTGATAAAGACTTTGGCCCTCCCTCCATGGACTATCAGGAAGACCCCGGAGGAAGCATGCCGCCTGGGAGGGGGGCATGTTGCATTCCCAGAACTCATTGACTATGTATTTGGGGGTGGGTTGCATTCCCAGAACTCATTGTTTATGTATTTGGGGGTGGGTCGCGTTCCAAAAACTCATTGATTATGCAAACCATGTTCCAAGAAGAAACATGAATAATTATAAGGAATACGAAATAAAAACAAGCGGTTGTAAAGGGAAAAATGAGGCACAGGAGGAGAAACCCCCTGTGTAACTCCCAGCGCTGTAATAAATATTCTTTGCTCCACCGAATTTGCCCCAGACTAAAATTCAATACAGTGAGCGCGTTTCTCACAATTTGGGGGCTCGTCCGGGAGACCTGAAGCCCACGTTCGGAGCCTTGGACGGGTGAGTAGACCGGGACGGCGCGCCACTGCTGATTTCAGCAATCCTCGGATTCTCCCCGCCCTCGGTGACGGACCAGCGGCAACAGTCCGGCAAAGGGGCTCGTGGACCAAAGAGGGGTCCCAGAGATAACCGCGGCAGCCGATAACACTTGTGCACGAGACCCGGGTAAGAAAATTGACTGTTAAGTACTACTCGGGCGGCTGGGTGACGGGGGATTGAGAGTGGTGTGAATGAGACGCGGACTAGATCTGCGAAGCGAGTGCGGAGTCTTTCTAACCCCGGTTCCGTATCTCCGCGAGGAGACCGGCCGGTGAAGAGACGAAGCGAAAGGCTGGAGTTGAGAGATCCCCCGGGGAAAAAATTGGGACAAGGGAAAAGTAAAAAGGAATTTAAGGGAAATTCCAGGAATACCTCCAGACAGTCCATTAGGGAGGATGTTGTTACAATGGGGCAGGAAGGAGAGTCCTGCACCCGGGATAAAGATAAAAGAAAGAAGATTATATATTGTATGTTTAAATGGACCAAAGAGCCCATAAGGCCAGAGAAGTATTGGCCAAAGTATGATTCTATAGAGGGGTGGCTGTGTCAAGCACTAAATGTATACGTTAACTCTAAAGAATCATTTGATGAAGAAGAAAGCAAGTATGCAGCATGTTGGAAAGGAGCTGCAGGGATTTTTAAATGGGAAATACAAAAGGAGAAGGAGGAAGACCAGAGACCAGTCTGGGATCCTCTTGAATATTTACCTCCCCATATAACCCGGACCCTCCGGAAAGCGCAAAAGAGCCTCAGGTCCCCGTTAGAAGGGAAAGCCAGAGGAAATGGAGACGGGAAGTGAGGACGTCCATAGTGGAAGAAAATGAGAAGATGACGGAACCAATCGGGCTGCATCCTTTATGGGAAGTCCCGATGCCAGGAGTTCAAAATGGGGGAGGATTTGTGAATGTGCCCCTAACCAGTACAGAAGTCAAGAACTTTAAAAAAGAAATGAAGAAATTGTTGGAAGATCTCCTAAGTTTGTCAGAACAATTAGACCAATTTTTAAGTCCAAATGTATACACTTGGGAAAAAATGCAATCCATCATGGGAACTTTGTTCTCCCCGGAAGACAGATAAATGATTTGTTTAGCAGGGATGAGAATATAAGAAAGGAAAAACATTCATAGAGTGGCGGGGGACCAAAAGTTATCCCTACAAAGACCTGATTGGAATCAAAATGACCCCGCAAGAAGGAGAAACGTGTCTGATTATCGGACGTTAATTATAAGGGGAATTAAAGAAGCAGCCCTGAGGGGGTCAAATGTGAGCAAAACTTTTAATAAGTAAATAAGGGAAAGAGGAATCTCCGACGGAGTGTTTGGAGAGGCTCTGAAGGAATATTTAGCAGTTTTCTAAGAATGACCCAGAGACTGTGGCTGGCCAGGAATTATTAAAAAGTAAATTTTGTCACCCATGCCTGGCCAGATATTAAGAAAAAAAAAAAAAAAATGAAAAAGATGGAAAACTGGCATAAGAGAAGAATCAATGAGTTGTTACGAGAAGCACAAAAAGTATATATGTGAGGCGCGATGAAGAGAAGCAGAGGGAAAAAGCAAAACTAATGGTAGCGACTGTAAAAGAAATAACAAAAACTACAGCGCTCCAGAATCCAAGGCCAGGGATGAGACCATACAAGATACAAGGAGCCCATATGCCACCGCTTAAAAAAGCCCATATGAATGAAATCAGGAGCCCCAGACGGTGGAAAGTGTTACTATTGTGGGCAAGAAGAACATTTTAAGAAAGAGTGTCCCAGGCGAAAGAGAGATCGAGTTACGTCAACAGGAAGAATACACTACCAATTAAGGGTGTCAAAGGCTCTACCTCCTGGGGGAAGAAAGAATTAGTGAGCCCTTGATAAATTTAAAATTAGGCCCCCAGGAGGAAATTTACACCTTTTTAGTAGACTCAGGAGCTGAGAAGTCTTGGATTATGAAATTGCCTTTGAATGAGAAGATCCAGACACCGGGAAGAAGCAGCAACTCCGCTGGACCTCCCTGCCTCAAGGATTCACAAAATTCCCAAATCTATTTGAACAGACACTAGAGAAAATTTTAGAGGAGTTCCAGGCAAAACCCGCAGTAAGATTCTTGCAATATGTAAATGACCTGTTGGTATCAAGAGAGAGAGAGCAAAAAGTCAGAAGGAGACATCGATATGTTTGCTGAAATTTTTTTTTGAAGAACAAGAATTAAGAGTCTCAACAACAAAAGTGCAGTTTATACAAAAGAAAGTAAGAGCATCTAATTAGTGAAAGAAAAAGAAAAATCAATCCAGAACGAATTACAGCATTGTGTCCCAAGAATGAAATGAAAAATAAAGATTTTAAGGTTACTAGAGTACTGTAAATTATGGGTTAAAGGATACACTCAATCAGTAAAATTTTTGTATGACAAACTAGTAAAAGAAGGTCCAATAAAGTGGACAGGAGAAGAACAAGAGCAATTTAAAGAATTAAAGCAGAAGCTAATAAAAGCCCCGGGTTTAGCCCTCCCCTCCCTAGAAAAAACATTTCACCTTTTTGTAAACGCAGAAGAATGGATAGCACATGGAGTCATAATGCAGGAATGCGTCGGAGAAAGAAAACCGGTGACATATCTATTCAAAATTAATAGACCCAGTATGTCGGGGGTGGCCCACATGCATACAGGCAGTGGCGGCCACAGCGATATTAGTAGAAGAAAGCTGAAAATTAACCTTTGGGGGAACTTTAATTGTACATACCCCCCACACTGTGAGAACTATCTTATCTCAAAAGCCTGGCCGGTGGTTAACAGATTCCAGAATTGTGAAGTACGAAACCATTTTAATAGAAAGGAATGATTTTACCCTCGTAGTAGATGGAAACACGAATCCTTCACAATTCTTGTATAGACAGACAAGTGGGGAGATGGAACATAATTGTTTAGACTTTATAAATTACCAAACCAGGATAAGAGGAGACCTAATAAACACACTGATGCCCTATATATATATATAAAACAAAAACAACAACAACAACAAAAATATCCAAAAATTTTTATAGACGATTCCTCCTGATGTATAGATGGAAAGAGAGCAAGTAGTTATGTCGTCATCAATAGGGGAAAAAAAAGCAATAATTGAAGAAGGATTAACAGCGAATTAGTCAACCCAGAGTTGTGAACTATACACTCTGAAGAGAGCTTTAGATTATCTCCAGAGAAAAGAAGGCATTATCTATACAGATTCAAAGTATGCATATGGAAATTAACCATGAGAAGGAAGTCTGGTGTTTTTGCTTTGACAGGAAAAAGCCCTGGAGAGCTTTCAGAAGATGCATAAGAGTCAGTACTGCTGCATGAGAGCAAGAGACAGCAAAAGCCTTGAAAGTGCCTTCGGACTAGAGTGGCATCCAACCCCTTCGACCCTACTTTACTGCGATTGTAATTGTTGCGTGTATATACGGTTTAAGTGTAATAATTGTAATAAGGTCATTTTAGGTCCCCGTGGCAGACAGGAGCAGTACCTCTCCCAAGTCTTCGATCTTTAGTGGATCTGATGTGAGTATACCCCAATAGATAAGTGTAAGTAGATTAGATATTATTGTTGCAGAATCCACAGAAAATTACGTAATGTGGACCAACCCAACCAGAATGTTTATAGATCCTTAAACTATCAACTCCAATACAAGTTCCAGGAACGAAGAAAAAAAACCCTACTGTGCCACAAGAATCAGAGATACCGAACTAAAGAGGATGGAGGGCAAGACCAGGTTGGCCTCTGTACTCGCTGCCAAGAAGAACTATTTCTCGGCTGTTGGAAGCACCCCAATAGGCACGAGAGGTAGGAGTATAAGCCATGCTGGACCTCCACTTCTAGTGGTATTATCACTAGTGGTATCTCTAGTATCTGGTGACGAATGCCAGAAGTGCTCTCAGACGGTCTCCTGGGGTAGATAGTCCTTTTATACTATGACTGTGCACATGCATATCAATCACCAATGTTATACCGGTGAGAGTTTAAAAGTGTGCAAATACGGCGAACAAGAATATTGAGTTGGACAGAATTTAGGAATAGGTGGAACAAGATTAAAGTAAGGTGTCCTAAAAGGAAAAAAAAAAAAGAGGCTCTGCTTCACTAAGGCAGGTCACTAGGATATTCCAGACAAGATATGGTAAAAGAAGAACTAGTGAAGGGCGTGACAAAGGTCACAAAACAGAGAAGAAAAAAAATTAAAAGTACAAAACAAGAGCATATACCAAGAAGCTGCAAAAACAGTTACAAAAAGAGTTAGGATTCCCCACTCTTGGACAAAACTTGTTTTTAAATCTAGCAACAGACATAGCTAAAGAATGAAATGTGACTGACTGCTGAGTCTGTGGGGGGACCTTTAATGACTGAAGAGTGGCTGTGGAGATGTGCAAGTTTGAGTCCGATTGAAATCCTGGAATGGAATTATACCCTCACTTGTTTGACTTGGGAAGGGGGGAACTTTTCAGATCGAATGGGGGAGACCCCATGTAAAAAATAAAGTCTTAAAAATAGATTCAAATTTCACCCGAACTTGGTTTCCTTAAAAACCAAAGTCATACCTAACATTTCAAAACGAAGCCAAAAATTGTACCCGGTGTCCTAGTTTGAGGTAAAACAGAACCAATTTTGTTCAGTAACTTTGTTTCTTAATGAAAACATTCTGTCGGTCCCATCTGGGGTCCGCCAGGTCCCAGTAGCGGATTTTGGCCTAAACCACGACACCCGGGTACCAAAAAGTAGTCTCTTTAAACGTAAGAAGGAGGGTATGAATCCATTCTCAGGAATGAAAAACAGCTCACAATATTAAGAGAATGTAGAAGATACAATGAAAGAGTTTTAGCAGGCACCGGATGAGTTGTTCTGGATATGTAAAAACTGGGCATTCTAAATTCAATGGTAAATGCCAGTTGGTGAAATGAATTACTGAAAATAGCTTGGTGGAAGAAATTAAGACTGATTCTGCTGTGTGCCTTTTGAAAGTTTATTATTTCTGCCTTGTTTAACTATCCTGTTTCATAAGATTAATTCACAGTGTAGTCCAAAGACTGCAAGTGGCAACCACTCCTCAGAAAATCATGATCTTGAGAAAAACCAAGAAAGAAGAAAACCTCGAAGAAGCCACTCAAATTCTTGCTAAAATAGAAGAATCCTGCGAGATAAATGTAAAACGCTTCAGCAAAATTAGATGATAAAAAGAAAAAGGGTGGAATTGTAATAAGTAATTTGGCAAAAATTTTGCTTCAGCTAAAAATGAATGTGTGCTCGCTATGGCTTCAGCTAAGATGGGTGTGTGCTTGCTATGCGTTTGGAAAAGGGATAGTTTTAAATAGGATATCAGACGAAAGCAACAGTTAGAACTACCGAAAATTTGCAGAACAAAGGGTGGTGTAGTTAGCTAAGATAACCACAGAAGTGTAAAGAGTGAAGAAGCCACAAGAAGGACATGGTGATAAAGACTTTGGCCCTCCCTCCATGGACTATCAGGAAGACCCCGGAGGAAGCATGCCGCCTGGGAGGGGGGCATGTTGCATTCCCAGAACTCATTGACTATGTATTTGGGGGTGGGTTGCATTCCCAGAACTCATTGTTTATGTATTTGGGGGTGGGTCGCGTTCCAAAAACTCATTGATTATGCAAACCATGTTCCAAGAAGAAACATGAATAATTATAAGGAATACGAAATAAAAACAAGCGGTTGTAAAGGGAAAAATGAGGCACAGGAGGAGAAACCCCCTGTGTAACTCCCAGCGCTGTAATAAATATTCTTTGCTCCACCGAATTTGCCCCAGACTAAAATTCAATACAGTGAGCGCGTTTCTCACAGACTAGATGGGTTATTTGGATCCAATCAGAGCTTCTTCTGACATACAACTTGTTTTCTGCATTCCCTCATTTTGGCAACTGATGATAATCACTCCTGAAACTCATGGTCAAAAGATAATGGTGATAAAAGACTTGGTCCTTAGCCTATGTCACTAAAAGATGCTAGGAGCATCAAAATGGGTTTGGATCTTAGTGATTAAATGAAACTTTAGGCAAGAGGACCATCAGATTTAATGAAATGAACAACTACTTGCCTTATCACTTCCTTTTGCCATTTTTTATTTTTGTTTTTATTTGTTTAGTATAGCATCTGTTTGCCAACTACTGCAACTGCAACTCTTATGCTATGGATAAAGCAGCATGATCAAAATCTACAGAATAAAGTACAGCAAATGCAGAATAAAATCTTTCTTCAATGAAATATCTGTGCACATAATTTGTGAACAGAAAGCAAGCATAAAATAGAACATCAGAGTTCAGTAAAAAGTTTCCTGTTTAAAAATCATAGACAAGACCCATGAAGCATGCAGAAAAGCCACTGAAAGCAAATCTGACTTTTAGAAATGCTTTTGCAAAACTGCAGTGCTCTACATATACATAATGGTTGTTTAGGAAAAAGATGAAAAGTGGTGACAACTAATGATCTGTCTATACTAAAATTAAATATATTAGTGACCTTGGTAATGCTTAAATATGGGTATAACTTGTTTATGCATTACTTCAAATATTTTAGGGGAAACCTCTTTTAAAGTGGTTCTTGTAGATACTATCATACATTTGTTGAAGAAGGAAGTATGGTCTGTTGTTTAAAGCACAGGACTCTGAGTCAGAAGATGTAGATTACGCCCCCTGCACTGATAACTACTGACTATGCAGCTTCCTCATCTCTAAATTGGGAAATAGTATTTAACTACTCAGAGGTAACAAGGAGACAAGTCATTACTGCTTATAATATTACAATTGTAATAATCAGAATAAACCCTGCAGGGGAGTACTGATTTATTAAGAAATCTGTGGGAAAGAAGCAAATCACCTGTATGTTTGAAGTTCTGGTAACTTAATTCTAAGACAAAGTGGAATTTCTGTGCTATGTTGGTGGACGGTTTAGGAATGCAAAGTATCAGTCATTGCATTTGTTAAGCAACAGCCATCTAAAGGTCAGTATGGCTCCAAAGTAGAACTGTGATCTCATAGCTCCAGTTTTTGCCCTTCCCTGTTCACACCCTTTCTGTGTTTATGACTGTTACGCTGGAAGGTATTGGTGGTTTCCATCTTCCATATATAGACAGCCATGTAACTTATAACGATGTGTAGGCTAACTATACCCCATAAGGTATTGATGTTGGAAAAAAAGGGAGGCAACTGCGCAGCTGACTGTATCTTAAGACTGATCAGAAGCTAATCTTGTGAGGGTGGAGGTTTTCCCTGGGACAGGAAAGTGCAGTCAGTGCAAGGCTGACTCACGCCAGGAAACCAAATGCTTACAAGTGTATACAGGCAATAAAACCTGGGGGAAAAAAGGCAGCGAGGAACTCACATACCCAGATATGAGTAAGGCAGGACAGCTTACTTTCTGTATTCAGTGTACGATAAAAATCTTTTTTTTTTTTTCCTTTTTTTAATGTAAAATTAAGGCAACTAGTATTTGGTTTTGATTAAGCTATTAGAAATTGAGCTGGGTGTTTACTCAGTGAGGGAGGCAGGAGTGCACCAAGGAACTGTTAACATACATATTAACTTTTTGTGAATATAGCAAAGGTCTGTAACAGAAGCAACCCGGCAAGGCTCTGAAGGCCCCACTTGGGCCCCACCGAAGGTGACTGGAAGCAACAGAACCAGGACAACTCCATTGCCTCCTTCGCTATGCCAGTGCGCTGGAGGGCCTGGCTGCTGTTGCTGCAGGATCTCTGGATTGTATGCAGGGACGGTTAATACTGATGGAGCTGCCCCTCCCAGTGGTGACAGGAGCGATAAGACTGATTTTCCAGGCTCTATCTACCCTTTTCCTCTTATTCCACGACTTTAGATGCTCATCAAATGACAAAGAAGACAGCTCTACCTAGTATTGTACACTTTCAGTAGGAAGGTATCATCGGCTTTACTTTACAGCAAAACTCGTGGTCCAAACCCTTTTCTATAATTTTAAAGCACTGTTACCATTCCTTTTTATGGTATCATCACCTTGAACCTTATATAATAGGAAAATAGCAGGCTTACAGTCTTAGCTGTCTGAAACAAATGGCAGAAGAAAAGGAAAATGAGAACACGAGTTGAATGCTCCTTTTCGATCTTCAGACAAGCCAGCCTTGCAGATTGTCTGCATGACCAAGCTGGGTTGAGTCAGCAGAAAGCAAGCGTGATGTGGATGACAGACCCATAAAAACAGCAACACACGAATCTGCACCTTTTACTGCCAATAGACACGTTTCAACATTTGCTATGGAGAAGTAATGTTTTACTTTATTTAAAACGTCTATCCTTAGGGTGGGTATGGGACCCCTTACTCCCCTCTAAAGCCTGGCATCTCACTAGCTTTCTGCTAGCCGATGCTTTT
Organism: Vanellus vanellus; assembly: GCF_965231255.1. NCBI lineage: Eukaryota > Metazoa > Chordata > Aves > Charadriiformes > Charadriidae > Vanellus > Vanellus vanellus. Next base: position 62,732,202 of record NC_138906.1, on the reverse strand, counting down.
ACCGGCGCCTCACACCTCATGTCACCGGCCTAGCGAAGTTTCCCTTACCACAGCCACGTCTTTCGTTAAACGGCGCTTCTCCAGAGGCAGCACTCGAGCTCTCGGCCTGCCCCGGCCTACAAACGCCCAACCCCCTCCCCGTACCCCCCCTCCTCCAGCACCCACCCGCGCCGCGGCCGCTGGGCTCGCTCCCCCTCAGAACAGCCGGCGGGGCCGGGCGCTCCCCTCAGTCCGGGCCGGCGCCTCCCTCAGGCGGCAACGGCCGCGGCGAGGCTGCGCGAGGGACGGGAGGGGCGGGGACACGGCGCGCAGCCATCCCGGAAGCGCGGGGCTGAAGCGGCGGACTGGGCAAGGCGGCGGGCCGGGCCGGGCCGCACCGCACCGCGCCGCTCCGGAGAGGAACGGGAAAGGGAACGCGGAGCAGGGGGTTGACGGGCGGCGGTAGCGGCCATGACGAACTTCATCTCGGTGCAGCTGAAGAAGGCCTCGGAGGTGGACTTGGCCAAGCCGCTGTGCAAGTTCATTCAGCAGAGCTACCCGGGCGGCGACGCCCAGGCCGAGCACTGCCGCGCCGCCGAGGAGCTTAGCAAGCTCCGCAAGAGCGCGCTCGGCCGCCCGCTCGACAAGCACGAGAGCGCGCTCGAGACCCTCCTCAGGTAGGAGCAGGAGGGCAGGGCTGGGCCGGGCCGCCTCAACCCCCTCCGCCATCTCTCATCTCTCCCCCCGCTTCCGGTGGGGCGGGCGCGCACCTTTTCCCCCCTCCCTCCCACCCCCCCACTGCCCCCGGTGCCCTGCGCGGCTGAGGGGCCCCGGCAGCAGCTGCGGGCCCAGGCCCTGGGCGCGGCGGAGCCGGAGCCAGGTGTGGGCGGCCCGCGCGGGGGCGGGGCGGGGCGGGGTGAGGCGAAGCGAAGCGGCCGGTGCGCCGGGAGGAAGCGGCTGGGGCTGCCGGGCCGGTTCCGGCGGCCTGTGGGTTGGGTGCTCGCCTCCCCGCGTCTAAGCCGAGCGCTGGGGCGCCTGCCCCGGCTTGCGGCATTCTGGGGTCCCCCCTCCCTAACGGTGCGGCTCGGGCCTTGGGCGCCGTGGGGTGTTGTGTGATGGCAGCGAGCGCCGGCGGGGGAGGTGTGGGGAGCAGGCCTCGTCCCGACCGACTTCCCCTTACGAGTGTCTGTCGCCGTTGGAGCGAGCTAGAAATGACAGGCTGTTTTGCTTCTCAGAAGAGAGCAGGCGTGTCTTTAGTTTCGCTGTTACACTTTGCTGTTAGAGTTGACATCTTTCTTTTCAGTTTTGGATGTTGTTTTTGTTTTGTTTTGGTTTTTTTTTTTTTTATCTTACTGTCGTGTTTTCCTTCGGTTTTCTATGTTTAGCAGCTTCTTAAAGTATTTGCAAAGTCACATCCTTATTTTCTACTTAACACATGTAAACTTGCTATCAGAAAGTTTACTGGTGCTTCTCTTGTGCTGGAATTACCATAGGTTAGATGAGCAAAAGATTAGTCTGTGTCTTCTGCCCAATGAACTGGCTAAAGCCTGCTTTAGGACTAACTGTTCCATCATCTACAATAGCACTCGCTCTTTCCTATCTCTAGAACATTTATGGATTGCAGTATTGACTTACTGCGGTAATCCTGTTGTTCTGTTTCTCTATGTTGGAAACGTTTTGAGCCCATTTGTAGCTCATCTACTCACTGAGGTCACTGTGATTCATTCACTAGGGTAATACTAAGTACACGCTTCTATTTGCAAAACTAGGGTCAAAGATTTGGAGTACTAGAATATGTTTTACATAGCGGTAGCAAATTTTTTTTTTTTTTAAAGAAGGAAAAAAGGGATTTTCTAGTATAGGGAGAAATGGTACTTGTAGACATGACATTTCTGTAATGTCATGGATAAATAGAAATATGTTTGATGTTCACGGGATTTTCTTATTTATAAACTTAAAAAGGAAGAGGAATGGAAAAGAAGTGACTTACTAAAAAGAAGGCAGGATTTGTAAAATGAGTTACTGACGTTTTTTGAGCTTATCAACCCTTCACTGGGTGTTTAGTCTATAAAAGCGATGACTACTGATCTGTTTTGCACTATCTTTGTAGTTTCCTGTTCTAGTCCTGTTTTATTACTGCTTATGCTTTTGAAGGTCCTACTGTGTGTGCCTTTTGAAGGTCAGGGAAATAATGAGCATCTATGAACTGAAAGAGGGATTCTGCTAACCAAATGGAAAGGCATATTCTTATCTTCCCTTGAACGCTGGAATTAAGCTTCTTTTCCTGGTGGTGCCACTTAGGTTTGTGATTAGTTTGCCCCAGCCACATCATAATACTTAAGCCTATCTAACAGCTGTACACTGCCAAAAGGAGAAAGCCCTTTCTTCATTTCTGGTGCTTCTCTTATGCCATTTCTGGAAGGCAAAAGGCATTACATGTGTTTGACAGGTGAGCAACTTGAATGAGTTCAGTGGAAGGTCAGATGAACATCAGGGCCGGTGCAAAAGGGGGTAAAAGTAGTGTTGCTTGAAAGCCAAGGGGCTAAGCTGGAGCTCCCTCTTTTAGTGCCATTAGGTCATTAAATTAATTCAAGCCATAGTATGCAACTTCACCTCATTTTTTTTCTCTCTGAATAATGAAAGAAAACTGCTTCCAATTGCATAATTACCAGCTTTCTTTTTGAGTCAATTTCATATGCAGTGATCTGTTCTCTCCACTGTTGATCAATGATCAGCAGATATCTTCAGCTGGCTCAGGTGCTGTTGCAGTAGTCGGGAGGTGTTGAATAAGGCTCTGCACTGCTGCCACCTTATGTGTGAACAAGAAGTGATATCCCTGCCACACAGAAGCTCCTCTTATAAAACACCTGCATTTTAAATGGTATCATTTTAAAGTATTTGTTCCCTTTGCAGTGGAGATGAGATAGGATGAAGGTCTGAATTAACTGTAAATTAGAGAAAATAAAACAATCAGATGTATGTTTCACCCTATCTCTAACAAGTTATGAGTGGCTTGTCCCTGTGACCATTTGTATTCATTGCAATTGCTGGGAAACAAAATTTGTTCTTTTTATTGTGTAAAAATGTTCTGCAGTATATTCTGCTAATATTCTGTAAGGCGCAGTTAACTTTAGGAAGTCAGACTGTCTGCACACCCTTGAGTTTGAAGTATCTGGCTGAGCTTATGATTGAAAGAGCACAAGCGCCTGAGTGCCTTGTGTTTCATCTGAAAATTCCCTTCCCTCTCCAACTTACAGTATTTTCCTGTTGCTATTGAAGAGTTGTACTCAGTCTTACGTTTAAGTAACAACTTCAGCAAGATTTTTGTTGGAGTTTAAAACTGGTTTGTTAGTCAAGTAAGGCTGGAAGAGCTAATTACAATGTGGATACCCTTTGCATAGATTTACTTCTTTGTGGCTTTTTATAGACCATAATACCTGAGCAATGTAGACCATTTAACTGTTAAGAAATGAGGGCTTAATCTTCTGCTAATTAATCTAGGATTTGCCCACGGTTTTGTAATCTTTAGAAGCCTTGTTTTGCTGAGTAGTTACTGCAGAATTTTTTCTTTAAGGGAAAAAAATAACTCAGTTTCAGCCCTATTTCCTAGGCAAACACTGACCGGTAAAGCTTTGAAAGCGCATGGTGTGCTGTTGTTTGACTGATGAACGCAAATGCTTCTCTTGAAGAAGTATTTGAGGTACCAAGTGAAAAGGGGCACAGTGTAACTGGGAAAGACCTCAGCCTGCTTCCAAGCTTTCTTTGTTTTCTGTGAATCTGAGTGTTCTGAAGGTGACGTAGGTGAGCTTGGTACAGATGTTTCCCCTTAAAATCTGTCATAGCAGATTTGATTTAGTGGTTTTTTTTTTGTTTGTTTTTGTTTTTTTTTTTTCTTTCTTTTCTGAGTATAATTATAGCTTCAAGGGGTTCCTTGCTTCCTCTCTTAATATTAAAGATAGCCTGGACTTAATTTCCGTTTTCTGGAGGGATGGGGTGGTGGTGTGAGTTTAATTGGTTTAATTTTGCTAACAACTCTTGCCGTTCTTTTAAAAAAAGAAAAAGGGAGGGGGGAAGAAGGGGGGTTCTGTGGTTTTATTTTGAATGGTCAAATTCTCTGGGGGCTGGAAGTTGCCTTTCTGGTTTCCAGCTGTGAGTTCAGGACTCCAGTTCTTATCTAGAAGATCGAAGGCAGATCTTAGTCTCTTTTATGTTCTTTTGAAGGAGATTTTTCTTTATGATTCTTTGAAGGAGGAACAGGGTTTGAGATTCTTAATGCAATACATATATTTTAATTAAATTCTAATTTAAACCTTGATTTCCAACTCATTTGAGTGCTGTAACTTGTTTTTGCTAGCATTTAGGAGTGTGTAATGCCTGTTTTGGTGAAAGATTGCTGTACTTTGAGGACTAGATCTGTGTCACTGACATTTGCCCTCCCTTTCATTGCTGTAGTTGGAACTCATGCAGTTGATATGTTTGCATGGTTTTCTGTAGTTCATCACTCTGGCACAGCCAAAAACACAAGGCCCACCTGTGTTGCACAGCAACTTCTGTTCTTTGTGTTTTGATAGTTAGATTACTGTAAATTTTGTTTTAAATAGCAACTTTGTTTACCCTCATCCTTCAGTGTGTGACTTGTGCATCAGATGTGGCCATTACTTTGATATTTATTTTCTATCTTCATACTGCTAGTTTTATGCCATTCTGTGGTTAACATCTTCATTTACCACTTTATATATGTACCATTGGTTTTTATGTACCATTGGTTTTTATGTACCATTGGTTTTTATGTACCATTGTATTTATACATGTTTAGCTACTGCTAAGCAAAACTAAATGATTTTACATGTTGGGGTTTTTTTTGGTCTGCAGAGTTTTAAGGAGCTCTTAAATCTTGAGTAGAATTTCAAGTTCTTTAATAAAAAGAAATGACACCACTTGCTTAAAATAGTAAAGAAAATAGTAACGTAAGTGCTGAACTTTTGTAAAATCAACCAAACAAAAAGCCCTGTGTTACTGGTATTCATTGATGTTAAATGCAGCAATGTGCATGTTTGGGAGGAACGTACACCTACCTCCTTGGCTTATTTTTGTTTTCTTTGTGGTTCTGTTGACATACAAAGAATGGTCTGTCTGCAAACACCAGACTTCACAATGCTATTTAACAAGCTTTGCTTCTTGACTGCCCTCATGGCAGATGAGGACAGGGTAATCGTGGAATGTGGGAAGGCAGCTTGGCTTTATTGATGGCTTCTGGTTAACAAATTAAATTGAGGCAGGAGGAGACAGCATGGGAAGTCTTGTTTTCTTTATGATACTACCTGAAAATGACTGTGTTGAGACCAGCTGAAGGCAGTGAAGGAAATATATTTAAATACATCAGTTAAAGTGGTCTTCAGTGCTAGTATTGAACTAATTTTTGTCCTGTGTGTTAATCTGTATCAATGAAACTGCTTAGGTTAGGAATGGGGAAAAAAAAAAAAAGTGTGATTGTGTGCTAAATCAGACCAAATTTAAACCAATGAGAGAGCATCAACATGCAAAGCTGAATTTCTTTAACTACAAAAGGGATGCTATTCTCTGTGATTTTTATAGATCAAACCTTGGATGTAAGGTCGCTTAAAAAAAACCCTGTAACTACATTATATTTAACTATTGCTTCATTTCAGGTGGTATGTGCTTTCCAGATATGAACATCAAATGAAAGATGAAGAAAAGAGACAAATGAAAATCTTCTACAAAAAATATAGAATCTTTTAAAGCTAGTACCTTTCATGTGCTAGCTTCATAAATGTTGGAAGATATTAGTTGCTGTACTATCACATAGTTTAAAATTATCAGACTCTGTTATTGCCAATATTTTAGTTCTTTCTGAAAAACATCTTTGATTTAAAAGGTTTACTCTCTCAGTGGAGGAATATTTGAAGTCTGACTTCATAATGGCTGCTCTTGTAGTAGTAACCTTAATGCTGAAGTATAGGAAGGCAGAATACAGATTCATAAATTTGTGTAGGCAGTGAAAAAAATAGTCATTAGCTTTAAGATCCACATTAAGGTTTGTTTTTTGTGTGTGGTTTTTTTTTTTTAACTAGGCATACACACACAATGTTAACCCTGTTACACAAACTGTGAAACTCATCACTACAACAAGTTTTGTATATTGGAAATATAAATTGTTAAAAAGAATTTAACCAATATAATGTTGGGTGTACGCCCATATAGCAAGTCCTACAGGAATAGTATAGGAAATGGGCTTCGCATGTTATGTGTTCTACGCAATTGGCAGTTTAAAGTTTTTCTGTTCTGCATCCAGCCTGTCACTTTTAACAAGTGGTACAAGTGTAGGGTACAACTTGGGAAAACTTTGAATTGCTAACTGTTGCTTGGAACCGTGCTATGCTTGCTATATTATCTTTCTGGCATTCTTTCCTGAACATCTTGTACTGTGAGTAGACAAAATATTGGCACAGAGAAAATTTTGATTTTAATTCACTGACTGCAACAAATACTCTAATGAAAACTAAGCTTACAACTAAATAACTTTATCAAGCGTTAGGGTCTCCAGTTGATACTGTGCAAGGCAAATAGCATCTGTTTCAAAGACATTGAAGTTTAAACAGATGAGTCACAAATTGTAGGGGAGCGGGATATAATGTTCAGATCAAGAGAGTGCAGTGTAACTTGTTAATATTATGTTAAATGCTGTACTTAATTTACTTTTGCAGCATGATTTAAGGTCTAATGTACTCTTTGTCTTTCTGTATGTATACAGGGACTCCTTTGCATGACATTCTTTTCTAATGCACCCTCCATCAGAAAATGGAATAGGTCAGCTTCGTCTGTGATGCTCTTCTACTTCTAACTGAGATAGGGTTTCCACATTAGCTGTGGATATTGAACTTGATTATCTGTTATTATCTGTTCCTCTGCTGAAGAAATCCCATTTGGCAGAATTTGTCTGTCCTGCAAATCCTCTGTAGTTAGAATGAGCTTCACAACTTAGTTGTGTGTGGGATTTTTGTGCTTTTTTTCTTAAATGCCAGCATAATAAACAAAACTTTTAATTTTATTTATCTAATAGCTGTTTCTGCCTTTTTTTTTTTTTTAGATACTATGATCAGCTGTGTTCAATTGAACCAAAGTTTCCATTCTCTGAAAATCAGGTAAGAAAACTTATAAAACCATTAAACTGAATAATGGCACCTATGATGTATGACTTCCGAGCCTATACCTAACCCATTAAACAGTAGTTATCTCAAGCAAGGCATTTAATCTCTTTGAGCCCTATTTTCCTAATCTCTGTTTATTTTCTAGTTGGTGGTCACATATAGTCTATACTGAAACTTCATCTCTAGTGGCCATAATTGCCTTCGTTTCACAGATTCAGAAACGTTTTGACTTTGGCTAGTGGTCACTGCGGTCTAGGTCAGAAAGAGTTGTGCTGTGTTGATTCCTCTTCAACTTTTCTTTTTCCAAGAAGTCTTATTTCATACTATGTTAAAAAGGCTTTTAAAAATGTAATTTCTGTAGGAAAACCATTAGTAATGGATGGAATATGATCTTTGGTTTTTGAAGTAGAACAGATGTTTCATTCACAACAGCTAACAGAATAAACCACTTAAGAGCTTACCACTTTATTCCTGCCTCTGCACCTACAAATTACATAATTTTTATATAGCTATGATTTTCATTAAGCTGGTTTTTTTTTCTGCCTTATTTCTTTAGAATCGTGTCTCTAAGGAGAAATTCAGCTTAACTCCTGCCTATTGAAGTCTTCCCCAGGTGGAGACTGGAATAGATCTTTAGGTTCCTGTATTTTGGTGGAAAAAGGTGTAGGTTTTCTTGGAATATGTTTACAAATAGGACAGAACTTACTTTTTTTTTTTTGCTGACCAAATGATATTTAGATGGTAATGTTACGACTAAAAGAAAAAGTTTCTTTCAGACTTAAAGGTTACAAGTAAGGGAATAGTTTTAATGCAGTTCAGATTGATTTGAGTTTTGCATGTAGCTGCGTTCACTTGTAGCCAAGAACTGCACTTTGGTTTTTAGTATGCAAATGTTTTGATATGGTGATCTGCAAACCCTGAGACTTGGAAAACCGAAAAACTTTAAGAGCAAGTTCTTCAGATTTGTTAACTGTTCCATCAAAGGGAAGACGTAGTCGGTGGAAACAGCAATGAACAGCTGGGGACCAGAACTTCCTGAACTAGCATTGCTGCTAGAGGAAAATACGTTACCAAACAGTACTGTACCCTTTCTGAAGTTATTCTCCCCAACTACTTCAAAATGAGGGATTTTGCTGTCTTTTCTGGTTTGATACCAGTGGCCTACAACTAGTTTGATCAGCTGAATAAGATGTCAAATTGTGGGACTTCAAAGCAGATTCTGTGAAGTATTTGCATTGTCTATGAAATATATGCTGGAAGTGTAATATAAAACACACTGATTTTACTTGCATTCTCTTTCCTGAGTACGTTTCCTGATAATACTGCAATTGAATTCACTCATAAAAATGGGTGAATTTTGGTATTACAAAACAGTTCCAAATATGCTAGTAATTTGGAATAGTGGAAACTGCCTGGTTGGGTGGTTTCCTTTAACTGTGACTGTACTAGACTGTCATATTTCTTTGGAGAGGAATATCTTGATTTGGAAACAAATTTCTCTCCCTCAGAATATGATCAGAGCTGAAGGATTATTTTGAGAATGTGTGTCTTGTCTGCTTCAAATATTTTGAGCAAACTAACAGGAAGGGAAAAAATCAGAATAATTTATTTTTTTAATAACTCTTGATGATTCCCTGAAACTTCCATAATGTTTGTAATGTTACAAATGACTTAATTGTTTTATGCAATCAAAGTATAAAAGGATAAATATGTGAATTTGGGATATTTTCTGAAGACTTCATATTTAATTTTAGAGATAAAGATCTTTCTTTTTCACAACTTTCAGGTCTGTGTAACATTTACATGGAAGGATGCTTTTGATAAAGGATCACTTTTTGGAGGATCTGCCAAATTGGGTATGTGAATGTACCAAAAGTGGAAGTACTAATGATACTAAACTCTGAGAATATTTTTATATAACTGAATTGTTAATAGTCTTTCTAGTTTCAGTAGTAGGTTTTGGTAATCCAGCTCTTACTTTTCTAAATGAATAAGGTCCTCTTGAGACGTGCTTGTGGGTGAGTGAGTCCCCTCCAGAAGAAGGGGAATGATGGTAACTGGCTTCAGTAACCTAGTCTGATACACATTTTGTTCAAGAGAATAGAAGGATCTGCCTGTGCCCTGAAATGATTCTCCTATTACTTCTTTTTAAAATATTTTTGTACAGATTTGAACCCTTGGAAAGAAGAATTTGTTTCCTGCAAACATAAGGAGTTTGAGTCTATGATTTGTTTTAGTCATATAGGGACAATTCTGCACTGCAAATTCAGGATCATTAAATGGATTTGGAACACTTGCCAATAGAGAAACTGAGACTAAATGCTTTTGAGTTAAGTGAGGAGCTGTTCAGTCATGTGTCATCATTTGTTAGTGTTTCTATTTATACCTAACTGTGCATCAGGACTAGCATTGCAAGATGACCATTGCAATTTTGAAGCTCCAGACAAAGCCTGAAAAAATGTTACAGTACTTACTCTCTTTTTATTTTTTTTTTAAGTTTTTGTTCTCAAACCAGGACAATCTATAGTTTTCTGGTAGCAACTACTGATGTCTTTGCAGTTTTCCATGTTCTGAATACACATGCTGAAGTTGTGCTTGTATGAACTATAACAATACACTGCCTTCCTATATGTAAGCAGGTGGTGCACACCTTTTGTTACTTCATTTTCTAACTGTTGTAAGAAGTCCTTCTGGATATTTGGAGACCTTCCTGAAGATGTGGGGTTTTTTTTAGAATTTGATTGGTTCTCTCTTCTTTGGGGCTAGCGCTTCATGATGATTGAATCTGTTTCATAGTAAAGTTCAGAATATTTCATTATGACTTAAACATAGCCTGTGAATCGCTTGAGATTTTTAATAATTGTGAGGAAAAGAATTGGTAATCATACTGTTGATGGTTACCCTGAGAATTTGAATAAATGTGATGTTACAGCAGATTGAGAAAGCTTGCTTGTCTGCAGGTTAATTATATACTAGTCTAAATAATCTGTGAGGCAGATGGCTGGAGATTTATGCAACAGTCCATGTGAAATATCAAAGAAATTCTTAACTGAGATGTGAGTAATGCTCAGTTAACAAGCAATGGAATAAATTTTATTTTGAAACTTTAAAGCAAATCTTAGTGGAAAGAAATTCACAAAAGGAGTCTTCTAGTGCTTTACAGTGCTGTATTGCAGTTTATCCAGATGCTGCTCTCCAGATTAACTGTAGCATGTGTGTATCTCTTTATTTCAGACCAGAATTAGCAGTGGGGTTTCCCAGTGTAAAGCATAGTTTTCAGTTACTGATGGGACAAAATTTCTGTTGACTTCTGAGAGGAGGCGATCCTGTCTCCAGGTGGAAATTGAATGTAAAAATCCTTTGACTTCCACGGGACTAAGATGCAGGGGCGTGACTTTAGCGTTCCGGCTCTTGCTGTGGTGACAAAGTGTTATTTTCCCATCTTCCCCTGAATTCCACATCTATACTACAGGGGTAGCTGACAGATACTGTGGCTGCTTGAAAAGTGACCCAGTTCACAGCATGGCATGTAATCTAAAATATGTTGGCTTAAGTTAATAGGTAGAGCTATAAACAGATGAGTCTGAGGAAATCTATATTGCTAAACAGCTGTTCTCGCTGTAGTAAACCACACTTGAGATGCAGTCCAGAGTATAAAGTAATTTTGCACTGCAGAAACTTTAAAGCCATATTTTCTTTCCTTTCTTGGGTTTGTTTTAGTCTTTTCAATAATGTGTAAGTAGTACAAGATCATCTTTTTAGAAAAATTGTGGAAAGTAAACTAAAGAAGAGAGATGTTCTAGATAGGTGACTAATACATTCACTCAGGGAAACAAAGTGGGGAAAATGGCATGTCAGATTTGTGGTTGCTTGTTTGAAAACTCAGTGCAGGTCAAGGAGTGCTTACATAGAAACATAGAGATATGTTTGATAAATATGTAGGTGTATAAGGAGGCTGGATGTTAGTGAAATGAAACAAATATGCCTCATTAGTGCCTTCATGTTTTAAGGATAACTTAGGGGGTTGTAGCTGGGATTGTGAAATTGAAAATTCACTGGTTAAGTTTTCTGTATTCCCCTAGAGTAGGAAACAAATATCTGCAGTCTTTAGATTTTTCCAGTGCTTGCATGTGGCAAATAACCTTTTGAAAGCAATTAATAGGTTCAAAATGGTTCCTGTTCAGGTATTAATATTTCTAGAAGCGTGGGCTCCATCCTCTGGGACTAAGAAGTACTACAGGGGTTGAACAGGCCACACTGCTGTCTGTTGAGCGCAAGTTTTAATTAAGTAAATCCATAACTGTTCCAGTACATGTATAACTGAGATATTTGTCAGCATTTTCAGTCTGAAACAGTAGGTTTGAGAGGTGAAAAATGCCCTGCATTTCAATAGATAGCAAGACAGAGCATGTAAAAAATTTTTGGTCTCAATGAGAGAAGGGTAGTTAATCCTGCATTCAAGGTACAGTAAGAGCATGTAATTGGGCAGTTATTGCAAACTGATTAATGCATGTAAGTTCCTATTTCAGATTATTCTTCAGTAATGCATGTCTTTCTGTATCTTCAGGAGCCAAAAAGCTGCACTGTAGTTAGAAAGGCTTTAAAATTATTTTGTGTATGTGATTTTTCAAACTACTGCTTTTATGCTTTTTGCCACTCTGTAGTTCCTCACTTTGAAACATTTTGTGGAAGTACTTAATTTGGCTATATAAAGCCTTCAGAATGAAGATGAATTTGACTTTAAAAGTTCAGTGTGATTGGTTTTGTTTATTTTTTATATTTGTTTTTATTTTTTATTCATATCTTTAAGTATGGGTATTAGTAGTGTTGGCCTCATCTGTAGGATGTTAGAGTACTGAAGTTTATTTTCTTACAGTATGGGTAACTGTCCGTCTTGATTGCAGCTTTGGCAAGTTTGGGGTATGAGAAGACCTGTGTTTTGTTCAACTGTGGAGCGTTGGCAAGCCAGATTGCAGCAGAACAGAATCTAGATAATGATGAGGGACTGAAAGCTGCAGCTAAGCACTATCAGGTACAGAGGCTTCCTGCTTATGCTTGGGAATTCAGAATTATTAATCTTTGAACATCAAATAAGTATCTCTCAATTTTAAAGCTATATATACACATACATAAATATATATATTTTCCCCCTCTTAATTGCAAAGGTGGATTGGCTAAGTACCTGGTCTTCGCTCATATTTAGCAGCTTTGAAGGATTTAATTCTATGTAGTTCCCCATACCTTCCCCCGAGCGTGTTGGTAACGAATAACCTTCACCTTGATTTAATAATTTTAGCTAGTATAAATTTTAGTTTTAACAAGTTATGCAGTAATAATCTCTTCTTTGTGGAATGCATTAAAATTTCCATGTTTTTATGCTGTTAGGTATGGCCAGTATACCTTTATAGTCCATCTTGATAAATGTCTCGGTGTAAGTGGCTGCAAGAACAAGAATCACAAGGAATTGTTTTTAGTGGCTAAACAGTAAATGGGAGACCGTATACGCCAAAAGCTCTATTTTTTGTTTTGTATGTATTATATTTGTAAGAGAAAAAAAATCTGTTTGGAAACACGAATGGTAATATATTACTTTGTTTTACTTAGTTTGCAAGTGGTGCTTTCCAACACATCAAAGACACGGTGTTGTCAGCCTTGAATCGAGAACCTACAGTGGACATCTCTCCAGACACAGTTGGAACTCTCAGCCTGATTATGTTGGCTCAAGCCCAAGAAGTCTTCTTTTTGAAGGCTACAAGAGGTATATCTTAATTTTCAGCTTGTATATTTATGTTCTCATTACAATTTCCACAAAAACTTACAAGTGTTTTAAGTTAAGAGCTTGTAAAAGGCCTTTCAGAAGTTTTTATTTTTGCCTTTACTGATTTTCTCCCCATGCATTTGTAGGTCATTAAGAATTTATCTAAGGTTCACCTGACAATGCAGTTGTCACATATGCCTTTCCTTTCTTTTTGTGTCCAAAACAATTAGTCTTCATCTACACAAAGGATTTTGCTGGTTTATATTTTTTCCTTTTCACCCTTGAGAACAAAAGAAATTCTCTAAAAGAACTGAGAGTGTTAGAAATGGTGCATAGGGGTTTTACAACTCCTCCCCTCCTCCTCTGTCTGTGGAATGATTTCATGAGAATTTAGAAAGAAAGGTATAACTGTGCTAGGAAACAAATGAAGTTTCCTAAGAGTTTAGGGGAAACAAATTCTGTTTGATTGTTCCTGTTATTAAGAAAGGAATTCTTTGACCCAGTCTAACTTTGAGAATGCCCTGTTTATCTTGGAAAGTGATATTCTGCAGGTAGAACAAAGGATTATGTCTTTACTTGTTAAAGGCTGATTGTGAAATACTGATTCAGAGGCTGCGTATTTTAATACAACTATTAACGAACATATACTTCAAAGATTTTTCCTGTGGAACAGTACTGTCTTCGGTACAAGCTCTCTTACTCTTTGCTAATCTGCTCTTCTCTCTGTATTTACAAGAAGTTGTGCCTCTGAAGTTACATACTTCTAAAAGAAGAACTAAGGGCATAGAGGTCATGTGCAACTGCCCACCAACTCCTCTTTCTCCATACGTTGTTTGGAATACAATGGAGAAAGACAGGTTATCTTAACTGGGATGTTTCTTTTCACAGGGAAGATCCCTGAAAATTCTTGTAACTTTACTGCTTTTAGAACTTTAATGAGAAACTACTGTCCTTCAGCCAACTGATAAATTATGCTTATGTTCTTTATCATGCTGGTAGCAATATTTTAGTCTCTGATTATTTGGACGTTGTTTTGAAGTAAAATTGTATAACAGATGCCTGAAGTTTTTCTTCAGAACAGGAGCAGACGCTTGCGTCATTTTGCATGGGAAATAGAGGTGACAGAAAGATCTATTTCCTTCACCTGATTTCTTCTTACTCAAAAAGTGAAAAAGATAAAGCAAGGCTGATCCAAATCCCACATGTGCCCCATGAACTGAAGATTTTTGTGACTGCCCCCAAGACCACAAGTCTGCCAGTGCTAGAAGGACAGTAAGGTTAATAATCATCTGACTACGGAGGCTGTAGATTTTGCCAGATGTAGAGGGGCAGGAAAGATATTTTGTGAAGAATGCTTGACAACACTATTAACTTCAGAAACCCATCAGTGTCTTTAAGTCTGCATGTGTTAACTCTGCCATCTCAAGGCTTGTATTGTAGCTGCAACATTTTAAAGATATGTGAGTAAAAATTAAAGCTTCTGATGGTGAAAGATATATTCCAAGCTGTCTGCATGAACAAATGAGTCTCCTTTAACATTTCCCTTGTTAATGGAAATGTAGTTAATATGCCAATATTTTTTTTTCTTTTCTTTTCTTAGAGCTCAAGCTCTATGAACGGAGGTGCAGCTACCACACACTAGGTGGGGCTAGAAGGACAGTCTATTTAGATTTATTTTTTTTTTTTTTTTTAAATATTTAGCGCACTGGACAGAAACGTTTTAGTGAAGTAGTAAGTTGCTAGATCTCATATGCTCCTTTTTCTCTGTTTGTCATCTAAATCCTGTTCCACAGTGAAAAGAGCTTTCTGGCATACCTGAAATGCATTTACCTCATAGAAGATAAATATACTACATCATAGCTCATGCCTGAAGTGTTGTAGATAGATGTGTGAATACACTGGAATGAGCAGACCACTTGCGAATTCTTTTGATTTAATTTTGGCAATTAAGCATGCTCTGCAGACTTTCTAATCTCCCCATACCCCCCACTCATGCTTATCAATCTGTCAGTACATAGAAGTCACCTGAATCCGAGGATACTTGTTTGTAAGGACAGCTATTTAGAGTGGACGGCCAAAGTTTGCATTGATTGCCTGCCTTCTCTTGGAAGGCGGAATTGCTGGTACAGGCCAGAGGTGATTATAAAAGGAGATAAAGATAGATGCAGCATGTTCCTATTTTAACAGTTTTGGCTTCAGGAACAGGGTGAGGACCTGAGGCAGGGAATAGTGCTGCTGCTAGGAACATGCAGCTTTGATATGAAGTAGTGGATACCATTTGGAGGAACTGTGGTTATTTATGTCTGGGAATGGTGTTTCTGTACTCGCTGTAAGCTAACAGTGGTGTGGACTGCCATGGAAAGGACCGGTCCCTTCTCTTCTGTTGCACTTTTACAAATCTTTGAGAGTCCTGACACGGAATTGAGCTAGAGAACAGATCCTGCTGAAAATTAACTATTTTTTGCTAACTAAGTTTCAGCTAAATTCTTTGACTATGGCTGCACAAATGCTTGTGTTGGCACAAGGGAAGGGCTGGGAACAAGCTGCCAGAGTTAGAGTGGGACTGTGGCTCTTATTGGCAGCTTGCCATTGGTCTGAGGTAAAGCATCAATCTTAATCCTCGATAAATGTCAGCAGCTGCCAAAGGATTTCTTGTACAACTGACTGAACTTTCAGTGTCCTGATTGAAATAGAAAGTCTGGAAACTGCTGCTGGATGTCAAGAGAGAAGAATGGGATCCCACCTTTGAGCTACAATGTAAAGCTATACCCTTAGAATGTGGTTATTGCTGTTTGAAGATGAAGTAATTTTACGTGATCACTTGTAAAAACTGATTATAATCAAAATTGTTCTTTGTTTTATCTCCCCCTCCCTGCAGATAAAATGAAAGATGGTATCATAGCTAAACTCGCTAATCAAGCTGCTGATTACTATGGTGATGCTTACAAACAATGTCAATATAAAGATACTTTGCCCAAGGTTAGTAACTCTCATGGAAACTAATCTAGGATCTGCTGTTATTGTGAATAACTGCTGTTGTTTACAATGGACTTGATGAAATACACTTAAATTGTATTCTCAAGAAAAGCTGACTTATTGCTATGTTTAAGGGAAATGAACCTGTGATTTGAAAAACAGTGGAGAATGTAGGAGGGAAAAGATAATGTGTTTTTTTTCTTTTTAAAGAAGTAAAATCTTATTACATGAAGTGTGTTTACTTACAACACATTTCATTTAACGTGAACTTTTAATGTTTATGATGGCATTTAGGTATGGCTTCTTAGCACTTAATGCCTTACTAAATCTGTTTTTCAAACTAACACTTTCTAATGGGGCTTAATTGGCTTCTAGTCTCAATGTTTTCATATGTAATTTGCCCTCGCGTACAGTGTGAATACGGTGGTACTGTTCACATACCTGTTAATGAAAAAATGTAACTGGGATTCAGTGTATGCCCTCTGTCCTTCTGCCTGTCTTCTCCTCTTCTTCCACCCCAAAACAATCTTGATACTTCTAAATTTATGGGCACTAGTTAGAACACAGGAAGTTCCGTTCAAATACACGGAAACACTTCTTTACGGTGAGGGTGACAGAGCACTGGCACAGGCTGCCCAGGGAGGTTGTGGAGTCCCCTTCTCTGGAGATTTTCAAGACCCGCCTGGATGCAGTCCTGAGTAATGTGCTCTAGGCAATCCTGCTTTAGCAGGGGAGTTGGACTAGATGATCTCTAGAGGTCCCTTCCAACTCTGAAAATTCTGTGATTCTGTGAAATTATCTGAGTTAAGTCTTGACTGTTCATTTGTGTGCTGTTGGTTTTGGAAGATGGAGGAAGATATTTTTTCATGCTCTTTGAATATATACTGTATAACAACTACTTTAAAAATGAACAGGTTTTCAGTTTATCAAATGTATCAATTATGTTCAAATCATAAAATAGTACAAAACCTTTTGTGCAGTGCTATAACTGTAAAAGTTGGATAAGATTTACTTCTGGTATTGTTAGACTCTTTAAATTTGTGTCTAACTAGGTAGGAGATTGTCTTCCATAGTGCTGTTTTTTGTTAATGTCCCTGGGAAGCATCCCTTGTTGCTAATTTGCAGTTATTTTTCTCTCATTAATAGTTTCAGAACTCTGAAATAACTATTCCAGCTTGCAGTGGTCTTTTTTGTTACAAAGAAAATGTAAAATATATTAGATTTACTAAAAATTCACTAGAAAACTTACTAAAAACATTTTTGCCAGAGATAAATGGAAGTGTTTGATGTCTGGTCCTATAACGTAATATGCAGTCTTAGTCAAATTATTGCAAAAGTGTTTGCTAAAGGCACTTTTATTCCCTCTGGGAAGAAAAACTTTGGGTAATTTTTTCCTCCCTCTAGTTTCTAATGAAGAATAGAATTTTGATAATGATAGGAACTGTATGGGTAAGGGCTACTGTACTAAAATAAAAGTGTGCATTTTCATTCTTAAGCAGTAAATTACACAACTGTCTGTCAGCCAGTCAGTGACTTTTTATATATATTTTTGGGAAAAAAAAAAAGTTTTTTAAAGTTAAACTGATATCTTGCTTGGCTGCAATTATTTTAGATTCTTTTATGTATGCACATATTTCCTCTCACTTTCTGTGGCATTTTAAAGATTGGGGCAATTTGTCACTCTAGATAATGTGTTTACAATTGATTTCTGAGAGGCAATGAGATATAATAAAGCCCTTGCTTTGTCTTTTGTTGTTGTGGACCTTTTTAAGCCATAGATCTGCTCCCTTTTCCAGTTGCACAGTAATCTGTCAATTGATTATATGAAAGAACATAATGAGGTTTGCTGCTTCCATGAGTTAACACCAGGTCTGAGAACAGTTACATGTTCAGGAGTGTGAAATAGAGGTTGACTTGATGGGTTAAGACTCCAGTTGCAAGGCCTCCCAGACAACTTCTTTCTTCCAAATCTACCCTATTTTTTTCTTTTTTTTTTCATCTCTATGGGGGCAGCAAGTTTGCACAAATGTGAAGAAGCAGGTCTTTATATACTGAGGTCTTTAAAACATCACTCTGGTTTTCCAGTGCTCCTTGATTTAAGAAATAAAACAGTAAGACCAAATCCTTGATCAAAGACCATGCCTATACTGTGGGCTGCAGCGTAATGTTTTCTTCATGTCTTGGTTGGTACTCCTGCAAAGATAAGTGCATTTATATAAAAGTCTAATAATGACTTTTAAATCTTTTAAATTGCTTTTCATGTCAATAGTTATTGGTCCCCTCTATTTGTTCTTTGCTTTCATAATTTTAGAGTTACTTTCTTGATAGGTCTGGTGCTGTTTTAAGTGTAATTGCTTAGTTTAAATAAATAAAAAAAGGGCCCGTCTTCCCCCCTTCCCTTTCATTTAAGAACTTCGTCTTGGCTTTGTCTTGGGGGCATTTGGGTATGTTCTTGTAACTGTCCTTTCTAATATATGCATGCGTTTCTAATCTTTGAAGTAAATGTTGCGACTTCATGGCTTGAATTTAAATTTTAGTTCATCTAAAATAATGGACACTAGGAATTTTGCAACAACAGATTAAAAAAACTGGATTCAATCCATGCAAAGTCACACGGTCTCTGACATTTACTTCTAATGTTTTAACCTATCTAAACCATTAATTGGGTGATTCTAATTTCCTTTTCTTCTTCCTTTTTCTTCCTGCATCCCATGTTATCTGTGGTGGTTAATGTGGTTGGACTTTGCCCTGGTCAGTATTTTTATTTCCAGGAGGTGTTTCCTGTTCTGGCTGCAAAGCACTGCATTATGCAGGCCAATGCAGAATACCATCAATCTGTCCTGGCAAAACAGCAGAAGAAATTTGGTGAAGAAATTGGGAGGTTGCAGGTGGGTAACTCTTTTTCTTCTCTGAAAAATGTGGGAAAGCTTTAAATTGTGTAAAGCTAGTTCAGAATTCTAAAATTAAAATAACTAAGAATGAAACACATATTAAAAAAATTACAGAGCTGTATCTTTGTTTGCACAGGCTTCTTATCTCAATACAGCTGATATAACAGATTTGTTAATAAATTTTCCTAAGTAATGTTATTTAAAAAAAGACCCCAAACATTAAAATTCTGCCTGGTCTATACATAACTCCTTTCCTGCAACCGTGATTTAAATCTGAATAATTTTTGAAAAATGTACACACAATTGTATTTTTAGTCTTTATAGCTTTTTGCCTCTATATCTGGTTTCTAGAGGGACTCAGATATAGATGTTATAGTAATATGAGTAAGGTCTTCACATGTTTTTAGTAAGGTAGGGAAGAAAATGACTGAAAAATAACTCCTTGCTTCAAGTTCCCTGGTCCTTGGGGCGGAAAAAAAAAGCAGTGCTGCTTCAACTGACTTTGTAGGATCCATGTGCAATATCTATTTATTGATATGCAGGAGAGTTGAGAGACTTGTATAAGACTATCATGATGACATGTTGAAAGTTACCATTATGCATTTATTGACTTGGAGTGGGATGGAGCTTGAATCTTTTTTTTTTGTATGCTTGCATGACAATGAAGTTGCTGTATGAACTTCTGATAGCAAGTTGTTATACTTTGGCTACATTACTAGGTGATAGATGAAGGTGTATTGGTTGTTTATTCTTGAGTTTGAAATCTGCGTAGTAGATCTCCTTTTCTAGGACTCTACGGTAATAGAATATTAATGTCTTTTTGTTAGTGCTCACCCTTGACAGGTCTGGCTATATCAAATTTACTGTAATTCTGAAGTTGTCTAGTAAATTAGCTTGTGTCCATGATTTTTCTTCATGTTGTGTTACAGAAAATAACCCTTCATGCTGAATAGTTAAAGTTTTGGTGATTTGTGGGTGGGGTGGTTTTTTTTGTTGGTTTTTTTTTTTTTTTAGGGAAGTCTGAGCGGAAATACTCCATTATTGTTTCAGCACTGCTTCATGAACAGCATGTAGTCAGAAGTTAAAAGCCTGTGGCATCTTATTTAATACATTTAAGAAGATGAAACTGAAATCCTGTTCTCCATAGTTATTAAAATACTGCTTCCATAATTAATCTAAATTAGAGGTTTAGTATTCTTTTTGATGAGTTTTTGAAGAATGCAGTTGCTATAAAGTAATACTCTATTTCCCTTTTTAAAAGCTACAGCAAAGATGGATTAAATTGGGGAATTATGTAAATTCCTCCAAAATAAAGTATATATGCACACCCTTGTTTCTTCTCTCACTTTCTGTTTATGGCAATTGCTAGTTAGACTGTGGTATTTTATGAAACCAGAACTACTGTTTTGTGATGTATGGCACAATGGAAAGTGTCAAAAAATCTCAGCAAATTTCAAATAGACTTCCTTTCTAATGTAGCTCAGGTTCCACTTTGCAATCCCAAGAAGTTGGTTTTTGAATTGTGAGTTTATGTAAACCTGGACTGATGTTGTTTCTTAGAATTTTGTTTTTAGGCATTCACAACACAAATGTGATCAGGATTGAGCAGATACAATCAAAGGACAATGTTTTGTCTTGCATTTCTTCTGTAATAAGTTGGATGTTGGAAAACCAGATACTTCAGGGTTGTGTCTAGACTGAGTAGACAGAATTGGAGAGACAGAAGACCTGGTATTTTATTTCAGTTTGCAGTAGGATTCCAGCATAATTTCTGTAGCTTCTGAGCTTAAGGTTAAATGGGTATTAGTGGCAGGTCTGACAAGCAAGACTCTGGCCTCTTCCTTCATGAATGTGCGTGAGGGTTGAGAAACAATTTGCAGTATCTGCAAAAGCAAGCTGTGGGTTTTGTGAAACAACATGAAAATGATACGGTGGTGCTTTTTTTTTTTTTTTTTTGTGAATGGGTGCTCGAAGCGTTACTGCCTTTAACTCATGATCACTTCTTCTGGATTTTGGGGAGTCATAGTGAAGGTATTTTGAGAGATTAACTTGGTTACTGGGTTTTTGGGTTTGTTTAGTTTTTTTTTCCCTATGAACTATTTTAATGAGTAAAATCTTTTTTTTTTAATACAAAAGAGGAAAGAATACTTTCTTAACAAAATAATAATATTGATCATATGCGTTGGCAGTAGTTACTTGGCTAAGTGGGAAGTTCATCTGTTTTCCTAAGTATATATGAAAGGAAGAAGGAAAAGTTTTTTTGATTTTAACTGTATTTTTACTCTTTTTTTTTTTTTTTTTTTTTTTTTAGCATGCGGCAGACTTGGTGAAAACAGTGGCGTCTCGTTATGATGAATATATAAATGTTAAAGATCTGGTCGACAAAATCAACCGTGCACTTACAGCTGCCAAAAAAGACAATGACTTCATTTACCATGACCGGGTTCCTGACCTGAAAGACTTGGAGTCCATTGGAAAAGCCAGTCTTGTGAAGTCCACACCAGTTGTTGTTCCCCTCAGTCAGAAATTCACTGGTAAGGGACATGTGTGGAGTGCACAGTAATTGTTACTTTGTGAAACACATGGCCAACAAAGTTCATTTAGACCATGAAAAAGTAAACATTTACTTTTGAATTTCATTAAGTGTACAGCAATTTTTTTGAAACTGCCATTTGTCTTTTCCACTTTGTTCTACTACTTGATGATAAAAAGTACCGAAAGAATAAACCACACCTTGAAAATCATTATCTGCAATGTTTTTAATCCTACAGTTGTTTTGAATATAATTATATTACACATATATATGTAATATATATATAACAAATTATTTCGAAATCAATTTCAGTCATAAAAACTGAAATCTGCCCTAGAGACCTGTAGAAATAGATTTATTTTTTAAGACATCCTAGGGGGTTTGGGAGAGTATCTTGAACTGTTTAGATCAGTCTCTGTAGTATAACCTGTACAAAAGAGCCGTTAAGGTGTTTGTGTCCTTTTTACCTTCGCAGTGCAACTTGAGTAATTTATACTACTTTAATTGCAGACCTGTTTGAGAAGATGGTTCCATTGCAAGTTCAGCAATCTGTGAGTGTTTATAACCAGAGAAAGGCAGATCTAGTAAACAGGTCAATAGCCCAGATGAGAGAAGCCACAAATCTGGCAAATGGGTAAGTGTGGCTGCTTCTTAAATTTATCAAGAGGACTTAGGGAACAGCCTATAAACACTGGTTGCTTTGCAGCCTGCAGCCATTCAGGTTACTGTATGGTAGGCTGACAAACTTAAGCCATAGCAGGGATATTTAGAACTACTTTCCTGCAGATGTTAAAGACTGAAGTCATATTAAGAACAAATAGTATTTTATTTTCTTCAATCTCATTTTTTAGGAGTCTGATACTTCCTCAGAAGAAGTTCCAGTTCCATTAATCTAGATGGATTTTCATTTTCCAGTGGTCAGCTTGATTGTACTAGTGACACAATATCTGATATTTTTCACCCAAAATCTTGTTCTTTAAAATAAGTAATAATATTACATTCCCATCTTTCAGCTTGATATAAATTTAACTCAAGGCAGTTGGTTTTTTATCTACCAGATAGTTAATACTGGAAATGTTTGCCATATTTTGTAAGTGCTAAAAGAGCAGTATTTGTTTAGCTTTTTATGAACTTTATAACTTTTTTGGTGAGATATACACTAGGAATAAGTTTAGGGTTTTCAGTTTGAAATGTCTTTCCAGGCATACATTATGCCGTTTCCTTTATAATTGACTCTGTGATTGTTTGACTGGATAGCAGTGGAATTTACAGGATAAAACCATCTGATGCTACAAAAAGTTGCTATTGAACTTGTTGACTTTTTCAGTGTGTTGGCTTCCCTCAATCTTCCTGCTGCTATTGAAGATGTGTCTGGTGATACTGTTCCTCAGTCTATTTTGAACAAGTCTAAGTCTGTGATTGAACAGGGAGGAATTCAGACTGTTGATCAGCTCATCAAAGATCTGCCTGAACTGCTACAAAGGAACAAAGAAATTTTAGATGAAGTAAGCTCAGCAGCTGCTAAGACTAAAACATTCTTAGACACCACCAGTGAACTTTTTCTCCTTAAATGGCAATAGAAAAAGCACACAATTATCCAAATGCTTGTAACTTTAATACCACTTTAAAAATATGTAATTTAAGTGTTTAGTTCATACAAAACCCGTGCTGTTGCATGTGGATGTTCCCTTACAAGTATTTTGTTTTTAAAATTGCTGGGGGGTGGGGAGAGAAGCATTCTAAAGAAATGCCTGGTTTTTATTTGCCAAATTAAATTTATAAAGGATGTATAAGTATTCTTTATTTTCTACACTAGCTGTATATTTTGTAGCCATTTCATGTTTAGAATGGCTTGTAATGCATGTAACATTTTACTCTTGTAGTCACTAAGATTATTAGATGAAGAAGAAAATACAGACAATGACCTGCGAACAAAATTCAAAGAACGCTGGCAGAGAACGCCATCCAATGAACTATATAAGCCTTTAAGGACAGGTAAAGTTCATGTTTCATGCTTTGAATTCTGGAGATGCTCTACAAACGTCCATTCTTGTGTAAATTAAAGTAGTTTTCAGTGCTCTGATACTACCTTTAAAGAAACAAATTTCAGTTTAGAAGAGGTTTTGTCAAAATATCCTTACTGCGATCTGCACCGTTATTTGGAGTTCAGAGATTATGTGATAGCAGAGAATTTGCTGCTGCTTTTGCACCCCTGCAGTGTGTGTGCAGTCTGAAGTTTTACAGAGCATATGTAATGAAAAATGGCTGCCCTTCTAAGAATCTGGTTGCAATTACTTCTTAAATACATTTCTTTGTATATTAACATCCTTTTTTTGTATTTCCCATCAAGGTATTTTTCTCTTTGATTTGGTGTTCTGTTCCCCCCCACAGTTAGTAAAACTACTTAGGCCATGACTATAGCATGATTTCTGTGTGCTTAATATGTGTTGTTTTGAAGCTAACAAGGGACTGGTACCAGTGCCTTAGTTTGGCAAAGTTACAGGGATTTAGACCTGGGGAGTAGCTCAAACCCGTGTTCGTTTATATAATTGTATAATTATATAATTTTGTATGCTTCTCTGGGGAATTAATATAAGCGCCTAGTTTGTGCACTATTTAAAACATAACTTAAAAGCTTAAGTTTTATTTATGTCTTAATAATGTCAGAATGTGCAGGCTCATAAAAATGTATGAAGACTTGCCGAAAAGCATGAAAACTGCTCTCCTGCAAGACTTGGATAAAAAGAATTTTGAAATTATATAAACACCGTTTTTCTCCTCCCACCACCAGAGGGAGCCAATTACCATAATATTTTGAATAAAGCTGTGCAAGCAGATGGCCGAGTTAAAGAGCGCTATCAGTCTCACCGGGATACGATTGCACTGCTGTGTAAGCCAGAGTCAGAACTCAACGCAGCCATTCCTTCTGCCAACCCAGCAAAAACATTACAAGGAAGCGAGGTAAGGCGTTGAAACTGGTCTCTATTTTGAATAGAAGTGCTATTTGTCTAACAAAGTAAACTTACAGGAATTGTTGTGGAAGCTGATCCTTAGCTGCTCTTGTTTCTGTCGCAGTTGATACAGGAGACAACTAAAATTTGGAAAAGCAGTTGTCTTTTTGTTTAAAATCTGCTTGAGTATATTCTGTACGCTTAGAGTGAGCGACTTCAATCACCATGGACAGTAAGACTGGTTCACTATTATAAAAGGAGCAATTCTTGATGAATATTTTTGCTATGTAGGGTGGTGGGATGTAGTGCTCAGGTTCTTGGGGCAGTTAGGCAATGTAAAAGACGTGGCCTAGTATTTTAAAGTATTAGGCAATTACACCAGCTTGCTTTCCAAGAAAGTCATGGCTCATCTATAGCAATATGATTATTTTTCTCATAGGAGTGATTTGAAGACAGTGTTTTTGACTGCTATTTTTAGAATATCCTATTGGTTATTCAGTTTAAAAAAAATGTAAATTTAAAAAACTGTGTATCAATTCAGTGGTATTAGTGGAAGCAAATCTTTAGAGGAGAATATAGCTTGAGAAATATTTGAAGATATTTGTTTTGTTACATTTTGTCCTGATTTGTTATCTTAAACACATTTATAAACAAATACTTATGCAATAGTGTTGCCAGCTTCAGTGAGGAGTGCAAGATGGGAACAAGTAATAAAGTATACCTCCACAATAATTCCTTTATACCTGCGAACTTCTGACTATTTTTATTACCTAGGTTGTTAACGTCCTAAGAACTTTGCTGGCCAATCTGGATGAAGTTAAGAAGGAGAGAGAACAACTGGAAAATGACCTGAAATCTGTAAATTTTGACATGACAAGCAAATTCCTGACTGCACTTGCACAGGATGGTGCTATAAATGAGGAGGCTATCTCTTCAACAGAGTTGGACAGAATTTATGGAAGTTATGTACAGAAAGTTCAAGAGTCCCTAAAAACACAGGAAGAAATTCTCAAAAACATTCAGGTACGACACCTTGTATGTCCTCCTTCCTCTTAAACTAAGGAGCAACAATTCTTCTCTCTGTCTCTCCCCAGTGCTTTAGAAATCTCACATTGCTTTCTACTCTGTTTTGCTTGTTACTCTGTGATAGGCCAGTTGATACTCCTTTACTCCTCAGATTACTGAAAAATACAGAGGTGTCTTTTTTGTTCACTGCAAAGAAATGTGAATTTTTAGCAGACTCTCCCTCAGCTCCAGTGTAAATTCTCTTGGACCTTGTCTTGGCCCAATTCTGCAGATGGCTTTTCCCTTGAAAGAAGCTTAACTGGTGTGTTAAATTTTTGATTTTATTTTGTTTTTTCCCCTTATCCCATCTTAATACTGGTTTCGGGGAAAACAGGAGACCTGTCCTTACTGTCTACTAGAAGATGTTTTGGGCCTTTGAAGTGCATTTTGATTTATTCCTAACTGCTATTCACAAGGTACTTGATGAGCTTTGCCCATACTGGAATTCAAAGTAAAAATTAATAAGAATTTCCCAAAGTTTATTTATAAATTCAGCTTTAATTGGTCAGTAATGCTAGAGACAGGTACCTGAAACATCTGGCAAAGGAGGAAGTCTTAGTACTTGGGCAAGTAACAATAGTGGGCTTGAGTAATGATGGGCCCTATTTGTGCACAAGATTGCTTGCGACTTCTGACTGCAACTTGGATTGCAAGAATAAAAGACTTTTCCAAAAGGGAAAAAAATTGTTTCTAAATGACCATACAGCCCATATTTATCAAGGATTTTATATTCATGTCTTTTAACATAATATACTTTTAAAATCTTGATGGATATTACTTTGCTGTTTGAATGTTCTGGAGTTCAAGTTTGGCTGCTTCTGGCAGCTGAAGTCTTTTTAAGTATGGTTGTTTATTTTCCCAAAAGAAACGAAATGTAGGTGATTCTTCTGTAAGTTTTCCACTTCCCTGTTGTTCTAGTAGCTTGTGATTGTCAACCAAATTTGAGGTAGCACTTCTTCAAAATACTAACTTTCAGTTTGATTTTATGAATATCAATGGAGAAAGCCAGGAGAGAGCCTAATTAGTGTAGCTTTTGAGAGTCTGCTCTCAAATTAGATGAGAATTAGCTGAAGGCAGTCCACAACAGAACAGATAATTAGCTGATACCTACTGCCGTTGAGTTAATATATGTATAGCTCTGAAATAGCCCCTGCACTTGGCAGACAGCAAGTATTGGTGAGTACAATGTGTGAATGGAAGGTAAGGAAAGGTAGATATTGGGGAAAAGAGGGTAGAAGCAATGAGTAAGAAGAAAAATAACGAAAGATACACAATCTTACATGGAACTAGCTTGCATTATTTTCACTGTTGTTTCTCTTTCCCTTTCTTTTAAGAATGCACATCAGGATTTTTCAAAGATGAAACAATCAAACAATGAATCTAATCTAAGGGAAGAAGTTTTGAAAAACTTAGCTGTGGCAAATGACAACTTTGTGGAACTTGTGGCCAATTTAAAAGAAGGCACAAAGGTATGGCAATGCTTAAGGGATTGGAAGAATGTTTTTATTATTATTTATACAATGAAACATAAAAATCATAATAAACTTTGTAGACATGCTAGATGAGAAGTACATTTTTGAGGATTTCGCTACTGAAGTGAGGACAGCAAGTTGCTTGAATTTTGATTCTTTCAACAGCTGTGAAAGGCTGCTTTGTTCCTATCTGAAAAGTAAGCTTTTCTGAGCATTGCTTTATATTAAAATAGGAAAAGGTGTTAATTACAGCTGAGTAACTGATGCTGAAGTACCCAGATGAGCCATTTTATCTGAGGAATTCTTTCATCTGTTCTCCCATGGTATTTAATCACCTTATCAAATTTGTGTTTTATGTACTGCTACTGCATACATGAGGAGAGATAGGGAGGGCTTTATTTAGCTTGCTTTTTTTTGATCTGGGCTTCTCAAACATGTCTTACTGCATCTGTATTAAGTACTTTTTGCTGGGTTTTTTGGTAGGTCACTAGAGGAAAAAGGAAAATAAAACTCTGAAATGTCTGTACAAATTAAATGTATGGAACTGACTGAGGGCAGTAAAATAAAAAACAGAAAAAAATATCCGTTAGAAAATAAATAGGTAATCACCAGAAGTGATCTCATTTTATTCTGGTTGTAATATGTTTTCTAGTTGTCTTAAGCTGTTTTTATATTTATACACACGCACAGATAGAGAGAGATATATACAGAGAGAGAGAGATTGCTATCTGTGGGTGTATCAATATATAGATAAAATATTTATATGAAAATACAAAATCCAAATCGTGTGATATTAAAAGGATGGATAACAGCTGACTAATTTGATATTGAAAAAAAAAGTAGAATAATTTGCACTAGCAAACTTTAACGTGCCCAGAACCTGCCATTCAGTAATAATGTAATGCCTATAACTGGATCAATGTGTAGAAATATGCTAGCATGGAGTCTGAAAGTATTGGTTGAGCGTGTTGTTTTTGTTTTTTTTTAGTTTTACAATGAGCTGACTGAAATCCTGCTGAAATTCCAAAACAAATGCAGTGACATTGTCTTTGCTCGCAAGACTGAAAGAGATGAACTGCTCAAGTAAGACTTCAATATTTTGTTTAAGCATTGTAGAAATGGTTAAGTACTTATCAGAAATTAATCTCTGGGGATATGTTTATTATGGTACTTGATGAAATGAGAAAGGAAAAATAGGAGTGTTAAGACTATCACCTCTCCTTTGCCTTAATGCTAACACCACTCTCCCCTCCCCTGAAAAACTAGCAAAGTTGATAGTAGATTTTTTTCCATTTATTTCTACTTTGAAGTCTGCTCTGCTGTTCCTATATACAGTTTAGTACGAATCTGTTTCATCTTATCATTATTTCACTCTCAGTTCTTTTTGGCAGGTGTTTGCTAATAATTTTATTCTATTCTTTCCTTTGAGGAACTTCTGACTTCTGCACCTTGCTCCTGCTGTCATTTTGGTTTGAGAAATTAAATAAATGCTTCAGCATATGATTTCCTTCTATGTGCCCAGTGTGGTGGGGGTAAAAACACTGGTATTCCACCTCTGCTCCGTAGTCTGATCTGGTCTGGTATTTTATCATTGTTCAGATATATGGGTTGCCTACACTGGGGGGGAGAGAAGCAGAGGTTGTGCTTCATGTGAAGGAAAGTGTCTGGTGTTGTCATTGTCCCTCATGTGTGATCAGGCTAGTATAGTAAGCTTCAGCCATGATTTTTAGGCTCTCCTTTTAAAAGGAAAGCATAACTGAAAAGGGTTGCCTTTTGATCGGTATTCTTTAGTAAAGCACATACGTAGCCTTTTATAAAAAGGGATAGTTGTTACTAAAGTTTCAGTTGGTAACACTGCAGTTGTTCTGTGCGTGTACCATGTTGTGAATGGGATGCTCAGCCCTCAAATTTCATGTTTCCTGACTTCATCCTGTGCAGAACTGTTCTTTTTCAGTTGGGTGTTTGTGTGCCTAAACCACGACAGTGTTGCGCTTGTAACTTAATTCTTAGTAACTGTACACAATCCTTTCCACCTCTTTTCCACGTCTTACATTCATGCAGTTTGGTAGACTGCCTAACCAAGGCTTAGGTCTGAATATCTCACATCTAATATGTTAACATTCAGTGTTAAAGCTGTAGGCTTAGTGTTGATAAAAAGTTGAGCTGAATCTTGCTGTGCTATCTTTTACTGCCTCATATATTAACTGTTCGCTGACATGAAACCCTGTTAAGGTTTTCATTAGGGGCAATGATGAGATTTGGGATATTTGTACTACACGTCTACAAAATTTATTTCTTGGTGCATCCAACCCACAGTTTGAGTGAACAAAATGTGTGTTTTGCCCCTTCTCCCTGCGCCCCTTCCCCCCAGTAAAATTATTGACTGTAGGCTGCACCTTCACTTAGTGAAAATAAATTTGTTTAGACGGTTTCTCATTTAGAACTAGAGATTCCCCCCCGATTGCCCATTGGAGGATCAGTTCTAATAGTGTTTTAAGCTTCACATTTAATGCCTTTGGTCACTTTGTGATCAAAACATATTTCACTCTGAATGGCACTACTATTCTGTAAGCCATCAGTCTTTGCAGTGTGATTTTTAAGAAGAAAATTGTTACTTCCATCCCTTAGGTCATCTTCTAAGGTGATAATTTTTGATTTTGTTAGTTTCAGTATAATACAGTGTTCAATAGTTACTCCACTATTAGTGAGAAATAGTTTGAGATACACATATGCATATGTAACAGAGCATCAAGACAGTATTTCCAGCTTTTTCTCCATAATTCCTTTTTACTGCAGGGCTAACTGCAAGGAGAGTTTTCTTGGAGCTTTTTGTCTTGTTTTTTGTACCAAGTTTCTGCAAAAGTTGCCAGTTTTGTTCTCCTTTGGAACTCATTTTTGTGTGCTATGTAATAAGAGCCTGTAGTTTGTTCCTAACAAGACTGTATACACTTGTCAGTCTCCCCTGTCTTCTGTTTTAGAATGCCCGGTATCAAGTTCTAGCTGTTACATATTCTTCATGTATCATTTTTATGCAGAATTGTCTGAAATTTTGAATGCTTCCTTAAGTCTCTCTGAAGAATCTGCCCCATCTCAAATATTGAATCTTTGCAATGAGAAATGCACTACATACCTCTGCATATGTAACTGAAAACTGCTTCCTTAGTCTTGACAAGCTGATTGTAAAATCACACTGTTTAATGGCAGCTTGTAGTACAATATGACACCACAGGCTCCTTGTGTCATACCAAAGTACCTTACCAAGAGAAATTTGAACACTAGAGGTAACAGAATAGAGAGCTTGAAAGCTCATGTGCTGAGGCATTCAGATTTTTGGCATGTTTTTTTGGATAGTTATGGTTACCCACATAGATAGTCTGTAATATTATTTATATCGGAGTCGTGTCTTTTTTTTAACAGTTCTGTTAGATGTATGGTATTTGCGTGCAATATTACTTCATTTAGGGCAATCTACGAGCAATATGACATTGCTTTTCTTCTGTATTTCAGCATCTCTTTACATGTCAAAATTACTGAAATTTACTTTTATCCTTTTCCATAGCCTTGAGGTTTCCTTAGGTTCTCAGGAAAGCTTCCAAATTGCAAAATGTTCTGACTATTCTATAATTCCTCGTCCCAAAGCTTTTGGCTAATTCGGTGATCTGTACCCAGTTTTGAGTCAGAACATAAAGACATGATTAGAATATAACTGTAGCAGTTATTCAGAGGTTTGGCTAGGGGATTGTTTCTGTGGAAGTGATTTGGACTACAAATTTAGTTTGAGCTAGCTCAATGATCGTGCTTTAAATACTAGCTTTACTCTGTTGCATCTTTTTAGCTTAGCTTGCTGAAATGTATAACAAACAATTCTTAAACTAAGCTGTATGCTTGCTTTGTTTTTAACAGAGATTTGCAGCAAAGCATTGCTAGGGAACCCAGTGCTCCCTCTATTCCTCTGCCTACGTATCAGACCACATCAGCTGGAGGAAGTAAGCCTGCTGCATCATCAACTCCTACTCCAGCACCCAGAACCATGGTGGTAAATATATGTTATGGAATTAGTGGGTTGAAAACGGAAGGTCCATACTTCAAAACTCCAAACTGATCTGTAATTTGTGTATATCACTCCTTAATATATTGGTGTATTTAGAGATATGTTGAAGTGAAATAGAAGGCAAAGTCTAAAGACTTTGCGGAGAGGTGTATCATGTACTACTACTGTTTGTAATTTATAGACTTGAAATGGAAAGCTTATTGCTTTTTAGATGCTTTGCATTATTATCTGTACTGATGAAATATAGAATGTCCATTTTAAATGAAAATAAAAATAAAGTAATCCTATAACCACAGCTTTTGATTCCAAGGCTTTCAGAAAGAAGCTCCAGCTTACTTCACTTTCTCTTGTCAGGGGACTAAACCACAGCCACCTGCACGGCCACCACCACCGGTGATTTCTGCAGCAAGCAGTTCCTCTTCTGCATCAGCACCCTCTGGAACAGCTGCACCTCCTGCTCCTGCTGCTCCTCCTGCTCCTGCTCCTACTCCTACTCCTACTCCAGGAGCCAGTGCACCTGCAGCAAGCACTGCACCTTCACAGGCACAGGGACCTCCTTACCCAACTTATCCAGGTTACCCCGGGTAAGCTATGGGAGTACTAAGCATTTCTTTGTTACCCTGTTATCTAAAAGCACTTCTAAAACCACGTGACATTTTAAAACTAGTGATTGTTATTAATTGAAGAAGTGTTTAGTGTTTGAGACAAGATGATTTTTATTTTAGTTTTGTGGGTGAGTTCATTTCCAGTTTTTGTAGTTGGCTTTCTTAAAGGAGGAGGGAGATTTGACTGCAGTTCCTTAACTGTGGTTTGTGGACTATTGCCAGCCCTTGCATAATCAGTTGGTGTTGCTTATCTCCAAAGTGTTGGAATATCTCATTTTTCAAATCTTGGTATCTTGCTAAAGATAATGAAAAATACAAGAAAAAAAATCCACTTGAGTAGTGTGCTTTCTTCCGATTTTTTTTTTTTTTTTTTTTTTTTTTTTTTTCTCCCATCTTTCTGGAATCATCACAAGGAATTGAAGGCAGCTGCTCTGTCCTTCAATAGCAGGCTCAGCAAATGTCAAAATATGTACAATGATATAAAATATAAGATAATCAATTTAGATTAGCTCTAGTTCAGCAAGTTGCCTGTAGTCCACCTTCTGTCTGCATTTCTGTTCTATGCATTATAATATTTTTATGTTTGATCCTTGAAAGTTCTGCTACGCAGAAAGGGAAATGAAAGGAAAGCATTTGCGGTGATTACATGTCTTTATCTTTTAATGAGTTGTTATTTGCAAATTAACATCATCAGTGTTTTGCAATTAAAGTATGCTTTCCCCCCAACAGGTACTGCCAGATGCCAATGCCAATGGCATATAATCCATACATGTATGGTCAATATAATCTGCCATATGCACCCTCACCAGTGTATCAAAACCCTGGACAAGCACCATATCCGGCACCTCAACAACCTGGATACCCTTTTACTCAACAGCCTTTTTACCCTCAGCAATAATGTATCTGCAAAGAAGCTCTGCTTGTTAAAATTTGGGAGAAATTGGCAATAAGCGTACTAAAACTTTTAGCTTCGGTTAATGTACCATACTGAACTGTATGCAGTCTATAACTCCTGTAGATTGTTAACTGCTCAAAAAAAGTCTAGATCAGTTTTTGATTACACTAAACACTTTGAAAGGTCTGCTGCAGTGGTGTAGACTGTAGACTAATGCCAGAATTAGAGCCTAATTCAGTGGTCTGAAACTGTACACTATGTGTTGGCTAGATCAAAATATTTCTTTGCAAAAATCCTATAAGTAACAAATAGGTTCAGATGAGAAAAAGTGAAGCAGTGCGTGCACTGGGTGTGATATATTCTACAGAACCATATAGCATTTCCTTCTATGCTCTATTGGTTTGTATTTTTTTTGAGTTTAGTTAAAATATGCTATTTTGTCTAATAATCAAGGCCTTGTAAATTGTCAGTAAAAAAATAAATTACTTAAGAATGGTTTAAATACTTGGCATTTTCATTACCGTAAAAATGTTTTGTGTGTCTGTAGATTCTTTCATTTGTCCTTTGACTTGCATAACATAAAGACTTCTCCTCAAGTGTTTAGCCTTACAACTGAATTTCCACCTCTTTTCCTTGATTCTATATTTTTGTGACAGAATCTATAATTCACTGTTTAAATGTTGGTAGATGAAGTCTTGCAGGTAGAATTTTCCTGTAACTTTGCAGTGTATTGGACTAAAATATGTTCATTACTGTTTTAAAAGAATGATTACTCTCATCTCCAGAATACTACTTAAAAGAAGGGAAATCGGGGCCTCTCTTACAGGACCAGTGACTGGATTGGTCTAACCCACATTTTTCCAAAGAAATGTTGATCAGAAATGTGTTATGGCTCAAAATAGGGCAACTATTGATTGTTGGAGCTTTTCAGATTGTTTTTAAATGATTGCTTTTTTCCCTTAAATTAATGTATTCCCTCAGGGAGCTTGTTATCAGTGGAGAAACTCTTTTTGGGGGGTGGGAGGGAAATTATCTTGTAAATTAAAACAGATTGAATGTTTACTTTTGGATCCATCTTCTCAAGGGATTAATAATCTTGCACTACATTTTGCATTAGATAGTGAAGAATATAAGTTTGTGGTTAATGGCTTCTACCAAATATTTACTAACCATCTTTCAGTCTTTTTTCTTTTTTCTTTTTTTTTTTTTTTGTATTTTAAACATGCTTGTCGAGTGAGGGACTCTCCATTACTTTACCCCTTGATATGAGTGAGTTAGTTCTGTGGGACAGTTAATTTCCTGAGTGCTTCATACAAGATGTTCTGGCCTTACAGAATAGTTGTCATAATACCAATGTTAAATGTTACTGCTTTGTTTTTCTATTTAAGTGCCTGATTAAAATATCGAGGTATATTTTAATGTAGGGGTTTTAGAGGGTGCCAGTTATTGTAGCATCTGGGTGGAAACCTCACTGGATCTTAAATACTCTTCCTCATAAAGAAAGCAGCATACGTATCCACATGAGCTCCTTTCTTTCTGTCTCAAGTTCTTCTTGCTATGCCATCAGTCTGATTACTTTGTAAACACTACTTGTCTTTAGTACTCCCCAACCCCCATAGAAAATGCGTATCAAAAGGTAAAAATAAGCATCCGTCGTAGGACATGAATATCTAAACGAATTTATTAACCGTGTAGAAGCTCAGTGATGTGGGGGAACAGGATGAAGTAAAAGAATACAGCACCGTAGATACAACTGTGCACAAGGATAGGTGCTTTGCATTTTTTTATAAACATTGCTGAATGGGGTGGCACAGGAACTGCTCCAATATTCTTCCCCGGATGAGAATACATAAGAGGCAAGGAAGGACAATGAGAAAAAGCTAGGAAGATAACTGTTTGGAACCAACAACCAGAACCTGATTTTACTCTAACTGGAAAAACAGTAGTTTTCCACTAATTCCACTGTGTCAATGTGAGCAAGTGCAAGTCTAATGCAACCTTTTAAGTTCTAAATTTCTAGTCTGCTATGGCCTGTAGATTTTTCATTTTGCACATTAGATGCATTTGAGCTATTGTGTAAGTAAGTTTGTTTCTAGTGCCTCAATTTATAAAACTTAATGCTGTATAAAAATGTAACTTGGTTCATCCTAAAGATTCCTAGAACTGAAATTTCCTCTTAAAATTTTGTAGATCTGGAATCACTGTTAAAACATTTTTTCCAGTTGTGTTACTGCTTGCTTTAGTCTGCTATTATTTGAATATGTATAGAAATCTATGCATTATGTTCAGCCTTCACATGATCGTTTTTCTCTCTCTTTTTTTTTTTTTTTTTCCTAAAGAGAACAGAAAAATTCAGAGACGTGTATGTATCTGCTTTTAAGCATGCAGCTGTCATGACTTTGGTTGAAATGTTACCTTGTTCTATAGTTTATTAAAAAAAACAGTTAGAAAACCTGATTTTATGGCTTTTCTCTTGAGTCCTTTGGCTTCAGACAAGTGTTATTTTGGAAAGGGTGGAAATAAATTACACGCCCCCAGGTAAGTTTGTGCTGTGGTGAAGGCACTCAGCATATCAGCTACTGTGTGAAAGGAGTAGCCTGTGTATTACGCAGGTGCTTTACTGTACAGCTGCTGCTCTATAATAACAGCTGTGTTTACATCCTGGTAGTTGGGTTTATTTCCAAAGCTGATGGAGTGTATTTCCCTTTGATTATGTGAGGAGGAAATGGTAAGGTCCTTCTGCCTTCAGAAACTTTGATTCAACGTTTAGTTTCATGAGCTCAAGTTGCACTGGGTTTTGTGCGACTCACAGCAGCATGGGTATGCCGGGCAAAGCGATTATAGCCTTGTAAGGGCAGTTAACTTTTTCCCAGCAGATAAATGGTCCCCCCATTGGCACTCCCGAGAATTTGATCTCCCCCCACCCCTGAAAAAGACTGTATAATACCATGCTTATTGCAATTTTTGTGTGGACAAGATAAATCATGTCCTCTCAGAGACTTTGAAGTCAAACATTTATTTTGTCTTGCATAAAAGCTTTCCATGCAATTAATGAGAAAAGCAAGTCTTATGAAGTAAACTAATTATGGATCATCAGTGAAATACCAAACTACTGCAGGGCTAGTAGGTCTTTCCTCGATTTTTTTTTTTTTTTTTTTTCTTTTTAATGTTGTTTCAGCCCGTATGAAAAAATGTCTTCTTTCCTGACCACTAGTTTGACATTGCCAGCTAATGATGGTTCTTTCGCTATTGTCCCAAACAGGATGTAGCATTATTTTGAGTACTTTTAGGACTGATCTGTGGGATCTAGTCTGAATTACACAGAATTACACCCTAGTCTTCCTTTGCTATTTCAAAGTACCTTGAGGCAGTATTTGCACCTTGGTGTTCTGAAACGACATTACTGGTTGCGAGGTAGATGAAAATGACAAGAACACTTTTTGGGAAGCAGATTTTTTCCTTTCATTAGCTGAGAGATGTACTTGTTTGTTCAGAACTGAACACGTTCCAGTAAGTGACTTGCGTCTCGGAACTTGTCTTCTGGCACCTATTTATCTTGACAGAACATTAAAATAGACTAAGGTGAGTGATTGTGGTTTTAAGTTTTGGTGAATTTTCAAGATTTCACTATGTTTAGTTTAAAAGAAACTATTTTGAAAGTTATAGCTCTTGATAAGTTGTTACTGCAGACTAACAGTCAAAATTGCTTTTTTGTATTGTTTGTGGGGCTTTTTTTGTCACTTTAGCCTAGCATTAGCCACCTGCTAGCTTTTTAGATTTTATTATGACTTTTGGAAGTTATATTTAAAATGTGCAGTGCTTATTATTTTTAAAGAAGTTGGCATCCTGTTTGTCATGATAGTTAATTACTGCTAGATTTAAAAAAAAAAAAAAAAAAACAAAAACAAAAAAAAAACCAAAAAAACCCCAAAAACAAAACAAAAAAAAACCACAAAACTTCTCCTCCCCCCCCCCCCCAACAATTCTAAGTACTTTTCCTTATGCTTTTATGTTCTGACAAATAGCCAAAAACTTTATACTTAGGTTGAGATTTTTCTGCTTTGGACTCAGGTTTGGAACTATAGTAACTTTTACTGGCAAGCATACAGTTACTGTTAATCCTAAATGATGACTTTACTCTTACATCTAATTCCCCTAATTGAGCATAATACTCCCTGATGGTAACAACTGTGTCTTGGTTGTTTTAGCTCGCTCTCACTCATAAAATGGAGTGATGTTTCTAAATCCTTGGGAGAAGGTGGCCACCAATTTTATTAATTAGGTTGTAAAGAAAAGCTTTCCACTATCAAGCATGAAAAGGAAGAGCCGACTGCCACTGCAAAACCAGCACCAAGTCTTCATCGCAAATTACTGCTCTAGGTTCCTTCAGCTCTTTCGCCTTAAATCCATTCAGCCATTTTGTATGGTGATGTCTGAATGCGTTGATGCTCTTAAGTTAAAGAACTCCTGGGCGCTTCAGTGCTGTTCTCTGTGTCGGTGAGCTGCTGGAGTGTTCGGTGGTGTGAAGGTAGCCCGTTCTAAGCAGTGCTTTTGCCAGCCCCGTGGGGTGTGTGGCTGGGCAGGCAGGGCTGTCCGAGGGCTGCTCCCAGCAGGCGGATTGTGTGCAGCCCCCCTGGTTGGAGGCTGTGGTGGAGCAAGAGTGTGTGGGTACAGGCCCTCCAAGCCAGCTGGCCTCAGCCTGTGCTTGTGGGTATGTGTTCGTGCACATCGACAGCGGATGGCATCTGGGTGTCAAAAACACATCGGAGAGGTCGTTCTGGCTTCCAGTGTGGCTGCTGGTGAGATTTACACCTTTGAATTAGGGTAATCTCTTGCCTAAAGTAACCTCTGTCCTGTGACCCAAAGTAACCTTCAACCTCGAGAAGCTTCTGTCCTGTGACCTCAATTAACCATTGAGGTGAAGTACCCTTGGACCTCAAGTAACTGCTGTCCACTGACCTTGAGTAACCTTTGAAATGGACTAACCTTGGTCCTGTCACCTCAAGGAACCTTTTAACTTCAAGTAACCTCTGACCTTAAGTAATTGGACCTAGAATAAACTTTGTCCTGTGATCTCAAGTAACCTTTGACCCCAAGCAACCTCTGTCCATTGACCTCAACTGAAGGGTACACAGTCACAGAATGGTAAGGGTTGGAAGGGACCTCTGGAGATCATCTAGTCCAATGCCCCTGCCAAAGTAGGTTCACCTAGAGCAGGTTGGACAGGAACGCATCCGGTGCGTTTTGAATATCTCCAGAAAAAGAGACTCCACAACCTCTCTGGGCAGCCTGTTCCAGTGCTCTGCTGCCCTCAAAGTAAAGAAGTTTTTCCTCATGTTGAGATGGAATTTCCTGTGTTCCAACTTGTGCCCGTTGCCCCTTGTCCTGTCGCTGGGCACCACTGAAAAGAGTCTGGCCCCATCTTCTTGACACCCGCCCTGTAGATATTTATAAGCGCAGATAAGATCTCTTCTCAGTCATCTCTTCTCATTCTTTTCCAGGCTAACCAGACCCAGGTCTATCAGCCTTTCCTAATAAGAGAGGTGCTCCAGTCCCCTAATCATCTTCATAGCCCTATGCTGGACTCTCCAATAGTTCCTTTCTTAAATCGGGGAGCCCAGAACTGGACACAGTACTCCAGATGTGGCCTCACCAGGGCAGAGTAGAGGGGGAGGATGACGTCCCTCGACCTGCTAGCCACACTTTTTAATGCACCCCAGGATGCCATTGGCCTTTTTGGCCACCAGGGCACATTGCTGCCTCATGAGGTATCCTGGTGGCTACAAGTTGATCAAGTATCCTTCGGCCTTAAGTAACATTTGATCTCAGGCAACCTCTGTCCTATGGCAAAGGCTGGACTGGTCTCACTCTGGATATCTGCCTTAGAAAGTAACCTTTGACCTCAAGTAACTTCTGTCCTCTGATCTCAAGTAACCTTTGACCTCGAGTAGCTGTTGCCTCCTGACACAGCCTGGACTGGGATCACTCAGGAAATCTTTCGAAGTCACTGGGGAGGAGCAGCAGCATCGGTGGATTCGTGCAGGAGGCGTGCGGGGCTGTTGTTGGAGGATGAGGGGGGCAAATGGCTCCCTGTGGTGCGGCCCAGCTCCAGCCTCTCCCCTGCCCAGAGCGCCCTCCGCCTTCAGCACTTTTCGGTGGGTGAGGGTGAGCGGGCATCCAGAGTGCTATGGTGTCTGTGCAAGGTACCTGACAACCAGAGAATTAATGTCAGCGCTGTCTGTGTGGAGATGTGCGTTGTGGTTTGAGGAACCCACAACAGTTTATTGTCATTTAGACAATTCTTCTCTCACCCGATGGCCCCTCCCCACCAAGGAAGGGGAATCGGGGGGGAAAACCAAGGAAACCTGAGGGTTGAAATGTAAACAGATTTAATAGAATAAGACTAAATAATTAACAATAATACTAAAGAACTAGTATTGATCCCAATACCAATATAAAATATACAAGGATTATACTCAGCCCATTCTATCAGTAGGAAGCTGTGCACTCCCAGCAGTGGGCAGCAAATGTCGGACACTGCCAGCGCTATGGCTTCGGGAGGAGGGGAAGGCCTCAGGGGTCCGGCACCGGGGCACGAAGTTTCCTGGAATGCCGCCATCAAGGGAGAGAAGAAACTCCACAGCAAACTTTCTAATTTATATTGAATGTGACATCAATGGTATGAAATAATCCTGTTGGCCAGCTTGGGTCAAGTGCTCAGGTTTCAATCCTCCTCATCCCTGCACCTGGCGAGCTCGTAAACACTGAGACCTTGAAATCCACATACCATTGTGGGCTATAAAGTAAATATTTTCACAAATTCAGACACTACAGTCTTCTAAAAGTGCAGTCTTCCCAAGCATTAGAAGAGACTTTACTGAAAAGTAAAATTACCAAAAGAGAAACTAGTCCTGTGTTGTTTAAACCAGGACAATGTGCCTACACAGCTCTCGTTTCTCTGCTTTGTATTTCCTACTGAGGATTTTTCACTCTCATCGTCACACCTTGCTGGACCTCTTAATTTTTGCTGGTTTAAACTTTTCTGAGTCATGCATTCATGTAAGATAGGGCCAGCCTGTACTATTGGCATTCTCAGAAAATAACTGGCAATGGGGCGTGCAGTGATGTGGTGCCGTGTGCTGAATCTGCAGCAGAGGGCAGGCTGACATCGCCGAACTGGGAAGTACTCTAACAAATCCAACAAATCTTTTTTTTTTTTTTTGCGCAACTGAATGCAAAAGAAAAGAGATTTTGAGTTCATGTTGGTGGAAGGACAGAAAAATTGCTTTTAATTAAGCATTGCCAATTTTAAGTGTGTGTAGACAATCGTGAACGCTCCTTGGTTAATATCCTGGAGCCTGAACTGTAGAACCAGCCACGTGTGGGGACAACTACGTCAGCTGCCCATGTCCACCATCCTGACCAGCTGCAAACTGGACTCAGAGCGCTGTGCTGCGGCGGTGGAGGGATAGGTAAGAGTTCACGGTCATTCTGAACTGTTTTATTGCCCTGCAAGCGTTATGTTGCTTTTGGGTATGTTCTACCTTCAGCCTACGCATCTTGACGGTCTCTTTCTGAATCTACCCAGTGTGGTTTAAGCTCATGTCCCCCTCATCTGACATGGTAAGTGAAAGATGATGCGCGCACTGCTTACCCAGTGCAGTGCGAAGTTATCTGGTTGAGCTTAAAGGGCTGCTGTGATGGAGTGACATCGGAGCAAAGTGGATGGCAGGTGTTATCGTGACCCGTTCTGAGAGTGGGAGTAGAAAAAAGGAGCACGTGTTGCTGGCAGGAGAAAAGCGCATCGGCAGTAACAGCTCTGTCACCATGGGGCAGCTATAGCACTAGCAGCAGATGTTGCACCAGGGGGATGAAAAGCACTTGGAGAGGGAAGGTGCCAAATTGGTCAGAGAGGAGAAAGAGCCAGGGTAAAGCGGAAGGAAAGCTGAGGGCCAGCTGATGGCTGAGGGAACAGGGGGCTCGTCAAATGAGTTTAGGAAGAGGAGGGAGCAGGGAAGAAAGGCCCCAGGATTTTGACGGCATGAAGTCATAAATCGTAACATTTTAGGCAGCACAAGGAAAACAGAATTCGAGTTGAAAGGGCTTAACAATTAACTGAAACAAAAGAAAGAGCAATGATAGTCAAAGGAAGGGAAAAAGAGATGGAGCTTTAGCTGTACAGGCAGGCAGGGAGAGTTCAGAAAAGGAATTTAATGGTGAAGAAAAATAATTTTTTCCCTTGCTGCTTGGGGTAGGGGAGAAATGCAATGGTAAGGAAAGGAGATAATCAAGAAAGTGATTTCCAGTGGGTCTGAAGATCTGGAGAGCTGGGTGAAAGCAAGGAACTGGTGATGGGCAGAGAGAGTGTTTACAAGGGAAGAGGGAAGACGCAGATCCAGTGGATTTGACAACATTGTCAGAAGCTGGCTGCAATGGGGAGTCAGGTCATAGAAATGAGTAGAATCATCCATGGAGTGACCAATCTGAATAGAGGAATCAAGGCAGGTGCTTCTATGCCACTCTCCAGCATTGGAGACAAAAGGGGGTGACGTGACCCCTGCAGCCTATGAAGGAAAGGAGAAACAGCAGGTCAAGGTGCAAGGGCCCAAGAACTAGTGGTAGATAGAGTATCTCAAAGCAAAGGGAGTTTCTTGTTTAAAATAAGAAAGCTGACTTCTGTCTCTATTCAGCCTCTTGCTGCCACTAGTTACATTTCATTAGTGAAGGAGCATTTCATATTCTATCAATAAATTTTTCATTAGTCAGTAGTTTCCAGCAAGTATTAATTTCCATAAGCAGGAAAGGAGTACGTGATCTAGCACAGAAACAGATGTAGATCCAGCAAAAAAAAACCAAACAACCCTAAACCCTGCCTGGTGTGTTGCTGTTTTCCAGTGTTGTCATAAGGCCACGTTGAAACACTTTTTCTTGCTGCTTTGAAGTAAACAAAACTTTGCAGTGCACTCCCAATCCCCAAATGTAAGGAAGAAATAACTAACCAAGGCTGTCTGGCACTTTCCACATGATGCACGCTAGGTGGCATTATATGGAAAGACAACACAAACCCAAATCATCCAACACGTACTGCACTGCTGTTAAATCCCTGCATCTCAATGGCATCATCAGCTTTGTGTGGAAAATTTTGAGCAGCATTGTTAAGGGTCAAGATGAAATGATAAAAGCTGATGGAAGAAAAAGTTTTGCTGTGCTACAAAAAGAGATTGTTGTGGAAACACTCAAGAAATCGAAGAGCTACCTGCAAATCTCTAGAAGACAATTTTCTGGATTTAGAGATTTTTGTTCCATCTTTGATGTTAAGGATGGGGTATTTCACCACAGGTTGTCAGTGGGGCTTAACAATGGAGGCTTTCCAGCCCCACCCCAATTTTCTGTGAAATAACATGCCATGCCCATTATTTTTAATTAAGGGGCAGAGGGGCACTAGGTTGGGTGAAATACTGATAGCAGTGACCTACATTATCAGTTAATAACTTTGCTAGTATAAAGTATTTCTGCATATCTCTGAAGAGGAGGTAATAGTGGACACAGGCGTGTCCTTCCTCCATTGCTCCCCTCTGGACAAAGGACACCACTTCAGATAACTGCTTATGCTGTTGGGTAGCAAAAGCAAAGTGTCCCAAAGGTGGCCATGCTATTGGAGGCTTACTGGTTTCTGCTGTGATATAGAGCTGACAGTAGGACCTTGAATATTACACACGCTGTAACAGGCCAGTTATGGCAAAGGAAGAGTGTGTGCCCTGGGTGAATTCACCTGGGCTTATTTTTTTTTATCTCCTATGACTTCATGGTGGCTGTGTTTCCTGTGGCCTCTCATCCAGTGTGGAGAGAAATGTGAGGAGGTGAGCTGGAAACTCGGGGTAATATAAGTAGAAACTTCTTGTGCCTTGGTGTACTATCCCCTCCAGCTGTGCTTGCTGTCTTTTGGGGTGGTGTGAAGAGATCCATTCCCTGCACAGCTGCAATAATGTTCCTATCACAAGGCACAGAAAACGTGCTGGCATTTACAGCACACTCAGTAGATTGTTACCTGTTACGGAACGTCACCTACACACAGGTTATTAAAACTGTCTGTGTGTGTGGCAGGAGGTACAAAGCCCCTGTTGTGAAGTGGATGATCCTGAAATACTGCTCAACAGTCATACAGGTCACTTTGAAAATGACCATAAGCGTAAACAGAATTTTCCTCTTCCTGAGTGTTGATTAATACAGGTCATGGCGGTTTTATGCAGCTAACCTTAAGCATGGCTAATTTCTTAAATCACGTTCGAGATGAGGCTGACGGGGCTTTGTCACAAATATCCTACACGATAAACTAGCCCCTAAAGTTTTTGAATAAATGCAAATGCTCCAGCTAGCAGGTGTCTCGTTCAACCAGATCCTTCTGCCTCCATATGTGCTCTGAGCGATACCTGTTGTGGAAGCATTGCTTTGCATACCGCGCATTAACGCTGCACGTGGGGAAGACCAAATGCAAACAGAAATTTGCGGTCAGAATGACCTTGAATTCTGATTGAGAGCCACAGAGTGAAGCAAAATCGGGCTCTGTGGGAAAGCATCTGGTGTGTGTCTCTGCTGACAGCCTCTGCCGCAGCGAGCAGAGAAATGGCTGCCAGTTCTTGCAGAGAGCGGATTAGAGATTAGAAAGTGTAGTAAAAGAAGACAAAGGTACGGGTTGTACGCTTGCATGCTCTTGCAGCCTACTAGGGTGCAGTCTCGTGTAACTTAGTTCATATAATTGGATTAGCAACAGTGACAGAGGGGTATAAAAAACTATGAATATAAAGGTACAC
Organism: Vanellus vanellus; assembly: GCF_965231255.1. NCBI lineage: Eukaryota > Metazoa > Chordata > Aves > Charadriiformes > Charadriidae > Vanellus > Vanellus vanellus. The sequence goes on along the minus strand of NC_138906.1, from coordinate 62,689,046 downwards.
TAAAGGATTTCATCTTTTCCTGAAATGAGGAATGTAGTGACAGAAGATTAGAGATGATAAATTAGAGGTTCTCTCTAATTTAGCTTGATGACCCCACCTGTCCTTTTTCTCATGTGGATGGCTGTGAGAGGCAGCATGGTAGCTCACCTTGAAGGAATGAAGAGATGGGCTGAACTTGTTCGACTGTTTCATTTTCTTTTTCTGAAGCGTGCAGGTGGCAAGGCAAGGCACCCCAAAAGACGGACAAACAGGCAAGACAGATGTTGGTTATTCTGTTGGCATCCCAAACCTTCAGGCAGGATGTCTTGCGTTTTGACAGTTTCTAAACAGGAGCTTTGACTTCCAAACCCAAGAACAGATTTCCTGTGGATCTGTGCCCTGTGCCGGCAGTGTGTCATGGTGTTTGATGTCCAAGCAAGCATGAGCTTTCCTACTGAAGCACCTTCTGGAGATGCAGCAGTTACAGGGGTGGCCTTGTTCTCCTCTCATGTAGGTTCTCTACTGTCTAATGAGATTTCTTTGGCTGGAGAACTTACAAGATCACTTATGCCTTACCTGGATGCTTTCACAAAACTGCTAGCATCTAATTATCCTCAGAACCTCAACTTTCCTGGCAAATTTGTTCAAAGTTACTGGAGGCCAGGACAAGAATACACAGATGTACATACATATGTGTGTATCCACTCGCTCCCTTGCAGGACAGCATCATCGCACAAGTGCTGTTTCCATGGAAACAAGGCTAAAAATACTGAATAATGGAAATTAGAGACTCATCTAACAAGTATTTTCTATCTTGGACAAGGTTATTCTCATCTATATGCTCTGTCTGCATTTCTCTTCATGGATTTCTGAAAGACTGTGGATTTTATTGTGTTTTGTTGGTACTCTTTTCCTCTTAGAGGTAAAGAAGGACACTCAGCAATAGCCCCTGTTGTTATTGCTTCTGAAGAAAAATGCTGCATTGCATCACTATGGGCTGCTGAAGCATCTCGATGAGATCAGAAATTCATGACGAGGTTTCTTCCCCCGTGTTGGTTGCTCTGCAACTACGTCCCACAGAAAGCAGCCCCTGGGGCACAGGAGTAGGCAGCCCGAAGCAGGCTGCGCACTGGCAGTTCTTGGTCTTTGAGTCAGGAACAAACACCTGCTTCGTGCCAGCACTGGGAGCGTCAAAAAGGCACATTAGACACTGATTTATCCTTGCCCTGCAGCTCTCCCAAAGGGGTGTTCAGGACAGCTGGGCTCGGAGCCCACGGTCTAATGCGCACCAGCAACTGGCTGATGCGTGCCCCGTGCCCTGCCCCAAGCAAGCTGCCGTAGCCACACAAAGCCTCTAGAAGCCTCCAAAAAGCGATCTTGCGATTTGCATATAAGCAAGACTCTACACTTCACAAAATCTTACATTTTATTTCATAAACATAGGCATCTGCTGCTAATTAAAGTAGCAGCATATAATTATACCCTTTCTTATTAGTAGATATAGAGTCTGACAGTTGCTTAGATACAAAATAAGCAACTACAGATTGTCTTCTGCACTTTAACAGGCACAGGGAGCGGGAACAATAGAATTGTAAACTTCTTCTGTATTATCTTCAGTAAATGTGCCTGGGAAAAATACGTTTAATCTCATTGGTAGCTTGTAATTTTAGCTGCAAGGTTCTTCGGCTACCTCTCTGCTTTCCTCCATGAATTACCAACCAAAAACTTTCCATGGAGAGAGAAGGATGCTTCCTTGGGGAAAACATCAGACAGAAGGAACAACAGTGCAGTTAACAGCCACTGTTTTGCTGAGACCCCATTTTCTGGCTTTTTATTTCCAATGAAAGTAAGTTTCTTCTTATTGATTAAAAAAATCCAGGAGCTAGTGCAGTTATCACTGTAGACACCGGCAGATAAATAGGAACATAAAGCGTGCACACACCGTAACTAATATCTTTAAAAGGCAGATGTTACAAAATGTGGTTGCCTTATTTTTTATGGGTTAAGTTCACAGCCAGAGCACTCTGGATGTGACAAGATGGATCTACAGCTTTCCTAACAAAGTCCCTATTGCTTCTTATCAGAAAACTCATGATGCTATATTGAGAAATCACTTTTCTTGCCCCGCAGAATATGTCAGCTGTACCCTGAGAGGCACATTTGAGTGTGTGACCTTTACTTTTCTCACATTCTGCTAATAACCCCCAACTTTCTTTGCTCACATATCCAAAACTCTGTTGATACACCTACAGTCTCACTGCTCTTGTTATTAAACTGTAGGGAATGTAATCAGAGCAGTTAATGCCACACTAATCCTTCTGATCCGTGCAGTTATCTCTGAAGATATCAGAAACGAAGCCGTCTGTAAAAGAAATGATGTAAGTTCTGCTTAATTCTGCATCAGCGAACCTTTGGAGGAACACACAGAGCTAACCTTCGAGATGCTGAAACACTTGAAGCCACAGTGAGATTTCGAACGCCTTTGTTATCGACTATCAAAAATGTCCAATATTTCTCGAAGTGGTTAGCTTATTCCTAAAAAGAAAAAAAAAAAAAGCTCCTTTTGGACAAGGCAACATCTTTCTTTCCTCTACAGCACTGGTGGTAAGAGACCTAAACAAAGGGAGGAAACTTGCAGGGATGCTGGTAGGGCTCGGGCGGCAGGGGGTGCCCGGGGAACGCCGCAGCCAGCCTTGCTCCGCTGGGAGCTGTAAACCGCAGATTTTCTTCTGTGGCCAGTTTGGAGAATTTAGGAGTTGAACAAAAAACCTGAAGTTTCTTCTTCACTTAGTTAGAGCAGCTTTAACAGAATTTAGGGCACCGTTTTGTGGAAAGTGGAAGGCAAAGTTAACTCGCGGACAAGCAGCTGGAACTTGCTCCTCAGCAGAGCAGGTTCAGGCAATGCTCGATGTGCTGCCGAGTCACCTGTCGGACCACCAGTACAGCAGCTCACTTGCACAAGGAAATAATGGGATTTTTTTTGTGTTTTTTTTCCAGTCACCTGCATATTTTCTAAGGTTTTTTAAATTCTGATAACTGGGACTGTTAACCCATTGGGGTCAGAGGTGAAATGACCCTTCTGTACAAGAATCTTAATTTCTGATTTTCTTCATCCTTCCCAAATATGTAGTAACAGTGGCCATCTGTGCTAACTAGTACTAAATATTTTAACCAGCAGGGTGTCAGGCTGGAGTTCGAGTTCAAGATGGAGGGGGTTGTGTGGTTTGTTGGTTGTAGCTCACAAGACATGTGTCTCCCAGGAAGACCCTCCTGGTGCACACAAGTTCAGGAGGCAGGTTGCAGATGCAGGGGAGGAGAATGAGGGTTTACTTACCACTCCCTGTGCAGCCCGGTGGGGCTGACAGGTTGGGAAAGGTTAGGCAGATGAAGTTAGGCTGTGCAGCATACTTGGAAATTACTTTTATGTGCTTGTTAATGACACTTATTTAAAAAAGAAAAAAAAAAGAGGGGGGGGAGGGTTAAGATGAAAAAAAGGGAAAAAAGGTAAAAAAGAAAAAAAGAAGAAAGAAAGGAAAAAAGAAAGAAAAAAGGAAAAAATGCAAAAAGAAAAGAAGAGGTTTCTGAGCCTGGTGCAGTCATTGGGTGTAAACATGGAGTAAGTACCCTGTGATGGCTGAGTGTTGGTGGGTTTGGAGCACCTTTTTCTGTCTCCAGATGGCCTTCTAGTGTCAGTGGGTTGTTGCTGTTCTCTCTCCTCTGAAGCATCCCCAGTTTTAGATTCTACCTTATTGTTTTGGCAAATGTGCCTTTCAGTAGCTGTTGTGAATACCTGAACGCTCTACTTGGCACTTTCCAAGTTGGGCAGATCAATAGCATGGGCATTCCTGAACTTTTACCCTTGCGTGTTGGCCCTTTCCAGTCTGTGTTGAGCTAGTGGGTTCGCTCTGTGCTTCGTGTCTCCTTGCAGCCCACTGTGAACTCCCATAAGGGAGGACACACAGATCAAAAGACACCAGTACATAGAGGTGTGGGGAAAACATTACAAGAAGCTAAAGCACTGCAGTGAAGAACACTTAACAACTTTTCCCGTCTCTGTTTTTGCTACTGGGCTATTTCCCTTTCTTTCCCAGTTTGACACAAATTTTATCATCCTGGTAACATTAATTTGCCAGATCTGCCTCTCTCTGAAAGACTCCTGAAAAGAGGGCTGCACTGCGAGCTCCTGTACTCTCTACCTCCCCATCAGATTTTTTCAAATATTTTGGTGTGGGTTCAGAAGCTTCTTTCTTCTGCTGTTCTTATTTCTCAGCACGAACTTCATGGTTCCCAGAGGTAGATTTAGAGTTTAAAGGTAAGTGAAATGCAGCGTCACTGAGTATGCTTCAGGCTCTTCCGCATGAAACATAGAAGAATAACAATCCTTTCACCTTCTTCCGAACATAAGTATAGCCCTACTTCCCGTCAGACAAAGTCATGCAAAAATCAGTAAAATCCTCAGTATAGCCAGCTGAATTGGCTGCTCACCCTTGCGATCTGTGGGCAGTTGACAGTTGTGTGATATTGTTTTTTAGCAACCTTCTGATGGAGTTGCTTGTAAATTCTGCCCCCTCCAGTGCACCACAGATCCTTTTCAGGAAACCAAATTTCAAAACAAGGTAATCTAAGAGGTTGCCTACCACAGTCTTGCTTGACATTTTGGCTTCAGGCAAGACATGCAAGTGCGTTGGTGTGCTGTGCCAAAAATGTATTTCTCTTTTTTCTTGACACAAAGCATCTTCTAACCCAAGCTGAAGTTACCTAGTGGCATTACAGATAATTTGTGGGGGTTTGCTTTGTGCTGGGATGCAAGTACGGGCTCTACTAACAGAACATGCAAGGCTCACGTGTGATAAGAAAACCAACTTCCAGTGAGTTTACATACTCACTCTGCTCCTTGCTATCTAATTTTTTTCACAGACCTCTCGTTACACCTCCTTTTCTGTACTTTTCAGTACCCTCACCTTTTTTATATAAGATTTTTTATAGTTTTTTTTTAATATAGCTTTTTTTTTAATGAGAGGTTCTCCTTAGCCACCATGCCTCTTTCCAGAGAACACCTCAGGTATCTCATATAACAGACCCCTGAAAGGTTATGGATGTCCTGTCTATTGGTTTGGCATCCATTTGCCAGTCATCCTGCTGAGAGTTTTGCTACTTCAGCAGTACAAGAGCAGCAATTAGACCTCATCTTTCTTAGAAAGGGCTTCACAACAAAAGAGGAGGCAGTTCCCTGCCGTCTGCAGCCGTTGGCCTGAAGGAGGAGGCTCTCCACATGAACAAGTGCTGCCTATGGACCAGCTGGGGTGGAAATGTTCCAGTTCCGTGGGCTTTCGGTGCAGGCAGGTGTCTGCATGTAGCTAAGGAGGTAGGGGCCAGGTGGGTGAGGCTGTAGAAGGAGGGATATGGAGTTACAGCACCAGAATAGGATGGGAGGGCAGAGAGCATCACTTTTGCTCCATCAAGGGGGGCACACAGGGGCTGGTGTAGGACTGGTACCACTTTGTCCTATGATGAATGCAGGAGTCCTAAGCAGGCTCAGACTGAGAGAGATCTCAGAGCAGATATCTCCCATTATATGCAAGTTACTACAGAACCAGGAATGAGTTCCTAATGAAACACACATGATCTGGGAAAGAAGGTGTCTGAGAGGTGGAAAGGTGACCATCCAGCTAGAGTGGGTGTAAAACACCAGTGCCAAAACACTGAAGCAGTATTTAATGTGTGGTCTCACAAATGCGCAGAGCTCATCAAAGCTGTAAACGCAATCATCCTCTTTAAACTGACTAGCAAGACAGGAAGAAAACTGGGGACCCGAGACCTGCTTTGAAGCTTCGATTTGTCACTTTGATGAACTGCAGGTATCACCAGCACGAGGGATAGCCTAGAGCAGTGTCCCCTTTGGCAGACAGCTCTCTTCAGGCTGGCCAATGCTTACCTGTTGCAGTTAAGGGACCTCTGAAAGGCACAGCTAATTGGAATACCTTGCTGTACCTTGATGCATCTCATACCTCTGCCATTAGTAGTATCTTTGCTAAAAGGTGTTTTGGAGAAACCTTGAATAATTCCTTGGCAGAAAATTTCAAGTACAGGTCAGGTTTGCTTTTACTCACACCATGCTTTTCTTTTATGACTTTACTTCATAGATGTTACTCAAGAACTTGCCCCATTGCTTTGCCAGAAAATTTCAAGTACAGGTCAGGTTTGCTTTTACTCACACCATGCTTTTCTTTTATGACTTTACTTCATAGATGTTACTCAAGAACTTGCCCCATTGCTTTGCCAGGAAAAAAAAAAAACATATTGTTTTTCCTGAAAGCTTGTTGGCTGTTTAGCATGAACTTCAGGGAATCTGACAAATCTGGGGTGCTTTTGCTTCAGTGGAGTAAAAGATACCCAGATAAATGCTGTTGAACTGAAAACTGATTTGGTGTCTGCAGTCCAGGCAAAATGAGGAAACATCCATACTCTCACAATGGGGCCATGCTGTTTCCTCTGAAAGAAGCTTTGTGTTTTTTTTTTTTTGTTTGTTTGTTTGTTTTTTTTAATAGAGTATGGGTTTCCACAATTTGTTAGTCACGGTGTTTTTGAAAAAGAACCTCCAATTTTCCTGTTAGTTAGTGCTCTTCCCGCACTGTAAACAGTAATGCTCGATCAAACATCATGACACCATTGTAATGAGCTATTATAATGAGCTGTACCTAATACCTTAATGAAAACATCTGTGTGTAGGCTACAGGGGAGGTGACAACCAATAGACTATTTTTCTGACTGTATCAGTGCGTTCAAAACTCTGTAGTTTGTATAGTCCAGCTAGATAGTCTCTGTTCATACCTTTTGCTGTTGGCTTTCTTATTTTTCTAAGTCTGCTCTGGGTATCCAGCATTGGGTATCCAGTCCCAGCCCCAAGTCACCAACTCCTGTGGCAGTTCTGCTGCTTGGGGCTGTGCTGTTGGGGGTGAGGAAATTCAACAGCCAGCAAAGACTGCAGTGACTCTTGGTGGTTTTTCCGCAAGCGCACCCCACGTGCCACGTTGCTCTGTTCTCTAATCCCCTTGAACAGACATTTTGATTCCTGTGTCACACGCTTCTGAGTTAGACCACATTTAAGAGCATTCATCTTCACCTCCTGTTTCTCCAATGGATAGAATATTTTTCTCGCTGCCTCTGTGCATCCCTCAAAGGCATTACCGTGCACGAGGGCATCATTCAGCATGCAATACCTCACTCATAAATGTTCCTGGGCACTCTTCTAGACCCAGCCAACAAGGGCATTTGTTAACTGAAAACGGGATTGCAACCTATGTGATACAGTATCTGTGGAGTTGACTGAGCCTGGGGAAAGCTGACAAGAGATGATTTCTTTCGACTGTGAAGCCTTGAACCGTGAAGTTCGCAGCATTGCTCATCCTTTCAGAACACTGTCATAATTTGATGGATTAATCAGGGTTACTTAGCAGGGGTGCTTACCTGGCAAGACAATTCTGTAGCTTTTGTGCCTCTTGTGTACAAAACTCAAGGCCAATGAGCAGCTGCATCTGGCTCAAACAGTACTTCAGAATCAAGACCTATGTGAGTTTTATATTTCACACATGATTTTTTTTTCTTCTTTGAAGGTACTGCTATATTTGTCTTTGCTGAGGTGTGCACTTCGTTGCAAGCTACATCGTTACATCTGATGACATTCATAGAGCCTTTTGCCCCAGCGGCATTGAGGAGATGTGTGTTTTCTCTCTCTGGTAAGTATTTGTTATTAACAGTCCAGTGCATGTCAGCATTATTGTTTAAAGGATATTTGTGCATCAAACTCTCCGGTGCAAGTTCTGTTGACAGCTTTGAAATCAAACTTTCTGCCCTGCCGTTCCCCCTAAAGCCTGTCTTGGGAGATGGCACAAGACCATGCACATGTGTGTGTGTGCCAGTGCCCTGAGGCTCAAATGTTCTTTGACCTCAGGAAGGGTCATGAAACACCTTTGGCCCTTTTTTGGGTTGGCTATGAGATAGGAAACACAGGATCCTTACTTCTACTTGCATGTGACATGCTCAGGTTGGACTCTGTGGCTTGTGATTCTTCCTGCATCCCTCTGCGTGGCAGCCTGATGTTCAGGTTTCTTCCGTCTCCCATCTTAAAGGGAGGTCAAAGAAAAAGCTTGCTGCTTTCTTTCCTGCCTGCCCTGGTCTCTGTACCACGCTCTGTGTTTTTGGCACCTGCCTGGAAAGCTTGTATTTATACTTTGATATTAGCTTTTAGCCTTTGATCTGCTCTCCTTTAGCCATTAATTGTCTTATCTCATTCATCAGTGAGACTGCTTTTCCCCCGAGAGGAGATGCTCTCTTCCTCTGCCCTGTTCTTCCTCATATTAGAGCTACAACATGTTCACAGTGCCTGGGCTTAGCTCTCCAACATATTTTTCTCTAATTCGCTGCTTACAGCAAAATGCAGCTTCTCAAATGATATGTCACCTGCAAACGGACTCTCTTTTCAACAAAGTCTCATGGTATTGGAATATGACTGTGCCGTAGTCATGTCAGGACTGAAGGGAGGAATGTGTTTTTGCAGAATGGCAGGGTTGTATTTTGGATTGGAGTCAGCCCTTCGTGAAGCAAAGGACACTTGTGCCTCAGGTGAAATGCTCAGACTAGAAAATGCCGATCCCTCTCTTCTGGGACTCACCTGGGGCTGAGAGTCGAGCTTAATAGCGCCTTATTCCTGGTAACAGGGATCTTCAGAAGCTCTCCAGTGTTGGAAGCCTTGGATCACCTTTTCCCCCTGAAGAGCTCCAGCAGATGAGGAGTGAGCAATAAGTTCCGATCACGGCTTCTGGACTAGACCTCACGCCTCTCTCAATAAACTCAAAAGGAAAGGCTTAATCTTTTTTCCTAGGCATCTCCCTACAAATTATGTTCTGTTAATTGAAAGCCCTTTTTAATTAACATTTTCAGAGTACCCTTCTTGAATGACCACTAATTAATGTTTGCTCTCTTTTGGCATAGTACCCAGTAAAAAATCTCTTTTTAATTTTTTTTTTTAAACCATTGCAATGCAGAGTTTTACACCTTCCAAGTGTTTTGTTTTGTTTTGTTTTGTTTTACTGCTTCCTAGCTTAACTATATATATTTTTAATGCTTTTTTTTTTTTTTTTTTTTTTTTTTTTCCTCCCTGCAGTTCTGCTGCAGTCTGTCCTGGAAATATCCTGAACCATAGATTTCTTCTCTGTGCTAATTCTGTAAATGCCATCAAGTCTTCCTGCTTCCACATAAAGGCTTTTTAACCTTCTCTTACCCAGTAAAGAAACAATTTCTGGCTGCTGCAGAGGAATTCAGCCTTCTCTCAGCCATGTTGTTTCAATACAGCTACCTCTTATCTTGCTAAATATTCCTCTTCTAGATGAGAGGCATTTTCAAAAGTAAGATTTTAATAACATGAGAATTTGGTCCCTTCCTCATAACAAAAAAAAATCCCTTTCATCCTCAAACACATATAGCTTGTACCAGCCTCACCACTGCTCAGCATTAGCAGCGTGTTGCAATTAAATCTTATTTTTCTGAGTTACAGAAGGTCATCTCCACTTGCACCCTGCTGGATGTCCAACCCTACTGCATGTCGGCAATGCTGTACATGGAAGACCTCAACCTTCCAGTAGCTGACCTTGCTCCAGAGCTGGGTCAGGTTTTGAACTGGAAGTACTGGGTGTCAATAGCACAATAACTGGGCTGATTTGCCCCAGGGCTTGTACCGCTGCACTGATGTGGCCCTCCAGGCTTTGGAGGGTGCCAACCCAGCACCTTCCGCTGACAGGGGTCAGCTGGAGTCGGAGCCAGTTTGGGAGCAGGACAGGTGACCGCTGAGTGCTCCCAGAGAAGCAGTAACCCCAAACACACTGCTCTCTGTATCTCACATATTTCTTTGCAGATCTCCATATTTCAGGCCCATCCTGCTGCACAGGGTGGTGTGCCTTATTTCTGAGTAAAGATGGGTCTGGGTGCTTGGGCTGCACTGCTCTCCACTCCTTTGACTTAGGGTTGTGCCGACAGCCCCTCCTGAACCTTGCTACATACTCAGTTGCTCTGAAATCTTCAGAGAAGAATAGACATGGGGATGCTCTTTCATTTCTAGTTGTCAAAAAGATTGTAAGGCCATTTTTTCTACAGATGGATATGAATGTGCCCTAAGTATCCAAGCCTTTTCCATCTTCATATTAAATTACTTCAGCATATTTCTACATGGGGCTACGCCAAGTACAGCATAGAGGAAAGTTAATAATGGAAAAGCAAAGAAGTTAAAAGTAAATCTGGAGTTTTAAAATTAATTCATGTTAATAATGCAAACTGCTACTCTTTAAAATTCCTTGCTATGTTTTTACAGTGCTGTTTCAAAAACCTCTCCGTAAAGAAGGCTAAAAAACAAAACACAACTCATAACTTTTTAGTAGCTTATGATTTTAATGGAGAAGGTGCTGGTGTCCATTGGTTCAATGATTCACCCAAAAATCTTAGGAGTATGGGAAGAAATCGAGGAAAGGTCACGTATTTCCTTTTGTCTTTCTGTTGCTTGTGACACCCCTACAACGCATTGCAATGCTCAATGAGGCCTCTCTGCTGATGGCTTGTGAGTGTGCTGTCAACTCCAAATGCTGTCCTAGCATGAGATTTAAAAGAGAAGAACTAAATTGGTTCTTCTCACCCTCTGCTTTGAGTTTTGAGGTTTATGTGGGAATATTTCCTAAGGCTGGATGTTTGCATACAGTTTTATTTCTGTCTTTTTAAAAGGTGGTTAAATTTCCAATGGAACTACCTGATGTAAAAAGTCTGAAGAAACAGAAGGGTCTGAATATTTGGGAACAGTCAAGCCCTGACATGATGTTGGACGCTCAGATAGGTAAGTAGGAAGGCTGTTGGTGCACAAAGATTTCTCTTCATGAGTTTTCATACTTCTCAAAAGCTGTTCTTCATTTAGCGGTACTTAACGGACTCGCAAAGCCCTTGATATAGGGCACTTTGGCAGATTAACGTTGACTTAGAACAGTTTAATAGTTCTTAGGTACAGTATGTTCACTGAGCTGGCGAAGCGTATATGGAAGAAAGGATAACCTTTTTAATGTGATTAAGATATATTTTTAACTAAAAAGAGGTAGAAAAGCCTTGGCAAACAGAATTTGCCACTTCTAAATACCAGAACAGATAGAAGTACAACATCAGTTTCAGGGCTCTGAATTCTAATTCTTGGAGAAAGCAGGTTGGAGGGATCTAGCTGCAACCAGCCAAATAAGTCAGGTCCCAATCAGCACTCACAGCAAATGCAGGACCTCCTTCTGCAGTCACCTCTGCAAGGGCAGGCCCTTGGCCAATGGCTGATGGGGACAGGTCAGGGAGGTGGCCTTCGCCCTGATGTTCAACTCTAAAAAGCAACAAAGTCCACTTTGTTTGAAAGACTTCTGGCTGGAGGCCATGGGCAGTACACAAGACACACCAGATGGAGGTAATACCTCCCCCCAAGACCACACCATCCTCTCAGCCCTTTAATGGACCCAACTGTTCTCACCTGGTGTATTTCCCCACCCCTCACCATGCCACAGGAACACCATTTCAGCCCAGCCTGGGTTGCTGCCTGTCCCCTGGGAGTAGCTGGTTTTTGCTGCTGTGGGTTATGCAGGTATGTGCGTGCTCACTATCTCACTGGGTGCCTGGGTCTGTGCTGGGGCTAGTCCCAACATAGGGGAGGGGGGGAAAACCTGACTGGGTATGCTGAAATTTGAGGCATGAGCTGGCGTTTGCGCTGTTCTGACTGTGTGTCTAGTGCTAGCCTGCTTGCTCTGTTACACCTAGCCTGTGTATGCCTGCACAGTGGTGGCTACAGAGGAGCTGTCTGTTCCTCTGAAAGCCATGTGCTGCTCAGGCTAAGGCTGAAACAGCAACTGTTGTGTTGCTAGCAGTCGAGGCTAGCTGAGATCACGCGCTCTCTCAAGGAAGTCTCTGTGGATGAAATCTAACAGGGTAAATGAGATCCCCCTCTGATAAGGGTCTAGAGGACCCTGCAGGAGAGGTGGACACAGGTGCTGTCTCTCTCCCACCTACAGAATGACAACGTCTGCAAGGTTGGCTGCTTACTTAGTGCCTGTAAGCCCCTAGTCATCTTTCCATTTGCTTTGTAACTCAAGGAAATCTTAACCTGATGCCTTACTTTTCCCTGTTGATCAAGTTGTCTTGGCCCTGCAGCTGGTAGTTCTCAAGCAGCCCAGGTGCTGGCTGTGGCAGTGGTGCAGGATTTCACCACAGCTTGCTGCTTGGTTTTCACAATGTAAGCAGGGTAAGCTGAAGAATTTAAAAGGAAAGAGGATAGTTTCCTCATTCGGGGCGCTGGTAACTCTGGGAGCCCTTTCCAGCCTTGTACTTGCCATCCACTTCCCCAATGGGAAGCCTGAAGGAGCAAAAGTAATCTATTTCCTACTGTTTAGCTGTATTTATTTTCCACTGCCTGCTTCTGTGCCTGCAGCACCACTAATGTTCCCAAAGCACCTGAAGTCATTTATTTTTCTACCTCTGCCTATGACAGTGGTATTGCACCCTAGAAGGTTTTGCTTGAAGCCTTCTGGGCGTTACTGGGGGTGCTCTAGGCATGTGAGAAAATAAATAGACTTAGGAACAGTATGTGTTAAATCCACAGTGGGTGTCTAGACTGCCAAGGTTTGTGTATGTTTTCACTTTTAATAAGTGTACATAGATATATTACTAAGTATCTGGTAGACAAACATACTCTAGATGCTGCAAACTTGCTGTTCCTATCGTCCTCTCAGGAGCCATTTGAACAGCATCAGCTTCCCTTTATAAACACTGTAACATTTCTTTAAAAACTTAAATTACTTTTGATGGTCTCCATTTAATTAGAAAAATCTTTGCTATGTTTGTCTTATTTTTATGAGCTTTCCTGGGTCATCCAAAGCCCTCTGCGAATAAGGAGAATGCTCTGTCATTGGTGGGCCTGTTCAGGTCTCGCTGCTCTGAACTGAGCTGTGCACGCACAGACCAAGGTTCAGGGTTTTGAGAGACATTAGCTGAGGAAAGGAGGAGGTTGGCTGAATGTTTTGAAGAATGATGAGGTTTGGTGAGATTGAATGGCTACAGGCTTCAAAAGTAACAAGACTTTCATTCTTCTCTGTGATTATAAATGGCTGAGAATCAAAATGGGTCCATTTATTTCCATGAGTGGCTGCTTAGGAATAGCCTGGTTCGTGCTTTGAATAACTTGTGTTTTCCCCTCCTTCATGCCCTCAGCTTCTGATGATCTTTTTGCCGGTGTACCTACACATACTTCACACTTTTATCAACTGTTTCCTTACCCCTGGTGGCGTCACTAATGTGACCTCTAGATCTTCACTGGCGGCTTTCTTGACTGCTAGCTCAGTCATATTAAAAAAAAAAAAAAACAACAACCAAACAAACAAAAAAAACCAAACCCCACCACCAAACAAACAACCTGCCTGTTTCAAGGTGGGGCTGGTTAGCAGGCCTGCTGTCCCCCTGTTTATAGCCAGTTTGGCCTCTAATGGTGACCCTGCAACCAGGGAAGATCCGAGGACGGGACATATGAGAGTAAGGCAAGCTTGTTTCACTCTTATTTCACTTGGGTGCTTTGCCTCTTTCCCCAGTATCTTGCCAGCAAAGGCACCTGCTGCTTGTCTGACAACTGGCTAAGACTCAAGCCAGAAAAAAAGCTCATAAGATATTTAAAACTTCTGTAATTTGAGCTCCCGTGTAGCTTCCCTACTTACCACAGGGGAGACAAATCCTCTTACCCGGCTGTCAAATAAGCCCAGCGGCAAAGCTGGAAACGAGCTGTGCATGGCTGCCCGGGCTCTGCAGGAGCTCCCAGGAATGCACTTGGCCCTCTCCTGTTTTACAGGTCTTGCCTGGAGCTTTATGGGGACCTCTGGGTTGTCCTGGGCACTCTGGCACCCAAGTCCGTTCAGCTTGGCAAAGTCACTCGAGGTGACAAAAGCGGTTTGAGCTATTGATACAGTTTGAAGTTACAGACGAAAAGGGGAACTTCTCATCAAATAATTCAACTTTTCCTGTAATGCTGCTGCCCCCAGGCTTACTGTCCCGATGACCCTCTGTTGGCCTGTGCTCATAGGGGTCATAGAAAAACCTCTCTGCCTATTAAGGAGGGGGTGGAGGAGGAGGAGAAACTAAAAAGAAATCAGTCTTTTTTTTTTTTTTTTTCCCCCCCCTGAAATTGAAAGACATTAAGTTTTCTAGAACAACAGGTCAATCTGGTCTTGCTATGGAGCAAGATCAGTACCATATATAAATACAGATGTTAGGGGGGAAAAAAGATTTAATGCAAATGAATGTCTTATTCCTGTGCAAGTTGGAATGGCTGCGCAATAAATACAAAGCATCCAGTCTGTGTTTAATGCACTACGAGAAGCCATAAAAAATAAGATTTCTTTCCCCTTTTATTGAAGTCACTCAAAAAGCTATGAAATTAAAAATAACAGCTGATTCGTATGAATTTTCTTTCCCAGGGGTTTACAAATATCTCAGGTATTTTTGTTTTGGACTGTGTTTGACACACAGCCCAATGCAGGAGGTGTATATACAAGACAAGCAGCTCTACAATGCCTCTTTGGAATATTTTGGAGGCTTCTGAGCAGGGTCCGCGTTGAGGCACAATTGACTTTATAGCATTTATCCTGCCTCTCTTCAATGTTAACGTTGAAACATGGTTTCTTCAGTGCGCTCCCCCAGGTCACAGTCTAAACGCTGCTGTTTGTTAGCAGTGTGGGCTTTTTAAAAAAATGCACCTTGTCAGGAAGTGAGGGAAGGTACCCCATAAACTGTGCATCCCCTCTGTTGAGGCTGCACCTGGGTCAGCTGCTCCTCTGGGTCCGGCCAAAGCTTGTGCAAGGACGGCTCACAGCATTTGTCTCCAGGAAAAAGCAGGTTTCTCAAAGAAGGGTGGTGTTGAGAGCTTCCAAAGCTCTGGGTTCCTCACCTCGAGTGAGGCAACTAGTCACAAAGCGATCAGGCATCCAGTAGGAAAACTCGCGCAGTAAAGCAATATTTCAGAATTTGCCAAGACTGGGCATTTATCTGCTATTTAGTCAGCACCCATCAGGATAGCAGCTAATTGAAGCCAAAGGGACCACTCATGGTGTAAGATACCAGGCAATGTGAGTAACGATAATACTATTTGGCCTTTAATTAGTCATTTACAGTTTGTTTCAGAGCTAGAGAGCTCAGGCTGGACTTGCTTCTCCTGCATACGGGTTCCTCGTGGATTAATTTGTTGCTCCCACAAAAGGTATGAAGGGCTGGTGACTGCAGAGCTGCTGATGTCTGCAGGTGTTTGCACCACTCTCTTACCCTTTTTGTTCATCACCTGAGAAATCAGGCTTTTTCTCCTCCTTTGTCACAAAATATCTGTGGTCTCTCAGGTGTCTCAAATCTTGCTGATTTCTCTTGGTGCCTGCTAAATTATAGCAGCTTTACTGCAGGATAACAAGCCTGGCTATCTCCCAGCTGGTTTCATTGCTGGTTGTCCAGCTGTTAACCTGACCAGGAAAGTGCTACGGATGTCTGTCACAACGCAGGGTTTGTTTTTCTTTCTCATTCCTTATGTTGCTGTAAGTATACTTGATTAGGATTGAACACCTGAATTCTGTGGGAATTTAAATTCTTGATTATTGCCTGTTATGCAAGGAGACTGGTTCTCAATGGGGCTGGATGGGGATGTTTTTCTTCTTACTGCTGGGTTTCTTTTAGGAATATATCTTCCTGGCAACTTTTATTTTGGTTCTCCTGTTGTCTGTGTGACTTTAATAGATAGCCTGAACACTGTGGTGATTGCCGCTGAAAAATGTTGGGCGGGCAGATAGGATTAGCGATAAGTTTCAGTGTGCTCTTAGCATGTGTCCCTTGAGGTCTGAGGTCTTTCCTGGGATCCTGTGCTCTGGCTGTTGTGATTTGATGTGGATTGCTGCTACAGCATTGCCTCTGCTCATTAGATTTGACATTGCTGTGAATTTAGAGAGGTGGTTTTATTGTTAATCAGCTTCTCTGTTAATCTCACACATCTCCCCCCGCTGTGTAAAAGCTCCTCAAGAACTTATACTTCTTGGCTTTGTCTCCTTGTTTCTGTTTGTGCTTGGCGTGAGCAATTACATATATTGCAGTGAGTAACATATCATTTGCTGAATCCTGCCAAGAAAAACATCTCCTATTCTTCATGGTTGTTTTGGTTGTTTTTTTTTTTTTTATAAGCTGGCTTCTGTGGTATTGGTCCTCGTCTGTTCTGGGAAACAAATCCTTTGCTGAAAATGTTTTTCCACTGATACATCTTGCTGTACCAGTATTGAAAGCTACTCTTATCTTGACAAGGGTACGTACGTTTTAATAGTGTTCCCTTTAGAAAATGTGGCCGTTTTGGTACCTTTGGTCTTCTGCATTGCTACTAATGAATCATCATATGGGAGATGCTCTTGTTTAAGTGGGCATAGCTTCAAAGGAAAGCTGCTGCTATACAGACAGTGAAATCTAGAGCTGAGTATCCTGCGAAAGGCAGTGAATGCTTATTGTGTGGAGGGGAGTGGCACGTACTTGGGCACCTTAAGCACAACAGCAGCAATCAACTTGAATATGATTGCTATGAGATCTGCTTCTTCCCACCAAAAATGTCCTCAAACAGACCCTACAATGTGGACCACCAGACCTAAAAGTGGGAGGGAAGCTGCTGAGGGCAGATGAGCAAAGTAAAAAGTGATGAAATTTTGCCATTTCTGAAACAGAAGCATCTAGATTTAAATCCTGTCCTTCTGGGACAACATCCAGAGACCTTACCCTGCAAAAATAACAGCCACCGTAGCACTGGGTTAGATCCTTACCCAGCTCCAATTTGCTTGAGAAACTGGAAGGCTTCGCTTCCCTCAGTCCCCAGCTCCTGCAGTCTAAAGCTGCTGAGGAGTTTCATAAGGATGTGTAGCCAGTGTTATCCCTGTCAAAAAGGAGGAGAAAAATGAACCACAGGTAGTCAGATACTTTATCAACTAGCAGATTGGAGCTGGAAAAAGAATTATGCCCACCTGTCCTCAGCAGTTGCCTGTTTGCTGGAGTTATTGAGCCCGTTCCTCTTGACTGAAATGTACATCTGAATATAGAAGATGTCATGCTGCTGCTTAATAGGGGTGAAGTGGAGAATTTAAAAATCAATCCTTTTGAGGAGCAAATATTTTCAGCCCTTCACTCTTTCACTCTTCTGCCTTTTCACTGTGTGAAAGCTTTTAATTTCTCTGCATTTGACTGTCACCCCTGAGGACGTGACTCATCAGTGAAGGGATGGACAGGAAGTTTGTGTTCTGAGGTTTCTTTGTAGGGACACCTCTGTCCTGAGGCAGTTTTGCTTTTTAAGTAGCAGGGGGTTTTAGTGAGTAAAGAAAAGTGTTTTTGACTAGGAATGATAAAAAGTATCTAGCAAAGGCTTCGAAGAAAAACGCTCCCCTAAATTCCTTCAATTGTGTGTTAATAGGGCTTTGTGTCAGTGAGCATCCAAAGGTAGAGTTTGGTCTGTGGAGGCAGCACAGAAAGATGAGGACATCCTAGACGGCCTTTCCCTGTATTGTTATTCAGCACAGTTCCAGAAAGAAAGAGACAGAGATTATTTACACTACAAATAAAATTGGGCGGTGTACCTGGGCTCTGACACAGCTCCATGGAGAGCTCCTAGCAGCAGTTTTCTCTGTGCAGCCACTTATTCCTTCATTTGTCCCTTATGTTTTTCCCCAATATCATGGTGTCAGGATGCCCCAGGGAGTTTTGCAACTTCAATTAGCTTGTGCTGACTCACTCACCTGTATATATCAGCTAGCTGACTTTGGGGCATGCATGTTTGTGATTTACCCCAGGTATTCAACACCACTTGGAACCAAGTCACAAAAGTTTTCTTCTGGGCAGATACAAATCCCTTTGGAGTGCTCAGCCTCTTGCCTGTGAAAAGGCAATAGCTACACTGAGCTAGCTGACAATACTGATGTATTTATTTCTTTTTTAAATTCTGGTGTGGTCATACCTGGCTTTATAGTCTCTGCTCGTCCCCAAAGAAGGCACAAAGACTTTTTTTCCAAATAAATCAGCTCAACTGATTGACGAGGAGTGCTATGTCACAGGAGGAGTAGGTGTTCTGGCCCTAGAGGATATACAGCTGGCATGGTAGGTGCAGTTTGAAGAGTGTTAATGAAGTGAATGGAGAATAGGAATATTAGACTGGAGAGCAAACATGAGGGGGCTGCATAAATACCTCATTTTCAGACCTAGGAAGGAGCTTACCAATAATGAATCTAGAAGCACCTTGCACATGTACCGTTGAGATCGGTATGACTGATCATGTGTAACTGATACAGTAAAGCTGTAGTGTTGACTCAGTCAAAAATGAGGTTTTTGGGTGCTGGTGTGTGGAGCAGTGAAGCATTTTGAAATGTCCCTCACCTTCAGACCACTCTGCTGACTGGTATGTGTGGGAGCGGTTAGGTAAGAGTCCTGTGGAAGAGAAAGCTGCTCGAAGACATTTTCTCTCAGTTTTGCCAAGTTGAGTAAGTAGTTTTCCTCCTTAAACAGACCAGCCTCATAAATGTTTCTTTTTTGACTGTCTGCTGTTTTAGACCGTCCTGGGAAGTTATTTTCCACGTTCTATGAGCGAATTCAGCAAATGCATATAATGTTTCTCAAACTCTTTCACTACCATTGAGGGAACTTTGGGGATTTTGCTTTTTCCTATTTAAAGACAACTAGAGGTGCGTAGGAATCTAACTTCATAAGCCCATGAACTTGAAGCAAATGAACACAGGTTCTCCAGTTCCTATGGCTTTAATCTCGATAGGCTTTGATAATATAAGAACAGAGAAAGGACAGCTTGTTGTGATGGACAGTTTAATCTTACCTGCCTGCTGTGAAATACACTGGCCGATCTAGAGAACTGCAAAGTATAAATTGCCTTTTTAATACTGATAAACAGTAAGGGGGGGAACTTAAGAAAATATTACATCTTAATTGTAGTTCTCTACTGGGATCAACAAATCTGGTTCATCCTTGAACTTCTGCTGTTTACTAAGTCTCTCAGCCCCACAATAATTATTTCCTTAACCCTTAGCAGGTTGATGACATAATCTGTGGCACAGCAGTAATTGTATAACAGCTTGATGATGGGACTCTTTTGTCCATGCTTATTATAAGACCAAAACAATCATCTAGCTAAGTATCTGTTTGATTCTTCTGTGACTTTGTAAGCAAACTCTTAATCTAAATGATGTCTTAATGCAAAGAGAGTATCGCCCTAGTCCCTTACAAGAGAGTAAGCTGCATCCCCTGTTACTTCAGCTGCTTTGACTGCATAGAAAAGGGGTAATGGATAATAGATTGAGAATATGTAACATAACTTAATTGCAGAACTATAGGGCTGGCAGTGATACCTCAAGAGTTTGTCACACCGAGCCCTTTGTTGTGCCCTGGGAAGAGGCAGGACCCTGTCAAGAACTTTTTTTACTGTGTCTCACCTCTCTATCATAAGGCAGGGCTTATCAGATTTTCAAGCCGATCTGACATAAGAGAGATTAAAAGTTCGACAACCTGTCAGCTAATGACCAAGCAGCCTACAGGTGCCACAGCTTGGGAATACAAACACCACAAAGGGTGGATATTGCTTGAGAAGATCTAACATGGGGAAAACAGAATGAAATAGAGTCTAGGCTGGATATCGAGACAATGCTTCGCAGCAGTGAGGTCTAACAGGCTGCGGAATCCTTCTGGGGAAACAGTGGAACAAATACTGTTACGTATGGTCTCTGCGTGCGTGTTTAAAAAAACAAAGCCTCCGTACGGCCCTATAAAGGGCTGTACTATGGCATTAGGAATGAATAGGCATTTGCCTTGGAACATGCACCAGCCAGACCCAGGCTAATCTGGCTGTGATGGGAACCAGTTGCTGCAGGAGCAGCTTGCTTCCCCTATCTGGGCAGCAAATTATATGTTAGTTAATCACTTGAAGCCTGATGAAAGGCCTAAGCCTATTTCACAAAGATGAATATTACCACTCATTTATCCAAGAGGAGGATGGAGTTCATGAGAAATCAAGAAGCAATGTGGCAACCTGTCGGTTTCTCAGGCCTTGTGCTGACCCTGATCCACTTGCGGCACTGCTGGTGGCACCTCAGTTCAGCCTGATTTTGGTGTGTTGCACTGAAGTCCTCTCGTAGCAAATCAAGCCCACCAAATCCACAGTGGTGGTCTGCCCTGACAGAGGGGATCCTATTGCGTTTGCCTATTAAGCCTTGTTTTAGATGGCTTTTTTTCCCTACTACTCCAAGATCCCAGATCCCTAAAAGGGCACGGTCAGTTACCTATCCCATAGGAGTGGGGCAGTGTCAGAGGCATACGATCGTGCCCAGTGTGGACGTCTCTGGCTGGCACACAGCAGGCACCAAGAACCAGCACGGGAGCTCAGCGTTTTGAACAACTAGGAATGGGCAGAGTTTTGCTGTCGTGTCTTGGGGAAAATGATCGCCTTCAGAAGAATGGGATCCATTATCGTCATGGTGTTGTGGGCATCTGAACTGCTTTCTGCAACAGCTGCATGAGTCAGTGTTAGCTCCCCAATTAGCTTGCTGCTGTGGGATGGGAAAGGTTGACTGGCCTCTGTGTTTTAAGTGCAGCCTGTATCTACCTTCTGTAATCGTTTTATGTGAGCCCGGGAGGGCAGGCAGGGAGGGCATCCCTTTCAAAGAGCAGAAAAGGGGCTCTTTTGGCTTTACTCAGTATGCTTAAGAAGTGGAATCAACTTAAATATCCCCTTCAATTTTGTTAGGAGAAATCCCATTTGCATGTTACACCATTATTAGCAGAGACAATGGGACAAACATTGGTATCCTGTTAATTATGGGCATGTTAATGATATATGTTTCTGCAGTCAAATAGCATTGCAAGTCTATTTCCTGTCTTAATGTTGTGCTGTGCTGTTTGAAATGTTAATGAAGCCAGAATTCTCAAAGGTCATCCTCTGAATGCATCGCCTTTTTTTTTTTTTCAGTTTTGTTTCAGAACAATTTAAATGAGTTTTTATTCCTAATGTTGCTAACAGTGCTAACTTTCCTGTTTAATTAATGAAGGTGTAGGAACACGTCTTTGCCCTGGTCAGTGAGCTAAATGAGAAGAGCTCTGTATTCTCCTTTAAACCATTCCTTGTCATTTTCCTTCCATAATGTGTGTCCTGTTTCTCCTCTTTCCCCCAGCAGCTACTACTTCTTTATCTTCATAGGCTGTGTGAAAGAATGGTTAAAAAAAAAAAAAAAATCCAAACCACCAACAGAAAAGTGCAAATTTAGCAGAACTGAGCATCGTGTTTTCTGAGGAGCCATTTATCATCCTCAGAAAGTTTTGATTCTTCACAAATAATAAAAGAACTGGTAATTGCTGTTTTCAGCTAATTGACAGAACTGTGTCGTGAAAGAGGGAGAATTTCTGCACTGCCTTTGCTGATGACACTTGAAGGTTGTTTTAAACTTTCCATTGCTACGAAATTAAGAGATTGTCCCTTGTATGTGTTCATCATTAAACCAGTAGGTGGGTTTTTCTTTTAATACTACTAGATGACAGGGAAGTGGCAAGTGTAAAGGAAGCTTCCATCAACTCAGTTTATGAGATAAACCTATACAGATATGTAATATTCGCCTTAATATTGCAAAGTAGTGCCTGATTCAGCTTCCATTTTGCAATCTTTCTACTGGTTTCACTGGAAAGTAGATGGAGGGTCTTAAGTAGTAGGTGCTTTAATGCATAACGCTCCATACAGCTTCCAAGGTGTCTTTAACACTGTCTGTCCTGGGCCTGGAGCTGCCCAGTGGTTGTTAAACACACAAATACTCTTTGCCTGGCTTGCTCAATTTCAGGGTTAGTTGTTGGCAGACTTTTCAGCTCTGTGATGCTGAAAGCTGATGCCAGCAGCTGCATGCTGAGAGGAGTGCAAGGCTTGTAACATACCCAGAGGGTGTCTGAGGAGGCTTCTGGATGCCCAAAGCCCTTGGGCTGGGTTTGAGGAGAGACCAAGTGGCAGCAAGGACTACAAGCTGCTGGAGGACACCGAGACGCTGGGGGACTGTGGCTTCACCAGCCAGACTGCCCACCCTCAGGCCCTTGCCACCAGTCATGATCTACCCATGGGAAGTTCAGGCAACGGTGACCACCCAACAGAAAGCTATGTCCTCTGCGTCCCCTGTGGCATTAGCACCCACTGGGACCGATGCCGCTACCCAGACTGAGCTCCCAAGGGAAAATGCAGCCTTTCAGATCTCTGGCTTGCAAGGTGTGCCAGGGGTTTCTACTGCTGTTTGAGGGCAGTAGTGAGAAAACCTGTAGGAGATGCACTTGGGTAGAAGAACTGCTTAGCTTGGTGGCTGAGCTTCAGGAGGAAGTGGACAGGCTGGGGAACATCCTGGAGTATGAGAAGGAGATTGGTGGATGGAACTCTTCCTTCTCTGGAACAGAAATGTCAACTAGGCAGAACGCATGGGAAGGGAATCCTACACCCTCTCTGCACCAGGCAGAAGGCAGTGACTTGAGGGATAGAGGTGAATTGGTACAAGTCTCTGCTTGGGGCAGTGGGAAAAGCTCCTCCTTGTCTACCTTGCCTTCCCGGGTGCCCTTATACAACAGATAAGAGTCTAGAATTGGAAGGACAAGGACATGATGAGGTGGATGATGATGCAGTCGTACCAGAGGAGTCACCGAGATAAGATCAGCCCATCTCTCACTTCATGACCACCCCCATGAAGAAAAAATGGTGGGTTAATGTCATATGTGGCTCCTTTTTGAGTGGAACAGAGGGCCCAAACTGCCAACCAGACCTGCCTTTTAGGAAAGTTTGCTGCCTCCCTGGGACTTAGGTTAAAGATGTTGCCAGGAAACTTCCTAGCTCAGTATGTCCCTCATTATTATCTGCTGTTGCTTTTTTCATGTGGGTACCAATAAAGTTGCAATGGAAAGTCCAAGAGAGTTCAAAAGAGACTTCAGGGCCTTGGGGAGATTGGTGAAAGGATCAGGAGTGCAGCTGGCATTCTCCTCTATCCTCCCAGTTGTAGGGAATAACATCAAAAGAAACAGGTGTACCCAGCTTATCAATACCTGCCTCTGAGGCGGGTGTCGCTGGCAGAATTTTGAGGTTTTTGAATCGTGGGATGGTGTATGTGACACCAGGCCTGCTGGGCCCTGATGGGATTCAGCTTTCTCTATGGGGGAAAGTTAGTGGGATTGATTGAAAGATCTTTAAACCAGGTTTGAAGGGGAGAAAGAGCTGAAATCGGGCTTCCTAGTGATGTTATGGGATGGCATGACAACATTTGAGGTACAGTATGCTAGTGAGGGCTTTCACTTTGCTCTATGATGCACTGAGTACACTGGAGCACACTTGAAATGTTTGCTCGCTAATGCACACAGCATGAGGAATACACAAGAGGAGTTAGAAGCTTTGGCTCTGTCCTAGAGCTACGACGTCATTGACGTAAGTGAGACTTGGTGGGAAGAGTCCTGTGACTGGAGTGCTGTGGTGGATGGTTATAGGTTCTCCGGAAGAGACAGGCAGGCAAGGCAGAGGGACAGCACTGTATGTAAAGGAGGGGTTGCACTGTACAGCTTGCAGTTGGGGACAACACGGTTAACATCTTCTGGGTAAGGATTAGGGAAAAGCTAATAAAGTGGATGCAATTGTGGTGGTGTACTATAGATCACCAAGCCAGGATGATGACACCAACATATTTTTCTATAAGAAATTCAGGAAAATCTCTAGATCAGTTGCCTTTGTCTTCATGGTACGCTTCAGTTTCCTAAATATTAACTGGGACAATCATACAGCAGATGTGAACAAGCCGAGGAATTTCCCAAAGCCTGTTGAGGATAACTTTTTGAGAGAGGTACTAAGGGAGCCAACCAGATCTGTTGTTTGTAAATAGAGATGGTCTTGTGGGTCAAATAATGATTGGTGGCTGTCTTGCCCACAGTGATCGTGAAATAGTTAAGTTTAAAATCTTTGATATGAGAAACACTGTCAGCAGAGCTTCTACCCAGGATTTTGAAAGAGCAGACTTTAGGCTGCTCAAGGAACTAGTTAGTAAGGTCCCTTGGGAATCTGCTTTTGAGAGTATTGGGGTCCATAAATGATGGTTGCTTTTTAAGAGTGCAGGAGCAGGCAATTCCAACGTGTCAGAAGTCAAGCAAGCAAGGCAGAAGGCTGACTTGGCTAAACAGCAGTCTCCTTCTGGAACTTAGGCAGAAAACAAAAATGTATGGACTTTGGAAGCAAAATGAGACTACACAGGAGGACTACAGAGATGCTGTTCACTACTGTAGAGAGAAAATTTGTATGGCCAAAGCTCAGTTGAAGTTGAAGCTGGGCAGTACTGTGGTGGATAATGAAAAAGGCTTTTAAAAGTATGTTAACAGCAACAGAGGGACTAAAGAAAACGCTGGTCTGTTACTTGATGAGTTTGTTCACCTCAGGGTGTTGGTTGTTCACCTTCACAGGGATGGAAGATAAAGCAGAGACATTTAATGCCTTTTGCTTGGTCTTTAACACCAATGATGGACTCTGGGACCCCTAGAGTTCTGGGTTGGAGGACTGTGACTTGGGGTCTGGTAAGCTTCCAGTTGACTTTGAACTTGTACAGGATTTGCTGCTGCAACTGAATGCATGTAAATCTATGGTGCCTGATGGGATTTATCCCATGGTACTGAAAGAGTTGGCTGATGTTAGTGTGAGATCTCTCTTATTTATCAGTGGTCTTGGGAATCTGGAGAGGTCCTAGTCGACTGGAAACTAGCACATTTTATTCCAATTTTCAAGAGGGCAAGAAAGAAGACCCTGGTAATTATAAGCCTGTCAATCTCGCTTTGGTGCCTGGTAAAATTATGGAGAAAATTATTCTGGGAGTTATTGAAAACACCACTTGAAAGACAGTGCAGTCATTGGTCAAAGCCAACATGGGTTCATGAAAGCAAAGTCGTGCATTACTAACTTAGGTAACCTTGTCATAAAAGGATATTATCTAGTGGATGAAGGGAAAGCAGTGGATGCAATTTTATTTTTTTTTAGTAACGTTTTGATACTGTCTCTCACAATATGCTTCTGGAAAAAATGTCCAGCATACAAGTGGACACGTACAAAATACAACGGGTGAACAACTGGCTGAAGAGTTGGAGTCACAGAGTTGTAATAACTAGAGTATCGTCCGTCTGGCAGCCAGTCACTAGTGGTGTTCCCCAGGCCTCAATTTTAGAGCCAGTTCCCTTTAATGTTTTTATAAATGATCTGTACACAGGAGTTGACTACACAGTAAGTAAGTTTGCTGATAATGCTAAATTAGAAGGAGCTGTTGATTTCTTTGAGGATAGAGAGGCCTTACAGAGAGGTCTTAATAGATTAGAGCACTGGGAAATCGTCAAACTGTATGAAATTTAACAAGAACAAATACTGGATTCTGCACCTGGAATAGAGTAATTCTGGATACATATTAGACTAGGGGGACAAGAGGCTAGAGTGAAGTCCTTCAGAAAGGGCTCTGGGGGTTTTAGTTAATGGTAAGCTCAATACGAGTCAACAATGTGCCCTGGTGGCCCAAAGGACTGACCCTATCCTGGGGTTCCATTAAGCACAATATAGCTAACCAGTCAAAATAAGGGATCGTTCGACTATACTAGCATTGGTTTGGCCTCACCTCAAGTACTGTGTACAATTTTGGGCTCTACAATATAAGAAGGATTTTAAAATATTAGCATGCGTCCAAAGGGAGGCAACAAAGACGGTGGAAGGACCAGAGGGCATGACTTATGAGGAGCGGCTGAGGACACTAGGTTTGTTCAGCTTAGAAAAGAGGAGGCTGAGGGGTGACCTCATTGCTGCCTCATGAGGAGCAGCAGAGAGTTAGGTGCTAATCTCTTGTTTCTGGTGTCTGGTGATAAGATGAGAGGGAATGGCTTGAGGCTGTGTCAGGGGCTGTTCAGATTGGATGCGAGGGAAAAATTCCTCACTGAGAGGATGGTCAAGCACTGGAACAAGCTCCCTGGGGAAATGGTCATGGGCCCAAGCCTATAGGTATTCAAGAATCATTTGGACAATGCTCTTAGATATCTAGTTTAACTTTTTGGTTGCCCTGCATGGAGTTGGGGCTTGGACTCAATGATCCCTGTGGGTCCCTTCCAACTCAGGATATTCTTTGATTCTAAGCTGTAGCCTGGCTCCCAGTTTTTAAGTCTCTGATATGGTGGAGTGAAAAAGGAAATGGCCCGAGTAGGAATACGTAGATTTTGGTTCCTACTGGGTTAATCAAAACTGGAATGGAGACAAAAGAGCACAGGGTTTTAACTAGTTATTTTATCAGTTGTACTTGTGTGTACCCATAAGTCTATGCAGTAGAGGCAAACCTGAGAACTTCTGAAGCAAGCTTGTTATTTTTCATGTGTATTTAGATATCATAATCATACTGCATGTAGAAGACAAATGTGTGAGTGGAATTTTGCCTGCTCCTAACTTTTTCCACGAAGGTGACTTTGGCCCACTTCCTACACTTTTCATTTTACAATCATTGAGATTGTCAATGTTTTTTACCTTCACTGCCTAGGGCTGGAGAGTTCCTCAAATATTATTTTACAGCAAGTGTTTCCACCCACATCTCTAAATTTGCATATTAGAGCACTTCAAGGGCAGCTTTCCAGACTACAGACCAAACTGTCATTCAGGAACAGAGGATGTTTAATCAAACCTCCAAATGGAGTTCTGTGTGTGCACAATATGCAACCGTTACACAGGCATTGCTGTTTTGCCCCTATGTAGAAGATGGGGAAATATTTACGCTGTGGTCAACAACCCTGGAGAGAGAGATGAGAGCTACGTGGGAAGAAATTTATGGCATTCATAGCTCAGGAACACCCACTAGCCTAAAACCAGGGTTGTGGCCACGCAAGCCTCTAATTTAACACAGCTGCAGAGGCTGGGAACCTCTTAAAATGATAGTGCAAAGGAAAGCTGGGTTTTACTTATGCTAACTACAGGCAAGCTCATTCTCTGAGGGCAGTATTACTGGAAAAATCAAACAAGAATGCTGTTGGACTCAGCAAAGCTCAGAGGATGGGTTTGAGGGAATTCTTGCCCATGAAGTGCAGCAGTGGAGCTGCCCCAGACCCTTTTCCTGATGCCGCAGGGGAGAAAGGTTCTTTTTCTCCCTTCTTCTTACTGAGGTTTTCAAGCAGCAATTGATGCAAAGGCTGATCTCAGCTCAATTTGCAACTGAAAACAGACCAAAAAACCTACAGGCAGAGACTGTCCTCTACTAAATGTTAAATGAAAATGAGGGCTTGGAAGAAAGCATGTTGGTGTATGCCTTAGTCTGAAGTTTCTTATGCCTCTGCTCACAAAGTTTACAGCCTTATCCTCCCCTTCCCAAGAAACAACAA
The DNA here is from genome assembly GCF_965231255.1 of Vanellus vanellus. NCBI lineage: Eukaryota > Metazoa > Chordata > Aves > Charadriiformes > Charadriidae > Vanellus > Vanellus vanellus. Next base: position 62,661,587 of record NC_138906.1, on the reverse strand, counting down.
ACGCAAAGAAAAACACTTAGTGAAGTGGTGGTGTTGAGGGAGAGGGGCCCCCAAACTACTGGACAGTGCTCTCTGCAACACCCCTGTTTTGGGACGTTAAACAGTTTAACTGTGTGGGTGTTAGCCACAGTGTGCTATTGGCCAACTGGAACTTTTTTTTTATTATTATAAAATTAGTCACTAAGTCCAGCCTTGTACCCAAAGCACTAGCACATCCATCAAGATCCATTATGCTCTCTAGGGCTTTTTATTTTATTTTCCTTAAATAAAGACTGTATATTTGGTTTCATATTAGAAATCAGCTTTGAGAGAAGATTGATGTGTTCAGCAGATTTTGGTATTTCATGATATATACAAGGCACATAAAAGTGCAGAGGGAAAACAATGGGACAATAAGTTTTCTCAAGCACCCCAAATAGTTAAATGGAAGTAAAGTTCTTTGTAGTTCCCTGGCAAAAAATGTCTTTTTCTTTTTTTCTGTTTTGTGAGGTAATTATGGATTTTCATGAGCACTCTTTGCTAATCAGGTTTAATGACACTAAACCCAAATCACATTATAGTTATTTTCCAAGGCTGTGCTGGAGACATGCCACATTAACCAAAAAGAACAAAGCATAGCGATGACAACAACAACAGTAAAAAGAAAAAAAGGAAACAGCAGAGAATCAGGATTCTTATCACCTGTGGCTCTAGCCCTTGCACAATGAGAGTGGCACAGCACTAGAGGAACAGGCAGTGGTGTAAAATGATTGCTAAATAGCATTGTCCTTGAATATTATGGGAATCTAAGGGACTTTGGAAAAATATTTGCTCTTAATTTTATCTTCTTCATTAATTTTATATGCTCTATTAGCTTAATCAGCTAATGTTTAGCTGATTAAGCTAACAAAACTCCTGTGTATTGTAGGGTTGCATTATTTTAATATAATTTACTATTGCTTCTTGCTTGCTAAGTCTAATCTTCTTCAGTTGTTCAGTACCAAGGGGTTATGACTGAGCCTCAGCCATGAGCTCACAACCTGAAGAAAAAGGTCAGGGATTTGAGGGCTGGAGGAAATCTCTACGAGAAACCAATGGTGGAATCTCCCACCTCTGGTGATGTGTAAGGCTTTAGCAGATGGGCATGAAATGATGAAACTAAATCAATTATGCTGACCATGTGGAGGACTGAAAGGTTCATCCCTTTGCAAGTCCCATCCAGCTAGGAGGCTGTTTGCTTCTGGTCTCTACAGATCTATTCTGTCTTCTGAGGACAGCATATACCAATGCAACAGTAAATGCCAGTGTGGGTTGCTTACTTTCTTCCATACTCTCTTGCGTTTACCTCTCCTCTGTGTAAAAACATGTGTTCCATATTTTGTTGAGGCTGAATAAATGTAATCTGTCATTTAACATATTAGGTACTGGGTCTCTGGGAAAATGTTGCCTTGAAAAACCAGTAATAATGGAGCCAGTTTAAAATGCAAGGTATCTCTTCCCCCCCCCCCCTTCCCCAACCAAAACCCTCAGAAGGTAATACAGTTTGCATGTTTTTCCCTTGGGTAGATAATAATTTTGAAAAGCCTGTCCATAATAAAGAATTGATAATAATTTCATTGCTGAACTGAGGAAGGGATATCATCAAGCTGGAAGCTTCTTAACATTCATACATGGAGCATACTTTTACATATATGTGCCTCTTTAGTCCTGGTAAGAACATAAAACACCACACTGACACATTTGTACTCATTTTGCTGTTTTGTCATGTGCACTTATTACTTAAAACCCTCCTTGTCATCCTTAATATGTACTGAGAGGATAAGATAAATTACATCATGAATTTCCCTGTGCTATAAGTTTGCTGTCTAGACTCCATAAAACACCACGAGAACTTCACCTGTAATTAGTGAGTTATTTGTGGTATCGTACGGGACTAACCGACTGTAACTGTTGTAGTTTGGCACTACAAAACTCAGAAATGGAGACGTGGTCTAGGATATCATCAATCTTTTCTTTGTGGTTCAGAGAAGGAATCCATTTTCTTTGATAAAAGACGCATTGGTCTTTGTGATCTATAAATCATTCTTTCAAAATAAGCCCTTTGAAATATCATTTCAAGGTATCCTCACAGACTATTGCTTTATAGCTTTTTCTAGGATTGGAAGATAATCCTTGTGCCTATCAAAAAGGAAGATCTGTACTATTTTTCATCAAATTTTGCAACTTTGGTAGAATCTCTCTACAGGGCCAAATATTGCCATCTCGAGCTTTGTGAATTGCATGAAGTTAGAGCTTCTGTGTCAAAATAGCATTTCTGTAATGTCCAGCAGAGACTGAAATGCCCGCAATATAAATAGGATCCTATAGAACATCAGTCCTTACCGTGTGGAAAATCCTCAGCCCCTTGGCCCCTTTAGTGAGAAACAGTGGCATTTTGTGTGTGTGTTTTGTTTGTTTGGTGGTGGGGGTTTGTATGTTTGTTTGTTTTTAATAAAGAACTGGTTTTCCGTCACTGGAAAATTGCTTTAGGGACCCTGCTGAAGTAGCCTGTCTATCAGTAGCCCTTCTATCAGAGGCCTTTCAGTTTGAACATCTCATGTTCTGTGGAAATACTTGATACTACATGAACCTCTTCTGGATGGCCTGTACCAAGACTGTAAGCCACTGCTTGATAACTGTGTGGTCCTTGGTGGAACAGCTGAAGAAGGGGTTGCCAGTTGTTGGTGTTGCTATGCAGTTGTACTCCGGCAGCTAGAATAAATGTGTAGTGTGCCTTTTGTGTGGTGGTGTTTTTTTTTTTTTTTTTTTGTTTCCCTTCTAAAAGCATTCATGTTTTCAAGTTTTTTGTTACCCTATGAAGGACAGAAACTTTTCTTCATATAACATGAAAACTGCAGCCATAGCTTTAAGCAAAATGCCACAGACTGTAAAAATGCCTGAAAAAATTGCCAGGGGAGGCAACAGAGCAGTCCCAGGGTGGCTGCCTTTCAATGGTGTAAGAAATGAGCGGTCCTTAAATGTGCAGAGTTTACTATTCCTCAGAGGCCTTCAGGAACCTGCTGTACAAAGTAAATAATAATAAACAATGTGGATCTTTTACATAAATAATCCTTTCTGTTTCCAATCTACTGGTTTATTCCTGCCATGGCATATCATTTGCAGTATTTATCTCGAGGTATTGTTATTGATCTCTATTATGTAAAGGAAATGAATTTATCTGCATGAAACTACATTGTTGGGGAGGCACTCTATGGCTGTATTTAGAGTTTTCTTCTGTTTAGCGATTACACTGTATCTTTAGGTTTTTTTCCCCTCCTCAATTTATCTTTTGGTTGGCCGGCTCAGAGCAGCAGGATGTTTGGTGTGGGATGTGAAACAGATTTAAAGAAGTCAGAGGTACTTTTAATCCATCTTTCACTTCTTCAGCCTGTAATCTGCCTGTGGAAATAATTTTATTTGTTTCCCTTTTTATAGCTTTCTCACAGGGACATCATCAATCCATACTTTAAGCATTTCCGAAGAAGTGAGGACAGTCATTAGAAGAGGGGGAGAAGGGTGGTGGTGGGGGAAGCCTACTGAAGTTGCATCCTTGATAAAGCTAAATACAGTAGTCCTAAAGGGTGAGAAAGGGACCAAGGCCTGAATCTAGCTGGAGGCCACACAGGAGGGATGGGGTGTTATGGCAAACACGTTCCTCAGCCTATATTCCCTGCTGTGAAGAAAATGTGAAGATCGAAGTCTTGTTCAAAGAGCGGAGCCTTTACCACACAGTTGTCTCATCTAAAACTGTATAACAAAGAGTGAGAAGCCTCTTAGATCTGATCCTAGGATGAGGGGATAAAAGAGAAAAATCACACTTCTATTTCTGTTCACTCGTCCTTCACAACATTAGAAACGGGGCGGTTGTTTTTTAGATTTCAGTAAGTCAATTATTTCTTTGCTTTTTACTTGGCTTGTATTATGGGTGGTGTCAAGGTAACCGACAACTATCAAAGCTTTGGTACTGTTCCCATGGGTTTTCTCATCCTTAAAAAAAGGAACTGAACTGCTTTTGTGAGACCCAGCATCCTGAGCTGATCTTCCAGAAGATCCAGAGCAACCAGGTGCATCTCAGCCCAGCTGCATGGGCTGGCTCAGCAGCTGGTTCCTGGGGTCTGAGGGGATGAGGAGCCTCCTGGTGATTGGCATTAGGTGCAAAAAAAAAAAAAAAAAAAAAAAAATTCTCCTTGACCTGCAGCAGGATGTTGAGGAGGTTCGAACTCAGGAGAGTTCTTAAAAATTGCCCTTAGAGTACCCCTTTGCTTTTCCTTATGGATCTCAGATGCCAGTGTGCTTCTTTCCTCAGGATAAGAATTGCTGTGGAAATCTACTGGCTTCAGCTTCTTGTTTGAGTGCCATAAAGAAGGAAATCTGTATCCTCCTTGCCAGTTGTTCAGCAGAACCAACCTGCTTGTTCCTGGGCGGCTGGGTGAATTGGATTTTGGAAGGATGCTTTGTGTCTTTGAAGTCTTCTCTGGCTAAATATCATTAATCTTCAGAGTGATTCAGTTCTTAAGGTAATTTGTGGCTTTCTTCTTTTCTTTAAATCCTTTAAAGGCATGATATGGAAAAACTTCTTTGCTTCAAGATTATCCAGTGTAATTAGAACAGTGTCACTCAACTTAGTGAAGTACTTTATAGATGTTTTTTCCTCTGTCTTGTTAAAACTTAAATCCATGATACATGGGAAAAGGTGCAAGTTATTCTGTATCTCCCCATACGCTTTATTCCTAAAACTATCCAGCACTTTTTTTTTTGGTTTTGTGGCTTTTAGGATGTGATATTGAACACAGTTAGTTCTGTGAGGGGTTTCCGTCTCTGCGGGAGGTTCTGAGGTGCTTTCCATCTGTATCAGGTTTACTAATTGCCTTTTCAATGTATGAAATCCTCGTGTGAAGGATGACTGTGTAACAAGGCAGTGCAACTGGGTATGTCGCTTCCCTTACCAATGTGTCTCTATTGATGAAAAAGTGAAACCACTTGCTAACCTACCTCCATAAAAGCCTTGTTTCTTGGAGGGGAATATGACCATGTTGTTAGTGTCTTGTGTTGGTGTTTCCCCATTCTCTCCAGTGTAAGAGACAGACTGGAGTGAGGCCAGTGGGGGTCTGTTGATATGGTCAGGGACTGGACCATGAGACATACTGGGGAGGCTGAAGGACATGGGTTGGTTTAGCCTTGAGAAGGCTAAGGGGAGGATCTAGGGATCTATTTGCAGCCTTTCCATTCCCTAAAGTGGGGCTGTATGGTGTTTTCTCAGATGTACAGTGAAAGGACAGGAGGCAATGGGCAGAAGTAGCTGCAACGGAAATTCCTATGGGATTAAAGGAAAATTCTTCACAACAAAGGGTGCTCAAGCATGGGAACAGGGCCCAGACAGGCTGTGGACTCTCTAACCTCCAAGACTTTCAAATCTTCATGGGTTGAAGCTCTGAGCAACCTGGTCTAATTTTGAAGCTGTCCCTGCTTTGAGCAGGGGTTGGGACTAGATGACCTGCGGATGTCTCTTCCAACCTGTATTTTTCTAGTATTATGAAAAATATGATTTTTTTTTTTTCTTTTAAAAAGGGTAGCTGCAGTGTTTTTTTTTTTTGCTAATATGTTATCTTTGCTGGAATACTTGCTGTGAACCCTTCTGGTCCTCAAACAGGAGCTGAATATGTCTTGTTGATCTCTTAACTACAACTTGAGATGTGACTTTCCAGGCTATGTGGAACAAGTTGCTCTGATTTCCAGTGCTCAGGTTGATAAAGGAAACTGGCTTTTCTCTGCTTCAGTGCTTTGTTTGGTTGTCGAAAACTTTATTGCCCAGATATGACTCTTATCTTCCTCCTGCAAATACCTTGGTTTGGTGGAAAGCTGACTGAGAAGTCATAGGACGTTGTTCCCTTTCGCTTCCTCATCACTTCTAATTTTATTCATTTGAGTTAATATTATTTAAAACACTCTTTAAAATACTATTCATTAATTAGAATTTGGATAGCTAAATGTGACATTCTCTCATGCCTCGTGTAACCATTTATCATCATATAAAAGAATGACCATTCTGTTCAGTAGAATTTAATAGCCATTTTTCATAGGTGTAAATGACTATAGAAGGTAAAAAGATTTAAGCCAGCCCTGTGCTAGCTGCATATCTGTAATAACTGTTTTCCACGTATTTTGTTTGTTTTGGTTTCCTTATTCTTTTGACTTGTCTGTTATTGTTGAAAGGTCTTTCTTTTTTCCTTTTTTTGGTCTTGGTTTTCTATGCTTCTCATGGTTCTTTGTTTTTAAGTATCACAATTTATTCCTCTATTTGTGCAATGATAAAACCTTCTCCTAGTTTCTTTGAAAAAGATTTGACTGACTTGTTCACCACTTGAATCTTGGAAGTGAAAGTTTGATTTGTAGCCTGCCACATCCATAATAATTCTTTGTCTGCATAGCTCACATTCTTTGTCAGAAGTTGAATTTTTTTACACATTGCTGAATAACTGCACAGTGTTTTGCTTGCTTTCTGTTTCTGCTGATTTCCTAGCAGCTTCCACCATTCCCTATTTGTCATTACTGCAGTCTGCTCCCTGCTCAGAGTTCAGTTTTCTCACTCCTACGAACCTTTGGTATTCCAGTTGTCCCATGTGAAGCCTCCAACAGGCCTGATATTGTCTAGTGAATAGCTGTTTCCATGATTTCATGAGTTACCTTTCACCTGACAGTCTTCTGGGAGAACTCTTTCCCTGTACCTTCATGGGGTGGGGAGGGGGTGGGATGTGGCTAGATTGCTTGCTTCCTTAAAGAATGTAATAGAAAGCTGTTATTTGCATACTCTTCTCCTGCTGTGTCCGAAGGACAGAGGAAGACAACTGATCTTTCTCATGAGCCTGTGAGGGCAGTTTAACAGCACGCAGTCATGCAAGTCTCTTGAGGACAGGAATGAGGTCCTAACTCTGGACCTAAATGGTCCAGTTTAATTCTCATTTGTGGAACAAGAGAGTCAGGCTTTATCTTCATGATCAGTAAACTCTAATTTTGGTTTGACAAAACGCCTGGAAAATATTGGGAAGAGCTAAATAGTGGTGCTAAATGCCAAGCTAAATGTTCCTTTTTAGTGCTTCAAGCTTACAGAAATTTCTTTTGTCAGTTTGATTGTCCTAACTCAAAATCCATGTTAATGCTCCTAGGAGTTGGGGAATTGCCATAAACTGCCAGATGCACGGTCTGTCTCGTAACCTCTCTCTCTAGGAGTACAGGCAAGACGTTTCTGAACTACTGCTGGTTTTGTTCACGTCCTGAGACGTGAAGAGACCGCATCCCTAACGCTCTCAAATTGTTAGTGTGTATGCTTACATTGTCCTTTCTGTTAATCTTGACCTAAAGCCACCATGGCAATGCTTTTCACAGCTCAGCTATGCACTGATTAAGGCTTTATTCGTCGACTATAATTGAAGGTTTCAAATATACAAAATGGAATTATTATAGATGTGCAACTGAGGTAATGGAGATTGTTAGAGAGGGTCTGATGGTGAAATAAAGGGTTAAGGAGCAGCATGGCAGTAATCCATCGAAGGACTACGTATGGGCTGAGGAAGATCTGTGTGGCTCTGTACAAGGAGAAAATATGGCTGGGAAAATGTAGAGTGTAACATCTGCAGGTAACAGATCATAACGTGAGCTGTCTGTGGTGTTGCTTGTCACTGGAGCTTGTGAGCATGCTTTTCCTATGAGGAAAAATAATCACCCAAATAGAAAATGCATCATAGATTATAATCAACAAAACAGTGGGCAAAACAGCATACTGATAACCTACGTATGATATAGCCCGTAGCTTGGGTACTTTGGATTCAAAGTGCTGGAGTGTTAGACACCGCTGCTGGTTGTTTAATCACCAATGATATAATGTGTTTACTACTTACCAAATATAACAACTAATCCAGTATTTAATTGAAACGTGTCGTAAGTAAAGGCTGAGGGAATTGGGTTCACTGAAAGGGATGCGACAAGAAATGGCTTCAAGAGCAGTTAAACAACCAGTGGGTGACCAGTTGTATTCTGGAGTGCTGACAGTGATTTGGGGTCCTGGCAGGGATAGTCTTTGAAATGCAGATGCTCCTATGAACAGGCAGCTGATTGTTTTTGTTCAATTTAAAGCTTATTGACCTCTAATATTTTTCCAGTCACTCTTTCTTGAGGAGAAATAGTTTGGGTACCAGCTCTATTTACTCATTGTCTTTGTTGTGTGTATAGCTCCTTTGCCCTCTCAGTTTTTTTGGTAGAGGGGAATTTTGTCTTTCAGCTGACTAGGAACTTTTCTAATATGTCATTTTGCAGGAAGGAAGCTTAGTTCCTGTCTCCTTTGCAGGGTGGGAGTGCTGCCATTTAATTCAGTAGAACTGGACTGTTTCAAAACTGCTTTATATACACTAGGAATCAAGTTAAAGCAATTCTTATTTTTTCAGCTGCTTGGACCAAGCTTGTTCCCTGATTTTGGACTTGTTTGCTGCTTCATCCTTACGTATCATAATTCTGCAATAGGGCTTTGGTATCAAAGAAATGTCTGGAGCTCTTGCAGATTTTGTTTCTAAGAAACTCTGTCAGCCTGAGTAGGTGTTTCTTATACAGTTCAAATTATATTCACAAATAACTCGTCTGTATGTCTATACCCCCACTAGCTCTGTCCCTCAGTATGCACCATAGTATTACAGATGAATTCATTAAAATGTTTAAGCATTCATTGCTGACATTTGTTCTGTTTAATTGAAATAATTTCTTCACCTTCTAAACTTAGCTTTTATGGCACATCAAAACTTTGGAACATTCTCTTTTCAATTATGTATAAGCCTTATAAGTTATTTCTTAATTTCCTGTTTAGTTGTCCCAGAGCATGTTTTTATGCGAGTACGTATTCATATAATAGCATGCCCTTCATCTTAAGAGTGCTGCCTAACTTCTAGCTTCCTAGAAAATGCATCATCTTCAAGCTGTAGCATGAATGTGCAACACAAACTGCTCTGTTAAAATGCATAGATCATAGCGATGTTAGGCTTTTGAAACAGGAGTACTTTCAATTAATACATTTCTTTGTGCTGTAACCTGTCCACTGCTGCAAGTAACCTGGAGCTGCCTAAATGAGGATTTCTTTAACTCAACTATGCTATGATGACAGAAAGTGTCCTGCACGTCACTTATGCTTTTTCCAATTTACTGAAATCATGGAGGTTTTCATTGCTGAACCTGAGCTTGATTAACCTACAGATATATAAGCCTGCTCTACCATGATACTTCCATTCCGTGAGTTTGTAATTGAGCTGGAACAAAGAAGGGAAAAGAGGGTAAGGGTTTATTGACAGAAGAGCGTGTTCTATGTTCACAGACTTCAGCAGAGTCTTGTATTATCCACTGAAACATTGCTTCCCCAGCACATAGCTGCTCTTTGGCTGTCTTAATCATTTTGCATTGTAACCTCTAACAGTGCCTTCAGTGTGTTAGTACCAGCAGGGTCACTCTGTAAATGAGTCTGAGGAAATATATTTTTTGTTGCATTTGAGGGGGATGGAAAAAAACCCCACTTCTGCAGCATAAATAGGTTTTGCCTGAATGCAGCAAACCCCAAAGGGTATTGAGTTTTTTAAATATGGGAGTCTCTTCCTAGATTCCTACATCTGCAGTCAAGACACTGAGGAAGAGCAGCCTGGTTAAGTTCATCTCCCTACCCAGCTCCCCTGCTCCTGAGAGCAGCAAAGGTTGAAGTTTTTCAGGTTCGGAGGCTTCCCCCCCCCAAGCCCCAACTTTTTAAACTTGCTTGTCCAGCCAGACACTTAGGAGGGCAGAGATAGCACTGAAGTGATTTGCCAAGACCAAG